>NC_137165.1:58080733-58829202 GCF_951394435.1 Stenella coeruleoalba | reverse complement strand
CAGCCCCCATCCTTAGGTGCTTTCCAAAAGTCACCTTCTTAACATAAACCCCGTTGTGGCGGGAAGAGGCTTGCTATGAAAAACAAGACACCAATTCCACTTTTATGGCTCTGAAGTTTTGCAGGAACTGAGGACAAGACACCAAACATTATACCAAAAATGCTCCCATTTCTCTTATCACTTAGGATGCTAAGTCCACGGATTTGGGGAGTTGTGAGCCAGGGATTGTGGACACAGAACAAATATATATGAGAAATATATTTTGGTCATCTGAATGATCAAAAATATATATTTTCCATAAATCCCAATATTGCACTGCTGCTGGGGCGAGGCGTGACATCAGAGAAATGAACAAGGAGCCTCACTGGCTCATGGATACAAAGGTTCTAGGGCTATACTGTGAATTGAGGGAAATGGTTCAAGTGTTGAATAAACAGCTGCAATGCACGGTGGGAAAAAGTCAAGAGGTTACCTCATTCTATCAGGTGAGACAGAGGTACCCAGGCCTTCAAAAGCAACTGCTCCTAACTATGCACATACCCTGTAAGGGGAGAGGATACAGCTTGCAAGAGGCACGGAGCCGCCTTAGAGGAAACGCAGCTCAAGAACAGACCAAAAAGGCGTATTATTGACCTAAGGAAACCCATCACAAGCTTCAGTACAATGTAATTAGAGAACTAAGTGAAAAAATTTAGGAGTAACAATTAATAGAAATAGACACTACTGAAAATTGAATTACTGACATAGAGGAGCTTCAAATAATCAGAGTGAATGCATATGAGAAATACAGAGAATAAAGCGATAAACAAAGCTAGAGATCCAGTTACTGGGGGTGTCGCGGGATAAGGATAAACTGGGAGATTGGGGTTGACATATGCACAGTACTATATATAAACTAGATAACTGATAAGGACCTACTGTAGAGCACAGGGAACTCTACTCAATACTCTGTAATGGCCTATATAGGAAAAGAATCTTAGAAAGATGGGATATATGTATACGTACAACTGATTCACTTTGCTGTACACCTGAATCTAACACGACATTGTAAATCAAGTATACTCCTTAAAAAAAAAAAAGCTAAGAGATCCAGAACACAGACCAAGGTCATTCAATAAGAATAATTTCTCCCCATGAAATAGATGGACCCCATCAGATGGTACAGAAGATGTATTTTAAATTATAATTCAAGAAGCATATCCCATAAATGAAGAAAAAATTGCATCTCCAAATTTAAAAACACATTTTTTTTTTCCTACTTAAGTCTGATAGAGAATGCTCAAATCCAATGTGATGATTGAATCTCAGGATAGACGAATTCTTCAGGCATCCAGGCAGAAGAAGCAAATCATTTTTAAGAGGAGAGAAGTAAGGCAGGTGTTAGACTTCTCTGCAGCAGCATTTGGGATCCAGAGATAATGAAGCAAAATCCACAAACGTGGTAGCGTGAACAATAATACCTGGGCGCCTGTTAGAAATGCAGAATCTCAGGCCCAATGTCAGGCCTGCAGAAGCTGCATTTGTAACAGGTTCCCAGGTAATTTCGATTGCAGATTAAAGTCTGAGAACTAGTCGTCTACAAAGATCTCACAGAGAGAAGGTGCTGTCAGGAATATCCTACTGCAGTTAGTATGTCATTCTATTATAAGGTCGTATTTTCAAATGTGAAATTACTTAGAGAAGTAGCACCCAGAAGCCTTTCTGAAGGCTTGATAACAAAATTCAGATGTGTCTCAAAGAATTCAGGAACAAAGAAGCAAGAAGTGAAAGCCCGGTGTTAACTTTGAATCCATTTGAACAAAGAGCGAAACAACCACGAGAATTATGGTAAAGAACTGAGTTTCAATGCAGTAACCTGGATAATGTAAAAACAATATAACTCACAACAGGGAAAATGGGAGGAAGAATACCCTATCTTGCATATCTTTCACAGCAGACAGGCTATAAAGACTTTCTAAATTTGAAGCATGTAATGTTTTAAAAACGCATAATGACTCATATCTTAATGTTTTTAATGTTTACATCTGTGCTTTTTTTTTTCTTTTAAATTAACCTAAGAGACATATTTTAGGAAATGAGGTTCCTTGTGGTAAAGAGACATGTGAAGTTCGACATTTCCCTCAATTTCACTTCCTTTTATTTTTCTTACACTAAATTCAAGAAAATCTAATATCTTCATTACGATAACATTTATAGTTATCAGCTTTACAAAAGTAATTTTATCTTTCTATCTACTCATCCATCATCAATATTTTCTCTTATCCTTATGCAGAAAAAAGTTGCACATGCGTTAGCAGTGTCTAGAGTGTTGGTGAAGGTTGACAACCCAAGTTTTAAAATGCTCATATATTTACATTTCTTTGTTGTCTAAATTACTTCAAAATAGCATTAATAATTTTAAAAAAGTAATATAGCAAAACAAATATGAGAGGATATAAATAGTAATTAATTGTAGGTGGTGGAAATGAAGTTGATTATTTTTTTCTTTGGATTTTTATGTATTTTTTACTTCCAAAGAAAATTTTTAGCTAACCTTTACATTAGCGCATCAAAGACAGTTTTGAGCTAAAGAAGATATTTGCTGATCCCTCGTACTTGGGCTTTAGTTCCTTTGCCTTAAGTGGAGTAAAGGTAGATGCCAGTGACCATCTAAAGTAGAGTGCTTTAGAAAGAACCCTCTCTCGCTATAGGAGCTGGGACCCCATAAGGGTACAATCTCAGGGTAAAGATAAACGACAACTGATCTTCCCAGGGCCCGAACTTTAGGGCTGCCCTGGCATAAAGGTTGCACTGGCATGCTGTGGGGACAAAACTACTCTTCTTGCCACAGACCAGCCTCACGCAGATCTGCACCCTGGACAGGCAGAGCTGGGATGGGCCAGGGAATCCCGAACCTTGAAGCCAGTTTGAGGTGGTCCTCCGTTCGTAAAATACACTCAGGTATTTTGGCAGATGTGAACGGCAAATCTCTTTAGAAGGAGGCCACCATCATTAGAGGCACTGGAGAATCCCCACCAAGTTTTTCAAAGACAATGACCAGTATTCCATCAATGATAACCAAGACACAAGGTAACAGGGGAACATGAGTGATGACCAGCAGAAACAAGAGACAGCAGAAACAGCCCCACGAACAGCCAGATACAGATTATAAGACAAACATCCTCAGTGTTTAAAGGAATAAATGACAAGCTTGGAAAATACCTGCAGTCGGCAGGAAACTAAAAGCATGACCTTGCAGTTTAGAAAAAGAACCGAGTGGCATGTCTCAAAGTAAAACGTATATATAAGAGCTAGAATTAAAAGCTCAACAGGGAATTCCCTGGTGGTCCAGTGGTTAAGACTCTGCATTTCATTGCCGAGGGCCCGGGTTCAATGCCTGGTCAGGGAACTAAGATCCCACAAGCTGCAAGGCACAGCCAATAAAAATTAAAAATAAACTAAAAGCTCAATAAATCTGTGAAGAAGCAGACAACACAAAGTAGAAGAATTAGTTAATGGGAAGATTGAAGTATTTATCCAGAATTTTAATACAGAGTAAAAAAAAAATGTGGAAAATTACAGAAAAGAGCTTAAGAAAGGCAGAGAATTCTAACATATGTTTGATTAGTTATAGAAGGAGAGGGAAGACACAGAAGCCATATTTGAAGAGACAATGGCTGAGAATTATCCAGAACTAATGAGGTCACTAATCCATAGACTTAAGTGGCTCAGTACATCCCAAGAAGGGAAAATAAGAAGCTAAATATACTCATATGCATTTGAGTGTGTAAAGCACAAGGCAGCTGGAGTAGTCAGATTGATATAAAAAAAATGTAGACGTTAAGATAAAAAGCGTTACCAGGGATAAAGTGGACCACCTCATAAGGATAAAACACTTAATAAAGGGAAGGTAACCATTTTACATTTTGTGTACACCTAATAACACAGCCTAAAAATATATAAGGAAGAATGAAGAACCACAGAAGAAAGAAAAAGATCCATAGATCATATTGTGGGACCAAAAAAACCCCCACTTTTAGTAATTGATGCAACAAAAAAATTAAAATGTCAGGACAGATAGAAGATTTAAACAACATGATTAACAAAACTTGAACTAACAGACATTTGCAGAACAGTGCTCGAAACGACCATGGGATGCGCGTCCTTTTCAAGAGTATAGCACTCCTTCAGAGTGTTGATATTTGTGTTTCAGCAGGCAATTAACTGGGTTTTCCTCAAACTGCAGGCTGTCAGCCCTGTGTTAGGTGGTGCCTTGGCCCTCAGTCCATACTGACTCAAGTTTGTTCTGCTCATGTGTGATCCCAGGCTGAGCCCTGGACGTGGCAGGTGTTCACACAGACTGTGGGGTCCTGCATCTCTCATCCTCTCCTTTCTGGGATTCTCTCCCCACTCTCTGAAAGCTCTGACTGCCCTGAGTCCCTTCCCTGGTTCACCTGACCAGGAAGAGGAGGAAACTCCTCCTGTACTTCCAATGGGACTGCCCATGCCCTCAGGGCAAAGTGACACACACACAAAAAAACAAAACCCCAAACAAACAAAAAAATGGGAAACTTCCACCAAGCCAGACACTCCCTCCAAGTATTGCCTCTCTTCCAAAATCTGCTTGCTTTGGCTTGTTGACATTTTTTTGTATTTTGCTCAGAGTTTGTCTAAAGGAAGTCTGGGTGGGCTGTTAACTCCACCACGTTCAAAGCAGAAATTCCCTGGAGGGGAACTTTGGTGTGCTAGTTTTACATAAGTTTATGTAGGCTGGATTCCTCAAGTATCATTCGACATCCTTAGACCTTATCCTATCACGGACTCTTGCACACACTCACTAATTGAATCCAGTAGAATCCCTGCCAGTTTGGGCTGCTGCTCTCAGTGAGTACCTGTTCATGATTGGCGGTCCTCCTGTTACCAAGGTCATTAGATGCTACACTGCTTCCCTTGCTTCATCCCACACGGATGGTGATTCCATCTGAATCTCGCAGGTCTCTGTGACGTAACACCCAGTGTAGGACTGTTGTAACAAATGACCACAAACTGGCTTCAAAACAACAGAAATGTATTCCCTCATGGTTCTGGAAGCCATAAATCTGAAATGGAGGTATTGTTAGGGCCATGCTCTTACTGAAGGCTTCTCTGCTTCTTCTTTACTTCTGATGGTTGCTGGAAATCCTTGGCATTCCTTGCTTTATAGATAGATGCATCACTCCAAATTCTGCCTCTGTCATCATATGGCCTTCTCCCTGTGCATCTTCTGTGTGCCCCAGTTTCCCAGGCTTTACAAGGAGATCACTCATTGGCTTATGGCCACACTAATCCAATATGACCTCGTCTTAACTTGACTGTATCTGCCAAGACCCTATTTTCAAATAGGTCAACTTCACAGGGGTTAGGACTTGAACGTATCTTTTGGGGAACACAATTCAACCCACAATGGGTGATCTGCCCCCAGTGGATCCTACTGGGAGTAGAAAGAGTGGGGATAATTTGTAATCTAGTTTTTTTTATAGAGGTCATCCGTGGATCTCTGGTCTGCTTTTCTAGTTTTTTTTTTTTTGGTCAGGAAATTTAGAGAGATTCCAAAAAGGTGAAGACGTCAGATATCAAAGTAAGCGAGTGAGTTGCATGAGTTTTGTAAGTGGGAGGAGGGGTGTTGTTACAAGAGGACAAATGATAAAGAACAAGATGGCAGGACTATAAACAGTTTCCCTTCAGCGTTAAGTATCACCCAAGACACGAATTACAGTCCTACTTAAAACAGGCTAGAAAATACCTATTTTAAAATTAATGAAAGATTGAGATGAAAACATTTAAAATATATAGCTTGGGATCCACATTTCTAAATTAGGGTATTTACTTCATACATAGTAAAAATACTCTAAGTGTACAGAATTAAGTGACTTGTGTAACACCACAGAGACAGTCAATAGTTAGAATCCAACCCACTGTGCTCTTCTATGAATGTAAGTTTCACTTACTTTACATTTGTTTCTTTTAAAAATGGGAAACCACTAGAACAATACTGAAAATTTGAAAAAAGGGGAAAAATCATCCGAGCTCCCCTATACTCTCCTAAGACCGAAAATATTTTCTTTTTTTGTCTATCACCTTCCAGTCCTTTTCCACGTGCACCAATATTTCTACATATTTGCCAGAAATCAGTGAACCTTTAAATAAAAATAAATAAACAACAGAAAGCATGTATAATTAAGGAATTCAGTTACAAGAAAATTAATTGCCTTGCAGTTTCACTTAAAATTAAATCCATAACACCCAGGGGAATTTTCAGAGTCTTGTCAGTTGCTTCTTGGAATCATCCTTCAGGAACTGCTGATACTGGTCTTCCAACTGTTCAGTCTCATAAAGGCACATTACGTGATTAAATATCAAGGCTCCAGTACACCTGCCCAAGCTAACAATTAGGCCGCCATTATTACCAGCCATTTCACTCATTAAATCTCAATGAGTTTAGGGTGTAATGACTACAAATTGAATAAATAATTTCTGTGACTAACCATGATTCACGACACATAGATTACCATCAAACTCTGCGTGCACTTGATGCAAAAGATGGTCCTCAATTCAGAAACCAATGCCCTGAAGTGAAATCACCCAGAGATGCAGCACAGAGGCAGATGTGCATTGTAGCTAAGAATGAGCTTTGACTTTGGAACAGATGGGGTTCGGGTCTTGAGACCTCTTCTTGCTGTCTGGCGAAGGTGCTTGAACCTCCCTAAGTGTCAGCTTTGTTATCCTTAAGTGGAGAAAATACAACTTAATTCATAGGTTCTTGAGAACGTTACAAGAGCAGAACAATGCCTGATACTTGGGCCTCCAGTTACTGAATTATTCAACTGAATGCTGATTGAATATTGAATTATTCAATTATTGAATAAACAGTCAAGAGTAACAGGTACTACAGAGATGCCATCTTATTTTATTTTTTAATAAATTTATTTATTTATTTATTTTTGGCTGTGATGGCTCTTCGTTGCTGCCCACGGGCTTTCTCTAGATGTGGTGAGCGGGGGCTACTCTTCGTTGCGGTGCGCGGGCTTCTCCTTGCGGTGGCTTCTCTTGTTGCGGAGCACAGGCTCTAGGCATGCGGGCTTCAGTAGTTGTGGCTCGCGGGCTCTAGAGCGCAGGCTCAGTAGTTGTGGCGCACGGGCTTAGTTGCTCCACGGCATGTGGGATCTTCCCGGACCAGGGCTCGAACCTGTGTCCCCTGCATTGGCGGGTGGATTCTTAACCACTGAGCCACCAGGCAAGTCCCCTAGAGACACCATTTTATAAAGCATGCTGCTCACCCAACTGGTTCGACTCTGGTCACTGGAATCTTGATTGTAATCACCGCTCTGGTCTGCCTGATTGAGGTATTTACCTTTAAAAATACTCAGCGGGGCACTTTCTACCCACAACTTTACCATGATAATAGGAAAAAGTAGTTATAGATTAAAAACCCAAAACATGAAATAAACTTTATATAGTTTACTAAGATAAATATATAAATTGTATATATACACAATTAACACGTAGTCATAAGCATAGTATAGTCCAGAACTTAATTCCCAGGTTAAACTTCAGGCCGAAGAGGGATATGTTTTGATCCGGTACCAACCTTCCTCTTCTTTTATTCTCCGGGCTCTGGGCCTGTTCTGTGTCCTTGTTTACACTGATCTATGACAGGTCTGTCACGTCTTTGCTCCAGGAATGGGGATCTCCGACTACAATTACTCCAAGTTGACGCACAGTCTTGACTGATGGTATTTATTTTTCGGTACTGTTTTCCAAACCTGCAGACTAGGTTCATACTCCTCAGAAATGCCTACTCTTCCCAGCTGTCTGACGCAGCTGCCCTTGGCCTTGGATGTGGTAATGTGCCCAGATGGAAGGTGACATCCAGGAAGGCTTCATAGAGGCTATTCCATTTCAGCGGAATTTTTTTTTTTTTTTGCTCTTTTTAATAAATTTTTAAATTAATTTTTACTGGAGTATGGTTGCTTTACAATGTTGTGTTAGCCTCCACTGCGCAACAAAATGAATCAGCCCTACACATAGAGATCTCCCCTCCCTTTTGGACGTCCCTCCCATGTAGGTCACCACAGCGCGTTAGGTAGAGTTCCCTGTGCTACGCAGTGTGTTCCCATCAGTTGTCTATTTTATACATAGTTATCAATAATGTATGTGTGTCAATCCCAGTCTCTTAATTCCGCCCATCCCACCACCTTCCCCTTTGGCGTCCATACATTTGTCCTCCACCGTTTCAGTGGAATCTTGAGACATGTCACAGGTGGAGCAGGTGGGCTCGGAGGGCATCTGGGAGCAAGGAAAAGCCTCAGAGTGTTGACAGCACACCTTGTTCTCACCCGTCTGGCTAGCAGGAAGGGCTGTTTGGAGGGCAGTGCGACAGGAAAGTGTGGGCAGGTGAGCCGTTCTACGACGAGCCTCACACTCCACGCTCAAGGGCAAGCGTTCCAGCCGGCAGGGAAGGTGTGCAGGACGAGGAGCCGCTGGTGGAGCCGTGCCTTGACGTTGCAATTCCTGCTCTGTTTGCTTTGCAGCAGCTACACAGATAACGGAGTGAAACCGAATGGAAGAAGGAGCGTCTTAAGTGTTAGCCCTTCATTCGCCCCAACCTCCTCCTCAACACACGGCAATCCTTCATGCTCTACCACCTGCTCCTCTCGGCCGCATCCCTGCATCCTGTCCGTCTCTGCTGCACTCGTGCATCCTGTTATCTCTGTTGCATCCGTGCGTTCTTCTCTTTACCGCAGGCCTCTCACTCTGCTGCCCTGATTTATTTACACGCATGTGTCCTCTACGAGATTGTAAGCTTCTCTCTTCCCCCCCACAGCTGAAAGGTTTTATTAATCCATTCTTTAAAAGGCAGCCAAACCCACTGAAGACCTACCAAATGAGAGGATGTTAACATATTCAGTGGGTTGTACATTTGGGGCTCTGGCTGGAATTTCAAGCTCACGTTAAGGGCTTGGCTCGTGGTTGCAATTTACACTGTTCATCAGTACGACTGCTGAAGTGCTAAGGAGCTAAGGAGACTGTAAGCTTCTCAAGGGCAGGGGCAGTGCTGCACTTCCTTTCCTATACTCAGTATTCAGCCCGATGCCTGGAGGAAAGTGAGTAGTGAATACATTCATCATCACATTCCTTCAGTATTTATGGTGTGCCTACGACGTGCTTTCTAGGAAAACTGCTAAAAGCACTGCGTGCAGGACAGTGGACAAAACAGAAAAATCCCTGCCCTCGTGGAGTCTGCGAAAGAATTCTGAGAGACACGCAACAAATCAGGAAGTGAGTCAATAAATAAATGGGTAAAATTTTAGTATGTCAGATAGCGATAAAGGCGATGGTCAAAAATAAATCAGACGAGATGAACTAGGGTGTGATTTGAAATAGGGTGGTCAGAGGAGGCTTCACTGTGAAGCGGATCTTAGAACGGAGACTTGAGAAGTGAGGGAGGAGGCCGGGTGGATACCTGAGTGGGGCGAGGGGGAGGCTGTAGGCACATGGACGGACAGCAAGGCCCTGAATCAGGACAGGCCGGGTGTTCAGGGCGCAGCAGAGGCCAGTGGAGCTGCAACAGCGACGGGACAGTCAGAGAGGCCGCTGGAGCAGACGGTGGGGGGGGAGGAGAGCAGGGCGGGGGAGGCGGACCTTGTGAGGCTGCGCTGAGGCCGCTGTAAGGGCTCTGGCTTTTACTCTGAGTGGAAGGGGAGCCGCTGAAGGATTTGGAGCAGAGGAGGACTTGCTAAGTAAACAGGGCAGCTTTAGCAGATTGACGACGGACACGTACTTCTGGGTGACAGAGAAGGTAGCCGGGACCCGTGTGCTAGCAGTGGATGTGGAAAGAAGGGCTGGATCCTGTTTGAAGGTGGTTTTCTTCAACTGGATTTGCTAACGGTGGACCGGGGTTATGAGACGATGAGCAGAGCTAAGGATGTCTCCAAAGGTCTGGCGTGAGCAACTGGGAAGCTGGAGTTGCTGTTTACAGAGACATGCTGGGTAACAATTTAATTCCCTGTCCAAATTATGACACTTCTGAAGGAGAAAGAGATGCTATATATATTTGGGAAAACTTGTAAACTTGGATTATCTTGGAGAATCTGTTCACCCTAGAGCAGTGGTTCTCAATCAGGGGTGAGTTTGCCCCCAAAAGGGGCATTTGGCAGTGTTGGAAGACACGTTTGGTTGTCATGACAAGGAAGCTTGCTGCCAGCGCCCAGTGGGAAGAGGTCAGGGGTGCAAAGGACAGCACCCCATGACAAAGAACTACCTGGTCCAAAATGTCAATAGTGCCGGAGTAGAGAAACCCTGCCCTCGAGATGGAGAAAAGAATGAGGAGGCCAGGTTTGCTGATGTGAATTGAGGTGAAGATCAGTGCAATCGAAGAGATAAACTATGAGGATGCTTATTTCTTCATTTGTTTATCATTTCTATCCAGCCTACTTCTACAAAATATATAACGCCCTTTACCAAAAAACAAAAACAAAACAAAACAGGGCTTCCCTGGTGGCACAGTGGTTGAGAGTCCGCCTGCTGATGCAGGGGACACGGGTTCGTGCCCCGGTCCGGGAGGATCCCACATGCCGCGGAGCGGCTGGGCCCGTGAGCCATGGCCGCTGAGTCTGCGCATCCGGAGCCTGTGCTCCGCAACAGGAGAGGCCACAACAGTGAGAGGCCCACGTACCGCAAAAAAAAAAAAAAAAAAAAAAAAAAAAAAAGAAAAAAACAAAAACCAGGCATATACCCTTGAACACAGCAGTGTATTAAAAATTACACAACTGAAAGAATCTACAGAACTCATTAGCCTTAACATTGAAGAAGGTTTGAAAAACAGTACAAAGAAATAAACTCCCTCAGTGACCATTATGATCAGGGTTTTACTGGGACCCTCTCCCACTCCCCGGCTACCCTTTCCTTTACCCAAGGCTCAGTTCAGCTACAGCACCATTGTTGGCTTCTTGGGTTTCCAAAGTAGATATATAAGGGAAGGAAGTTTGAATGCAACCTTAAGAAAGATGATCGCCGTGATCACCACCCATCTGAACACGGTCCGCTGACACTGATTCTACCAGCAAAGTTCTTCCTGTTCACCACAGGCGGGTAAATCTCTCAGGAAGACGATCAAGGGGGATAGCCAGGCTCATTCTCATCCTCACTCCATTTTCCCTCCAAAGCTGAATGAATGAATGAAAACACCATTAAAAGGAGTGGCCGACTGCCAGATCTCTGTAGCCATCCTTTCTCCCCTTCATCTGTTTGGACCATCTGTGAAGTTATAATGAAAACTTCACACTAGCTGACCTAAAAGCATTCTTATAGTCCCAGTTTAGGTTCTTGCATTTTTATTCTCCCCTCCTTCTTTTTTTTTTTTTTGCCTGTTAAATGTAGTCATAGAACGAGGTGGCTCCGATAGTTGGATATATGTGAATCAGCCTGCTGGCTTCTGAGCAGCCGGAGATGAAGAGTAGCGTCTCAGCCGTTAAGCTAATGAAAGAAATGAAAACTGTCACACCAGCCCTCATTTGCCGCACGCAGGTCTAACAGACAAGGGTTTAGGATCTCAAACCCTTTCCTGTCTCATTGTCCTCTGTGATCTTATAATGGGGTCCCAAGCTTTAGCAAAAGGGGCAAAAGCACCTTTCTGCCTAAAATACTGAGGCCACAATGTTCTGTTTCTGGCGGAACTTGTATCAGGGCTTAGCTCCGCTCCAGCCCCTCTCTCCTGGCGGTATATACGCAGGCACTCAAGAGCATTTACAGCTTTATCTAATGCGACCAGTGGGCAAGGGTTTGTGCGTGCGCATTTGAGAACTCTGCCCTCAGTCTGGAATGTGACAGAAACAAGTTGAAGCAGGACTGTGCCCCCGAAGGCAGGGGCACCTGAGGGGGGGCACATGGAGACCGTCAGCAACCAGTCTCTGTGTTCTGTTCACTCAGGTGAGATGTCGCGTAAAGACAGGAACGCTGAAAAGGACCTGTGTTTCTTGCAATCTGTGGATTTCCACATTTGACTGTCTGTCAGGTGGCTACGAACGTGTTAAACACAAACACTGTTTCTACCCACGTCATGAGGGAACTAGCTTGCCCATAAGGCACCCTTGGTGCCTTGAAGAATAAACAAACCCACGTAAGCATTCAAGGAACAAACAGACAAGCAAAGATACAGGCCTGCTTTTGAACTTCAGAGGCTCCTGTCTGGCTACCATAGGCTCGGAGGCCACAGTCACGGGTCGAGTCACATGAGGGGGTCCAAAGAGGTGGCATTTCTACTCTCAGCCCTACACGTCTCCCCAAAGTACAACAGAACAAGCAGCCCGGCTAGGAGGTGCCAGAAGGATTAATACATTGTCCTTACTTGACCTTTTCCTCACTTCCATTTGAAGAGAACAGGTGGTTCAGTCCAGCGACACAGAGATTCAAGACCCGATCTGGAAACCTAGACCGAGGATCCTCACAGATCAGTTGGATACCTGTTTCCTCAGGAATAAAAGACACTCCTGTTCAGAACGATGCCAAACCCTTCCTCTATCTTCCACAGCACTCACTGTTAATCACTACTTGTCAATGCTTGTTAAGAACCGCCTGCATCCACTTTCTGAATCTGGGAATAAAACAGATGCACAGCGGGCATACTTCCTGAGGCTCCTTGTGCACGAACCCGGCACACTTCATCATCTCAACGTGACAACATGAAAATAATTTTTTTTTTTTTTTGGCACTTGTAAAATCCAAGAGTGCTCATACCCTTCAGGGAAATTGGTCTTTGTTCTTGGAGTCTCACAAGTGCATTGCATAAATTGCCCATCCCAAGGAATACGGAAATAGAATGAAGAGGGCGCACGTATAGTCTCTTGAAACGTGATTTCACATTACTTGTTATTCTGCTTCCAAAGCATTATACAAAATTGATTGAAGAGACAACTGGAACAGCATCCACCGCAGCTCAGCTCTTCATCCCCCTTAAGACTTATTTTAAAAATACTGCTTTTTAAGATACAAGGCTCAATTCAGGTTTTGGAAGGTGCTCTGACACAGAGGTTTGCTCAGCTCTTGCTGCAGAAACTTTTTTCTTTGAAGGAATCTCAGTCACTGTGAACATGGGATCTTAAAAATACTTTATTTTCTTCACTCTCTATCTACTCAAAAGCAGCACAGACCATAAATGGCTAAAATAACTCACCCATATCAATGAAACTTAAAAGGTTAAATGTATACTCTCTTAGTAAGGTCAAAAATTTAGCTTTATGATTCATAATACCTGGAGAAAATAGTAATAATATTATGGAAAGAAAGCAATAGCACAGCCTACTTACAGGTCAGACTTTTAACTTTTCCTGAACTCTGAAAAATTCAATATAATCCTAGGTGTCCTTTTGAAATTCTGCAGATTCTTACAGGATGGTTCTCATGTCTGGACCTCTCTTAACACTGATAAAGGAAGAATGTGCGCTTATTTTCTATGTTCGTTTTTTTAATTCATTATGATGGAAAAGAAAATATTTTAGCTAATAAAAAAATTAATTTGTCTTTGTGTTCTGGTTCTCTTCTTTCACCCCTGCCTAATTCCAAACTATCCACATGGATCACTTTGGATAGGTAGTATTGAACAGTTATTTTAAACATAGACTCAACTAATAAGTGAGAATTAAAATAGACTCAATAAATGAGAATTTCTCCATTTTAAAATTATAAAATATCTCCAATACATGCTTAAACTCCTCTACTATTCAGTTATTAGGTAACTAGGCCACCACAGAAAATGTATTTTGGTGGTTTAAAAAATATGCCTAAGGTAAATTTTAAAATTGAGCTAATTAGTTAATTAGTAGAAAGGTAGCAACCAGTAGTAACGGTCACAAGTAAAACGTTAGTACAAAAGCAATGAATAAGAAATATGCAGATGGAATAAATGAAGTGGAAGGACTTAAAATAGTAAGGTCCTAATGCGTTCAAATGACTGGAAAGGACCAAAATGTTATCAGTCTATTTCTTTCATGAGGAAAACCATATCATAAAAGCTGAGCACTGAAGTCTGACAACCATTTCCACCTCTCATTAACTACCACTCTGCCCCCTGCCGTTTGCTTTACAAGGCTGTGACACGCTATGGTCAACAGCCTACATCATTCATGCCCTAGCTATTCAGCCGTCCTTCGACCCAGTCCACACAGCAGAGTGGAATTGTTTTCTCCAGATGGTCTCCATCCCTCTTCACAAGCATCCAACAGAGCTCTGATTTGCCACAATAATAAAATATGTCTTCTCCCTTTCTCTTTCATTAAACTAAGCATTTCTGTTCTTATGTCCTTAGGTCGGTGGAAACATTCCTCTAAGATCATAGCTTGCTTATCTCCTGTCTTAAAAGGTTTTTTTTTTTTTTATCACCATTGGGTAGGACACATGTTCTTACATCTCAGTGTTCTTCTATTTCAACTACAGTATCTTCATTCTCAAGAAAGGAACCAATGCTTGGAAATGTAATAGCCATAATAGTAAGAAAAGCTCCAGTAGCTAATAGCCACTGAGCATATATCATGGATCAGATTCTCTTCTTAGAGCTTTAAGTGTATTAATTCAGTTAGTCTTCTCAACGACCCCATGAGGTAGGTACTACTATCATTGCCTTTGTACAGGTAGGAAACTGAGGCATAGAAAAGTGATCTGTTTAGCCTGTCACAGAACTAGTAACTGGTAACTAGTAATTAGTAACAAGTCACAGAACTAGTAACTACAGCTGGGAGTCCAACCCAGGCAGTCTGGCTCCAGAGTCTGTGGCCAAACTATGTAGGTATAGCATAGTCAAGTTACACCTACGAACAACTACAAGAAGATAATGGAAACTGGAATTGATCATAGAAGCAAGGACTAGAGTTGTCAATTTATCTGCTTCTTTGGAATACTGTACAGAAAAATATATATTCCAATGGTATATTCTTGGCATTTGACACTTTACTATTTCTACCAAAGTCTTCAGAACGTAAAACTGGGGTCCAAAATTCACATGTACTTGAATGTTTATCGCACCTAATTCTTCACAATATTTACAGCCTAAATCACAACGAACGGTATCCCATCAGCTGAACTGTCTTTAAGTCCTCAATCAGCAACTGTTCAGTTGAATGAAAACGATGTCGATTATAAGTGAGATAACAGAGAAGCTTATATACTTTTCCATCATATATACCTGAAATAATTTATTTAATCTAAAATTGATGACTTTGCTTTTTCTGTGTATTAATTTAGGGTTTGAGGTATAAGTTATAAGTAGATCAAATACACTCCAAATTATCCGATTCCCTTTCATTTTTCTCAGAGTCTGACCATATTTACCAATTCTCATGAAATACTTATATTGTAATATAACATGTGAACATTCTGAATCTTTCTATCTCTTCCAAGCTAAACTGGTTTCAACAGAACACTTGAAATTAAGAAACAGTCATCATATTTGACTCTTGCATTAACATAACTTTTAAAAACAGGTAGGATAGGTATTAATTTACTTACTCAAATTCCCTTCCCAATTTACACGTGAATGGCTGAGAAAAGAGCTAGCAGGAATCCTTAGAATGGTTTTTTTAATGTAATATCTGTTGCTACACTATCAGAAATGGGTATGGAACAGAACACATGAAACACAGAATGAGAAGGACACTTGAATGGCATCATTGGTCAGTAAATTCCGTATTTCAGACTCATCCTTGCCCTTGAAAAATAGTCCATGGCTACTGGTTATAAAAAGACTTGAACCTGAAATAATTAAACAACTTTATAGAGCACAAGCTTTATGTATCTGAGTTGGAAGGTGTATTAATATGTCGGTAACATCCAAATAAGTGTAATCTTGTTTTAATCGTATTTTGGAAACCTCTGCTTCTCTGATACTTAATTTTAAAAATAACAGCGAAAATAGCTAGTAATGGTTTCAGTTTCACCTTGGTATTGCTCCCAGGTCAACATCATATAAATCAGGTCACTGAAAACTGTGACAATGAGGGTTCTCAGTCTGCAAACTAACACAGTGCCTTCAGCTCACCAAACTAAAATCTGAATTGACTTGACTCCTCCAATGTTGAGGAAAAAAGAAACAGGCATTAACAGACACAGGAATACACAGAGCAATGCATTTTACATTTGAGGCGCCTTTTGACTCACTTCCTGTGAGTTATAATTTTCTTTATCCTAGCTTAGTAGTTAGATGTCATAAGCACGTGTAGAAGTGCTCTGCTTCCTTTCCTGATTATACCTGTAACGTCACAAACACACACATATGGATGTACTTCAGTTTCCCTAACTTCAAACTGAGAGGCGCTTTGCTTTGCTACCTCATTAAGATAAGAACTAAAATTATGATGTAGCATATGCTCTATTTTACACAAAATTAATGAGTCATTAAAAGCTAAGAGACAAGCATTATATTTTTCACAAAGCACTATCTGGGTGTATAAAAAAAAAATCATTGCAATGTCTGTTGAAAGCCTACAGAATGAGTTTGCTAGATCACGGGTCTCCTGGAAATACGTTTAAGAAAATTATACACAAAATCTCCTAAATTTTTCTTTGAAGTTTCCACAGCATTCCAAAACTCACTCACAGTGCCAGATGGTGTGACCATACTCCACAGTTTCCTCACGTACAGTAGCATCTGATTTGGCAACATGCCCCCAACACGTTTAATAAATGCATTTTGATGTTTGTTTGGATTAAAAAAAAAAAACAGCAACAAAAGGAGAAATCAGGCCCTGTGAAGTGGAAACCTCTAGTCTTTAGCGAGTGAGCAGGTTTTGGGGTTCACTTCAATTCCCTTGTAGGTAAATTCCCAGTAGGTAAGGCTGCTGGAAAGGGCTCTAGAATAATTTCCAAAGACTTCCAGTGGCAGTAGACTACTGTCTAATGTATCTCTGCTGTTTCACTCCTTATACTGTAGGAAACAAAGTTACAGACAGGTTTGAGACATGTAACTCACGCCAGTGCTCAAAATACCATAAAATACCATCAGGTGTTCATTAGAGCCTCAACTAGCTAATTTCTAATATTATACAATTTCATACTACTTATACTTTTCAGTTATGCAATATATTAATTTAAAGAATACATTGAACCCACTGTTTTAGGAGTTTGGCTGACAGATAAAAATGATTAGTCTACCCATCTCAGAAAGAGAGTAAATATGAAAAACTGGTAGTATTTTCCATGATTCTGCCATAGGCTGTTACTAATAAAACAATCCCTTCGGACACTAATCCTAATGGAATAATTTAAGAACAAGCTGATTTATTATATTGACTCTAATTATTTCTACATCACTGTAGTTCAGACAGTTTCTTAATTTTCTGTGGACTTCTGAACTTTTTCTATAACTTGCATATATCACCCATCTAAAATATTTCCCAGAATATTTTATAGTTTTTCAAAGCAGTGCAGCAGGTCAGTTTGACCTGAATTATTCAGGCCTGTGACTGAAGCCCAGAACCATCTATTAATATCAATGTAAACAGATCAAGGAGCCTTGAAGGGCACAACACTGCCTTATATCAGTGTTTCTAACTCATCCTCAAATAGTCCAGCATTTACCGAATTTTCAGTGTATCGGCTAAGGTGCAGCGTGTAAAGGAGATATACTGATTTACTAGGGACTTCGTAAGTCCTGAACTGTGCTTGTCCCATTAATAACGCATACAAAATGAGGCAAAATGTTACCAGACTACACTTAGCCTGAAGAAGGCACATATCTAGGGCATTTATTAAAAGTCACTTAGCTTAAGACAAGACTGGACCGCTTAAAGGAAGGAACTAGGGATCAGAAGACAAGTTTTTACATCTGCAGTCAGGACAGTTTTAAATCACGTTCTTCCACCTTGGCCAAAGGAAGCAACAACATGAGGTGATCAGCATAAACTGAGATGTTGGGACAATGCATTTCACAGTGTCATTGTAAGGATAAAATGATGTAGAGAGGACGGAAAGAGCCTGTAAACCTTAAAATATTACAAAAATGTTATTAAAATTAGCCTCAGGATTTTAAGCTTCTCAGACCAGGGATCATACTTTGTCCATGTGATCAAAGACAACTTCACGGCAGAGATGACCTTGAACCTTCGAAAGGTAGAATTTGGAAAAACGAAGACTCAGGTGGGGACCAGAGAAAGGTGAAGACAGAGAATAGCACGAGTTAACAAACAGAAATGGTAACATGTAAACTCATGTCTCCAGTAAGATAAGTAATCCTGTTTTGACCAGACTGTTTAAACAAATGAAGCGTAGAGTAGACGAGACAGAGAGAGAGAGAGAGAGAGAGACAGAGAGAGAGACAGAGAGAGAGAGAGAGAAGGCTGAACAGGAATGGTTGCGCCATATTGGGGAGGACAATGGAAGGCCAGCTGAATCTATTTTGGGATTTCTAGAATTTCTGCCAGTAGACATAATTCACTGTGATATTTTGATACAGTAAAAAAAAATGTACTTAAAGATACTGTAGGGCTTCCCTGGTGGCACAGTGGTTAAGAATCCGCCTGCCAATGCAGGGTACACGGGTTTGAGCCCTGGTCCGGGAAGATCCCACATGCCACGGAGCAACTAAGCCCGTGCACCACAACTACTGAGCCTGAGCTCTACAGCCCGTGAGCCACAACTACTGAACCCGTGCGCCAGAACTACTGAAGCCCACGCACCTAGAGCCCATGCTTCGCAACAAGAGAAGCCACCGCGGTGAGAAGCCCGTGCACCTCGACGAAGAGTAGCCCCCGCTCGCCACAACTAGAGAAAGCCCACACGCAGCAACGAAGACCCAACACAGTCAAAAATAAATAAACAAAATAAAATAAATTGTTTTAAAAATAAAAAATAAATACATAAATAAAAAGATACTGCATAAGCACAACTCATCACCCAGTCCCCTAAACCAATCCCCCATGTGGGGAGATCCTCAACAGACTTCATTATATATTATACATAACACCCTATTTATACCACAATTTTCTAAGATCTAGAAAAGCAGATATTCAGACCTGAACTCTTAGCTTTACCTTTGGTGCCTTCCTTTCCCTTGTTCCTGAGACCTAGTGGACACTGTTGGAAAACATTCATAAATGTCACATGCAGGTGAGTATTGCGACCTGAGCGGCAATGTTTCAAACTGTAATAGGAGTATTTCCTGTCTCACCTCCGAAGTGATGTTGTCATGGTGGTCACTGGCTGTCTTGCTAGAGCAGGGGATCAGGAACCCTTCTAATTCCTGAACAGAAGGACATGTAGCCAATGTGAAAAACAGGATGTATGATCACGACTCTCTTCAAATCATGAGTGGTCTTAATCAGACATCTGAGCTGGGTTCACAGACACGAACTGTTAAAACTGGAAGGGGCCTTAGTCTGACCCTCCTTATTTGAGTGGAACGAGAAGAGGTCCAGAAAGGTGAAGTGCTTGCCTTAGAAGACACAGCTAACTTTTCTACGGCCAGGACTCGAATTCACATCTCCTAGATTCTAGATTTCTTACGCCAAAAGTTACACCTTGGGAATTCCCTGGTGGTCCAGTGGTTAGGACTCAAAAGTTACACCTTGGGAATTCCCTGGTGGTCCAGTGGTTAGGACTCCATGCTTTCACCACCAAGGGCCCGGGTTCAATCCCTGGTCGGGGAGCCAAGATCCCAGAAGCCGTGTGGTTTGGCCAAAAAAAAAAAAAAAAAAAAAAGTTACACCTTACCAAATCTCATTAGCTTTAGATGAACTTAAAAAAATAGAGCATAGGTAACTTCTCATGGTACTACTACCCAGCAGGGTTTCTCAAATGCAGTACCAGATGATTTGGACCAGGCAACTGTTTGTTGGTGGAGGCTTCCCATGTACTGCAGTACAACTGCCGGCATCCCTCATCTCTACCCACTAGATGCCACGATCACCACCACCCCTTGGTTGAGACAACTAAAACCATCTCCAGACATTGTCAAATGTTCCCTGGGTGTAAAAAGTCACCCTCGGTTGAGACATTCTACCCCCAGCCCCCGCCTTCTCCAGCTCACGTAACCCTCTAGAGCAATTCCTTCAGAGCCAGTCGGACCTAACCTAAGGGCCTCCTTCCCAGCACCTCATACCTCTAACCTGACAGCAAAGGGCCCTTCCCAGGTGTTCCAGTTTCCCCTGCAGGTGTTAACTCTGTCGCTGGCATCTAGTTATTCCAGGTCATCGAGGTGACAGGCCCTCTTCCATCTACTCCTTTCCCTATTTCAGCGTGTATTTGAGTGAGCATTGTATGCTAGATGCTGGGCATGGGGAACACAGAGATTAGTCTCTGATCTCCAGCAGTTCAGTCTCCTGGGGGAGACACATACGAACGTGAGCACCTGCCTGCCTTAGGGTGAGTGTTGCGAGACAGCTGTGGGCAGGATGCTACAGAATTAGGGAATACCCTCGTTCACACTTAAAGTGGCCACAGGGTGATGCATCCCAGGAGGTGGCCGAAAGGAAGGGCCTGCCAAGCAGAGTCTTCAAGGACGAATCCGAAGGAGCCGAGAAGAGAATGGGTAAGGCTTGCCAGGCAGAGGGAGCAGTGTATCTAGAAGCAAGGAGGGAGCAAACCTGGCTTCTGGCTGTAGCATCAACACAGGGTGAGAATGAAGTGGCAGAGTAAGCAGGAAGCAGGTCTTGAGGGGCCAATTATACCAAGCCCGAGAGTCTGGCAGTGACCTCGAAGGGAACTAGAAGCTGGGGGGAGAGTGCAGCAAACTCGCATTTTAGAAAGATGGGAAGTACAGACCACTTCAAAGATGATGGGTTCGAGGTAGGAGCACAGGTGTCACCTCAAGATAAACGCCTCATGTGCTGCAGATTTCGCTTTTGCCATTCCCACCGTGGGACGGATTCTCTTCCTAGGAGCATTGCCACAGACGGGCAAGAAGAAGAAAGGCTCACGTCTGTACAGAGGTACCACCTCTTCTTCCACCCAGGAATGAGGTGGAGGAAACCTTTTACCACCAAGGCAAGAAGAAGAAGAACTTTTTCTCCGGGAATCTGAGACTTTACAGAGAGGTTGAGTTCCCTGTGGAAATTCAAAATGTTTTTCCCAGAAAGAAAAATGAGACATGTTGCAACTTTTAAATGTATGGTTCAATTTATGGTCAAAGGTGTTTTGCATAGGTGTGGGTGTGTGAGCGTAGATGTGCACTGGCTATTAAACATATCACTGTTTCTATGGGAATATGAATTACAGACTCACTTGCAGGACACAAGCCATTTGTCAGCTGTGAACCGTGCACGCCTGTGCAGAGAAACTACAAGCACAGTGGCGGCAAAATGCACCAGACACGATGTGATTAGAGCTCTTCCATAGATGGGAGTCTAGGGCGATTTAAGAGCAATGCTGCTGAGCACATAAAATGCAAATGGGAATGAGTTCTAGGCGGCTGTTCAGGCCTTGCCTGGGCTGAGTCTCCGAGCAGCTCCAGTAGCTGACCCAGGGCCTGGCGCACAGCAGCTGCTCCATCGATGCTTAGGAAGAGTGACCCGGACGCATTAAAATGGATCTCCGTGCCCACACGTCTCTTGCTTAAATGAGACTTAGAGGAAAAAATACTGGTTCGATGAGGCTGAGATCCTGTGTGTATAAGAAAGGGAGGAACAGACAGCACGGATTCGCCCAGAAGGAGGGGGAAACAAAGTGAATTAGCAAGTCTTCCTGTCTGAGCTCATGGAACAGAGATCTCTGCCTTTCTGAGGCAGAAGCTAATATGAACATAAGGTGACCTTGATTAATTCTTATTAATGTCAGCAGAGGGGATCAACTTAAGTAAATGAATGTTAGTTCCATGACCTATTGCATATTTGTTTTAAGAGCTGATTTGCTGATTTGTAGCTGAAACATGGTAGCCTTCTTCCCTCTGATTCATCCATTACTCAGAAGGCCCTGGCTTCTTAGAATTCTTAATAAAATTCCAACAGCGTTCATCAGCAGTCATCAAATACAGCCGAACACTCTTTCAAAGTGCGTCTTTTCACCTTTTGCTACTGACCTGACCTATCTCCAGCCTCTCCCAGTTTCAACTCACCTTGATCGCTGAGGGCAAATTTACCTTCTTAAAACAATGCTTTGATTCAGTTACACCCCTTTTCAAAGCCCTTTCACCACCCTGCAAGTATCTGCAGAATAAAGAAAGTCCAAACCTCTGGCCTGACCCTAAGGCCCTGTACAGCCCCCACTGGTAAATTCCACCCACTCCCACTTCTGCATACAATGCAGCAGGCAGCCTTGCCGGCCCCTGAAGAGGTGCTCCGCAGACTTCTGTGCTTATTCACACCTCAGCAGCCCCACACCCTCAATTCCTCCCTCTGTACCTGAAAAGCACATTTCTGAGTCTGGTCCACTCGATGAAGTAGGAGTCTGAGCTCATTTCAGCCCAGGTCCCCTCACTAATGGAATATTCTATGCCTCTCTGCTTCCCTGAGAAGGGGTGACCCTATTCTCCGCCAGGATGGTGTCCAGGTCCTAGCTGTGCGCAACACATGACAACGGGATGACCCAAGGTCCTAGAAAGGTGCCTGGCACACCCTGGGAGCTCAACAAAAGTCTGTAAATTTTGTTGAATAAATTCAAGTTATTTGATTTTGTTAATTTAAGATGACCACCCACTTTCTCCCTGAGGCCAGGGACTTTCCTCCCACCCAGGTGAGAAGAAAACATCGAAACATTTTAACTTTGATAAAGTTTGCTTTGACACACCAACAGCGGAACTTTCTCTTTAACCCTTCAAGAAATGAGAACTCCCCATCCCCCCACCTCCACTCCGCCTCAGGACTGAATTGTAACCGACCTGGATCCTTCGCATCTCCTCTGCTGTTACCTCCGCCCAGCCAGGTCACCAGCAAATTCTCCAGGCGAGAAAAAGATTTTTTAAAATGCACGTTTGAGAGGAATAAAACGTCTACAGGCAGGAACCGTCCAACAGGTGCTGCCCTGCAAACACCTGAACCCCGAAACTGACTTTCTGAGGGGGCCGAGTGGTTTTTAGCCAACCTGATATGTTTTTTTGGCTGTTGTTTCAGGGGCTTTTGGAGAAGGTAAATGCCCGCTCCCCTGGGCCTTGCCTTTTTCTCCCATCACTTAGTACCGAGTGCGTCGATGACTTGTTTACCTGGATGCAACCTATGTTGCTCCCAATCACCCCGCTCAGCGACCCGCGCGACCACGTGTCCTTAAATCAGAGCCCCGTGGACTCCGCTCGGGAACTACATTTCCCAGCGGCCCCCGCGCCCTTCGCAGGAAGGACGTCTGCGCACTAAGATACTCAGTTCCAAGTTTGGAGCTTTTAGCTGCCAGCCCTGGCCCATCATGTAGCTGCAGCACAGCCTTCCCTAACGTTGCAACTGGGGGAAAAATCACTTTCCAGTCTGTTTTGCAAGGTGTGCATTTCCATCTGGATTCCCTGAAAGTCCATCTGCTGCCTCGGTCAAGAGAAACTCCACTTGCATGAAGATTGCACGCCTGCAGCTTGCATCTTTGTTGCAAAACTAGCTACAGAAGAGAAGCAAGGCAAAGTCTTTTGTGCTCCCCTCCCCCATCAAAGGAAAGGGGAAAATGTCTCAGTCGAAAGGTAAGAGCCTATTTGCATTACTTGCAAAAATGCAAAGGGTTGTGCATGCATTTATGAATGCATGGATGCAATTTTCGCCTGGCGATTGCATTTTTAAGTTTGAGGTTTTCCACATCTCAGTTGCATTTCCTGTTTAGTATGTGTCTCTCTTTTTTTTTTTTTTTTTTTTTTGCAGACACAGAGAGTTCCTGTAAGGCAGGGCTTGCAGTTCAGCTGTGCATTGACGTTATTTGCATTCTTCTGCTAGGATTACTGAGCTCTTTTTGCCTTTTGCACAGTCAGGAGAGATAGAGCAGGTTGGTAGCGTCTAAAATGTGCAATGCTTTATATAATTGTAAAATTCTTTAGTATGCACACATATAATAGGTGATTTTACGTGCAACAGGAATACAAACTTCTAAAAAGTCTGTAGATGAAAATGAAAGGTAAAACTTGAGTTAAACTAGTAGGAAATTAATGTAATCTTATATTCCTTTGGGAATGAATTGTTGGTGCTAGTATTTAGTTAAATTTTCATTGGTATCATTTTGAACATTAAGCAACTTCTGATCTTTAAAGGAAGTAAAGGTGAATAATAGCATTTTAGAAAAAAGCAGACAAGAAGTCTTTCTCTTCCGAGATTTTGCACTTTACACCAATTCCTTATTGGTTCACAGTATTTAGAAGCAGCAATGAGGACATCGAGGTTTTATGTCTTCCCATTTGGGAGATGCTTTGCATCTCGAGGGAAAATACTGGGAGAAAAATTGTACTTTTAAGCATTACGCCAATGTGGGAGGACTGCACTGTTTCATTGACAACCATAATGAAATCTTTTAAGTGTGTAATTGCATATATTTAGTCAGCTGTAATAGGTCAGAAGTTCAGGGTTATGGTTGTTTTCTTTCTTTCTTTCTTTTTTTTTTGTTCTTAAAAATATTCTTTTTACACAGTTGTATTTTGCAGGCATAATGTCATGCTGGGGAGGGGATTAAAAATATAAAAACCCTGACATGGCATTAGAGAGCTGAGGGGGTGTTGTCAGGTGGCCCTAGGACTGTAAGTCACTTGTTTCAGAACAAATTGAGCATAGAGAAAGCATATGCCCTGTGAGAATGTATGGAAAGGAGAGGTGAGCTCAGCACAAGGTGAGTTAGGCTACCCAGGGCATTAGGTAAGTAAGATCCAGTGAAATTCAAGTGTCTCATCAGCGTTCTGCTACTTTTGGGAGAGTTGTTGTGTCACTTTTTAGTTCTACCTGATGGGAATCATACATCTCAGCCCCAGAAGGAAGTAATATATATTCTCAAGAATTCAAAGTAGGGCTCTTCTTTTCTTTGGATATTAGGGGGAAAAATGGAAATCTGAAAAGCTAAGTAAGAGTGCTGAAGTACCTAGGAATTGGCATTATGAGCTGCCAATGTTCCTTAATATCGGGCAAACCGACAATCTTTTAATTGAGCATAGAAATAATAGCTTAGGAGGGCATTCCAGGCTTTGATGTATGAGAGAGATTGCATCTAGTTACTCTGTATTTGGTGTGCATTCACTCATTCATTCAGGTCAGTTTAATATATGAATAAATATATTATGAGGTGTGTGTGTGTGTGTGTGTGTGTGTGTGTGTTTGTAGTGCACAGGATTTGGGGACATACAAAAATATTTTACGTGTAGTTGTTTCCTTCAAGGAATTTACCATGTAGTTGGTGAAAGAAAGCACGTATGCAAATCACTGTGATATAAGATAATTGCATAGATAGTGAAGCAAAATGGTGCATTTGGAGTTTAGAGATGGCAGTGATCTCTCTGGGAGATAGGAAGGGGGTGCTCTAGTGATCTTATCTTTGAACCTTAGGGTTTAAACTCAGTCAGGTTTCTTTGTGCATTTTGGGGGGCTCACTCCTAAGGCGGCTCCCTCCTAGCAGAAGAAGTTGGGAAACTGAAAAACATATTAGCATGGCACTCTTCCATTAGGGGTGCCCCCATAGTAGATCAGGTACTGGTGGTTCTTTACATTAATTCCCATTTATCCAAATAGTTTTCTTAATTGGGTCCCCTTTGGAAGGTGCACCTGGTGTGAACATGGGATTCCTGTCCAAAAGGAAAGTTTTTGATAGAAGGAAGTGTGTGATCATTTCAGAAATGGCAAAGACTTTTGGCCTGGGCTGTAAATGTGGAACTGGCCTAATTCAGCTACGGTATTCTCAAATGGCCAAGGCAGTGTTTTGTTTTTGTTTTTGTTTTTGTTTTTTTGCAGTACCAAACTTCTTTGTAATACTATAACCAAATGAAATGGGAGGAAAAGTGAAAGGTGGCTATAACCTCATAGTATTGAAGATTTTAACAACATGTTCAATTCAAGGACCTTTACGAACTTTCTAGATCACTATAATTCCGTTTTACAGACCTCTAATTTAAGGCACAGCAGAGGCAAAAGAATTACAGACTCCCTGGGAGCTGGAAGGACTGGGTTACTTCTTTCCAGCCTTACCAACAGTGAGATTCCGAGAAAGAATTTCTTAAAAAGAAATTTTGTTTTCCACAGTTGTAACTTTAGGTGGTATGCTTTTCAGCTTGTTTATATTAGCTATCTGGGGTTGAGCTGACATTTTTCAAATATTAAAGTGGTAGAATGCCTTTTGAGGAAATCTGAAATGTAAGTTAACAGGAAGGGCACCCAGAAGGTGCAGGAATTCCTGCACTTTACAGGAAGACAGGCTACAGGAAAAATGTGTCATCTACATTACCCGGGAAAGTAAAACTATTGTTATCAGCCATAATGATCTGAGGGAGGGAGGGTTGGGGGAGAGAGGTCTGGCATCCCCCAGTTCACCTGAAAATATACAAAGAGTTTGACTGTGTTACAAATGCACTTCTTCTCACTTCTCCTTCTATTCACCTTTAAAAAATATTAGCTTATCTTGGTTTAAAATAGTAATAGGTACATTGTGTCATGGGAACTGTGTATAAGGCATATAATTCAGAAGCATGTAGGAGAGTGACAGGCAAGGACTTAACCGTACTGTGGGCCCTTTGCTTCTGTAATTCATTCTACCCTGGGAAACGAAATGTGTAAATTTCTCATTCTGTAAATTCCTTTGTTAGGTTGCAGCAGAGGGACTTGTCATGCTTAGCCTGTAATCTGAGCCAGTATGTTTTATAACCTCGCACATGGCAGGACACAAAATCAGAATAGGTACCCTGGGTTTCCTGAGTTTGTTTTGCATCAGTGTGGCATTCATTACTTTACAACATGCTGCAGGTCAGCTGCAGGGGCTTTCCGGGGGTCTCTTGGTGGTAATTTGATGCTGGAGCAAAGGGCTGAGATTCTCATTCCTTTGTTTTTCACAGATTAGTATCATTATAACTACCTTGCATTATTTTAAAGTCTGAAAGGTCTATAAGGGACGTTTTTAAAACTTAAAAGAAAAAAGTACATAAATAATGCTCGTTTATTGTAGAAGCATTTGAAAATGTAGGGAAGAAAAATAAGAATCACTAGTTACCGCAGTATACATTTTGGCATATATCCTTTCGGACTTTTTTCTATTCTCTATATATGTGAATATGAATAAATCCAAAATGTGTATAAAATTATTTAGTTGCCTTTTGTTTCACTTACCAATAATACTGTGAAATATTCCAAGTTAATATATTTCTACATTAATAATGTCTAATTCTAGTGTATTTATTTAAATAGGACATTAATGTTTATTAACTTTGAATATCATGAATATTGCTATGATAATCATCCCAGTTCATACATTATTACGTATACTGTGGTCTTAGACTAAATTCCAGGACACAGAACTACAAGTTATGGATATCTAATTCTTCCCCATGACCCATTCTTTTCTTCACCTTTTAAAAATAGCTTTTTTATTACTATAAAAACAATATATACTCATTGAAAAAAATTCAAGCTGAAGAGAAATTCATAATAAGAAAATACAAATTACTCAAAGTCACACCACCCACAGCTACCTACTGCGAACTTTTTAGTGACTCTTTGCGTTTGTACGTGCATATATATATTTGCATACGTGCTCTTTCACACACTATATATGATATTTTGCAAGTTGCTTCATACTCCATATATCTTCGACATCTTTCTATACTCATGCACATACAGTTTCCTCATTCTTTTTAGCAATTGCTCATTTTAATTTGTAAGAATGTAGCTGTTTCATCAATCTCCAACTGGACTTTCACAGAGTTCCACTTTTTTACAGCTATAAACAAAACTGCAAGGAATACCTTGAACACACACATTTTTGCACATTGGCCCAATTATCTCCTTAGGATGAATGAATTCCTAGAAGTGGAAGTGCTGAGCGAAGGGCAGGCATGGACGTGCTGCCCTCCAGAGTGCCTGCAACGAGTTCTTATTCTCACCAGTAATGTGTGGAAGTGCCCATTCTCTCCCCTTAAGCATCCTGCTAAATATTGCCAAATAACTCTTCAGAAAGGTTATACACACTACTATATAAAAAATAGATCATCAACAAGGACCTACTGTAGAGCACAGGGAACTCTACTCAATATTCTGTGATAACCTAAACGGGAAAAGAATTTGAAAAAGAATGGATATATGTGTATGTGTAACTGATTCACTTTGCTGTACACCTGAAACTAACACAACATTGTAAACCAACTATACTCCAATATAAAATAAAAACTAAAAAAAAATAAAAATAAAAAAAGAAAGGTTATGCTCACTTTCCTTCATCCTGGGTATAATAATTTGAAAAAGATTTTTTGCCAATTTGATGAAAAGTAACAATATTTTACTATTATTTGCATTTCTTAGTGATAAAGAAGTTGAATTTTTCTCTTTTTTTGACATTTGTGTTTCATGTGTTTCTTTTTTTCCTTATAAAATGTATCTTTAAAAATTTAATTTGGGGATCAAATTATTTTCAAAGTTAGGCCAGAACATACCAAGATGGCAGAGCTTAGGTAATCATGGGTTGAAAGTTGGGCTCAGCTTTAATGCATCTAAACAATTTAATTCCCTGGTGAGTTCTCATTTTAATTTTAACCAAAATGTCTTAAGTAAACTTACACTTTATAAACTCATTTTGTTATACTAATTATACCTATCCAGATCTTATGAAAATAATAAGAAAAGTGTAATGATTTGATTTAAATTCCATCTGGAATTTACTAACTTCTGGACATTTCTGCATTTTCAGTTATCTCTACAGGCAAAAGTAGTTTTTCTTTGGTTTCATAAATAATTCTCACATAAGCACCTGGTTGTGTTATGTGCATTGTTGCAGAGTAATTATTATTATTATTTTTTCCTCTTCATGTGTAATGTCTAATCATAAAAAGTGGTTTACTTTACCAGATTTGTTAGAATAATTAAGGCAAGGGTCGACTTTGATGACCTCAGAAATTCTATCAAGTCAATCACACTTCACGTATTCTTAACATAGCCTTCCTTAGTAAACGCGCCCATGTATTTCACGTATTCTTAACATAGCCTTCCTTAGTAAACGCGCCCATGTATTTCACTTGTTCTTAACATAGCCTTCCTTAGTAAACGCGCCCATGTATCACGTATTCTAAACATAGCCTTCCTTAGTAAACGCGCCCATGTATTTCACGTATTCTTAACATAGCCTTCCTTAGTGAACGCGCCTATGTCTGCATCTTGATATTAAGTAGTAGAATTTAGAGCTTTGAAAGGAGTTTTATAGTCTAATCATCTCATTTTACAAATGAGCAAACTGAAGCTTTGGAAGAAAGTGATTTGCCTGAAGACAGAACCATAGGTGGAACTCACGTCTCCTGCTTCTCTGCCCCAATGTTCTTTTCACTAAATCACACACAAACACTAGTAATCCACATTATAAAACTTTTTTTCCCCCAGAATCTTTAGTATATTTCACATTTTTTGTTTTGTTTGTTTTCGTGGGGAGCAGGCTGGTAAGGAAGGCTGACGTACAGTCAGCAGGGGTTCTTTTTCTGTGCCCAAGAAATGGTGATACATCAATCATGGTGGTGGGGTTTCTTACCAATTTTCTGCCAAAGGATATTTTGCGAACGCTCTCATTTTAAGTCCCAATGCCTACACTATACAGCTGCAAGTTTTAACCACTGTAATTGTTGTTTGCCTTTTATGGACGATCTCTGAGAGCCCCTGCTGGGTAGCTCATATTTCTTCTTATACATCTTTGCAACTCTGCCTCTTTGAGCATTGAGCTTATAAATACTAGGTGCTCAATAAATGTCTGACAGTGAAAGTATTTTTCATCCGTGGAGATCTCTGTCATTTTGCCCCACATTTCATACAAGGTGTGGGGTAGTTAAATCATACTGCAGTTTTCCTGTGCTTCCTTTCTTTGCATTAATATTTCCATTCTATCCTTGCTTGATTATTTGGAAGTTGCAAGAACAGCATAAAAAGCAACTTAACAATGGCTGAAGAAGTGTGATTTCTCCCGCCTAGGCCTTCTAAACAGATCTAAAGGTTGCATGATCCTTGGCTATTAACTCTTTTAAAACTATGCAGAACTAAGGTGGGTTGTCTGAAGGGTCCCGTGCGATAACTTAACAAGTTAAGGACTTAAGGACTGAAGTGAATTCCTCCACCCTGTGCTGGTTTTAGGAGCTGGTTTGTAAGTTACCTCTGCACTTGAGCCTCTGAAGCGTTGGGAGAGAGAACCTGAAAGTTTTTAACAGCTGGCTGCCCTATGACAAAACAGGGAACTCTGCATGGATAACCCCCCAATGAAACAACTTCCTTCCCGACCACCTACCACTGTCTCTGCCGCCCCCTCCACGCACCCTGCCCTCGGTTCTGTTTCCTACTCTGCTTCCTCAGATGGTCTTCCTTTCCTGAGCTGGTCCATAAGGTTTGGTACACGGTTCATAAAACCCCCTCTTTCTGCAGTTGAAAGGGTAGTCAGGTTATAACCTACACACGCAAAGTCTGTTACAAATCATCGTAATTTAGTCAACTCAGTTCTGAGTTGAAGCATTAAACAGGCTCTTGCTGAATCTCTCTTTGTCTGTTTTACTTTCTAGTCTGTATATCCCTCCTTAAGTCGCATTGGGGTCAGCCTTGGTTTTTCTGGTTTTTTTTCAGAGACAATTAGCTATAGATCTGATGCCATCACGACCCACACCCAGACACCCAGTTCTGTCACCATCACCATCATCATCACTTATTTTATGTCAGTCACTTTTCAGGTACTATGCTTTTGAACGTCACATAAATCCTAGGGGGACAGATACAGTTATCGTTAATTTACAGATGAAGAAGCTGAGGCTCAGGTGAGCTCACGAACTTGCCCACAGCTGGAGAGCCAGCAGGCAGCCCAGGCAGGATGCAAAGCCAGGCATGTTCGGCCACGGGGCCCAAGCTCATAACCGGGGCCCAGCAAACTACAGCCTGGGGGCCAAATCCAGCCCCTCTTGTTTTTAAGTACAGCCTGTGCGTGAAAATGATTTGCACATTTTCGAATGATAGGGAAAAGAATAAAAAGAATCACATTTCATGACACATGAAAATTATATAAAATTTGAAGTCAGTGTCTACAAATAAAGTTTTATTGGAACACAGCTCTGCTCATTCATTTACAGGTTGTCTAGGGCTGCTTTTGCCCCACGGTTGTACAGTCCAACAGTTGTGATGGAGATCGTATGTCCCGCAGGGCCCAAAACATTTACTCTCTGGCCCTTTTCAAAAAAGTTTGGTGCCCTTGCCCTTTTTGACTTTCCGCAATCACGTAATGACTCCTGGTCCGTATGACATTCCTCTTTGGCTTTAACTGGAAGTTGTTAACCTGGATAACTACTCGTCCATGACTCAGCCAGCGACCTCTGGGGCCCGGCCCACAGGAAACGTCTGAGTGGTGTTTCTCCTGGTTGTGAGATTGGCCGGCCATTGCTCATTTCCGCTCAGCGGAGCTACCCGTCTCCTTTGGCCCATCCTGGGGTCCTTTCCCCTCAGCTGCACTCTTCCTGTTTGCTTGACGTTTCTTGCCTTTCTTGCCCCTCCCGTTGAGAGGCTGTTCGTTAGTTCTTCTCCTGGTCCCTTCATCCTCCCCTTCTTCGTCCCATATTGTGTTTAAAACACAAATGAACTAGAAACACCTCTCACGCTACCACCATTGCCCGGCTTTGTTGATTCCTGCCACGACCCAGGTCAGAGGTGCCGTGATGTCGTCTGTGTGGAATGAGGATGGAAGCCCCCCTTCATCGTAGGAGCCTCCCCCTCACCCAGACGGGTTTCCGGTTGTCACGTCCTACGAAGGCTAGAGCCGTTTTCTCACATTAACTGCCCCAGCCCTGGGGACAGTTTTCTTTTGCGTACGAGTATCCTTTTGCTTCCCAGTCACTGATATTGTGGGGATTTAGCAGGGAAGGTCCTGGCACAGGTTCTGGAAATGAAGGGAGGGAAGGATGGGGATGGAGGCTACCTGAGGACAGAGTAGCTTTGGTAGGACGAGCCCAGATTTGTTCACTGCCTTCCAAATGAGGTCCGTTCAAGTCCCATACAAGGAGGTGCCGTCATTCCTACCATCTTAGGTGGCTGCACTGCTGGAGAGCCCTTCTCTGTGCCAGGTACCGCGCTTAGTGACGCACGTGAGTTATCTCATTCTCCCCTCACCAGGGCCCGATGAGGTGATGCCGCATTTTGTATATGAGCAATCTGAGGCCAGAGGTTAAGTGTCAAGGTCGATCGTGGCAGAGCAGTTGCTTTAATCAAGGTCTGTGTGAGCCCAGTGCCTGAGCTCCTGGCTACTCCACTCGAGGTGTCACTCCATAATAAATGTCTGAACCCATTTCCCAAAAGACATGGTTGGAGATGGAAAACATGAATGGATGCCATGGGAACTTGTGCATACCAGGGCCAGGTATGGTAATTAGGAGGGGCTGACCTGTGTCTACCTATACATGGGTGCCTTTCCACTTGTTCCTTTAAGCCTCTGTTGATCATAGAATATTGAGCCGGACTCACTCTGAGTTTTAAGCTTGAGTTCCAAGTACAGACTGCCCATTGGTTAAAGGAAGCTGGTTACAACTGGTCTACTGGTAGGTACCGGTGTGTACAGACAGGAGGTTTATGTTAAACCTCAGTAATGAATGTTGATTCCATTCGCTCTCTGAGAGGCTGTAACTAAGCAGATCTAAACTTTATGTGTTTCCCTGCACATCCAAGTTGAATTGTTTTAAAACAGTAATGAGAACATGCCCATTTGGCAACATACCTGCGCAGAGGAACAAGCCTTTTTGGCTTAGTGATTTCCTTTCTTCTTGGTTAGTTCTTTTTTTTTTTTTTTTCTTGCGGTACGCGGGCCTCTCCCTGCTGTGGCCTCTCGCGTTGCGGAGCACAGGCTCCGGACGCGCAGGCTCAGCGGCCATGGCCCACGGGCCCACGGGCCCAGCCGCTCCGCGGCACGTGGGATCCTCCCAGACCGGGGCACGAACCCGTGTCCCCTGCATCGGCAGGCGGACTCTCAATCACTGCGCCACCGGGGAAGCCCTTGGTTATTTCTATGTAAAGGTAACAAGTGCAGTTTCCTTGGAACTGGGCCTGAACCCTCATCTTCACTGTTTCCCTCTTCCCTGGACAGAGTGGACGAAACCGGAATCACGTCTTTTTTGCGGTACAGGAAGCGGGGGTTTCGGGATGAGTCTTCTCTCTTAAACCGGTGAGCCCTCTGCCAGCTGTCTCTCGAGCCCAGCACAGCAGCGGGCGCCTGTGCGTGATTCCCTCCCTTGATCCCTCACAGAAGCCATGGGAGTAGGTGGCCTGGGTGTTGAGTGACGAGTTATTTATTCCCCTCCTCCATCCTCCCTCCTCCAGTCCCACATGGGAGGGATGAGTTTGAGATAAGGGAGAGGCTCGAGTCTGGAGAACCGGTGGGGACAGAGTGGCAAAGAGTCTGGGAATTATTCTGTAGTGAATGTGCAGGGACAGCCTTTCTGTGATATCTGAAAGCTTTATAGGCATCTTCTCCCCACTTTACTTGCTCCTTCCTGTGCCCCAAACGTCTTAACCATTGAAAAAAATAACCCCAAAGACTCCAAGCACATCTAAAGAGAGAACGCGGATAAAGGGCCCGTCCGTATCAGTTCAACAAGTAACTTTTTCCTGATTGCCGTGTTTAAGGCACTGTGCTATAGGTGGAACTAAATAAAAATGCATGCTGCTCTACTTCCCCGCTTACGAGCTCTGAGCCTTGGAAAAGCGACTTGACTTCTAGCTTCAGCTTCCCGACCTGCTAAATGGAGAGACGGATACTCATTCGCGGGATCGTTATAACGATGAAGCAGGGCTGTGCATGGAAGGTGCTTTGGCCAGTGCTTGGCATTCATTTGTGCAGGAACTACTTATCGAGAGCTCTTCTGGGTTTGAGGCACTGAGCTATATAGTAAGCTCGCCGTAAGCATAACTTTGCCTTACTCTTTCTTTCCCTCTAGCCTTTAAGGAGCTTAGAGTCTAACAGGAGGTAGGATTGCACAGACATGTACAGAATACAAGCTAGAATCCGAGATATGCTTAGAATAGATACTATGGGTTAGAAAGCCCTGCAGGTGAGGGGAATCAGGAAAATTTTTTACAGCGAGCGTGCAAGTATCGATATGACTTTCAGAGCTCTTGAGGAAACGGTGTCCTAGATCCAAAGTAAATATGGAGAAGGATCTTGACTTCAAGTAGAATAACCAGTCCAATGTTGATAGAGGCAGAACAATTCCTCAGAAGAATAAAGAAGAGAAGATGCCCTAGGAAAAGCTCTGGAGCTTCAAAGACCTTATGTGTGTTTTCTAAGAACTTCCTTTTCTTAGCAGGCTCAACACGTTTTTATCACTTATGATCACAGTAGGTTAATAAATGGAACATGTCATATCTCGTACTTCTAGGTGTTTTTTTTTTTTTCTGGATTGTGGAAACTCCAGGAAATCTAGAGGTTAATAGTTAAACAAGTATATCAACTGGGTTTATAGGCACACCGTAATTATATAAGCAAGCTGTTGGTTCAATAGTCAGCGTCTACCTAGGTCAGGGGATACTTTCCAGAGCATGGCCACAGCTGTAATTTTCATTTTTTATAACCTGCCAACCTGCCTTTTCCACTTCTTAGCTCCTTTTCTCTTTTCTAGACTTAGCCGAAGTCAGTTGAAAAGAAGGAAAACTGCACTTCTGAATTCTCATTGTACTTGTACCTGAAGAGAAGTGCTCCAGAAAGTTCTTTGTCTTACCAAACTTACTTTCTCAAGCATGATACCGGGTACTGGCAAGGGAGTTCATACATTTTTGTGTGTATTTTTAATTTCCGAAAAATTCCATTTAAAAGGTGAACAGATTTAATACAATTGATATTTTAATACAATTGTTAGATTAAATCTGTGTTTCTTTCATTATCTTGGTTTCAAAAACACAGTGACCTACAGCTCTGGAGCTCACAATAGGCTGTTTCTCAGTGTAACTATACGAAGTCACCTTTTTCTCCTTGGTGACTTCATTCAGCTCAGGGTCCGGAGAGTGGACTGGGTGAGTGGGCTGAATCACTCCCCAGTCTGAGTCAGGAAAGCCACGGGGCAGTTTTTGCCTCACCTTGCTGGGCAGTTAAAGGGAACATACAATTGGCCAGGGGGCTAGGACCGACCTGCCAATTCTGTCATCTCCTTCAAGTGGCTTACTAAGTCTCCTTGCTTGGGACTTCGTTCCTGAATGAGCTCCTATTTTTATAGGTAAATTAGGGGGGAAAATGCAGATTTAGTTCTGGAATTGATTTAAGAATGAGATTGAGAAATTTTGATACACTACAGTTAGGATGACTTTTTCCGTCTTAAATTTCAATCTTTCTTTTCTGGTGTGACCTGTCCTTAGGCAAGACCGACAGCAAGTCAGTGTTGATGGGGCAGGGGGTGGGGTAGATGCGTGAGATTGTGTGTCGGGGGCAGAGGACCATATATTTCTTGGTTGAATTTAACAAGCGTTATTGAACAGTTGTATAAATAACCTGCACCTTGCGCTGTGCTCAGTGACTACAAAGGTGCATAGAATTCCATCTCTACCCTCAAGAGGCTCCCTGTCTAGGAGGATGTGTCGGTTTGCTAGGGCTGCCATAACAAAGTACTGCAAAGTGGGTGCCTTGCACAACAGGAACTTGTTGTCTCACAGTCCTGGGGGCGAGAAGTCTGAGCTCAAGGTGACAGCAGGGTAGATTCCTTCTGAGGTCTGTGAGGGGGAGCCTGCTCCGTGCTTTCCTCCTAGCTTCTGGGGCTTTGCAGGCGATCTTTGGCGTTTCTTGGCTTGTAGAAGCATTGCCCAGACCTTTGCCTCCATCGTTACACGGCCTTCTCCCAGTGTGTGTGCCATCGCCTAACTTCTCCTTTTCATAAGGGCACCAGTCCTATTGGATTAGGGACCCACCCTAATCCTGTATGACCTCATCTTAATGATATATGCAACCACCCTATTTCTAAGTAAGACAAATTCTCACATTCTGGGGCGCTGGAGGTTACGTCTTCAAGTTAGGAGTTTGGGGGAGGGGACAGAGTTCAACCCATAGCACGAGAAGCTGAGCATGTCAGCAGGTTAACGCTCCTGTGTGTGATACGTGTGTAGTTTGGGTACAGGGTGCGGCTGGGGTACGGAGGAAGGAGGGCACCCCTCGACCTGGGTTACCGCCTGTGGGTAGAGGGAGGACATTAACTTGGCCAAATGAAACTTTCGGTGCAGTGCTTCTCGGGAGAATAAGCAAGGAAAACAGGAGACTTGCCGTCTGGTCCTTGAGCACACTACCGGCTCTTCTGATTTTCTGTTGTTAGTGAGAGACTGGATGCTTCTAAGCTGGGGGGCGGCGGGAAGGGGGGTCGTTAAGTTCACACGCACACACACACACACACGCACACACATACGTGCTGTTGCTGTCTTGATTCCCAAACTTAATTAGTGTTTGCTGGTGAACCGTCCGTGGCTGTCACATGCCCCTTCCGTGCACATATACGGAGGCCTTTCCCTTTGTAACAAATGGTTCCAGTCCTAATGGAACAAAGCTTAAGAGGGAATGGCCGTGAGTAAGAACCGAGGATCTGTAGCCAGGAAAAGCTTATTTTTAGAAAAGGCCTGTAAGCCTTAGAAAAAAAAAAAAAAAGTACTACTCGAGTGTTCCCAAGCTCTTCCAATATTGATTATTAACCACAGGTCTTTTCAACTTGCGTGTCTTACGTATTCGTGTTAATAGGCAGCTTTATTTTATGCGGCCTGAGTATGTTTAGCATAAAATTCTGAATAAAAGTACCTGCATCAGCTTCAGGAAGAGGGGACAGTAAGGGATGAAATTGTCAGGATGTGTTATGTGGGATGGTCAGGGGTAAGGTCAGTGGGAAGGAACTTTTCCAGCTTAGGACAGATGTCCATCGTCGGTCAGGGTATTGATGGCCGCATCCTTCAAGTGCACGGCCAGGTGGGCAACCCAGAACAGGCCACAGGAAGGTACGGCATCCCTCAGAGCTGGGTGGGTGGTCCCGGGGCAGGTGATCCAAACAGCAAGAGAACAGGTGGGCAAGCAGTAGTGAGGCAGAAAGTCAAGAATGAGGTGAGCCAGCGTGGAAGAGGAATAAAGAAGTCATCAGCGGGGAGGTCAGCTGGAAAGTGGGGACCAGAGGGTGAAGGGGTCTGCACCCAGGGTGCAGAAGCCAGGCGTGAATGCGAGTTTTTATTCCACATTGCATTAAGAGACAAGTATCCACCTCACCTGTTTCCTGCAGCTTTGGATGCAGTCTCTGTTCACCTGCCTCTGGTGTGATGCTGCCTAGGGTGTATGGATATGAGGAAAAGCAGCAACAGAAACTAGCTTGGGGCTTGTTTAAAGCGAGCGCAGACGTATCCCCTTGCTGAGCACCTGCACACAGCTCCCCAAGTGGGACCAGCAGAGTCGGAGGAAAAGAGGAAGGAGTGAAGCAGCTGGGTGGTCAGACCACTGGTTTTAGGACTAAAACCAGCCTCTGATTTTCCGTCTCAGATTCGGAGGTGAATACGGTCTCATGTGGAAAAGCAGCCCTGACTTCTAGACTTTCAATTCCAAGGCAAAGCTGGGAAGGAGCAATGAAACTTCTAGAGGAAAGTTTGTGCTGCTTTTCTGTTTTAAAAAGGGTATTGACCGGGGGAGGGGGGGCACCCGAAACTAATATAATATATGTTAATTATAATTCGATTAAAAAAAGTATATCGGCGGATGCAGAGTCTTTGCGAAAGCAGTTGGGCAGTGTCGAGAACCCGGACAATTTCGTTCCCATTTATGAGACTCTGTCCTAAACAGCGAGTGATTTTGGAGTGCCTACTGTGTGCAAGGCTTGGTGACAAGCACTAAACTTACTAGGGCGGATCTTCATAAAAACCTGAGAGGTAGGTAAAATTATCCCCATTTTACAAAGGAGGAAATTGGAACTTGGGTTAATAACTTGCCCAGAATCATACAGGTAGTGGTTTGCAGAGCTGGGATTTGAGTCTAGTTCATTGAAATCCCAAAGTTCGTGTTTTTCACTATGTAACTGTCACGTTGCATAATAATAAGGGAAGAGCTGAAGTTACAGATGCCTACCTGATGTAATAGGTGATGAGGGCGGACGAAACCACTAATGGAAAGGTGCTTATGACCTGGGAAGAGTGTATGCAGTATACAGGCAGAGTGATCACAGGGATGTGCATGCGTTTGTGTATTTGTGTGTGTTCTGCTTTCCCTCCATAAAAGAGTCTTTATGGAGGAGAATTTCATTGAGTCCAGCTGCAGGAGGCATAGCAGAACCTGGTAGGAACTGAGAAAGGCATCTTCTGACTCCTTTCTCTCTCCCTTTGCAGGGGCCTCGTTCTGCTTTTCTAGAAGAGTCTTTACTCTTTTCCCCTGCAGACCAGGCTTTGTCACCTTATCAGTGTGCACATGGTGCAAAGGAGCCACTAGCCCCGCATCTGTGTGACTTTGTACTTGAGTACCCACCATTTTTTGACTAGTTACAGTCTCTGGTCTGAGATCAAAATCTCTATTTTGCAAAAGAAAAAATAATTCCGACGATGAGTGGGTGCTGGACTGACTGGATCTGAGTCAGGTGTCCATATACACCAGGAGCACGAGGGTGAAACACGTGGCCCGCTGCCCACCTAGAGGGGCTGTGGGAACAGGTCATCTGAGTACGGGCGTAAGTGAGACAAACGGATTGACATAATAAACCAGGAAATACATGAAAAAATGAAAACAGCGAATACGGCTGCTTAGCCTTCAACCTGAATGAAACTTTGACAGTATTGTGACCTGTGGCATTTTACATTTGCGTAATATTTTAAAAATTCGCATACTGTTAATGATGAAGAACTTAATTATTAAGGAAGGAGCTGTGTCTACTCATAGTCCCTCATATTCTCTGTGAGTGGAAGAGACTCAGACCATATACACCATCATTTGCCTTTATAAGGAGGTCGCTTGAGCAGTGAAAAGAGCAGTAATACCATCTGGTGAACAAACGGAGTCAATGCCCTGGAACTGGAAAACAACACAGAAAAGGCGCCCTGGTGCTCTCGAATGGCTGAGCGATAAATACATGATTAACTTTCTGCTGATGTGACAGCTGAGATACCAAGATACCAAGTATCTCGGTACAAAGAGTCTGGGCGGTAGATAGATACCTGGCAAAACGTAAAGAGCTTAGAAACGTGGGATGTTACATCTAGCGGGGACCCTAGAAATCATGTAGGCCAAGCACTTCATTTTATAGGCGAAGCAGTTATGACCAAGAGGGATTAAGTCACTGGGAGATCCAAGGTGATAGTGGATTAGGTTGGGAAGACAAATCTCCTGACACTCACCTGGGCTGTTGCTAGCGCCCCAGGCACATCCTGATGCTAGGCCAAGCTTTGACTCTCTGGGAAGCCCTTCTGCTCATCCTATAAAGGCAGAAACTAACTAACCCTTGAGGCCTAAAGATAAAAAATAAATGAGAGCGCCAGGCCCAGGAAGTGAGGACCTCCGTTTATTCAGTCGGTCATCAGTTGATTGAATGGGGCTGTTCAATCCCGCACGCAGTCAGTCATGCATTTATTCGTTCCCTGACCACTTATTGGATGCTCTTGGTGTGGTTCACGGCTGGGTGCCAGGGAGGGTGCAGAGAGATGATTCCTACTTGCAAGAGGCTCACGTTCTAAGCTAATGAGGGACAGACGTGTGTACCAACGTTTGTGACTTAATGAGAGCTCAGAGGAAAGGTTGAACGACTGCTTAGATCTTGGAAAGGGCATGGGAGACTTGGAGATTGGGTGGGCGTGGGGAGTCTGAGGAGACCCAGCTCTGGTCTGAGGGGCAGTGTGTGCAGTCGTGAGCGTCCAGGAAATCCTAAAGCCTCGTGTGGCTGCAGCGTAGGGGGTCACCTAGCAGGGCAGTGAGCTGAGGGAGGAGAAAAGGCAGGGCCCAAGGTAGGGAGGGCCTTGCAACTTGGGAGCCGTGCACTGCCGGACTCAAATCCGCAGTATGAAGCACTGCTGAGAGAGGGCTTCTTCCAGCAGCTAGCTGAATAGAATTTTCTGTCTTTCAGACTCAACTCTGCGTCTCTGTCCCTTGGCAACAGGTTTTGTTAATATCCTGAGCTGGGTTTAAAGTGGAGAAGCCAAATTGGCCATGAAAAGCTTTCCTTTGGCAAGTCTACGACTAACTTTCTCTATCAGTTAGGAAAAAAAAAAAAGATAGCGAGCTTTATGGGAAGGAGTTTGTGAGGGCTGATGAGTATTGGTAGTTTTCTCTCACTGCCATTTGATAACTCAACTCATAATGACACTTTGTTGGCGGGTCACCAGCTCGCGCTTGCCCCTGCACAAGGGCACGCCCGGAGGCCTGATTCTACGGTTTTTGTTCATAGGAGCATGTCTCCCACCCTGCTGTTTTTAGTTTTTAGCTAATGAACTTGACATTCCTGCCTGCTAAGCCCCGGGGAGATTGTCTGCTTACCCCATTCGCTTTCCTCCGTGAGGGCAGGCAAGTGCTACTCGCATCTGAGGGCCTGCCATTCTGGGTTTTACCGACGGAAACCCCAGCCTCGGTTCTAGAGCCTGAGATTCTAACCATCCGGACCTCTGGAGGTGGGTCCTGATCTCTGAAAAAGGGAAACTGCTCCATGGGTCCCAGTGTCTTAACAAAAGTGCTAGAGGGAGCACCTAGGAAGTGGAAAATCAAACCTAAGATGGTTTCTTCCAAATTTCACGAGCAGTTAATATTATTTTTGTGTTATTTTCAACTTGCTTCTTTTTTTAACTCCAAATTTCCAAAGTCTACATCCACAGCGTTGCATAGTTCTTAGCAACAAACTTAGCAACAAATCAGAGAAAAAAAATGAACCAGTTTTCTGTATTTTTTTACTAGATGTGTAATCTCATCTATTTCCTCTTACCTCCCTGGGGCTTGGTTTCATCTTGTAACTAGATGGTCGCTAATTCTGTTGTTTTAAAGAAATGACTAATTTGATTGGGAAGATACATTAAGGCCGAAACGTGCAGAGAATACAGAGAGATGGTGCAAATCCAGAAGTGTGAAATTAAGGCAGGTGCACCCTAGTGGGTGAGGTATCAATATTTCAGACATTTCACCCTTCCTCTACTCCATTTGGGCTCAAGGAAATCACCCATGCTTTTACTGTTTGTGGTAGAAGTTTGGGAGAAATTAACTACTTAAACAATACTCTAATAGTAACCTGAATTTATATGTAACTGGACTCATTTGTTTTCCAAACTGCATTTATCCATTTTAAACGCCTCTGAGAATAAAAGATAAATATGATCCTGCAATCCCACTCCTGGGCGTATATCTGGAGAAAACTCTAATTTGAAAAAATACATGCACCCCAGTGTTCATGGCAACACAATAACCAAGACATGGAAGCAACCTAAGTATCCACCGACAGATGAATGGATAAAGAAGAGGTGGTACATGTGTACAGTGGAATATTACTCAGCCATAAAAAAGAATGAAATAATGCCATTTGCAGCAACATGGATGGACCTAGAGATTATCATACTAAGTGAAGTAAGTCCGACAGAGAAAGACAAATATCATATGATAACACTTATATGTGGAATCTAAAAAAATGATACAAGTGAACTTATTTACAAAACAGAAACAGACTCACAGACATAGAAAACAAACTTATGGTCACCAAAGGGGAAAGGGGCAGGAAGGATCAATCAGGAGCTTGGGATTAACGTATACACACTACTAGATATAAAACAGATAAACAACAGTGTCCTACTGTATAGCACAGGGAACTATATTCAATATCTTGTAATAGCCTATAATGGAAAAGAATCTGAGAAAGGATAGATATGTGTTTATACATATATATGTATAACTGAATCCCTTTGCTGTACACCAGAAACTAACACAACGTTGTCAATTAACTATACTTCAATTAAACAAAAAAAGAAAAACATAAACAGTGGAGATGGAGGAAGAACTTTGTTTTTCATATAAATTGTAAATGCAAGAGTATATGACCAAGAAAGGTAAGGAAGTCTTTAAAACAAAGGACAGACTCAGCTTTATGGATTGTTTTAGATCTGAGGTTCCTAAAAGTTAAAAAAAATCTAAAATGTATTTTCAATCATTTGGAATTGATTTAAAAACAAAATACACGTGCTGCCAACAGTGTTAGCTTGTTAGACTGCAAACAGCACTTTGAAAGAAGTACAGCTGTCACATTTTCTGTCCTTTGTAGAGACTTAGCCTCGGGGAGATAGCAAGTTTGCAAATTAACAGATCTCATCGAAATTCCATCCTTCTTCCCTGGAGCTTCCGCTACCCCAACTCCACCGCCCCCGCCCCCCCAAGAGCACAATCCTGTGGTTCTCTTGATTCATAGAACACTTTTTCCTTTTTCTCACTGTTGGATATGCTAGTTATCAGGCAGGTTTAAAATGAGAATCAATGAAGAAATGCTGTCATTTTAAAAACTGTATAATAGGGGCTTCCCTGGTGGCGCAGTGGTTGAGAGTCCGCCTGCTGATGCAGGGGACACGGGTTCGTGCCCCGGTCCGGGAGGATCCCACATGCCGCAGAGCGGCTGGGTCTGTGAGCCATGGCCGCTGAGCGTACGCGTCTGGAGCCTGTGCTCCGCAACGGGAGAGGCCACAACAGTGAGAGGCCCGTGTACCGCAAACAAACAAACAAAACTGTATAATAATGACTCTACAGTAAATATTCTGCATATTTTTTTTTTGCAAAAATAACTGGATGGGGGCTTTTGCTCCAGTTAATTATAGACTGGAAAGAATTGTAAAAAAACACTTTTCTTTCTTGTTTTCTAGTTTATCCTCAGAGCCAGGCTCAGTGCCTGGCACAGGGTAGGTGCTTAACAAGTACTGTTTGAATAAATTGTCGACTAGCAACACGCAGAGGTAGCCTTATGCAGACTTGTAAGGTAGGCTGAGATGGACTTTGACGAATTCAGTCTCCCTTTTCTAACCTTTCCTCTTGCTTCTCACAGGAGAACTTCTTATCACACCTGTGGAACCCTCATGTGTCTTCTTTATATATGTATAGTTTTTATTGTGGTCAAATAGCAATACAAGTAACATAAAACTCACTATTAAATCATTCTGAAGTCTACAGTTCTGTGGTTTTACTGTCTTCACAAGGTTGTGCAACCCTCACCACTGTTTAGCTCCAGAACATTTTTGTCACCACAGATGGAAAGCCGTCACCCCCACTCCCCGCCCTGGCAACCACCGACTTTCTGTCTCTATGCATTTACCTATTCTAGATACTTCCTGTGAGCGGAACCATACAACACGTGGTCTTCGTATCTGCCTTCTTCCACGTAGCCTAATTTTTTTTCAAGGTTCGTTCGTGTTGTAGCGTGTTATCAGTACTTCATTCCTTCTTACAGCCGAATAGCATTCCATTGTTTGGATATATCACATTTCTTTCCTCTTTTTATTTCCTGTCAAAATCCAGTGTCTAAGAGAACCTCTTAAAAAGTAGTTAATAAACTACATGATAAATATAACTTAAAAACTCATCCAAGGGGAATTTGCATTGTTCAAGTGGAAAACAGCTGAAAATAAAGTAATATATTTCTGATGGGGGAATCTCCAAGATGGGAAGACATTTCCAAGGGGATAGGGGATTTTTTTTTTTTAGTGCCACTGAATTACATATTCATGAACATCTGACTTCTTGTAAAACCAAGTCTACCCGGTGGTTGTAGGACTGGAAAAGGTATTGAACTGAGTAGATGGGCACAGGGTTCTGATCCTGGGTTAATTGTTAGTTGACACTATGTTGCCTAGTGTTTTCTGTTTGTTGTTTTGGTTTGATTTTGAACCAGGTCTTCTGCTAAGCTCTTTTACATACCTTTTTATCTCATGTAATCCTCACAGAAATTGCATGGAGTAAGTCTACTTTTTATCCACATTTTATAAACGAGGAGTCTGTACATAAGGAAATGTTGGAAGACTAGATACCAAAGCTGAAGTTTCACTTGTAGTAAATTGTGGGGCAAGACTCAGACTCATGTCTGATTATCTTTAGCCTGAGCTCAGAACCACTTTCTTTTACATTATTATTATTATTTTTTATTTTTTTGGCTGTGTTGGGTCTTCACTGCTGCACACAGGCTCTCTCTAGTTGTGGCGAGCACGGGCTCCAGGCGCACGGGCTTCAGTAGTTGTGGCTCGTGGGCTCTAGAGCGCAGGCTCAGTAGTTGTGGCGCACAGGCTCAGTAGTTGTGGCGCATGGGCTTAGCTGCTCCGCGGCATGTGGGATCTTCCCGGACCAGGGCTCGAACCCGTGTGCCCTGCATTGGCAGGCGGATTCTTAACCACTGAGCCACCAGGGAAGTCCCTCAGAACCACTTTATGGCAGGGGTTGGCAAATTACGGCTCACTGTGTGTTTTTTACAGCCCACGAGCTAAAATGGTTTACACATTTTTAAATGGTTAAAATGATCAAAAGGAATGTCTCATGACCCATGAAAATTATACAGAGTTCTAGTTTCTGTGTTAGAACAGTCACGCCTGTTTGCTTTATGTATTATCTCTGCTTTCATGCTACAATGGCAAAATTGAGTTATTTGGACAGAAATTATGGTCCACAAAGGCTGAAATATTTCCTATCTGGCCCTTTATGGAACACATTTGCTTGTTTCCTCACCCGTAAAATGGAGACAGGGAAAGAATTCAATTACATTATCCTTCAGGTCCCTTTCAGTTCTAATGTTCTGAGAATTGCAGAGAAAGGTGTTTAGATCTTCTGCTTTCCCGGGAGGCCTCCAGCTCCCTCTACCTTCCTCATTGTCAGCAGATGAGTTTGCTTCTTTGAGGACAAAGACTGAGTCCATCTGAAATAGACATTCCTCCCACCCACCCCACTCCTGGTCATACCCATCCATGCCCTGACCTCACATCTCTCCGTGCATCTGTCGTTTCACTGATTCATCTAGTCTGAGTAATAAACAAGGTTATGGTTTATCCCATGCCTGTCATACCCAGGCACTCCATAGGACAGTGAAGAAGGTTCAGAGACGATACGTGTCAAGTCAGGTGTATTATGTCCATTTTAGGGATGTGAGAACTGAAGCTTAGGGCGGTGAAATTGCTTCTCCAGGACACATCAGTTAGCAAGTCGTGGTGCTGGCAGAGGGACCCCAGTCTTCCTGACCCCAGGGCCGCTACTTCTCTTGACCGATGTGATCTTGGTTCTCTGTCTACCTAGTTATCTCCCTGACCCCATACGGCCCCCATCCCTCTATGTATACCCTCTTCATTCCCCCCACTTTTTCTGATGTTCTTTTCTTTCTTGTATTAAGCTTGCATCCTAAGAACAGTATCCCCTTGGGTCAGCTCTTCCTCTGACCATACCCGCCAGCCCTACCCCAATCCCTACCCTCATGAGATTCCTCTCCTCTTGGGTGTAAGTAGGGCAAAAAAGCATGAGTTCAGTTTGGTTCTGTCATTTGCAGCCATGTGACCTTGAATACTTGACTTCACTAAATCTGGGTGTACACATCTGTAAAATGGGATGGTGATCATAGCAGCCACAGAGGCTTGGCTCGAGAATTAAACGAGATCACCTATGTCCTACTATACCTAAACGTGCCCGTGCCTGACAGACACTAAGAACTGCAGCTCTTGGTCTTCTATTATTATAGAATGGTATTTTCTATCCTTTTTTTTTTTAAGAGTTTTTACTTTTATTCCAGACATTTAACACTTTTAATTTGTATGCTTTAAAAAAATTTTTTTTAAATCGGGGTATAGTTGGTTTACAATGTTGTGTTAGTTTCAGGTGTACAGCAAAGTGATTCAGCTGTACGTATACATATATCTGCTCTTTTTTAGATTCTTTTCCCATATAGGCCATTACAGAGTACTGAGTAGAGTTCCCTGTGCTGTACGGCAGGTCCTTCTTAGTTATCTAGTTTATATATAGTAGTGTGTATATGTCAATCCCAATCTCCTAATTCATCCCTCCCCTGCCCTCACCCCATGGTAACCGTAAGTTTATTTTCTACATCTGTAACTCTATTTCTGTTTTTTAGATAATGCATTTGTACCCTTTTTTAGATTCCACGTATAAGCGATATCATATGAAATTTGTCTTTCTCTGTCTGACTTCTATCCTATTGCTCAGTCCCAAGCCCCCAAATTACCTCACTCGGTTTTCTGGGGTGTTTCATGGTCTCTTTCCACTCAAACCATCCAATTTATATTCAGCTTGTTCTTCCCTCTGTCACATGCATCATCTCCTCTAGCCTCTTATAGTTTTTTCCCTCCAGCATCTCATACCCCTCCCATAGGCGGTGCCTTTTCATAGACTGACCATCTTCCCCTCCTTTCCTTCAAGTCCTATGCATTTGTCAGGCCTCACCTAAGAGCTAGCGCCACCTGTGACTGGCCCTCTTGTCCTGGTCTCTTCCTTTATGAACTTCCTTTGAACGGGGAGTCACAGAGTCATCAACTGGCCACAAAAGGCACCACGTTGTTCTTCCCACTTGGTCAGGTTACGTGACTTCAGGAAGGTCATCCAACCCGTTGGTGGCAACGTCTGACACTGCCTTCTCTATTTTCGTATAAACAATCTCTGAATCATGCCCATGTTCTTACATTATTCACCATTCAATCCACAGAGTCTCAGTACTTATTTCATGATAGGGTCAGAACTGAAGAAAGGTAGTAAGGACGAGTTTCGTGCACTGGCACTTGACAGCACGTGCCTCCCGAGGCACCCTGCTTGCCCTGACCTACTGCTGGTCCTGGTGAGACCTCCACTTGTCCTGAGAGCTGACGATCAGGGTGGGGTGGGGTCCGGGGAATGACTAACCACACCAGAGGCTACAGCAACATAGAGGAAGTAGTGATTAATTGGGGGGCCATTAGGAAAGGCTTCACAATGGAAGTGACATTGGAGCTGGGTTTTGAAGGATGAAGAAGAGTTCAGTAGCAAGGGGAAAACATTTTGGTCGGACGGAAGAGCTTAGGGGAAGTAAAGGAGGCCTGAATACGCATGTCCTGTATGGTATGTAGGTTTTGGGTACAACTGGGTTTTGTCTGGGGTGCAGTTTCTTAGGGAGTTGGGGGAGAGGAGGTGATGGAGTGACCACAATTCAGATTTTTTTTTTTTATTAAAAAGTCCATATGCTCTTCTTCTAGTACCTCATTGTACTTCCTTCCACATAAAAGGTCTGAACAGATTTGGCCCTGAAACCTTTTGAGGTGCTGTAACATTGTCCGTTTGTCTTTCTGCGCCCTTGAACTACAATTCTGTTATTTTCAGGCTTCCCCCTCCCCCTTTTTTTTCAATCCTTCTGCTTGCTGAGTGATGCACATTGTGAATGCAAAGGTTGATAGGGTCATAGGTTTAGTGGTACTTCAACTGGAAGTTTCTGGATGGAGCAGGTGCTGTGCTGCTTGATTTCTCACCCTTGAGGATGATTTCTGAATCAATGAGAGTCCTTGTGAAAAGGTTTAGAAATTGATTCTTACTGATCTTGGCAGGAAATGAATCCGTTGAAAGAATTTGGGGTAGTTCGCAGAAGATGCTGAAGGGCCAGAGAACTAGAATCAGACAACAGAGCTCGAAGAGACACAAAAATATAGCAAACAAGGGGGCTGGTGCCGACACCACTGCTACCACTAGTGGGTACAGATTCCTCGCTTATGCCACTGCTGTTGGACCTGGGGTGCGGTCCTCATCGTAGCTGCTCCAGTACGGCTTCCCAAACTGGAAGGAGCTGCCACTGCTATTGTCAAGTGCCAGAGTGGATCCTGTGCTGCCCCTGCCTGTTTACATCACGAGGGACAAATTCCAAGTCTACAGTGGTTGTGCTGGGCCCAGACGCTAGCGCAAAGGGTGCTGAGAAAGTGAGTATCCAGCCCTCTTAGCTTCCATCACGGGTAGCTGGCTCCGCCTCGTGAGGTGCAGATTCTCCAAACACAGGAAGGGGACTCACGCTAAAGGCAGGACCAGCATCTCCTACCATCTCTAAGCTGGCCATCGTATACATGCCACCAACTTTCAGACGTATGGGAAATAAAAGTGTGTTTGCATCGGGAAAAGATTTTTAGCAACAGTCTGAGATAGAGGAAGGAAACTCAGACTCGGAGAGTTCAGTAGTGGAGCGAAAACTCTCAGTCTTAGATTACTTACTGACCTCAAAAGCAAAAGGGCTGGCTCAGCCTTAGTTAGGTCTGTCAGGGAGCTAATTCTGCTTCACTTAAGAGAAGTGAGATTTGAAATGTGAATGGCATTGCCCTGATTTGTGAATGATTTTCAGAAATCATAGACAAAATCAGAGAATAAAGTTTGTTTTATCCTAATTAAAAACTTGAGTAGTAGAATAGGTGTGTTTCTTGTTTCACAGAAGGGGAAACTGTTGCATGGAGTAGCTCGTTTGGGGTTATGTAACGACCAGGTGGTCGACCCGAGGCTAGGACCTAGTCTTTCCCTTTTGCTTTCTGTATTTTCACCACGCCTTGGGTATTTGTCTGTAGGAACCCCGTCTTCTTTGGGTAAGAAATGAATTGTCTGTAAATGCCCGAGTACCATGAAGAGAATTAAAAGAACTCTGATTTTATGCCTAACGATTGGGTTGGTAGGACATAAACAGTAGCTTTACTTCTCAGGGTGGTTATTTGGATGAGGGATACGTTGCATTTCTATACTCTGGCTTGAAAAAGTAAACCCCGTGGAGGTGTCTCTTCCTTATTTTGAGATATTTTATACCATCAACTTCAGTTTCAAATGTATCATTCTGAGCTTTAGCTCACATTTATTTCGAGTCATTAAAGCATGCGGGTCAGGTGGCCCAAGAAATCAGATAGGTACACACACAGCTAAGGAGTTAAGAGTTTAAGCAAGAAAAAAATGTTGTTTATTTTTTACCCTGCAACAAAGGTATTTCGGGTGTGTGCACGTGGTCTCGCCAGCTGCCGTCTCCCTCAATGTTAGATTAGCTTTCATTGCTTTCGTCTCTTCTGGGGACGAATGGAAACGGAGCCGGGGGGAGGGCAGATCTATCACTTTGCCTCAGAATATCAAGTTTGTATCATCTAGCCTGTGATTGACAGTTGACTGTTGAGTGGCTGAACGCTGGCGTTCTCCTAGGGAATGAGGACGCAGTGCAAGGATACAGCTTGGATTTACGTTAGTCAACAAGTGTTTGGAGTGACGCACAGGAAGCCTCAACTATACTAAGTGCTAGAGATTGAATTGCTGCACATTCAGAGTCGTGTTACACGGGCTAAATCAGTAGCAGCAGGACGGCAGAGCCAAGTTACTCTCTGTACCTCAGTTTCTCCTCCAGTGTTTAGAGGTATAGCCTAGATCCCAGACCTGTCACGTGTGGCTAGGCTTGGAGGTGGGTGTTTTCTCTCTGTTGCAGGTGAGGAAATCCGAGCTCGGGGAGGCTGAGTACTTTCCTCTGAGGTCACGGAGCTAGTCCGTAGCAGGGTGGGGATGCAGATTTACATCCGGGGCCCCTCAGCCTCATTGCCTCTTCTTATCCCCTGCCTTTCAGCATCATGTCAGTGCCCCCCACAGATCCTGAAAGACACGTGTGCACGCCTCCTCCGCCTTTTCACAATGGCTGTGTTTTGAGCTTGTTGGGGAACAGGTGCTTGAAAACACAATGGCTAGACTTTGTCATGGTTTTTTTAAAGATATTGAATTATTCAATTCTGTGAAGTAGTCACTGAATTCGATACCCTTAGCAGGTTCGATGATGTGGGTGATTTATATAACTTCATAGTTTATTGCCATCTTTGTTTCCTACCAACAAAGGAGTCCTACGTAAAGGTAGGTTTGGGAAGCGGAAATGGGCGATGGCACGGAAGGCAGTTTCCTCAGCAGGTAGGGGCCGGAAGAGAGAGGAGATGACGCAGGGAAGAATTAGGGCAGCCGTTTCGCTTGGGGCCGTCGGGGCATTCAGAAGGGTGAGCGTTGGCCGACCAGACGGAAGTCAGGTCCTAAAGGCGTGATGGGAGTGAAGAGGAAGCAAGGTCCACGTTTCCCTATAGCAGGGAGCCTGGAGCGGGGAGCCTTGGAAAAGAGGGGACGGCCGGGTCCAGGGAGATGCAGACGTGCCAGACTGTTGAGGTCAGCTGGGAGCCAGGGCCCTTTCAGCCTGAAATTGAGGGACTTCCCTGGCGGTCCAGGGGTTAAGTCTCTGAGCTTCCCCTGCAGGGGGCGCGGGTTCAACCCTTGTTCGGGAAACTGAGGTCCCGCACGCCGCGTGGCCAAAAAACAAACAAGCAAACCAAACCAAACCAAAACACCTGAACTTGCGGGGCAGCGTATGGTACACCGCAGCGAGGAGACCTAGGGACTCGGGGTCGGAAGCAGGCAAGCGAGTCGGGCAGCCCAGGCCTGAAACGAGGAGGCGCCCTTGCACACGCTTGTCCCTCAGGAAGCAGGACAGATGCACCTCACTACTGTCACAGCGCCTCTCTCATCCGTCTTGCCCCTCCTCGTTTGTGCGAGGACGCCTTACCCCACCATAAAAGCAAGCAACTGGCTCAGTTATCTAGCTTTGTGGGGAAATATTCTCAGAGCATTTTTTTTAAAAAACTAAAGTCCTCTCAGCATGGAGGCCTAATTGAACCCTCTTTTACGTGAGACTCTTTCTGAAAAGGCACTGTCTTTTCTCCTCTTCACTTAAACGCAGTCTAACGTTTTTACGTAAGAAACACGACCGCCCTGCGGGCGTGTGGTGCGCGGAGAGCCCGGGAGAGGCTGCTGAGGTGCTGGGCCTGGTGTTCCCCGCGGGGCGGGCAGCCCTCGGTGTGCCCGCTGCTGCCGTGCCGCGGCCCCTGGCGCCGCCCTGGCCCCGCTCCCGATGGCAGCCGCCGCCGGCCACTGCTCTTTCCACTCCTCTTTTGTGCTGCTGCTGTTTTTTCGCTCCGCAGCATCCCGACTGTCGGCCCCCGTGGCTTACTTCTTAGCATCTCCAGGTGACGCCAGGCTCCTTCCTCCGGTTGGTGGATGGGCTGCTTGCCGGGCCGGATGTCCTTTCGGTGCTTTGCTTCCTCGTGGCTCTTTTCAGCATGGCTCCGAGCATTTGTTTTCGTTGCTGGCGGTGGAGGTGCTTTCCTTTCCTCTTTGGTCTCTGGTGTCTTCCGTCCTTGGTGTTCACGGCTTTTTTCCGCATGGTGAAGTTGCTGAGTGAAAGGCTCCCCTCACAACTGGGGCGTTTGTAGGTGTTGCAGGGCTGGCCGAGCGTGGTCAGCCACGCGTGCTGTGTCGAGGTCTAGGGCAAAGGCCGGCCCCCCCCCGGGTTCCAGCTTTGAAAGTGACATCACCAGCCCTTTGATGACAGTGGTGAAAGGAGCCTGTTTTTCTCCTTCCTTTGGCACGATTAAGAGCATCGATTCTGGAGCCAGGCGGCCTGGGTGTGAGTCCCAGCTCTCCCCTAGTGAGCTGTGTAGCCTTAGGCACAGGACTTAACATTTCTGTTTCTCAATCTGTAAAATGGGGATGATACTAGTACTTTGGAAATAAGGCTGATGCGAAGATTCCATATTATGTGATATATGTTTTATATATTTATAACATACCACATGTAAAAGAACATCATATGTCAATACAATGTATTTTTACAGTTATGTATTATATAACATATCATATAATAATATATTTATAGCATATGTTATATATCATAATAGTATATCACTCAAATTATATATAATAATATATAACATGTAGTGTGTAAACCATGCATATAGAGTTCATAAGTGTAAAGCCTTTGAAACAGAGCTGGTATACAGCAAGCAGGTGCTATGCGAGAGTTTATTATGGTTGTAACAACATTTCATGGAGTAGAATCTGTAAAAATACTGAGTCCCTATGCAGTATATCTGAAACTAATATAGTATTGTAAATCAACTATACTTCAACAGAAAGATCAATAGGAAAAAAGGAGCTTATTCTTCTGTGTTTCTGTGGAGTTTTTTCTGCGGGGGGGGGAGAGGGGAGTGCATTTTTGGTTTTGACTTAAAAGCAAGGCTGATTATTATTGCTCATTACTTGTCATTTCTAGGCTTAATTGAAAGGTGTCGTGTTTTCCTAGGAGTAGGTGCAGAGTGCATATGTGTAGCTTGATCTAAATGTGAACCACAGCAAGCACCTGGCTGGCTCTGGGTCTGGGGCGGTAGCACTCGGAAAGCCTGGTCTCCACGTTGCCCGGCCAGAAGGTAACCAGCCGGTCACCTGCCCATCTCCTCGGGCCTCCAAATGTCCCTCTTGTTTTCAGTGCCTTTCAGCTCCCTTCTGAGACTCTTGGGTTTGGGATGCAGCCGTGGAGGTCACGCTCTGGCCCAGCGTTCATCCGTGCTCGGCTTCTCTGTAGCATTTCGGAGGTCGGGGGCAGGGGGTCAAACCCATTGTTCCAGTTTGGGGTAACAGGGTAGTTTTTCCTTGAGAAAAAATTTCTTCCAGAGTACTTTTTCTCTTAAGATCTGTGTTTCATGATAAAGTTGAGCGAGGAAGTTGAGGCCAGTTTTTTAGTTCCGTCCAAAAACACATTTTGTGAGCACCTTCGATGCAAGAAAAATATAAATACGGTCCTGCCCTCAGAGTAATTACAGTCCAGACAGTACAGTTTTGTAAGTACACACATGTATACATCATGAAATATAATAGGAAAGTATTTTTGGTACTTGTGAACACAAAACCAGGAGGGTTCTAGTTAACCTGTGAGTGAAACGGGATGGGTAGGGGTGAATCTTGAAAAATGTTTATGGAAGGGATTTTATTTGAGCTGAATCCAGAACATTGAGTCGGTTGGCGTGAGTCAGTCAGGGAAAGGAAGCAGAGTCTAGACAGAAAACAACGTGAATAAGGGCACAGAACCTCCAAGCATCCTGGTGGTCTGAGAATGGCAAGAATTTGTCCTGGCTGAAGTGAAGTGTGAGTGAAGGACAATGAGAATTTACAGTCAGGGGTTATATCAGCGGCACGCTGGCGCTGCCTTGTGTCTGGTTCACGAAAGCTGTTTATTAAGTAGCCAGTAATTTTGCAATCTGCTTGTTAAACTGCGGGTGGCTTGAAATCGACAGCGGTGGAAATATTTACACCATGGAAATCGGCAAATATCAGGGCTTTTGTCCCCCCGAAGAGGGCTTTCTCAGTGCCCTACTGCTGGTGATGCCCTTGTGTGCCCCTCTCTGATGGCTATTCTGTAGGGCCCCTCCGTGTCGGCCATGGGAGTCAGTGCAGGATGCTGGCAAGGGACTGGCACGGTCAGCTTTGTAATTTAGAAGGAGAACTCTGTGTCTTTGGTTTTGTCCCTCAGGAAACACCCAGAGAGGGAGCTTTTCATGAAGGAGCTTTCTGGGGAGTGTTCTTGGGACTAGAATTGAAGGGGAGTGAATGAAACATGACTGGAAGAGGGGACAGACTAAGCTGCTAAGGCCTGGGCCCCAGGGATGCTTTGCAGCTGGAAGGGTTCACCCCAGGGGTCAGGCCTTTATACAGCCGCCATCAGTGGATGAGGCTGGCCCTGTGGAGGGGCGCGCGGCCACTGGGAAGTGGCTCTGCAGCTGAGGACACTCCCAGGAGAAGCTCCGTGAGCAGAGAGGGCGCGCCGCGGGCCTGAAGGCCACTTGGGCTGTCCCACCCCCGCACCCACTGCACCCCAGCGGCAGTGTGGAGGATCTGTGAGCCCCATGGGAGGAGGGCAGCCAGGAAGCCAGATGGGTGAGTGTGACTGTTGTCCAGGTCAAGGGTGATTAAGGCCTAGCTAGAGGAGCAGCCCCAAGGATGGAGGAGGTGGGGGAGGGCCGGCTAGTGAGCAGGTAGGTCTGTGGGACCCGCTCCCCCCGCCCGTGGTGGTTTCCAGCTGAGGGCCGGAGCTGCCCCCCGGCTGCATTAGGCAGCGTCCGGAAACGGTCTCGGTTGTGTAACTGGGAGGGGCTGTGTGTTTGTGTGTGTGTGCTCTTGGCATCTTGGGAGTAGAGGTCAGAGAGGCTGGCAAACATCCTACAATGCACAAGACAGCTCCACAACAGAGCATTACCAGGCCCCAAATGTCGGTAGTGCCAAGGTCGACATGGTATTACGAGCAAAGGAATGCTATCAGGAGAAGGGGAAAGGAGGCGTGAGATGCCTTCCTCCTCTGTCTCTGCCCAGGGCATCTGGGTATTGCGTCCACAAGTCAGTACCAGATTGCAAACGTGGAGACAGTCCTTTACTGATGGGCAGAGGAGAGAAGAACTCTTATCTTAGAAGCAAATACACATCATATTGTCTCTCAGACCCTTCCCATCTCCTATGGAAACTTGAATTCTAGATAGCAATAGATTCTCATGTCTTTCCTTTCCATCTCCCTTCCAAAAAGTTCCATTAGAGCTTCACTCTGTATTTAAAAATACAGATGTGAAGGCAAGCCAATAATACTAAAGGGGCTTTTGGAATCACCCCTGGTTTTTGCTACCATGGTAAAAGTTTTGCTAAGAAATAGTAGAACTATGGGGATAATTGAGAAATGCGTTACTTAGGTTTTAGCAAGGTAGTAAAAGCAAATGAAGAAAATGAAATTTAATCGGGGAAAACCAGAAGCTGATAAGGGAGGTTTGAACTTAGGTTGTGAAGAAGGGCATGTCACATATCTTAGTTGGCTTCTAGCATGAGGACGTTCAATTATAGCAAATTGGTAAGGACTTTGGTGCTTTTCTTTTTTTTTTGCCTGAAAGCTGGTATTGCACAGAGTGACGGTCAGCTGAGGAGGAGACTCCAAGCGAGCTGGAGCAGAGAGGCCCCTGGAGCCACTGCAGCGCCCTTGGATGGGCCTGAGCAGGAGAGCAGAGGACTCTGGCAGGAGCAGAGGTGCAGATTTCTTGGATGTGCACGGGTGGGAGAGGTAGAAAAGGCAGGCACATTAACGCCTGGTGCATTAATGGACAGGCTGACGGACAAGAGCGGTGGGCTGAAAACCGCTCCTGTAAAGGGCCAGACGGTAGGTTCTGTGGGCCTAGGGTTTCCTTTGCATCTCTGCTGTCATAGAGTGAAAGCAGGCAGATAACGGGTGAGTGTGAGGTGTTCCAGCAAAATTTTATTTACCAAAACGGGCGACAGGCCAAATCCGGCCCATGGGCGGTAGTTTGCTGAGCCCCTGCACTAGGGTCTTGAGGAGCTGGGTGCACTTAAGAAATGATTTTCATGTGCAGTTTAAGGAAGGTGTGGGCAAGGAGGCGCAGGTAAGAGTTACGGCCGAGGGGGCCAGACGCGCTCGCCCTCCTTCCTTGCGTCTGGTCTCTGTCTCCGAGCCACCTCTCTCCTGTCTCTCTTTATTGCTTATCTGTTTACTTTGGCCGCACCACGCGGCACGCAGGATCCTAGTTCCCCGACCGGGGATCGAACCCGCGGCCCCTGCAGTGGAAGTGTGGAGTCTTAACCCCTGGACCGCCAGGGAAGTCCCTCTCTCCTTTTCCTAAATGATTTTTAGTGTGTGTGTGTATTTTTAGCTGCTTATTGATTAATAATAATTGATTTCCTGTTATTTTGGAAGTGTTAAATTGTAGGAGGAACCTCGTCTAGTTCTCTCTGTTAGCCCTTTGTAAATGCAGTTTAGCTATTTTTCTCTTGCGGGTAGCTCTTTAATTACGTTTTCTTCTATTTGCCACTGACCTTGGGTCAGTGTTTCTCAACTTTGACTGTATGTTAGAATCACCTGGGGGATCTTTTAGACATCCCGATACCCAGGCTGCATTTGGAACAATTAATCAGAACTCCAGAGGCAGGCCCAGGCATCATTAGATTCTAAAGCTCCCTGGGGATGCCAGTGTACGGCCAAGGTTAAGAACCACTGCCTTGGATTTAAAGGAAAAAAATGTCCCCAACACATTGTCCTAGATGCTGAAGTGAAGAGGGACATTTAACCTGCGTAGATAACCATTTATGGCCCACAGGTTATAACTATGAAAATGGAATTCCTCAGATTTTAAGGGCTGTATTCAGACAAGCTTATTTCTCAGTGCCACAGTCGGAATTCTTTGTTGTGGTAGAGGCAAGAAAAGAAAGACCAGGAAGGTATTGTGACTTGGCTGACGTCTGCATTCCTAGCCAGAAGCGCTTTTTCCATCACCGGGTGCGGTGACAGCCTTTGAGCATGGTGAAAGCTTCCAGGCTCCAGTGATTAAGTCATTATCCACAGGAGCCAGTCTTGACCAGAGTAAATGATCAGGACAGATGCTCTGTGTCCAGAGGGAATAACCTTCTAACGTAGTCATGGGCGCCTACGTATTTGATGGTGTTTCTTACAGAACCTACTGGACCGCTCAAGGTGACTTTTGTTTCATGTAGGGAGACCCAGGGCGATTGAAAAGGTAAATTCAAGGAACTTTTATATAGATATGTCAAAATTGTTTTGAAAATATGTATCTGGGGATAATAATACTTTGTAAGTAGCAACATTTTTAAGGGATTGTGTCAACAGCATATGGTTCACAAATTTTTTTTTTTTTTTCACTTTATAAATGCAAGATTCTAACCTTGTGATGCTGGAATTGCTCAAGTATTTACTATTCAAGGCTGAACTTCAAAGATTTAGAGCTTTCTTTCCTAAGCGAGAGTTAGAGAATCATGATTCTGGGGGGCGTGGGGGGCAGCCTACAAGGTTCTGAAGAGGATTGCAGCTGGGAGCAGGGCGTCTAACAACTACTGCAGCTTCTCAAGTTCCATTACATATGCTGGGGATGTGACTTCGTTTACTGGGGGACCATGGGAAGAGAATAGGATTCTGTCCACTGCGAGTAACGGAATACCAGCAGAAGTGGTTGCACAGCGGGGGTTTCTTGCTCCCTCTACAAGAACACCTGGAGAGGTGTCCCTCCAGAGTTGGTTAACGCACCGGTTTAACCCTGCCCGGGCCTGGGAGGGCATCCCTTCAATTCGTGATTCCCTTGACTTTTTCTTTCTGGTCACAGGATGGCTGCTCTGTAGCCCCAAATATCATGATGTCACATGACAACATCAAAAGGCAGGAAAAGAAGGGGGCATTTCTCCCCTGGGTCTTATTATTATTTTAATCAGGAAGGAAAAGCTTTCCAGGAGCTCCCAGAAGACTTCTCAGATTTCAAACCTGGAGCCAAAAGCTGTGTTACTTATTCCCCCTCAAACCCATATTGGCAAAAGGCGTTAATTTACCGCGGTTGGCATAGAATAGGGGGTAGCCAACTCTTTCTGTAAAGCGTCTGATTGTGAATATTTTGGCTTTGTGGGCTACATATGGTCTCGGGTCCGTACTCCTCTTTTTCTTCTCTTAGCCCTGGGAAAATGTAAACAAGCGTGATTATCTCTAGGGGTGTGTGCCAGGCATACACTAATCAATTGCTTTTCATCTCCTGAGGCTGGTGGAGGGGCCCACCAGCCCTGCCACCCATTTTCAGAACAAAACTGTGATTTTGTTAGCAAACTGAGTGGGCAGCCAACTGTGTTTGCCTCAATATCTAATTTGTAGACTTGTTGTAATGATTATTACATGTCATAACTAAAGAAAGCAAATAATGTAGTTCTGGGCACATCTTAGGCCCGCAGCCAAAATACTTATATTATTATTGTTATTTTGTATTATTGTCGTTGTTTAGTAATCTGGTTTCACCCTGTGGAATTCTGTCATCTAAACCCGGCTTAGATGCATGCATGGAATTCTGATTAGACTGTAGTAAAACATTATTTGGTGATTTTTTAGTTGGTTCAGTTTTCCTCTATTGTGGGGAAGTGTGGCCTCTGAATTCCATATCTCGTCCATTTATACAAAAGTTTAAAGTTCTGAGATTATCATAGTAAGTGAAGCAAGTCAAAGACAAGTGTCGTATGACATCACTTATATGTAGAATCTAAAAAAAAATGATACAAATGCACTTATTTACAAAACAGAAACAGAGTCACAGACATAGAGAACAAACTTATGGTTACCAAAGGGGAGAGGTTGGGGGGGGAGGGAGAAATGAGGAGATCGGGATTAACACACATACACGCTACTGTATATAAAATAGGTAACCAACGAGGACCTACTGTAGAGCACAAGGAACTCTACTCAATACTCTGTAATAACCTATATGGGAAAAGAATCTGAAAAACGATAGATACACGTATATTTATACTAAAGCACTGTGCTGTACACCTGAAACTGACACAACATTGTAAATCAACTATACTCCAATATAAAACAAAAATTTAAAAAAAAAGTAATTTGGCAATGGGCAATTTGATGAAGAAAAATTGGGATTTGAATCCTGAGGCCTTTAGTAGCCTTTTCATTGGAATAGAGTTATCATTCTTACTATGTTCGTCAGCTTAGACTAGGTTGCAAAACACCTCCAAATTTCAGTGGCTTAATACAAGAAAAATATTATCCCTTGCCCAAGCTCCGTGTCCCTAATGAATCGTCAGGAAACCCCACCCCTCTCAGTGACTCAGTGACCTGGCCTGATGGACGCTCCGCCATCGATGGTTGTACCATCTGGAGAAGATGGCCTTGTCACCAGTCTCCATGACAAGGGAGCACCTCACTGCCTCAGCCTGGAAATGACATATTTCACGTCTCATATTTCAGTGGCCAGAACTGATCACATGGGTCAATCCAGCTGCAAGGAGGGCTGGGAAATATGGGGGAGCAAATGGAATGCTGGGTGCGTATTACTGACCCTTTCACCATCCCATTGCTCTATTCATTTTCTTCAGAAGGAGAGAGTTGATGAAGTTGGACCATTATAACACGTGTAATTCCTAGTCCTTTACTTTCTATCTTGTCTTGTGTACACTTGTGATACACTCTTGTGTATCCCATTCTCACTTGTTTTCTCTTTATTTTTTTTTTTTCATTTTTAGATTACATTCTTCTTTTTCCCTTTTCTTATACGGTTTAGACTCTTGTCAAGAGTTTCTAAAGGTCACAATGAATGAATTAGAAAGTGATAGAAGTGAGAAGGTGTGTCCCAGCTGGGTAACTACAGTGTGGAAATCTGACAGGATTTATCATTGCAAATGTCAAAAGCACCTTCTTTTGCTCTTTGCACGCTCCTCTAACCCAGAGAGTCTCAATTAGGAGAGATGTTGCTCCCTGGAGAATATCAGGCAACATCTAAGAGCAGTTTTGCTTGTCACACAGGGTGGGGGTTGCTACCAGCAACTAGTGGGTAGAGGTCAGATAGGCTATTAAACATTATACAATGCACAGGACAACCTCCGACTGCAGAAAATTATCAGGGCCTGATATCAACAGTGTTGAGATAGAAAATGCTGCTTCTGTGTGGTACATATATATAATGGAATATTATATAAAAATAAAAAAGAATGCAATCATGCCATTTGCAGCAACATGGATGGATCTAGAGATGATCATACTAAGCGAAGTAAGTCAGACAGAGAAAGACAAATACCATACGATATCGCTTATATGTGGAATCTAAAATATGACACAAATGAACTTATCTACGAAATAGAAACAGACCCAAACTTATGGTTACCAAGGGGGAAGGGGGGAGAGTGATAAACTGGGAGATTGGGACTGACACATACACATTACTATATATAAAATAGGTAACTAATAAGGACCTACTGTAGAGCACAGGGGACTCTACTCAATACTCTGTAATGACCTACATGGGAAAAGAATCTAAGAAAGAGTGGGTATAGGTATATGCATAACTGAGTCACTTCACTGTACAGCAGAAACTAACACAACATTTTAAATCAATTATACTCCAGTAAAAATTAAAGAAAAAAAAAGAAACGGACTCAGACATGTAGTTGTCAAGGGGGTGGGGGAGGGGTGGATTGGGAGTTTGGGGTTCGCAGAGGCAAACTATCAGATACAGGATGGAGGAACAACAAGGTCCTACTGTAGAGCACAGGGAACTATGTTCAATATCCTCGGATAAAACATAATGGAAAAGAATATGAAAAAGAAGGGATATATATATATGTATATCTGAATCACTTTGCTGTACAGCAGAATTTAACACAATGTTGTAAATCAACTATATGTCAATAAAAGAAAAGAAAATGCTGCTTCTTTCTCTTACTAATTACTATCTTGAACCTTATTCTTGAGCAGCCTTTACGTATTTACACGAGCCTGACTGACTTCACACCTTTGTGGACTATATAAAGGTAAAAATGTAAACCCGCACCCCTCCCCCACACCCCCCCCAACCCCCGCCCAAGCACAGGTAGCTAGTTGATTCTTTTACAGACTTTGTGACTATGAAGTAGACTTCCTCAGGGTTCGGGTAGAATCTCTGAATGCAATTTTCACGTTTTACTTTTGTCCTTCTCAAGCTTTATACATCTGTGGAGCTCTAGAATATTTCACGTTGTTTATCCAAGTCACCATTGTGAAAGTATGATTTTCCAAATAGCTACAAATGTGACTCATACAAATGTGCAGGGAACATATGTTGAATAATTACGTAATTCGTTAGTGAGGATAGCAAAGCTGCTTCATGGGAGAAATCAAGACAATGAGGATTTACAGACACTGAACAAAGACTGCTGCATAGGGCTGATAGTTAAGGTAAAAAACTTGTTAATCTTTCAGGGCCGTAAGACTGTAACCGTTGAGGTTAGTTTTGGTAACAGACAGAAGTCATTTGCATCTGTACAGATGTTAATGCAAGTTAACACACAGCCTCATGGAGTCCGGGCCTTACTCAGTAGAAGACACCATGTCAAACAGTTAGAGAGTGCTCTGGAACAACGGTTCCCACAGGTAAGCCTGCGTCAGGATCACCCCCAGGACCTGTAGAAACTAGATGCGTGGACCCAGCCTCAGTTTTTCCTTCAGGAGGTGTGTGGCGGGGAGATCCTGGCGTGTCTAACAGAAGCCTCAGGTGATGCCGATACTGGGGATCCAGGGATCACACTTCAAGAACAATTGCTCTAATGTGTCCTTGAAAGACACAGCGACCTTCTGCCTTATTTTAAATTTGGATGTTTTTTTCTTAAGACCCACACAGGAAATATCATAATTGAGAGAAACGAAAGAAAAAAAAAGAAAGTAGCCAGGGTAAGCTATCAAAGTAACTGGCAGCTCTCAGTGACTTAACACAAAATGCTGTTTCACTCATTTTATGTCAGATAAAATTGGATGAGTCTTAGACTACCCTCCTTCAGCAATGCCATGTAGGACACGTGGATTTTGAAGGTGTTTATGGCAGGAGAAGAGAGAACCAGAGATCCCAACGTGGGCTTTTCACTAACTAATTCCTAAACCAGAAGTGGCACCTGTCACTTCTACTCACATCCCATTGGCCAGAACAAACGGCAAGGGAGGCTCGGAAGTGTGGGGGAACTCGTGTATTCAGAGAGCGTCTGATGTCTCTGCCGCATGTTTCAAAGATACAACAAAGTTTGTAAATGTGTGCTTACCGTCCAAAGGACCCAAAGCATTTTAATGATGGTAATGATATTCTTGCTAAAATTATATTTGAATGTGCATGTTTCACACTTAAGAATTTAGATTTCTAGGAGAGCAAGTAAGGGATAGTATAACCAAAGAAAAAGATGAAGTTGACTTAGGGAAGATTCTAATGCTCGAAATTGCTGTTAATGATTTAAAAAATATGTCTGGAGAAGAATAGTAATTCATTACATAGACAAACATTGGTAGCCCCAGGTAAAACATCCTTAAAGAGAGAGAACCATTAATTCTCTCACCATGATGATAAGCTCTTCTATTTCAGGATGCAGCAGGCTGTAGGTTTGGTGTTTGCAGGACGGGGTTCTAACTCTTGCCCTGCCCCAGTCTCCCTTATGGGAAAAACCTCTGCACTCACCAAACATTTACTTAAGGATTACAAGTTGCCATACTCAAGGTGAGAGGAATCAAGTGATTGTTAAAAGCTTTCCATTTGGGACTGGTTGTTATGTAGCCTCATGCATCACTTAGCTTTCTGATTCTCAGTTTACTTGTCTTTAAAATGGACCCCATTGAAATACTGTGAAAGTTAAATGGACACGAGCACAAAGTTCCTAAAAATCCCTGATCTAATGGTTCCTTTGTTCTTCTTTACCTTATACTTGTTAACATAGGCTAGAAAATCTATCATCTGGATCTTTGTTAGTTGTGGGAGGACCCACTGTATAGATTTGCCTGGGACTGAGTGGGTTCCCAGGGTGTGGATTTTCAGTGTTAAAGCCAGGAATGTCCAGGGCAATGCGGAATGAGTTGGTCACCGTATTTAGTGGAGCATTTTGGAACCTGACTATGGTTGGCCTGGGGGAGTGCCTATACATTTGCTCTCTGGGGGAAAATAGTATCTAGGCTTTCTGACGACTCTTCTGTTCTTTTAAAGGGAAAGAACTTGGTTGGGAATGGCCTGGGATTTGTGTTGAGTCTTATTTTAAAGTAGGGCAACCTTATGTCTTTGGAACTTTAATTGACACTAGAAATTGTCCTGAGTTAACCTTCTCTACTGTAATTATCAGATCTTTAAACTCACTATAGTTTGGTCTGCTGAGCACTACACACCTATGACTTTCCTAATGCAGAGCTAGTAATCTGAGGATGAGAAGTTGCTGTCAGTGTTCATAGAGAGATGCTTGGTGGGACCGAGAGCTCTCCGTGTGAGATACAGACATCTGGGGTGATGTCTGAACTAAATGACCTTCCCCCTCATTCCTGCCCACTAAGCCCTGTTATTCTGCCTTTGCGCCGCCCCTGCCTGGCCTCCTGTCTTCATCTGAGCTGACTGCTTTGTTTTGGAGGCCACACGTCTCTGTGGGCGCTCTGACACCGCCTGCTCCCTTACGCGGCTGCTAAGTATCTCCCTCCCTTACGCAGCTGCTAAGCATCTCCCTCCGTTACGCGGTGGCCAAGCATCTCCCTCCCTTACGCCGCTGCTAAGTATCTTCCTGCAAAACACCTCTCATCATCCTCCTGCTCTAAAACGGCCCTTGCTGCTTCCTTCTGGCGCCACGAGGAAAGCCAGCTTCTTAGCTTGGAAGCTCTGCCTGACCTACTGCCTGACGGGCCACTGGCTCGAAGCCCTTTCACAATCCACACCTTTGCACCTGCCGCTCCCTTTGACAACACCCTTTTCCTTTTCCACCTGGACATTATGGACCCAAAGCCCTTTCACAATCCACACCTTTGCACCTGCCGCTCCCTTTGACAACACCCTTTTCCTTTTCCACCTGGACATTATGGACCCATGCTTTTGGACCCAGTTCAAGTGCTCTCTTCCCTGGGAGACTCTGCAGCAAGAGTTCCTGCCTCAGAGAGACCTTAGGACCTTTCTGTAGTGGTGGCTTCTTTTGTTGAAGGATACAGCTTGGGGATTTACAGAATGAGTGTGTGACTCCCTACTCTGCCTGGAATTGCCTTTGTGCACCAACAGTGAACACTTCAGGAAGGACTCCCATTGCTAAGCCCTGTAATGGTGTTTCCTCTCTCTTATCCAATGCCTGTTGGCATGTTTGTCCCCCATGTTGAGCAGCATTCAATTGGGAATCCTCAGTGCTTGGCCCACCGTTCCGCATGATGCTTGAGTAAATGGAGGAGCCCAGTGTGGCATTTTCATGGGGCTTCCTCTCCTTTTCAAACTACATCCTTTGCTGGGGCCCTGTTATCCCTAGTGTGGTCCCTGGACCTGCAGACTAGCAGCCTGGCGACAGCAGAGAGCTTGTTCGAAATTCAGGGTCTCCAGTCTCCCCCGAGACCTGCTACATCACAATCTGCATTCTACCAACATCCCCAGAAGATTCAGAAGCATGTTAAAGTCTGAGAGATACTGCCTTAGGCTCGTTTCAAGTTACGGTGCCATTACCACCTCGAATACAATCACCCTTGAATGCGGGTGATTCAGAAAAACTTACAGTTCTCCCTTCCTTCCTTCCTTCCTTCCTTCCTTCCTTCCTTCTTTCCTTCCTTATTCCCTCCCTCCCTCCCTTCCTTCCTAAAATGCACATTCATAGGACCTGCCCTAGACCTACTAACTCAGAATCCCAGGGCCACAACCTTTGAAACAAATACCCCAGGAGATTTCTATCAGCCTGAAGTCTGAGAACCACATCCCAGGGCATTTCTTAGCTGTTTAGTTGTCTCTGATTTCCACCAAAATGTGGACTTATGGCCTGTTGTCATACTTAGTGTTAACTCTGCTGAGGTCTGCGTCCCTGTTGCTCTCAGCTGTGCTGTCCTTCTCCTGTTGCCTCAGGTTTCCACCTGGCTTTCATCCCGTTACTGGAATATTCCTTTATCTTGCATTAAACAATGCAGTGTCTCCCGGTTTCAGGAAAACAGAGACGAGACATTTTTGTTTCCATCTGTTGCCTTTTCTGGTCATTGTCCGCGTCTCTGTGTGTGTCACTCCTTTTAGGTCCATCGTATGTTGCCACTGTCTCTGTTTTCTTCAGTTTCTCCATTTTCTCTGCACCCATGCAACTTGTAGTGCCTCTAGTCTGGCATCTCTTCCCACTTCACCACCAAAACTCTTCTTACAAAAGTCACCAGAGACGTCTTTATTTTCTTATTCACTGACCTTTTTTTTTTTTTTTTTTGCGGTACGCGGGCCTCTCACTGCCGTGGCCTCTCCCGTCACAGGGCACAGGCTCCGGACACACAGGCTCAGCGGCCATGGCTCACGGGCCCAGCCGCTCCGCCGCACGTGGGATCCTCCTGAACCGGGACACGAACCCGTGTCCCTTGCATTGGCAGGCGGACTCTCAACCACTGCACCACCAGGGAAGCCCTCACTGACCTGAGTGCTTTAAAGCAGACCTCTTAGAGGTTTGCAGCCCCATAAAAAAATCACATATCATGGTTCTGACTTGCTTTGCTGCAGTGCGAAGCTGAGTGTGAATATCAGCCCCTAAGCCAGGGAGAAAATGGACCTCACTCTCGCTTTACTTCCCGACCCTCAGGGTAGGAAAGTACTCAGCCACGAGGGTTTTTATACTTAAGAACCCTACAGGTTTCCAGGGCAATTAGAACTTCTGTGTGGGGCTGAGACTCTGTTTGTGAATCATCATCTCTGGTTATTTTCAGTGATACAGATTAGTGTGTACGACCAGGGTAGCATGTTTCTGAAGGAATGTAAATTAAAAACTGGTTGACATTCACAAGCAGTAATATTTTGTGAATATATTTTGGACCCTTAAATATAAAATGACTAAAAACATAGCAATATTGTTACATACGGGTTATATGTTAACTCTGTTTGAAACATACTCGAGAAAAAGAGCTGAATTGTCTTGATTATTACAGTATGGTATGCATTAAAAAATCATGTTTTACAAATTCAGGTTTACTGCAAAAATTTCTTTTTAGCATTAAGCTAGTTATTTTAATTCCTAATTCATTTAATTACCAAATTTCTTCAGGTAAATTATTGCCTATATTATTCTTGTGGAACTGATTCTGACTAGAATCTCCCCTTGTTTTATAGAATGCATTCATATTTGGGGTAGCTAAACAAGTCGTTATCTTCTCTTTGAGAACTGTAAACTACATCTTTAAAATTCAGTGGAAGAGTAGATGCTGAGGTTGAAAGGAGATAGAATAAGGAGGCACCAAAGGCAGGGCATCTTTCTGTTTTATTCGGGGGCACCTTTCAAAAAGATATGTACATATTACCTTCCTTCTTCCTTCTTTCTCTCCCTTCCTTCTTTCCTTCTCTTTTTCACATATTCAGCAGACATATTCCAGGTGGTCCATTCGGTACAGTACAATGAAACAAACATGGTCCTTGCATTTAAGATACTAAGGGTTTAGCACGGGGCAGTCTTGTCACCAAATAAATAACACAACTTGCTAAGCATACAGGAAAGGTGAGGGTCTGATGGCCGGGGAGGGAGCGATGCAGATGGGGTGAGTGGAGAGCAGGCGGAGACTCTCTAGGAGGGACCTTGCTGGAGCTGAATCTCGAAGGGGCAGCAGGTGTCCTGGGCTGCAGCATCAGGAGCGCAGAGGCAGACGTAGTTCGGGCACTGCACCCTCACCAGCGGGACCCCGAGGTGTCTTGAGGGAGTACTGACAGACGAGGCTGGGGAAGTCTGGGGGAGTAAGGGGGACCACAAGTCTGGATTTTAGTGACCACACGGCTGTCACAGCTGCGAGGACCGTGGGTGGGAGAAGTGCAGTCCTGAAAGGTGGGCGATCATTGAGAAGATCCGAGCAGACTGCAGCTCAGACTCACATCTAGCCTGGGATTCGGTGTTGGGAAGTGGCCCGGTGTCCCAGAAAACGTGAGCACGGGTGAGGGGCACAGGGAGAGGACGGGCTGGGGATGGACCCTTGGGTCAGGGCAGACTTCGATGGGGAGAGTCGAGGCAGAGTCGCTTAGAGAACGAGGAGGAAAACCTGTGTGGTACAGACTTAAAATGCCCACTACCTTGTCCAGCTACTTGTAAGAAAGCCCTATTTCTAGCGACACAACTCCTGTCCCCCCATTCCTTCACCTCCCGGAGGCACTCAGAAAGGGGAGCACCCCGTTTCGTCGTGACAGCTGTTGAAATGACGAGACGAAAGCTCTGTGACTTCCCACCACCGTTTGCCCCTGTGTTACCGGCTCCCCGTGGCCCGCACGGGCCCGCGTGTGACATGGTTTCTGAGCCTCCAACCTGCACGCGGGCACAGCCAGCAGCACGTGGTCGCAGTGGGACGGAAGGAGTGAGAGAAGCGACTTCCCCTTGACCTCATCCCTTCCGCCTTCCACAGACGTTTCTTTCTTCCACGTTTTACAGCCGACTCTGCGTGCATTGTTGGGTCCATGCTCCCGAGGGGTGGGAGACACAGCTCCCGGGCCGCTGAATGGCCTTGCTTTGTCCAGAGGCATGTTTGTCCGACTGTTTCTGGGGCCCGACAGGGTCGTTTTTGTTCTGGGAAGAGTTGGTTTGAGAAAGCGGGCTGCTGAGAGGGCCGTCTCCGGGGCTCCCAGGAGCTGCCTTTCACCGCCCCGAGGCGGCCCTCGCCCGGCAGAGGTCATCCGAGGCCGCTGCAGTCTGTCCCCAGCCTAACTCTGATAGTCACGGAAACTGTCACCAACTTAACCGGCTTCGTAGTAGCCAGGAAGGAGCCCAGGCCAGCAAGATTCCGTTTTAATTGTCAATCACACATTACAAAAAAAAAAAAAAAAACCCAGCTGTGTACCACCTTTCAGAACTTTCCCTCCGTGGTTGGCAGTCAAACTGCTTTCTTTTGCAGAAAGCACGATGTCAATTTTAGTCAGAATTTACGTGTAGAAATTAGAAATCAGGCAGTTTGGAAAGGAAGGTGCAATTAGTGAGGTTTTCAGCTCGCATTTGGAATGAATCACACACGTTTGGGATCGCAATGTGCAAACATCGTGCTGCATTTTCCTTCTCGGGCCCTCCCGCTTCCTCGCAGACCCCTGGGCACATTGCAGAACCCTTTACAGGCTGGCTTTGGATACAGCCAGGGAGAACGAGAGGCCCTCTGCCTCAGTTATTAGCAGGGAGCAGGTTAGCATCTTCTTGATGGGGGCATGGACCCTGGTCTGCTGACCTGTGTCGCAAGAACACTCCAGCAATGAGGAGATGCTTGGCTGCTCTCTGTGGATTCCAGAACACGCAGTCCTACCATAAAATGACAGCAGAACACAGTGTGCTATCGAGTGCTACTGGGTTTGTGTTGAGCCATCTACTTTTCCCCGAGGGCCATGATAAGGATGGTTTCTTCCAGTGAATTCTAGGCCCGCAGCCTAAAGGACTTCAGGTTCAACTCCCAGTTCTACCCTGTGTTAGTTTGATGGCCTTGGGTAAAGTTCTTAACCACTCCGAACTACAGTTTCGTCTTCTTTACGTCTCTGTGCCAGGGATATTTTTTTCCCTGTATGTGTCACCCTGTGTGATTGGGTCCCGGCCTCGTTTCTGGGCATCTCTTGTCCTCCATGGAGTCTGGGCTCCCTTCCACTTAGACTCTCCTCCAGTCCCTCACTTCCCCACATCTACACTCTTGTCCTTACTGCTTTCCTTCCCTTTCCCCTTAGAATGTTCTGTTCTCCATATTTGCCTTTTTTTTTTTTTTTTTTTGGCGGTATGCGGGCCTCTCACTGTTGTGGCCTCTCCCATTAAGGAGCACAGGCTCCGGACGCGCAGGCTCAGAGGCCATGGCTCACGGGCCCAGCCGCTCCGCGGCACGTGGGATCTTCCCAGACCGGGACACGAACCCACGTCCCCTGCATCGGCAGGCGGACTCCCAACCACTGCGCCACCAGGCAAGCCCCCATATTTGCCTTTAAGAAATCATGTTTTTAAGACTTAGCTCAAATGATAGCTCAAGGATAAAGTTTTCCCCAAAGGCTCCTTACTATTCAGGAAAACATGCTGAACGTACAGATGAAATTATATGATGTCTGGGATTCACTTTCAAGAAGCCTAGCGGGGGCAGGGCTGTAGATGAAGCAAGACTGGCCCAGAATCCGTAATTGTTTCATCAGGGTGATGGGTACTTAGGGGTTCATTAGATGGTTCTCTTTTGTGTATGTTTACATTTTCGTATGATAAAAGGCAAAAGAAAAGTTGTTTTAATCCCCCAAACCAGGGGTGATCTACTCCCGCACATGTGTGCCGCTTGCTTGTGGCCGTTCCTTTTGACATCTGCTTCCTGTTAGGGCAGTTGATTAACTAGCTCAGGAGTTAGAAGACCATGCATCCTCATTTGTTCAGGACAGTCTTGGGCAACTCCTTTGTCCTGCATTCCATCTGGTTTAGCATTTACCCCAGATTTTTTATTTTTATTTTTTAAAGTAAACTGTCATTATTTAGTAGATGCATTAAAACAAGCCAGGATGAGCTTCACAGACGACCACTTGCAGTTCTTGGCTTCTGCCATGATCTCAATGCGTGCGTGGGGTTTAATGCGGCAAGCGGGATTTTATGTTAAGGCGCAGACACAGCAACGTCTTAGGTCTCCTGTCCTTGCCTTTCATGGAGAGAGAGCCTGCAGGGTGCTTGCTTCCTGGTAAACCCGAGCGGCCAGGGTTGGCTAGTTCCTTCCCGTCCTGGGGGGGAGGCCAGTATTTGTCATCCCTGTGGTCCAAGCTGTGGTCTGTGAGACCTAGCGTTAGGGGCTTGATGGCTCAGAAACTGACTTTTAAGTGAACACGTGCCGAGAAAAATAATTCTGCTTGTGTCATTTTACAGTGTTCAGCTAATCAGTATGAAGTATTTTTCTACATTTTGCTTTAATGTACATATGTATATACATACATATGCGTTTTAATACATATTTTGAAGAAAACAGGTTTGAATTGTATAGGGTCACCACGGTGAAACCAATCTGCTGATCAATAAACAAATATTAACATATTGTATAATTTTTATTGTTTTTCATACTATCTTTCAATCACAAAAGTGTCCCTATTTAGGTGATAAAGTACATGATCACCATACTCCACAGTCAGGAAAATGGACTCTGAAATTAAATTTTTGATCCCAGACCCCAGCTCTGGGGCATGTGAACTGTTTCCCCTATTAGAGACTGGTTTTCTCATTTGTCAAATGGAGATGGTAATAGTTGACTATAGAATTTTCATGAAGATTAAAGGAGTTGTTACATGTATAATATTTAGTATAGTGCTTTCCCATTTATAAACACTCCATCACTGCTAATTATTATTTTTAGTTTGGTATCTTTTTATCTCCTCTGCTAGATTATATGCTCACTTAAGAGAGGAGACGTTTTGTTTACTTTTAGAGACCCCCCTGACAGAGCCCGGCACATAATAGCTCCTCCTTGAAAATGTTTGTTGATTGAATAATGAATGTCAGACAGCTCTTTTAAATGACTGGGACCATTTCTGAGCCGCAGTCTGTGCGTGTGAGATTGAGCAAAGTCCACGCAGGAATTCCAGATTCATTCCATCCTCGTTGGGACCCCAGCTGGGCTAACTGAACTGGCTACCACAAACACCAAGTCTTAAATAAAATGCTGTTACTACATTCTATAAATTGACAAGTTACAGCCTGCCCGCTTAGGTCCCTTATTTACGTTTTTACCATCCTCTTGCATTTTCTATCAAAAGCAGCCTCATTTGACCTTTAAAGCTCAGCAGAGGCAAACACTTCTTCATCTTGCTTTAAGATCCCCAGTGTATGTGCCTTCATTCAGATGTTTGTTAAGCACCCTGCGATCTAATTAGCAGCAGGTTGAAAGAAGGAAGGCCGCCTTCTGGTGCTCCCTCGTGCTGACTCTGTTGACTATACAGCGGAGGAGCTGGGGCTCAGGCGGAGGGTTCGCCCATCCTAGCGATGCTGCTCTGTTCCCGTTCCTCTCGGCCATTTTCCCTTCTCCTTGGAAATGGGCTGCCCTCCTCTTTTACCCCCTCCCTGCCAGCACCTCTTTGCCTCTTATGTTAAAGGCACTTCATAAACAGTGGTGCTAAAAAATTGTAAGAGGCTAGTTAGTATGGTTACTTTTATTAGGATCTCCGCTTTCCCAGCAAGTTTCTGGATCTTTCTCCCCATCCCGTACCTCGATTCCTCGGCCAATTCCTTTCTGGAATTCACTTCTCAAGCCATCGGTGCCACATCCCTTCCAGTGGTTTGAATCTAGGAAAGACCTTGCACCCGCTGTCAGAGCAAAAGCAAAAATCCTGTGCTCTCCGCATCCTGAGTTGAAATCTCACAGACTTGGTGTATGGGTTAAATGCATTATTCACAGGACTAATTATATGTCCTACAACAGCCTCAGTTTGCTCATCGGTGATGGATAAGATGACTTCCACTCCCTTAAGGCCTGTTTCAGCTTCAAAGATCTGTGACTCACTTGTTATCAGTTAAATGGGCATTTTGTAGGAAACTCCCCGTTGGAATACTGTGTATCTATAAAAATAGATTCAGAGCTGTAAACAGGTGAACTCCTGATACGCCATCTGTTTTGTTAAGGTAGATTCTGCCGTGAAATCTGTTAAAGGCACTGTTATCAAAGCAGAAAAGTGCATCCTCGTATCTACGTGGATTTCAGTAAGGGTCAGTAATGACTCATGAACGGATCACCTGACTGGACACCACTCTGTCCTGCTGGTCACTGCTCTACTTGAAGCTGGATATCACTCAGCCAGTTGTCTCCTCACACCTGCATCATCTGGCAGGTGTAAAGGTTGCTCGATCAGGCAAAGACTATGGGATTAAGAAAAGGAAGAGTGACCATTTATAACAATAGTCAATATAGAAAATGTTGGAATCTGTGTTTCAGTGCCTCTGAGGGAGAAATCCTGAGCTCGTGTGGTGTTATGTCTAATACTGAAAAGTACCTCCTTGGTCTGCTCTGCAGGCATCACGGCCGTTTGGCGCTCATGGGCTGATGTTTGTTAGGAAGCGGGAAATCTGTAGCCAGGAAGGTCTGGGATGATCGAGGGGGAAGAGGAGGAAAAGGGGTTGTTTGCAGCTCTGAAATGCCATTGTGGTGAGTTTCCTTTCATTGTGCATTGATCGGTTCTTCTAGAGGAAGGCTCTGGACTGAGTCCCTTTCCATGTTCACTGCTGCTAGGTTGACGATGAAGCAACGGTTTTAGACTTGCACTTTTTGGTGAGACAACTGGGACCATCCTGGAAACACTCTACTACAGAAATGTGAATACGCTCATATCTGTGAACAGCAGTACCTCTCAAATCTTGGTTGCCTGTCCAATCCTTTCCTGAAGGTTTAGATTTAAACAGACAGCTGTTTGCTGGTGCTCCCTCAGCCTCACTCTACTCCAACCCAAGCTCACCTCTTCCCATCTTTTCGAATTTGCCTCTCCTGTGTTCTTGTTCTCAGCTGGGACCTGCCTTTCCTCTTAGGAAGACCTTTTCAGTGCAGCTCATTTTTCCGGCTCTCCATCTTTACGGTTTACCGATCAAGTCCAGGCTCCTCTCTTCTCTCACTTGGACCTCCGCGGTTATCTCTCAGCCACTTTTTCTGTCTCCAGGCTTGTTCTCCATCTCCATCTGCTCTCCATGTGCCACCAGAATGATTAAAGAAGTCATTCAGCAACCACTTACAGACCAGTCGCCCTCTTTTCAGGGCTAGGAATAAAACAGTGGAGCAACCACTGTTTCTGCTCTCACGGAGCTTATTTTCTAGTGCTGAAGACAAACAAAGCCATGTCACGTACACAGACAAATAACTAACATGTTTATAAACTGCACTGCATCACAGAGGAAACAAACAAGGATTCGAGGTGGAGGATAAAAGGGTGGACACGCTTCGCTGTGTAGATAAGCAAGGCTGTCCTTGACGATGACATTGAAGCTGAGATCTAAAGCATGAGAAGGAACTGGAATGGAAAGATGTGGGGAAATCAACGTTCTGGGCAGAAAAATGGTTTGTGCAAAGACCCTGAGATGCGTGAAAGCTTGGGGGGCCTCAAAGAACTGGAAACTGGAAGAGAATGAGAGTGGTTTAAGGTGGGATCAGAGAAATGGGCAGGAATTGTCTCACACAAGGCCTTGTAGCTTATAGGAAGGAGTGCATTTTACCCAAGTTCCATGCAAAGCCGTTTAGGAATCCTAAGCACAGGAGCAGTTTTATCGAACTTACATTTCATGATTGCTCTTGCTTCATGGAGCATGGGTTAGGGGAGGATGAAAGAGAAAGTGTGGAGGCCAGGGAGAAGGTGGTTCCGGTCCAGGTAAGAGGTGACAATGGTGTAGACTGAGGCGTTAGCCAGAGAGGTGGAGACAGGAGCAGGTTTGGAATCACTTTGGGAGGTAAAGTCAATGGGATCTCCTGTTTGACTACACATGAGGACAAAAGAACAGGAGGAGGTTAAGGACAGCTGGTTTGAACAAGTGGGTGGAGGAGGTCATCTCTTGAGACGAAGAAGATTTGGACCCTTCTGTCTTCCTCGCCCACTTTTAAGGACTCATGTGTTTAGACTGGGTGGATGCAAACAATCGAAGGGATCCCCGTCCCAAGGTCTTTAACCGTAAACGCAGCAGCAAAGTTCCTTTTGCCGCGTAAGGTCACGATCCCCGTCCCAAGGTCTTTAACCGTAAACGCAGCAGCAAAGTTCCTTTTGCCGCGTAAGGTCACGATCCCCGTCTCAAGGTCTTTAACCGTAAACGCAGCAGCAAAGTTCCTTTTGCCGCGTAAGGTCACGATCCCCGTCTCAAGGTCTTTAACCGTAAACGCAGCAGCAAAGTTCCTTTTGCCGCGTAAGGTCACGATCCCCGTCCCAAGGTCTTTAACCGTAAACGCAGCAGCAAAGTTCCTTTTGCCGCGTAAGGTCACGATCCCCGTCCCAAGGTCTTTAACCGTAAACGCAGCAGCAAAGTTCCTTTTGCCGCGTAAGGTCACGATCCCCGTCTCAAGGTCTTTAACCATAAACACAGCAGCAAAGTTCCTTTTGCCGCGTAAGGTCACGATCCCCGTCTCAAGGTCTTTAACCATAAACACAGCAGCAAAGTTCCTTTTGCCGCGTAAGGTCACATGTTCACAAATTCTGCGGATGAGGAACTGGAAGTCTTTGGAGGGCGGGAATATTCTGGCTACCCCAGCATTTGATTAGAGTAAAATGAGAAAAGTGTCCACAGCGGTGTTTGGTGACCTTGACAAGAGCCTTATCAGGGGTGCGATGGCAAGGGACAGTAGATCGTGGTGGGTTGAGCAAAGAAAGGAGAAGTTAGGAAGTAGAAACAACGCAGTACTGTGCAGACAGCTCTTAACGAACAGGAGTTATGAGCGGAGGGGGATGTGAATAAAGTGAAGCATTTGTTACGGCAGGTGCAGGAGCCTAGCTGTGTGTTCACAGGCATAAACCAGACAAGAGTAGCATGATGGCGATGCTGGGGAGCGCTGTCAGAGGAGCAACACCTGAGGCGCTGGAATCCTTCCTAGGACGGGAGTGGATGGATCCAGAGGCAAGTGGAGGCGGGGGCCTCGGATGGAGAGGACTTGCCTACTCTGTAGAGAAGGGAAGGAGGAGAAGATGGACGCTTCGTGACCCTGTGATGGGAGACAGGTGAGGTCTCATCGCGCACCTTCCATTTCTTCAACGACGTAGGACACAGGGCCACGGTTGAAGACAGAACTGTGGCCGCACCGGTTCGCCGCTTCTAACCTTTCCGTGGTTCCGCCTGCTCACCTCTGATTTCGTCTCCTGGCTCCGTCGCCTCGCGTGCTCCGTACAGCCGTGCCTCTCCTCTCTGCTGCTGACCAGTGTTTGCTCGCTCCCTTTACTGGGATGCCTTGCCTCTTCCTCTCCCCGCCCCCTCCCTCGACCTCCGTGCACACCTCTGCAGGAGCCAGCCTGAGACACGCCTTCACTTAGGTGGGTGAGTTGCTCAGGTTCTCTCAGAGCTCCCCCGTCACGCTCCTGTCACTCCGAGTATAATTACTTGCTGTGTGTCCGTCGTCTCTACTAAAACGTGAGTTCCCTGAGGGCAGGGGCATGTCTCTTTCATCTCTGTTTCCATAGCACGTAGCACAGTGCCCGCACATCGTGAAAGTGTTGGTTGCACTTGATAGTCTCCTAGCAGGTAAACTGATTGAACATATATCAAAAAATATCAAAGTAGGATAGAAAAATACATCCATTCACTGCCCAGGAACTGTAATGCTGCTCTTCACTGACGTGTTGTCACTTCCTTCTGCCCACTCCTCACAGCTGGATCTCAGCGAGCTCAAGCACCCTGCTTAAGATTACGGCTTAGTCATCTTTGTGTTGCCGTTACTTGGCACAGGGCAAAGGCTGTCGGAAGCTAAAGATGCTTAATGATTTCGTATTATTTTCAAATGATTTTCTGTTTCTCTAGAAGCTGTAGTATCTAGCAAATCTTCCTTTCCAGGGCATGTTCTCTGATCAGCCTTTAGAGCAAATGTGTCCGATACAACCCTCATTTGGATCTCTGTTCGTTTCAGAGGTCTTGGTTTATTCTAAGTGGGTTGACTCTAAGTTCTGTGAAGCTGAGTGACTTAGCACATTGTTTTTCAGCTTGTTGTTTTTTTTTTTTTAAGTGTCAAACATATTTCACCCTTGCTACTAAGGCATGCTAGCTATGCAATTGGTCACTTAATAATTACATATAAATAGACATCTTCACAACCGGTGTTTGCAGTGCTTTGAATGAAATATTTTGCAACTAAAAAAAAGTTTAGGAAACTGTGGTTAGTGTCTGCAGAAAATATTCACAATAAAATGCTAAGGGATAAAAGCAGTATTAGAACTGCGTACACAGTGGGGTTTTAATTTTATGAGGAAACTCTATATCTGTGTTAGTATATATAGTTATAAGTATGTATACCAAAATGTCTGCAAAGTCATGCACCAAAATATTAACGCTGGCTTTGCCTGGGTGGTTGGAATTTATTTGGGTAATTTTAACTTCCTTCTTTGTACTTTTCTTTATTTTCTGAATCTTTATATATAATAAATATTTTCTACTTTTGAACTCAGGAAACCTATGGTATTTGTTGTTAAAAGTAACCCATTATTCTTTAAGCCTCCATGGTAAGGTATCTTTTTAAATTTATTTTTATTTTTTATTTTGGCCAGTGATGGAGAGAGCAAGAAACAGGAGTCCTAGATTTGAAATGTGTTTTTAGCCAAGAGGACTTAGAGAATGAAGGTTAATGTACACGAATGATTTTTGACCCAGGAGAGGATTTGCAGATGACTTAAAATATAAGAATATGATCAGGGCTCAGGAGATTTTCAAGCGGTGCCCCGTCAGATCTGCTGGACTCCAGCCTCAGCAGATGTTCCAGTGGTTTCTTAGGAGGGCCTCTGTCTACCCTGGTATGTGTGATTGCAGCAAGACTGTCTGAATACAGCTCGATCCCCAAGACCAAAATAGTCCAGTGAGTCACTTGGATATATTCTGAACCAAAGATTTAAAAACCAAAGCATGCAAATGGCCCTCCTGCCTCAGCTCAGAGTGAATGTCAGTTAGTTTTGATGGCACGGCTACCAAAGTGGCTATTGCTCAAGACAGAGTCTTGCTGGAGTGAAGACAGATGGCTATCAACTCTACTTCAATTAAAAATAAATAAATAAAAAATTAAATTAAAAGACATTTAAAAAAAAAGATCGATGGCCCCTTCTTTGTGGGTGAGGACTCCATGTTACAGTGTATTATGGTATGCTATGTTATTTTCATTACTCTTTTGTATTCTCTGTGACGTTTAACACAATATAAGCAACATGCAAAGTGCTGGATAAAGGACAGACACCAAAGCAGAGGAGAGTAGTGTTATCAAGCACGGGCTGAGCAGGGCGCCATGCACCTGACTGGCTGGGACTGCCCGTCTTCACACCTCTTGTCTTGGTTTCATCGTGAACAGTATCCTCTTTCACTCTCAAAAGTGTCCCGTGTGGGACGGTCATTTTATTGGGTCACCCTGTGGCCGAGGTGGCTAAGTAAAATCTAGAGCCGTGTTTTCATCTCTGTCTGAACAGCAGTTGTCTGCCTGGCAGAAATTTCAGGGCCATGCCCAAGGGCACATGCTTTTTAATGCCACACCCTCCTCCCTACCCTGCCCTGACTGCAGTAGATGCCTTTGTATTAAGCCTTTTCAGATAGATAAATAGAACTGTTGAAGGAACCCTGGAAGATTAAAGCTCTGGACAAGTTGATCTCTTTCTGTAACCACAGCTGGGCCAGATGGTGGTCATACTTCTAGGACTCTGAGCGCTGCATTTGGAGCCAATGGGATAAAACCCTGAAAACACATTGAAACTGACAAGCTGCCTTGACTTCTGTTCTTTGGCTTTTAAGCCATAGATTTTCTTCTTCTTCATAACAATTTGCTCTTCTGTTTCCCCCATTCCTTTGTAGACTCCCTCTCGGTCCCCTTTTCCTTTAGAAGAATGAGCGCTGAACGGCAGCATGGCTAATTCGCTGAGGATTTAGCCTCCCTTAATTGCCCTAGAAGCCAGGAAAATCAGTCTCTGGAAACAAGCTCAAGGAGGATTCACACTGAGACAAGCATTTGTATTCTGACAAAGGCTGTGCACTTTTCTGTTCCTGCCCTAGGAGCAGAGGTGTAATAAATGAGATTGGGAAAAACTTCTGCATGTTCTGAATTAGGGTTTAAGTTCCTGGAAACCTCGTGTGCTCTGTAAATTTAAGATTAAGGATTGTGCTGGTTTAGAACAAAAATGGTTCTAACATTTTCTTGGGTCCACGCGCCCTCTGAGAAAAGATGATAGCTGAGGATCCTCTCCCCGGAAAATTAGGCATGTGACACACAAAGAAAATTCTCCCTATGATTTCGGAGGATTTGTGTTGCCCAATTCACTCTACGGATTGTAGGTTAACGCAGCAGATCCAGTTGGTCGCCGCTCGGATATCCGTGCTATGTCGCCGCCCTGCCTTCTTTGTATCAGTAGCCCTATTTTCTTCTGGTATGTCACCTCCTCCCTGTGTTTTGAGGAGAGGCCCTGACCCCAGCGCCCAGATGGAGGTGATAGGGAGGATGGTTGTTCTAAGCCAATCACGATGGTCCCACGCCTTTTTCCAGAGATGGTTCTGGCAAACGTGTGTGACACTCTGTTGGCGTCTTTATGCTGGGGAGCTTTGGGGCAAAATCTCATCACTCGTAAAATGAGAAACATACACTCGTATGCAGAAAGTCATCTTGACACTCTTTCTGAGGTATTATAGGATTGAGCAAATGAGAGAAAGCAAGAAGAACTCTGTGGAAATGGATTGGAAGGGGCCATATTGGTGTCGATTCATGATTTCTAAAACATGCACATGGATGTGTGTATGTGTATTCATATGCAGAGGTGAACACCTATGTGATCTTTTATGTTGGGGTGTATGTATATTTGTATGTTTGTATCTGTATATGTGCACACACTTTGATATATTTCCTGCCTCTGATCGATTGATTGATAAAAGGGCCAAGAAGAAGCGATACAAAGTAACAGTGAACACACCTAGTACACAGATCTCAACACCATTGCCCACTGACAGGAAGCAAGTCTCCTTGCAGAAATTCCAGGGATGGGTCTTTACGGGGAGGGGGAAGGGGACGCTGGGACGAAGTGAGACAGTAGCACTGACATATACACGCTACCAAATGTAAAATTTATAGCTAGTGGGAAGCTGCTGCATAGCACAGCAAGATCAGCTCGGTGCTTGGTGACCACCTAGAGGGAGACGCAAGAGGGAGGAGATGTGGGGATATACGTATGCATAGAGCTGCTTCACTCTGCTATACAGCAGAAACTAACACAACATTGTAAAGCAATTAGACTCCAATAAAGCTGTTAAAACAATTCCAGGGGGACTTCCCTGGTGGCGCAGTAGTTGAGAGTCCGCCTGCCGATGCAGGGGACGCGGGTTCGTGCCCCGGTCCGGGAGGATCCCACATGCCGCGGAGCGGCTGGGCCCGTGAGCCATGGCCGCTGAGCCTGCGCGTCCAGAGCCTGTGCTCCGCAACGGGAGAGGCCACAACGGTGAGAGGCCCGCGTACTGCAAAAAAAAAAAAAACCAAAAAAAAACAATTCCAGGGATGGGGCATGAATTGAGGTGTAACCAGAGGAGCAGGTCGCTCTTCTCAGGCTGGGGCCGTAACCGAGCCTTTGGAAGAGGCCATCCCACCAGTCAGCTAAGTGGCTGCTTTTGAACAATGAGGTTTGTGATCAAGCCGGCGGATCCCTTGGTCATACACTCATTGTTGCGCCTCCTTGGACGTAAACTCAGCCCCTTGGTTTGCCGCAGTGTGGTGTGGGCTCCCACGCTGGTAGGTCGGGCATTCTTACGTCCTGGGCTGTGCGTACGCAGAGGCGTTCCGTGCAGAGAAGGCAGACCCGCATTTGGAGTGGGTTGCTATGGATTCCAGTAAGCATTTTGCTGTCTCCTCCTTCCCTTCAGGGTGCAAGTGGTCTGTCGGTAATTAACCTTCCACCAAGGGGCCGGCTGATCCCTTTGAAGGTGCTGTAGGGATTGACATCCGTCTCCACTGCTGGTTGGTCAGACATCCCCAGTGGCAATGGCTAGGTCGTTGGTAAGAGGGGGCCCGTATTCTGGACCCAGGCGTAGCCTCCCTCCCTGCCACCTGAGCCGTCCCATTCACGGGTCCCTTGTGCCAGCAGCGGAGGCACTGAGCGCAGGAGGCTGGCTGATGTCCATAGGAGAGTCGTGCATTCTTCCAAGTGCCCCTCAAGCACCGGGGCTCTGCTGATTCCCACGGCTCCAGGGCAGGTCCGACTGCACCACAACCTACACATACTGACTCCGAACTCAGAGCTTGAAATAGAGGCTTGTGTACAACAGACTTGTTTGTCAGTGCGACCTCAGTAAGGAGGAGGGACTAGTGGATGAAGCAGGGATGGAGGGAGAGCAGCAGACCGACGGCTAATGTTTAACACCATCTCTAAGAGCCTCGGAAATGAACCTCAGGGTCGTGTGCCCTGCGCACTACAGGGGTTTCATCACTCCTGTCCAGCGTGCTTTGCTGATCACAGTGGCCCCAACACGCTCGAGCCCCCAGCTTCTGCGTGTCAGCAGGCCCAGCAGCTTCTTTGGTGTCTGAGAACTCTTCGAGCAGGAGCCCAGAGACGGGAGAGGAGGTACTTTGGCTCCATCCGTGTGGAAGCTGGTCAAAACCTGTGCTGAACTGGAAAGCCACGTGAAGAAAGGAAGTGGGTGGGGAGATGGGGGGCGGGGGGGAGGGTGGAGAGATGGGGGGGGCGCCAGACTTGTCTCATGCACACACTCCGCTCCAGATGGTCAAGGAAGGAAAATTCAGGGTGTGGGCAAAGCACACCTTCCTCCACCCTTATCTAGCCGTGATACCTTGGATTATTCCCCGGCCAAGTTCAGTCGTGTGGCGTCAGGCAGCCTGCAGCCTGGCTACCACGGAGCTGGGATATCCTCTGGAGTCCCGAGGATAAAGACTGGGAGGGGCTTTGAGCTGAGCTTCACGTTCAGTGTACGCGTCTCCGTTTTCCTTCCCGGGTCCGATCAGGCTGTGTTTCGGCTTGTGCTTGCACACACGTTCAGTTCACTGAAAAACGACGTGGCCGGTAAGTGTGCAGAGGGACTGTGGTGTGGCCGGTGACCCCAGCCTCTGCCGGAATGTCCAGAACAGGTTGCTTCCTGCCGGAAAGAGACTCCAATAGCCAGAGCGACTTACTCTATTTCAGTAATAAATCTTAGCCCTAGTTAATGGCCTACGTATTCAAAGCAGTGTTAAATATGACAGAATTTCAGTACCACCTTAGAATGTGAACAGCTTCTCGGAGCCATATGTAACAGATTCTGACTGATGGCGAGACTATTTGGGGAGCTAAGCCCGGGAAATGTGCTTCTACTTTCTATAATATGTCTTCGGCTGCACAGTTACTTGGTGTTTGCTCTTCCCCGGCACAGAAGGGTTTGGAGAGTTAACCTGATATTCCCAAGTTAAAAGATTTCATACTTGATTTTGTAAAATTTAAGAAAAAGTCATTTAAAAGAACCACTCAGCTGTTTATGGAGCTTATATTCTTGAGAGCTAAGCGTTCTAGAGTACTGAGTATCGTTTCCTAGAGTTTCACATCTCCCTTTGGCCCCTTCATGTTCTTTCACTTTCCTTCCACAGCACGTGGAACACCGTGGTTGTTCCTCTTGCTGCTTGTGGCTATCTCTGCGCCCCTCCTCTTTGTCATAAGACATTCTGTTCCTCCCACCAGCCCCAGCCTGTTTGCACCTTGGCGCACGGGGAGAACAGGACTCTTTGCAGAGTCTAACCCCTGGGACGGTACTAGTTTCAGCTTTTCAGAGACCAAAGCCCTGGCCCAACAGGGCCCAGCTTTTGGATACTGAGGCAATGGGGAGAAGTAGCGATGCATTTAACTTCAGAGATGGTAGTCTGTGGCATAGAAGGAGGAAGCTCTCGTGGCATCTTTCACTATAGCCCCTGGGAAGTTTGGAAAAGTTCCATTTCATTCTTACTTTTTTGGATCCTGAAATAAGAGTCTGTAGGACAAGTCAGGAATACAGAGATTGGTAGGAGAGACAAAGAAAGGGAACAACTCAAGTCTCCCTGGAGAAAACTTAAACCTCCAGAGCAGGTAAACAAACAAAATGCTTGTTGGGAAAACAAAATCATTCGAAAGTAATAGGAAAAAAAGAATTTAAAAAATAGCGTTTCTTCCTGATTTAAGATAAAAAGCAATTAAGTGTTAGGGTGGAAAAGTTGGATCTCTAGCTTGGGCTTTGGGTTCAGACCTGGATGGGAATACATTCCTCTGTGTTTGAGTATCCAAATTTCCTAATGACCCACCCGCATGACCATATTTTAACTTAATTACCTCTTTAAAGACCCTGTCTCCAATTACGGTCTGAGGTGTTGGGATTAGGACTCCAACATATGAATTGTGTGGAAGGGGTCATTCAGCCCGTTGTACCCTCTGCTTTCAGTTGTTTTGGGTATAAACTCAGAAGAATTGCTAGATCATACAGTAATTCTCTTTCTAATTTTTCGATGAAATAGCTTATTTCTGTAGAGTGACTATGAGACTCAAAGGCATATAAAGGGCGCGGCATAGGGCTGGGCTCAGAAAATGTTAACTGTATTAGTTGTGTAGGCCATAAACCAGTCTGACCACAGAATTTTCCGGCAAAGAAATCGAGTCCAGAAAAGTTAAGCAACTTACGACTCCAAGTTTCTAGTTAGCAGCAGACTCAGAAAAAGAACGTAGGTTCTGACAACGTCAAGACTCTGGATACCACCACGCACCACTTCTTTCCAGTCCTTTCAAGACTGTTCTGTTACTTGTTATTAACTACTTACTGGCTTTTATGGCATTTGATTTTATTCTTCATGTTTTAAACTTAGTTTTCTGAATAGGTAATATATTTACATGGGTCAAATTGAAATAGTATACAAAGATTTAAAGTCTATTGTCTTTTTCCCACTTTCGTCCTCCAATATCCTGGCTGCTCTCCCATTTGCAACCAATATTGCTATTTTCTAATGTGCTGCACCTACTTCTTCACTGAGTCCATCCCCTATTGTTGTACATTTGATGTTACGGGCAGTGCTGCATTGAATAAATTTGTACATACATCATTTCAATAAGAGGGAGGTGTATCTGTAGGATATAGGTCTAGTGGTGGAATTGCTAGGACAAAGGGAATGTGCATTTGTAATATAGATTTTTGTCAAACCACCCACAATAGGGCTTATACCAATTTACACTTTTACCATCATCTCAGGGAATTTTAAATAACAAGGAGCAATTACTGTACTATTCCAGACCCTACTTTATTTATCTAGTGATGGTTGTCTACATGAGGCGTTGGCAGGAGTCAAGGCAAAATCAGAGGACATTCCCCTCAGGTCAGGAACAAGTCAAGGACGCTCGATTTTGCTGCTTCTATTCAACAGTATATTGCCAGGGCAATTAGGCAAGAACATGAAATAGAAGCCAGGCACATTGGAAAGTAAGAAGTAAAGATATCACTGTTATATATAGAAAATCCCAAGGAATCCACTAAAAAACTATTAGAACTGATAAGCCAGTTTAGCAAGGTTGCAGGATACAAATTCAATACACAAAAATCAATTGTGTATTTGAAAAGCAATTTGAAAATGAAATTAAGAAAAACAATTCCATTTATAATAATGTTAAAATGATAAAATAATTGGGAATAAATTTAACAAAATAAGTGCAAGTCTTATACTCTGAAAGTTACATTGTCAAGACAAATTAAAGAAAGCCTCAGTAATTAGAAAGATATACCACGTTCAGGGATCAGAACATGGAGTATTGTCAAGATGGCAATACTCCCAAATTAATCTACAGATTCAATGCAATCCCATCAGAATTCCTGCTGGCTTCTATGCAGAAACTGACAAACTGATCCTAAAATTCATATGGCAATCCAAGGGACACAGAATAGCCACACAACCTTGAAAGAGAACAAACTTTGAGAAATCACACTTCCTGATTTCAAAACTTACTGCAAAGCTACAGTAATCAAGACAGTTCGTACTGGCATGAGAATAAACATACATCAATGGAATCAAATGAGAGCCCAGAAATAAACCCTGATTACAATCAGTTGATTTTCAACAAGCGTCCCAATATAATTCAATAGGGAAAGAGTAGCCTTTTCAGCAAATAGTGCTCGGACAACTGGATATCCACATGCAGAAGAGTGAATTTAAGCCCTCTCCTCACACCACATACAAAATTACTTCAAAGTGAATCAAAGACCTAAATGTAAGAACTAAAACTAAAATCCTTAGAAGAAAACATAGGTGTAAGTCTTCATGACCTTGGATTAGGCAATGGTTTCCTATGTATGATAACAAACCCACAGGCAACCAATGAAAAGAGAGAGAAATTGGACTTCAGTAAAATTAAAAACTTCTGTGTGGCAAAAGACACCATCAAGAAAGTAAACAGACAACCCACAAAACAAGAGAAAATATTTATAAACTATGTATCTGATAAGGGACTTGTTCTAGAATATGTAAAGAACTTTTACAACTTAATAATATAAGACAAGTAATCCAATTAAAAAACAAGTAAAGAATTTGAACAGACATTTCGCTGAGAAGATATATAAATGGTCAATAAACATGAATTATGCTCAATGTCATTATCAGAGAAATGCAAATAAAAACCACATGAGATATCACTTCATATCCGCTACGATGACTGTTGTCCAAAAAACAGAAAATAAGTGTTGGTAAGGATGTAGGGAAACTGGAACTTTCATACATCGCTGATGAAAATGTAACATGGTTTAACTGCTTTGGCACTTTCAAAAAAGGTAATGTCTGGACCTATTGTAGAGCTTGGGGTTTGCAACTCTGGAGATTAAGAATTCCAACTCTTTAGTAGCAAACTTTCTAAAACTTATTGAAGAGTAAAATGCATCGTGTACTCACATATGGCCTTTGAGATTCATGGATGGTTCTTGAGCTGGGAACCACTTCTGACTCTTTTGTTTCCAGGTTTTATGATGAGCAGCTTTGGAATGGGGAGGTTCTGAGAAGAAATAAGGAGGGTTTAGAGCACATCTACCGACTTTCCAGCCTTACATAACTGAGTTGCTTGTTGGAATTTTCTCTTGTTTCTCATAGAATATTAGCTACTTCCTCAGGAGCTCATATACTGCAAGAGTCCTTGGTAAGATTTCATTTGAAACTATAGGAACCCCCTCTGCTGACCTATTCTGGCTGTTTCTAATGTTCCTTGGCCTCGTGTTTCCTGGACCCCATGGGAAATCGTGGCAGAACCCCGTTATGTGTCAGTACTTCCCTTCACATAGAGTTGTGTCTTTGTTGTCCCTCTTAATGTCCTTCTTCTTTCTTGTCTTAAAGAGGGACCCTCCACTCCTTTCTCTGAGTCTAAACTCTCTCCTCTGGGCTGTGGATCCCACCACGTCCCCTGGGATTTTGCCCCATCGGTGCTGTTTCTCTGGTCTCTGTCTCCCACTGGATTCTTTCCTTGGCTGGATTCTTGGTCAAATTTCCCATCGTTTTTTAGAAAGCAGTAACAAAAGTACAAAAAACCCCAACACCAAAACTTCCCTTAGATCCTGATTTCTTCCTTAATATCCTATGTTCTCTTTTTTCCCCCCATAGTAACCTTATTTTGGGGAAAGTCTGTGTCTTTTCCTATTTTCCTTGATGGGTACTTTTGAGGAAGAGCCTGAGGTTTCAAAGTTACCAGCCCTGTGCTAAAATTAAGTCTAGAACATATCATACCTAGAACAATTCTGGGTGGGAACGCAGAATGAGACTGCAGCGAGGAGGAGAGAGAATTCTCTAAATGGTTTTCCCAGGCATTGCGCTAGAAGCCCAATGGCCACATGTGGACTCGTGTTCTGGTTACATGGACAGATGCAGGGAGAGCGTTATTTGGTATAAGCCCTAGTTTGTTTGTTTATTTATTTTTTAGGCATTGGAGAACAGAGTGGCATCCTGGAGAGAAAATACCATCCTTAGTAAGAGACAGGAGTTCTTCCTACGCAGCAAGTGCCCCAAGATGGTTGTGGAGATGTATTTGGTTTTGTGCATTTAGTTTAGTTTGAATGTTAAGGTTTCTGGCATGTAGCTAGATCTACGAGGCTCAGTGGCCTTGAGTGTTTAGTTTAGCCTGAGACTGGTGAATCCGCCAGGAGGAAGTAAGAAGCATGAGGTGAGATTACTGTCAGGATGAGGTGATCAAGGAATTCACTAGTGAACTAAGAGCCCCCTCCTTGTCATTGAGAGGGATATCACCACACAGCACGAGTATCACTGAGACACAGCATTCTGCAAACAGTAGCCACAGTCACCACTCTGAAAGAGTCACTTGACTGATACACTCCTGCTAAATGTAATTTAAGGGAATAGGGAATAGGCTTATCAATTTCAACAGAAACCCCCTTAGGGAAGAGGTGTTAGTTTATAAACACACCACCGAGCTCTCTCATAGTAGGAAACTTTATGATGTTATTAATAAAGCTGGAATAGTGCTCCTGTCAAATACCAGAGTGCCATTTAACGAGAAAATTACCTACCATACAGATGGAATGTTTTCCATTTTAGCATCAGGGGAACTAAAGTCCAGAAAGGTTAAAATGTCTTGGGCAAAGTTCATGGCAATATGGCTTTTCAGTTGAGTCTGGATCTCCCGATAGACCTAGGTCATGTCACAATAGTTCCTGGTAAACAGATTTATAGCTTGCATTTCTTGTCTAGAGAAGTCTCCACACAGAAGTAGAAAATCTATATAGGAGATTTAATCCAGGACTTTTTCCTCTGCCTCTCAGATTTTTTTTTTATCCTTTTAAAAAAAATTTTTTTAACATGTTTATTGGAGTATAATTGCTTTACAATGGTGTGTTAGTTTCTGCTTTATAACAAAGTGAATCAGCTATACATATACATATGTCCCCATATCTCCTCCCTCTCGCGTCTCCCTCCCACCCTCCCCATCCCACCCCTCTAGGTGGTCACAAAGCACCGAGCTGATCTCCCTGTGCTAAGCGGCTGCTTCCTACTAGCTATCTGTATTACATTTGGTAGCGTATATATGTCAATGCTACTCTCTTTGTCCCAGCTTACCCTTCCCCCTCCCCATGTCCTCAAGTCCATTCATTCTCTACGTCTATGTCTTTATTCCTGTCCTGCCCCTAGGTTCTTCACAACCATCTTTTGAATTATTATTATTCCATATATATGTGTTAGCATACGGTATTTGCTTTTCTCTTTCTGACTTACTTCACTCTGTGACAGTCTCTAGGTCCATCCACCTCACTACAAATAACTCAATTTCGTTTCTTTTTATGGCTGAGTAATATTCCATTGTATACATGTGCCACATCTTCTTTATCCATTCATCTGTCGATGGACACTTAGGTTGCTTCCATGTCCTGGCTATTGTAAATAGTGCTGCAGTGAACACTGTGGTACATGTCTCTGTTTGAATTATGGTTTTCTCAGTGTATATGCCCAGTAGTGGGATTGCTGGGTCATATGGTAGTTCTATTTTTAGTTTTTTAAGGAACCTCCATACTGTTCTCCATAGTGGCTGTATCAATTTACATTCCCACCAACAGTGCAAGAGGGCTCCCTTTTCTCCACACCCTCTCCAGCATTTATAGTTTGTGGATTTTTTGATGATGGCCATTCCGTGAGGTGATACCTCATTGTAGTTTTGATTTGCATTTCTCTAATGAATAGTGATGTTGAGAATCCTTTCATGTGTTTGTGGGCAATCTGTATATCTTCTTTGGAGAAATGTCTATTTAGGTCTTCTGCCCATTTTTGGATTGGGTTGTTTGTTTTTTTGATATTGAGCTGTGTGAGCTGCTTGTATATTGTGGAGATTAACCCTTTGTCAGTTGCTTCATTTGCAAATATTTTCTCCCGTTTTGTGGGTTGTCTTTTCGTCTTGTTTATGGTTTCCTTTGCTATGCAAAAGCTTTGAAGTTTCATTAGGTCCCATTTGTTTATTTTTGTTTTTATTTCCATTTCTCTAGGTGGGTCAAAAAGGATCTTGCTGTCTAGATCCTTGATTGATGTCATAGAGCATTCTGCCTATGTTTTCCTCTAAGAGTTTTATAGTGTCTGGTCTTACATTTAGGTCTTTAATCCATTTTGAGTTTACTTTTGTGTATGGTGTTAGAGAGTGTTCTAATTTCATTCTTTTACATGTAGCTGTCCAGTTTTCCCAGCACCACTTGTTGAAGAGGCTGTCTTTTCTCCATTGTATATTCTTGCCTCCTTTGTCATAGATTAGTTGACCATAGGTACATGGATTTATCTCTGGGCTTTCTATCCTGTTCCATTGATCTATTTTTCTGTTTTTGTGCCAATACCATACTGTCTTGATTACTGTAGGTTTGTAGTATAGTCTGAAGTCAGGGAGCCTGATTCCTCCAGCTCCATTTTTCTTTCTCAAGATTGCTTTGGCTATTCAGGGTCTTTTGTGTTTCCATACAAATTGTGAAATTTTTTGTTCTAGTTCTGTGAAAAATGCCATTGGTAGTTTGATAGGGACTGCACTGAATCTGTAGATTGCTTTGGGTAGTATAGTCATTTTCACAATATTGATTCTCCCAGTGCAAGGCACATGGTGTATCTCTCCATCTGTTTGTATCATCTTTAATTTCTTTCATCAGTGTCTTATAGTTTTCTGCATACAGGTCTTTTGTTTCCTTACGTAGGTTTATTCCTAGGTATTTTCTCTTTGTTGCAATGGTAAATGGGAGTGTTTCCTTAATTTCTCTTTCAGATTTTTCATCATTAGTGTATAGGAATGCAAGAGGTATCTGTGCATTAATTTTATATCCTGCTACTTTACCAAATTCATTGATTAGCTCTAGTAGTTTCCTGGTGGCATTGTTAGGATTCTCTATGTATAGTATCACGTCATCTGCAAACAGTGACAGTTTTTCTTCTTCCTTTCCAATGTGGATTCCTTTTATTTCTTTTTCTTCTCTGATGGTTGTGGCTAAAACTTCCAAAACTATGGTGAATAATAGTGGTGAGAGTGGGCAATCTTGTCTTGTTCCTGATCTTAGTGGAAATGGTTTCAGTTTTTCACCATTGAGAACAATGCTGGCTGTGGCTTTGTCATATATGGCCTTTATTATGTTCAGGTAAGTTCCCTCTATGCCTACTTTCTGGAGGTTTTTTTTTTTTTTATCATAAATGGGTGTTGAATTTTGTCAAAAGCTTTTTCTGCATCTACTGAGATGATCATATGGTTTTTCTCTTTCAACTTGTTAATATGGTGTTTCACATTGACTGATTTGCGTATATCGAAGGATCATTGCATTCCTGGGATAAACCCCACTTGATCATGGTGTATGATCCTTTTAATGTGCTGTTGGATTCTGTTTGGTAGTATTTGGTTGAGGATTTTGCATCTATGTTACCAGTGATATTGGCCTGTAGTTTTCTTTTTTGTGACATCTTTGTTTGGTTTTGGTATCAGGGTGATGGTGGCCTCGTAGAATGAGTTTGGGAGTGTTCCTCCCTCTGCTATATTTTGGAAGAGTTTGAGAAGGATAGGTGTTAGCTCCTCTCTAAATGTTTGATAGAATTTGCCTGTGAAGCCATCTGGTCCTGGGCTTCTGTGTGTTGGAAGATTTTTAATTACAGTTTCAATTTCAGGGCTTGTGATTGGTCTATTTATATTTTCTATTTCTTCCTGGTTCAGTCTTGGAGGGTTGTGCTTTTCTAATAATTTGTCCATTTCTTCCAGGATGTTCATTTTATTGGCATATAGTTGCTTGCAGTACTCTCTCATGATCCTTTGTATTTCTGCAGTGTCGGTTGTTACTTCTGTTTTTTCATTTATAAATCTATTGATTTGAGTCTTCTCCATTTTTTTCTTGATGAGTCTGGCTAATGGTTTATCAATTTTGTTTATCTTCTCAAAGAACCAGCATTTAGTTCTATTGATCTTTGCTACTGTTTCCTTCATTTCTTTTTCATTTATTTCTGATCTGATCTTTATGATTTCTTTCCTCTGCTAACTTCGGGTTTTTCATTTGTTTGTTTGTTCTTCTTTCTCTAACTGCTTTAGGTGTAAGGTTAGGTTGTTTATTTGAGACGTTTCTTGTTTCTTGAGGTAGGATTGTATTGCTATAAACTTCCCTCTTAGAACTGCTTTTGTTGCATCCCATAGATTTTGGGTCATTGTGTTTTCATTGTCATTTGTTTCTAGGTATTTTTTGATTTCCTATTTGATTTCTTCAGTGATCTCTTGGTTATTTAGTAGTGTATTGTTGAGCCTCCATGTGTTTGTATTTTTTACAGATTTTTTTCGTGTAATTGATATCTAGTCTCAAAATGTTGTGGTCGGAAAAGATACTTGATACGATTTCAATTTTCTTAAATTTACCAAGGCTTGATTTGTGACCCAAGATATAATCTATCCAAGAGAATGTTCCATGAGCACTTGAAAGTGTATTCTGTTGTTTTTGGATGGAATGTCCTATAAATATCAATCAAGTCCATCTTGTTTAATGTGTCACATAAAGCTTGTGTTTCCTTATTTATTTTCATTTTGGAGGATCTGTCCAATGGTGAAGGTGGGGTGTTAAAGTCCCTTACTATTATTGTGTTACTGTCGATTTCCCCTTTTAAGGCTGTTAGCATTTGCCTTACGTATTGAGATGCATAAATATTTACAATTGTTATATATTCTTGGATTGATCCCTTGATCATTAGGTAGTGTCCTTCTCTGTCTCTTGTAATAGTCTTTATTTTAAGTCTATTTTCTGTCATAGGAGAATTGCTACTCCCGCTTTCTTTTGATTTCTGTTTGCATGGAATCTTTTTCCATCCCCTTACTTTCAGTCTGTATGTGTCCCTAGGTCTGAAGTGGGTCTCTTGTAGACAGCATATATACGGGTCTTGGTTTTGTATCTATTCAGCCAGTCTATGTCTTTTGGTTGGAGCATTTAATCCATTTTCATTTAAGGTAGTTATCGATATGTATGTTCCTATTACCATTTTCTTAATTGTTTTGGGTTTGTTTTTGTAGGTCTTTTCCTTCGCTTGTGTTTCCGGTCTAGATAAGTTACTTTAGCATTTGTTGTAAAGCTGGTTTGGTGGTGAATTCTCTTAGCTTTCACTTGTCTGTAAAGGTTTTAATTTCTCTGTCGAATCTGAATGAGATCCTTGCCGGGTAGAGTAATCTTCGTTGTAGGCTTTCCCCTTTCATCACTTTAAATAAGTCCTGCCACTCCCTTCTGGCTTGCAGAGTTTCTGCTGAAAGGTCAGCTGTTAACCTTATGGGGATTCCCTTCTATGTTGTTGCTTTTCCCTTGATGCTTTTAATATTTTTTCTTTGTATTTAATTTTTGACAGTTTGATTCATATGTGTCTTGGCATGTTTCTCCTTGGATTTATCCTGTATGGGACTCTCTGTGCTTCCTGGACTTGATTGACTATTTCCTTTCCCGTATTAGGGAAGTTTGTAACTATAATCTCTTCAAATATTTTCTCAGTCCCTTTTTTCTTCTCTTCTTCTTCTGGGACCCCTATAATTCAAATGTTGGTGCATTTAACGGACACAGGGTGTCCAGCACTGTAGCTTGCTGGTCACTGAGTGGAGCTAGTTCTTAGTGTTGAGATGGAGATCTCTGGGAGAGCTTTCACTGTTTGATATTATTTGGGGCTGGGAGGGCTCTGGTGGACCAATGTCCTGAGGTTGGCTCTCCCACCTCAGAGGTTGAGGCCTGACGGCTGGCCGGAGCACCAAGACCCCGTCAGCCATTTGGCTCAGAGGAAAAGGGAGAAAAAGAAAGAAAGAAAGAAAGAAAAATAAATAAATAGTTATTAAAATAAAAATTTAAAAATTATTAAGGATTAAAAAATTAAAAAGTATTAAAAAAATAAGAAAGAAAGTAGAGAGCAACCAAACGAAAAACAAATCCACCCATGATAACAAGCGCCAAGAACTGTAGTAAAAAAAAAAAAGTAATAACTGGACAGACAGACCCTAGGACAAATGGTAAAAGCAAATGTATACAGACAAGAGCACACAAAGAAGCATACACATACACACTCACTAAAAGAGAAAAGGAAAAAAATATATATATTAAAAAAAAAAAGGAAGAGAGCAACCGAATCAATAAACAAATCTACCAATGATAATAAACTCTAAATACTAAACTAAGATAAACATAAATCCAGAAACAAATTAGATGCAGAAAGCAAACCCCAAGTCTACCGTTGCTTCCAAAGTCCACTGCCTCAATGTTGGGATGATTCGTTGTCTATTCAGGCATTCCCCAGATGCAGGTACATCAAGTTGATTGTGGAGATTTAATCCGCTGCTCCTGAGGCTGCTGGGAGAGATTTCCCTTTCTCTTCTTTTTTCTCACAGCTTCTGGGGTTCAGCTTTGGATTTGGCCTCGCCTCTGCGTGTAGGTCGCCTGAGGGCGTCTGTTCTTCGCTTAGACAGGAGGGGGTTAAAGGAGCAGCTGATTCGGGGGCTCTGGCTCACTCAGGCCGGGGGGTAGGGAGGGGCACGGAGTGCGGGGCGGGCCTACGGCGGCAGAGGCCAGCATGACGTTGTACCCGCCTGAGGCGCGCCGTGTGTTCTCCTTGGGAAGTTGTCCCTGGATCCCAGGACCCTGGCAGTGGCGGGCTGCACAGGCTCCCGGTAGGGGAGGTGTGGAGAGTGACCTGTGCTCGCACACAGGTTTCTTGGTGGCTGCAGCAGCAGCCTTAGCGTTTCATGCCCATCTCTAGGGTGTGTGCTGGTAGCCGCGGCTCGTGCCCATCTCTGGAGCTCGTTTAGGCGGTGCTCTGAATCCCCTGTCCTTGCGCACCCAGAAACAAAGGTCTCTTGCCTTTCCGGCATGTCCAGACTTTTTCCCGGATTCCCTCCCAGCTAGCTGTGATGCACTAGCCCCCTTCAGGCTGTGTTCACGCAGCCATCCCCAATCCTCTCCCTGAGATCTGATCTCCGAAGCCTGAGCCTCAGCTCCCAGCCCCGCCTGCCCCGGCGGGTGAGCAGACAAGCCTCTCGGGCTGGTGAGTGCTGGTCGGCACCGATCCTCTGTGCGGGAATCCCTCCGCTTTGACTTCCGCACCCCTGTTGGTGCGCTCTCCTCCGTGGCTCCAAAGCTTCCCCGCTGCCGACCCCCCGTCTCCGCAATTGAAGGGGCTTCCTAGTGTGTGGGTACTTATCCTCCTTTTCAGCTCCTTCCCCGAGGTGCAGGTCCTGTCCCTATTCTTTTGTCTCTGTTTTTACTTTTTTCTTTTGCTAAGTGGTAAGTGGGGAGTTCCTTGCCTTTTGGGAAGCTGAGGTCTTCTGCCAGCGTTCAGTAGGTGTTCTGTAGGAGCTGTTCCACATGTAGATGTATTTCTGATGTATCTGTGGGGAGGAAGATGATCTCCACGTCTCCTCACTCCTCCGCCATTTTGAAGGGCCCTCTGCCTCCCAGATTTTATGTGTCGTCCTGACACGGTTCAGCAAGAATCCTTCTACAAGCCCATGGAAATAAGACTTTTGCTAAAAAGTAATTGTGGTTCAAGGACGAAATGTAGTTACATGGGAAAGCTGACTGGTCAGCTCTGTGTAAGCTCTGTGTATCGGGACAAGGCCCTTGAAGTGGAGGTAATACTTACCCCATGGAGTTGCAGTGACCATTAAGAATTTATGAGAAGTCCTGAGCACTGTGCCTTGCATGTTATACGTTCTCAGTAAGTATTAGTTGCTTTTATTATTTTCACGAGCTGCTACTTGTAAGAAAGCACCTGCCTGCAACATGGATGGACCCAGAGATGATCATACTAAGTGAAGAAAGTTAGAAAGTGAAAGACAAATACCATGTGTTATCACTTATATGTGGAATCTAAAATATGACACAAATGAACTTATCTACGGGACAGAAACAGACACACAGACATAGATAACAGACTTGTGGCTGCCCGGGGGGGGGAGGGGGCTGGGGAGGGGTGGATTGGGAGTTTGGGATTAGCAGATACAAACTATCATATAGAGAATGGATAAACAACAAGGTCCTACTGTAGAGCACAGGGAACTATATTCAGTATCCTGTGATAAAATAGAATGAAAAAGAATGTATATGTATATGTCTAACTGAATCACTTTGCTGTACAGCAGAAACTAATACAGTACAACACTACATATCAACTATACTTCAATAAAATAAATTAAAACAGTAACAACAAAGAAAGCACTTGCCCCAAATAGCAGTGTAGCTGACCTGGCAACTTTCAGTATTTATTTATCCAACACATGCTTATCCTGTGGTCCTGCCTATATTGCGCTGTTGCTCCTTCAGTCCCACCAAGGTAGATACTGGTATTCTCATTTTAAGGATGAGACTTAGATTAATAACTTCTTAAGATCTTACAGCTAATGAGTGCTATGGCCTGGCCCCTTCCCGTAAGTCCTCTTTTTTCACAGCGCCATGTTGAGTTGTTTCCCAATTTAACCATCTAATTATATATAGATATGAGTGGGCACCTCCCTCAGGCCTTCACCCTGCTCCCCAGTAATAAAGACTTGTAAGAAATGCCATCCATACTCTGCAATTGAAATCAATCCAATACAGACCTGTGAACTAAAGAAAATCTTATTTGTTTTTTGTTTGCTTGGTTTTTTTTGTTGTTGTTTGTAGATTTCCTGATGATGCCCATTCTAACTGGTGTGAGGTGATACCTCATCGCAGTTTTGATTTGCATTTCTCTAACAACTAGTGATGTTGAGCAGCTTTTCATGTGCTTCTTGGCCATCTGTATGTCTTCTTTGGAGAAATGTCTATTTAGGTCTTCTGCCCATTTTTGGATGGGGTTGTTTGTTTTTTTGATATTGAGCTGCATGAGCTGTTTATATATTTTGGAGATTAATCCTTTGTCCGATGATTCATTTGCAAATATTTTCTCCCATTTGGAGGGTTGTCTTTCCGTCTTGTTTATGGTTTCCTTTGCTGGGCAAAAGCTTTTAAGTTTCATTAGGTCCCATTTGTTTATTTTTGTTTTTATTTCCATTACTCTAGGAGGTGGGGCAAAAAAGATCATGCTGTGATTTATGTCATAGAGTGTTCTGCTTATGTTTTCCTCTAAGAGTTTTATAGTGCCCGGTCTTACATTTAGGTCTCTAACCCATTTTGAGTTTATTTTTGTGTATGGTGTTAGGGAGTGTTCTAATTTCATTCTTTTACATGTAGCTGTCCAGTTTTCCCAGCACCACTTATTGAAAAGACTGTCTTTTCTCCATTGTATATCCTTGCCTCCTTTGTCATAGATTAGTTGACCATAGGTGCGTGGGTGTATCTCTGGACTTTCTATCCTGTTCCATTGATCTGTATTTCTGTTTTTGTGCCAGTACCATATTGTCTTGATTACTGTGGCTTGGTAGTGTAGTCTGAAGTCAGGGAGTCTGATTCCTCAGCTCCACTTTTTTCTCTCAAGACTGCTTTGGCTATTTGGGGTCTTGTGTGTGTCCATACAAATTTTAAGATTTTTTGTTCTAGTTCTGTAAAAAAATGCCATTGGTAATTTGATTGGGATTGCATTGAATCTGTAGATTGCTTTGGGTAGTATAGTCATTTTCATAATATTGATTCTTCCAATCCAAGAACATGGTATATCTCTCCATCTGTTGGTATCACCTTTAATTTCTTCCATCAGTGTCTTATAGTTTTCTGCATACAGGTCTTTTGTCTCCCTAGGTAGGTTTATTTCTAGGTATTTTATTCTTTTTGTTGCAGTGGTAAATGGGAGTGCTTCCTTAATTTCTCTTTCAGATTTTTCATCATTAGTGTATAGCAATGCAAGAGATTTCTGTGCATTAATTTTGTATTCTGCAACTTTACCAAATTCATTGATTAGCTCTAGTAGTTTTCTGGTGGCATCTTTAGGATTCTCTATGTATAGTGTCACGTAATCTGCAAACAGTGACAGTTCTACTTATTTTCCAGTTTGTATTCCTTTTATTTCTTTTTCTTCTCTGATTGCCATGGCTAGGACTTCCAAAACTATGTTGAATAATAGTGGTGAGAGTGGACATGCTTGTCTTGTTCCTGATCTTAGAGGAAATGCTTTCAGTTTTTCACCATTGAGAATGATGTTTGCTGTGGGTTTGTCATATATGGCCTTTATTATGTTGAAGTAGGTTCCCTCTATGCCCACTTTCTGGAGAGTTTTTATCATAAATTGGTGTTGAATTTTGTCAAAAGCTTTTTCTGCACCTATTGAGATGATCATATGGTTTTTCTTCTTCAGTTTGTTAATATGGTGTATCACATTGACTGATTTGCATATATTGAAGAATCCTTGCATCCCTGGGATAAATCCCACTTGATCATGTTGTATGATCCTTTTAATGTGTTGTTGGATTCTGTTTGCTAGTATTTTGTTGAGGATTTTTGCATCTATATTCATCAGTGATATTGGTCTGTAATTTTCTTTTTCTGTCATATCTTTGTCTGGTTTTGGTATCAGGGTGATGGTGGCCTCACAGAATGATTTTGGGAGTTTTCCTTCCTCTGCAATTTTTTGGAAGAGTTTGAGAAGGATGGGTGTTAGCTCTTCTCTGAATGTTTGATAGAATTCACCCGTGAAGCCATTTGGTCCTGAACTTTTGTTTGCTGGAAGATTTTAAATCACAGTTTCAATTTCATTACTTGTGATTGCTCTGTTCATATTTCCTATTTCTTCCTGGTTCAGTCTTGGAAGGTTATACCTTTCTAAGGATTTGTCCATTTCTTCCAGGTTGTCCATTTTATTGGCATAGAGTTGCTTGTAGTAGTCTCTTAGGATGCTTTGTATTTCTGCCGTGTCCGTTGTAACTTCTCCTTTTTCATTTCTAATTTTGATTTGAGTCCTCTCCCTCTTTTTCTTGATGAGTCTGGCTAAAGGTTTATCAATTTTGTTTATCTTTTCAAAGAACAAGCTTTTTGTTTTATTGATCTTTGCTATTGTTTTCTTTGTTTCTATTTCATTTATTTCTGCTCTGATCTTTATGATTTTTCTTCTGCTAACTTTGGGTTTTGTTTTTTCTTCTTTCTCTAATTCCTTTAGGTGCAACGTTAGATTGTTTGAGATTTTTCTTGTTTCTTGAGGTAGGCTTGTATAGTTATAAACTTCCCTCTTAGAACTGCTTCTGCTGCATCCCATAGGTTTTGGATTGTCGTGTTTTCATTGTCATTTGTCTCTAGGTATTTTTCGATTTCCTCTGATTTCTTCAGTGGTCTCTTGGTTATTTAGTAACATATTGTTTAGCCTCCATGTATTTGTGTTTTTTACGTTTTTCCCCCTGTAATTGATTTCTAATCTCACAGCGTTGTGGTCAGAAAAGATGCCTGATATGATTTCAATTTTCTTAAATTTACTGAGGCTTGATTTGTGACCCAAGATGTAATCTATCCTGGAGAATGTTCTGTGCCCACTTGAGAAGTGTAATCTGCTGTTTTTGGATGGAATGTCCTATAAATAGCAATCAAACCTACCTGGTCTATTGTGTTATTTAAAGCTTGTGTTTCCTTATTAATTTTCTGTTTGGATGATCTGTCCATTGGTGTAAGTGAGGTGTTAAAGTCCCCCACTATTACTGTGTTACTGTCAATTTCCTGTTTTATAGCTGTTAGCAGCTGCCTTATGTATTGAGGTGCTCCTAAGTTGGATGCACATATATTTATAATTGTTATATCTTCTTCTTGTATTGGTCCCTTGATCATTAGGTAGTGTCCTTCCTTGTCTCTTGTAACATTATTTTAAAGCCCGTTTCTTCTGATTTGAGTATTGCTACTCCAGTTTTCTTTTGATTTCCATTTGCATGGAATATCTTTTTCCATCCACTCACTTTCAGTCTGTGTGTGTCCCTAGGTCTGAAGTGGGTCTCTTGTATACAGCATATGTATGGGTGTTGTTTTTGTATCCATTCAGCGAGCCTGTGTCTTTTGGTTGGAGCATTTAATCCATTCACGTTTAAGGTAATTATTGATATGTACGTTCCTATTACCATTTTCTTAATTGTTTTGGGTTTTTGTAGGTCCTTTTCTTCTCTTGTGTTTCCCACTTAGAGTAGTTCCTTCAGCATTTGTTGTAGAGCTGGTTTGGTGGTGCTGAATTCTCTTAGCTTTCGCTTGTCTGTAAAGCTTTTGATTTCTCCATTGAATCTGAATGAGATCCTTGCCGGGTAGAGTAATCTTGGTTGTAGGTTCTTCCCTTTCATCACTTTAAGTACATCATGCCACTCTCTTCTGGTGTAGGGTTTCTGCTGAGAAATCAGCTGTTAACCTTATGGGAGGTTGTATGTTATTTGTCATCTTTCCCTTGCTGCTTTCAATAATCTTTCTTTGTCTTTAATTTTTGCCAATTTGATTACTATGTGTCTCGGCGTGTTTCTCCTTGGGTTTATCCTGTATGGGACTCTCTGCGCTTCCTGGACTTGAGTGGCTCTTTCCTTTCCCATGTTAGGGAAGTTTTCAACTATAATCTCTTCAAATATTTTCTCGGGTCATTTCTCTCTCTCTGTCTTCTCTTTCTGGGACCCCTATAATGCGAATGTTGTTGCATTCAATGTTGTTCCAGAGGCCTCTTAGGCTGTCTTCATTTCTTTTCATTCTTCTTTCTTTATTCTGTTCCACAGCAGTGAATTCCATCATTCTGTCTTCCAGGTCACTTACCCGTTCTTCTGTCTCAGTTATTCTGCTATTGATTCCTTCTAGTGTAGTTTTCACTTCAGTTATTGTACTGTTCATCTCTGTTTGTTTGTTCTTTAATTCTTCTAGATCTTTTTAAAACATTTCTTGCATCTTCTCGATCTCTGCCTCCATTCTTTCTCCAAGGTCCTGGATCATCATCACTATCATTATTCTGAATTCTTTTTCTGGAAGATTGCCTATCTCCATTTCATTTAGTTGTTTCTCTGGGGTTTTATCTTGTTCCTTCATCTGGTACATAGCCCTCTGCCTTTTCATCTTGTCTATCTTTCTGTGAAGGTGGTTTTTGTTCCACAGGCTGCAGGATTGTAGTTCTTCTAAAGAAAATCTTATAAAATTAGTATATCCAGGGATCATTATAAATTATCTCCTTGAATTTTTGGTTAGCCATTAAAACCAGTTTGGGGAAGCTGTATAGGTAGCTGTGTGTAAGGCATCATGATGCGTATTTAAATTTATATCTTTCCCTCCCATTTCTGATCACATAGGTAGGTGGATCATTCTATGGATGCAACAGGGAATTTATGTACAGTTGACACTTGAACAACGAAGCAGCAATTGGGCACTGACACCCCCTGCCCCCACCCCACAGTCAAAAATCTGCAGACTGCTATCTCTGCCTGAAAAACAAATGAATTGATCAGTGACTCACCCAGGGGCAGGAAGCTCAAACAGTTTGGGTAGAATCAGGACTCAAACCCTAGTTCTTTTGGTTCCACATATTGTGAGCTCTGATTGAGCACATACTTTCCCCCACACTTAGTTCATTTAAGGAACTATAAAATGAAAATACAGATGCCATATTTATTGAAAAAAATCCACATATAAGTGAATCGGTGCAGTTCAAACCTGTGTTATTCAAGGGTCAACTGTACTTTTTTTTTTTGCAATTAGTCTTAGAGATGAACTGATTTACAAGTTTCAAGGTGAGTGCCTGGAACAATTTCTAAACATATGACCAAGACTAGAGAACTCCACTTCTTTGACACGCAGAGTTATGGCACTGCCTGAAGCAATATTTGTTAATTACGGTGAGATAAGGACCTAAGTCCTTCTATAGGAGTGTGGAATTTTCCCTTAAGGGTTCCATGAGGATCTGAAATAGTAATGAAATATGAGTAGACATGCATAAAAAAAGTTGTTTGCTTTCTCTTTTCAGAAAACCTCACATTTAAGTTTTGTGGTTTTCTTGAGGCTATTTCTTAGTCTTTGTTTTTTTATCAACCATCCTGAACCTCTAATCAGAAGTGTCACCAGTGGGGGATGCATGAAGCCAGCAAAGTATGTGGCAGAACAAAAGGCAGAGGCCACTGGTTTTCTGCCAGGCTGTGGTTTGTAAAACATGACTCTCAAAAACGTCCAGCCTCCCTGGAGAGAAAAAAGTGAGAGATACTGCAGAAACAGCCATGGGGAAGAGGATGATCCTGAGTTTTTTCAGGCTGCAGGGCTGGAGTGTCAAGGTGAGGAATCTTGCCATAGTTTCTGAGATTGCTTTGGCCCTGGTTTCTTTACCTTCTTGTTTCTTGTTGACAGGGGACATGAAGAATTTCACAATGTGACACAGGCCTGGGGAAAGGGTACATTTCTTCCTTGGCCCCAAGCTAGAGAGAAATGAAAGGAAGCCAGCACCATCTCCTTTGTTCCAGAGAAAGGAACATTTACTAATACCTATTCCTTCTTGTTTGCATTTAATTTCTTAACTTTGTTTTGCACCCTTGTTTTGTCAAGTTAAGACTTTCTAGATGTTTCTTGAATCCAGGGATTAGCAGGCTCTAAGTTTCTACCACCACAGGCAATGCAGGAACACAGGATCCTCAGGAAGGCTTAGTGGCAGAAGCTGCTGAGGAGGAAATAAAGAGAGTGAAAATGAGTTGGTGAAAGAAAGAAAACAGAAAAGGAAAAAGTAAGAAATCCATTTGGTAGAGAGCGTGGCAGCTTGGGTATAAGAGGAAGGACACTGGATTACTTCAATAAATGTTGAAAGGGAATTTGGTAAAATTCAGCATCCATTTCTAATACAGGCATACCTTGTCTTTATTGGGTTTCGTTTTATCGTGCTTCGCAGATATTGCATGTTTTACAAATTGAAGGTTTGTTGCAACCCTGCCTCGAGCAAGTCTATCGGCGCCATTTTTCTAACAGCATTTGCTCACTGATGGTTGGCATTTTCTAGCAATAAAGTATTTTAAATTAAGGTATGAACATTGTTTTTTAGACATAATGCTGTTGCACGCTTAATAGACTACTCTATATTGTCAACATAACTTTACCATGCACTGGGAAACCAAAGAATTCGTGTGACTTGCTCTTTTGCGATATTTGCTTTATTGCCCGGGGCTGGACCGGAACCCACGATATCTCCGAGGTCCGCCCATAGTGTACTAGTTTCTTGTAACTGCTGTAACAAGTAACCACAAACTTGGTGGCTTAAAACTGCATAAATTTATTCTTTCACATTTCTGGAGGCCAGAAATCCAGAATCAAGGTGTCAGCAGGTCAGGCTCCCTCCAGAGGCTCTGGGATAAAGAATCCAGCCTGCAGGAGCTGCTGGCACTCGCGGCGTTCTCCAGGTTGTGGCTGAATCCCCCGGCCTCTGCCTCCGTCTGCTCCTCCGTGTGTCTCGTGTCTCTCAGCCTCTCTGCTATCAGGAAGCTTTGTGATGGCATTTAGGGCCCAACTGGATAATCCACGATAATCTCCTCATCCCAGAACCCTTCCTTTAATCACATCTCCTGAAACCTGAGCATGCTAACACTCACAAGTTCTAAGGATTACGGTATGGGCAAGTCTTTGAGAGCCTTGATAAGATATTTCACTCAGTAAACATGGATGGCTCTATCCTTCTTCTGTCAAACTGAATCTAAAAGCAGCATTTTTTTTTTTCTTATTGGAGCATAGCTTTACACTCCTGTGTCAGTTTCTGCCATACAGCAAAGTGAATCAGCCATATGGATACACATATCCCCTTTGTTGGATTTCCTTCCCATTTAGGTCACCACAGAGCACCGAGTAGAGTTCCCTGTGCTATAGGGTACGTTCTCATTAGTTAATCTATTTTATACGTAGTAGTGGATATGTCAATCCCAATCTCCCAATTCAACCTACCCCACCCACCCCCCTTTCCCCCTTGGTATCCATGTTTGTTCTCTACATCTGTGTCTCTATTTCTGCTTTGCAAATAAGATCATCCATACCATTTTTTCTAGATTCCACATACATGCGTTAATATATGATATGTGTTTTTCTCTTTCTGACTTACTTCACTCTGTATGACAGTCTCCAGGTCCATCAACATTTCTGCAAATGACACAGTTTCGTAAAACCAGCAGAGTTTTTTTAAGGTGAAAAGCTAGAAAGAGTTCTCTTAAAGTCAGGATTGAGTGAAGTTGCCTTTCAATGCCACGAATATTTAATAACTTTTAGACATAGCAGCCAATGAACTTATATAAGAGGTATAAATATTAAAAAGATGTGTAAAATTAATGGAGAAAAAAACGGACAGATTAATAGGTGGTATTGGGACAACTATCTAGCTATTTGGGGAAAAGGAAAGAATGTTCCTGCCTTGTAAAAGTGCAAAGGCCATGAAGTAATGTAAAAATTTTTAATTCTGTACAATCAAAAAGGGGAGAAAAACCCAACCCAAGTGGGCAGACAGACTCACATGTGTGTGTGTTTTGTGATTCAAACTACAGAAGGGGCAATGTCTTCTCTTACAAATAAAACAACAATAATAACCTAACATAAAAATGAGCAAATGGCTTGAACAAGGAGTTCACAGAAACATAACTACAGATGTCAGTAGACATGTTAAAAATATTCAACTTCATTACACATTTTTAAAGGGTGATTAAAAACAATGAGGTACCTTTGTTTACTTATCAAATTGACAAAGATTAAGAAGTTTGTTGACTACCCAGTGTTGTTGAGGGGTTATTCATTTATTTATTTATTTCTTCCTTTTTCCATTAAGAGTTTAGGAGCGTTTACTAGGATGCAAAGAATTCAGCAATTTAGTTAAAAGCAGGTGAGGCCACCTGTGATGCCGCTGTGCCAAACGGAGCAGTCGAGTTTCCGTCTGATCGCACTCTAGCTAACAAAGGGGCACACAAGCCCACAAGGCGCGCCCTCAGAATTAGTGGGGAACTGTATAGGGCAAATGATCAGATTTCTTCAGCAAAGTAATCGCATTGGGTGGGGAGGGGTGGACAACAAGAAATGGAGGGAGAGCTTATAGATTGACAGGGACCTAAGAACTTCTATCACCTAATCTTAAAACATTGTATTTTGACTTCCATGTGCACCGCAGTCTGCTCACCACCAAAATTTAGTTTCCATCCATCAGCATAGGGTGGATCCCCCTTTACCCATTTTACTCTCCTCTTCCTTTCTGGTAACCACTGCTCTGTTCTCTGTATCTACATGTTTGGTTTGGTTTGGTTTGTTCATTTAATTTGTTTTTTTGCTTTTTTTTTTTTAATTGATGTGGACCATTTTGTTTTAAGTGTTTATTGAATTTGTTACAATACTGCCTCTGTTTTATGTTTTGGTTTTTTGGTTTTGGGCTGCGAGGCATGTGAGATCTTAGCTCCCCAACCAGGGATCAAACCAGCACCCCCTGCACTGGAAGGTGAAGTCTTAACCACGGGACTGCCAGGAAAGTCCCCTTTGCTTTTTATATAGCAAGGACCTAATTTTGATCCTGATTCAAACACAGCATAATTTAAGAGTATTTAGAATATTTATAAACAAGATAATTATTTATCTTACTTATTTATAAGGAGGCAATTAGAATTATTTATTTACTGGAGTATAGTGGATTTACAATGTTCTGTTAGTTTCAAGTGTGTACATAGTGATTTGATATTTTTATAGATTATACTCCATTTGAAGTTATTACAAAATATTGGTTAGATTTCCTGTCCTATACATTAATTACATTCTTGTATCTTATTTATTTTATACCTATGGTTTGTACCTTTTCATCCCCTTCTCCTATCTTACCCCTCTCCCAACTCCTCTTCACAAGACAATTAGAATTTTGAACACTGAGTAGATATTAAGAAATTACTTATTTGTTTCCATGTGATAATGGTATGATGGTTATTTTTAATAGTCAATTTCCTTTAGAGATACTTGATAAAATAGTTATGGATGGAATGATTTGATGTCTGGGAATGTGGGTGGGGTGTAGATGAACCAAAATTGGTCTTAAGTCGGTATTTTTTGAAGCTGGGGAATAGGTACACAGAGGTTGATTATAACTGTTTTGTTTACTTTCCCATGTATATAAAATGTTCCACAATAAAATATTATTAAAAGGGTGGGTAAGACAGAAACAGAGCCACAAAAAACACTGAGTCAGAAATGAGTATGAATATGAGTCCAGGTTTGGCCTTAAGCCTTTCAGCCATCAACCCAAGGAAGGAAACACGTTAGCGGAACATTCACATCATCCATAGGCAGAGATTATACAGGAGAAACCACCTCTTCCTGTTATTGGTAACACATATTTTTACCCCAAGAGTCTTTATAAAGAAGACATTATGGTTATTCAAAGGGGGAAAGGTGGGGGGGGAGGGATAAATTGGGAGATTGGGATTGACATGTACACACTGCTGTATATAAAATATATAACCAACAAGGACCTACTGTAGAGCACAGGGAACTCTATTCAATATTCTTTAATAACCTAAATGGGAAGAGAATTTGAAAAGGAATAGCTATATGTATATGTGTAACTGAATCAGGAGTAACTGCTGTACCCCTGAAACTAACACAACATTGTAAATCAACTGTAGACCAATAAAAAATAAAATTTTTTGAAAAAGAAGACATTATATAAGGTAATCAAAAACAACCTTACAGAGATGAATTTCAGAGTCCCCTTTTTTAAAAAATTAATTAATTTATTTTTGGCTGTGTTGGGTCTTCGATTCTGTACGAGAGCTTTCTCTAGTTGCGGTAAGCAGGGGCCACTCTTCATTGCGGTGCGTGGGCTTCTCGCTATTGTGGCCTCTCTTGTTGCGGAGCACAGGCTCCAGACGTGCAGGCTCAGTAGTTGTGGCTCACGGGCCTAGTTGCTCCGTGGCATGTGGGATCTTCCCAGACCAGGGCTCGAACCCGTGTCCCCTGCATTGGTAGGCAGACTCCCAACCACTGTGGCACCAGGGAAGCCCCAGAGTTCCCTTTTTAAGGTGACCTCAACATGGGTCAATGACATCATGGTAGAATGCAGCTCACTAAAAGAAATTAGGTAAATCTGGGGGAGAAGCAGGATGGACTGCACTGGTAGCACTCTTAGAAGACATATAGATCAAGAACTTTCCTCTGTATTTCTCTGCACTTCTTAGTCTTCAAGCAGCTGGTTGAATGAATATTATGACCCTGTAGTTTTCCTTGGCTAAAGGGAGGTGATCTCAGTGCTATTAAAATTGTGATCTTAAACTCTATTCAATACTCTATAATGGCCCATATGGGAAAAGAATCTAAAAAAAAAGAGTGGATATATGTCTATGTATAACTGATTCATTTTGCTGTACACCTGAAACTAACACATTGTAAATCAACTCTACTCCAATAAAAAATTTTAAAATATTGTGATCTTAGACCAAAGGGAAAAAAGAATCCACTTCTCCCAAGAGAAAAATGCAGTCTTCTTACTATCCCTCTTTTTTAACTATTAAAAGAGAATTTTCTGTGATTCAGTAGCTATTCAAGAAAATCATTACATTTTGGACATTTTCAAACATACTCAAAGACAGACATATAGTGAGCACCGTGTGTCCATCACTCAGCTTTGACAATTACTAGCTTATTTCACCTCTATCTCCACCCCACCCCACTCCCATATTATTTTGAAGCATATCCTAGAATCATATTATTCCACTTGGAGACATTTCAATATTTTTCTCTAAAATATAAGTGCAATTTTTAAACCTAACCAGAATGGAGCATGCATTTTGAAAAGGTGAGCCACATCCCTCAATTTCTTTGCCACTGCTGCCATATTTTTATTGTAAAGCGGTATTTTTAACACCCTGTGACTGCGTTTCCTTTTGATAAGACTCATGAATGAAGCCGCATGTAAACGAGGAAGGAGATGAGTACAGACGGGGGGCCCTCCCCGCCTCACCCTCACGCACACCCCCTGCTTTCACTGGGCCCCAGACCACAACGGGAGGGCCTTGGCTGTGCTTTGATTTTAGGTTCTTTCAAAAGCACAAAGTCAGCACCAAATGGTTAACGTGACTAAGCATATACTTCAGCTCGACCGGGTCTGGAAAAAGAACTTCAGTTCCGGGAAGCTGTAAGAAAACTCGGAGTGCTCTCATCCTTTGAAAATAGGACCTTTTCTGAATAGTGGATAGTGCTGCTCTGCACTCGCTGGTGTTTCTCCTTGGAACCTCCAGAGATTCTTGGTGTCCTTCGCTGATTCTTCATTTACATCTCATTCTCTCAAAATATTCTTACATAGGCTGCTTCCCGTTCTTGTTTCTCTGCCTGTCTCATTCAACTTTCTACTTCTCTGTTTGTCACTCACAGATTTTCATATCCCCCCCCACCCCCCGCCATCCCTCTCTGAAGCTCCATGTGCCTGCCTGAAATCTGCCAGGTGTTCCTTCAGCTTATCCCTAGCACATCTCAGGGCTGGAGCTCATTATCTGCCTTCTCCCACCTCCCACCCCAACTGGCCTGACTTTCCTTTTTTACTTAATTTTATCTAGGTGGGGAAAAGCCAGATTGCTACCACTGTTACTGCTACAGCTTAGCTTCTGGTCTTCTATACTTCTTATCCAGGAAATTACCAGAGCCTATAGATTTTGCCTCTGTGAAGTTTAAGCAACTTAAATTTATTAGCCAAGTTGCTGTGGTCTCTGCCTCTCATTTTTTGGGTCTAGTGCTTACTCTGCACCTGGGTAAGGCATGGGGTCCGGCTCTGAAGAGCTCGCCTTCTAGTGGAAGAGACGGGTGAGCAGGTGGGTTCAATCAATCAGTGTAAGAAGGAAGACGGAAGATAACGTGTAGAGTCCTGTGGCCACACAGATAAGGGACATTTATTGCATGTTTTTTATGGAAGGTTTCCTGGAGGAGAACACACTTGAGCTGAGTGTGCTGCAACTGACCAAGGGAGAAAGATGATAACACTTCAGGGAAAATATGAGCAAAGACCCAACAGCTTAAGCCACCAAGGTGTGTGTATGTGGGCCTGTGAGCGTGTATGCAGGTGTTATGTGTGTGCACGTGTACCACAGTTTCAAAACACCCTGCAGATAGTAGATTAATCTTGTTACATCATTTGTTTTTAAAACACAACATGGCATGATACTCCTCTACTAAAAAATAGATGACTTCTCTTCCTAAATCTGAAAATTAAAAATTGTTAGTTACAATCTTTCAGTCTTTCCGTGTCACAGCCTTTGAGACGCCACAATGTCCTTCTCGCCACACCGTGAGCTCCTCCTCCTCCTCCTCCTTGGAATCCTACTGTTGCCTTTTCATGTCTTATTATGGAAACATTGAATATATATAAAAAGAAGACATAATAGTATAATGAGCCATCACGTACCCTCAAATCCTACCATTTGTCAAAGGACCACGTAAAATACTACTTCCTCTGTGAGACTGTATTTTCTCATTTCCCTTGCCTGATTTTCTCTCTCCCTCTTTGAACGTCCTGTGTATTCATGGTGCGATACTTTTACTGCACATCACACATGCTCTCTGATGTTACAGGAATTGGTTTGTCTTATTCTCTAGCTCTTTCAATACAGCAGTGACACTCCTTACGTTCGTATAAAAACCTGCGCACAGATGTTTATAAGCAGCGTTATTCATAATTGCCAAAACTTGGAAGCAACCAAGATGCACTTCAGTAGGTGAATGGATTAATGAACTGTGGTATATCCAGACAATGGAATATTATTCAGTGCTATAAAGAAATGAACTATTAAGTCATGAAAAGATATGGAAGAAGCTTAAATGCATATCACTAAGTGAAATAAGCCAATCAGAAAGGCTATACACACACACACACACACACACACACACACAGTATGATTCTAACTATATAATGTTCTGGAAAAGGCAAAACTATAGATACAGTAAACAGATCAGTGGTTGCCAGGGGTTGGGGGGAAGGAGGGATGAATAGGGGGAGAACAGGATTTTTAGGACAGTGAAACTGCTTTGTATGACACTGTAATGATAGATGCATAGTGTACATTTATCCAAACCCCTAGGATGTACAACACCAAGAGCGAGTGGGTGATGATGTGTCAATACAGGTGCGTCATTTGTAACAAATGCACCACTCTGGCGGGATGCCGCTAACGCGAGAGGCTCTGCATGTATGGGAACAGGAAGGTATATGCGAATCTCTGTACCTTCCCTTCAGTTTTGCTGTGAACCTAAAACTGCTCTCAAAAACTGAAGTCCTTTATAAAAAATATGGATTCTGAGGGTTTGCTCTCAGAGATCCTGATCCTATAGAGCTTAAACAATTCCCATAGTCAGTGGGAACCAAGAGAATACGGTTCACGATCGATGAGATGTTTGAAAATGTCATTTTCACATAAATAACACAGGAGGGGGAGAACAGAGATGGCATTTGAAGAAATAACCTGCCCACAGAGGGGACATTCTGTTTCGTTCCTATTTTAAAAATGTAAGCACAAACGTGGAAGGGAGAATAGAAACTGCTATCCGGTGGGTACCTGCTGTGTGCTGGACTCCTTCCCGTAGGTTATGCCAACTGAATCTCTCAGCAGCCAGAGTCTCGTCTCCAGCTTGGCGCTGTGGAAACTGAGTTTCAGAATCATCCTCAGGGTCCCAGTGTTAAGTGGCACGGCGGGGACTTAAAACGAGCTCTTACGTATGCTCAGGGTTGAACTATTTCTACTCCATTCTGTGCTTTTTTTTAAAAAAAATTATGGTTGATATACAATATTATATTAACTTCAGATGTACAACATAGTGATTCAATATTTTTACAGACTACACTATTTAAAATTATTTTTGAAGACCTCAATACCAAAATTCAAAACAGCTGAGAAAAGAACAACAACTGTTCCGTCAACAAATACTGACGGTGTACAAGCCCTGGGCAAAATTGCTGCTGTAGCTGAACGTTTCTGGGTGAGACAGATAATAAATAAGTAATAAGTAGATTCAAAAACGAACACATAAATGCAGAAGTGATTCGAGATTGTGAGACAAGGTATGAGGAATATAAGTGGAAGACGGTCGTGGAGATCTATCTTAGGTAGAGCGGACAGTTTAAAATACTGGGAGTTGAGTGAAGTTGCATTGAATTCGTATTGTGTTTGAGATGCCGGCCTGTGGAAGCTGGTGGGTGTGGCCTGTGCTCCTTAAGTATGTCTGGGGAGGTCTGGGAAGGTTCTGTGGGGCGTGTGATAAACGGGCTGAAATTAGAAGGTTGAGCTCCTGTCCACAGGAGGGCTGGAGCCCCTGAGCCCAGGGACACGGAGGTAAAGCTGTCGTTTCAGGAGATTCATCTGCCGCCTTGAAATAAAAATGACTGCACGTTTTCAAATGAACTTTGCAGCTTTCCTTCTCTAAATTTTATGTAATTCCAAAGAAATCTGGCATCCTGGTGGAAGTCTCAGTGGTGGGTGAGATCCAGTGGTTTGGGGGAATTTTCTGTGTCCACTTCCGGGTCACTGTTGTTAAGCCAGCTCTCTCTCTGTTCTCTCTTCACTCTGCCCTGCTCTGTGAGCTGCCTTACATCTGACCATTGTGACTTAATAACATTTAATGACACTTCTCTGCCACCTTTAGTGCCAGCTACCCATGGAACTGAAGCCTAGATACAAGTATGAAGGCAAGGGCAGCCAGGGTCTTCAGGTTGCCAGTTACTTGGCTGGAAATCCCATTCACGTTGGGAAACAGATTTTTAAAATAAATTTGGAGCCGGGAGCAAAGTCATCCCTTTGTAAAGCTGTGTCAATAATCGTAAACCCTCATAATCATGTTCCCGGACCCTTGGCCAGGCTGACAAACATTTAGGTGTCAGGAGAGCCTCCGGATTCCACCCCTCTGGTTTCTCTTGCTGTTTGGGTTGGCGCTGGAGCGCGATCTTCTGTTTTATGTAATAAGGCACATGAGAGAAGCCCTTTGTGCTTAGCTTCTCTGAGCGGTGCCCAGCAAGATGTCTTGTGTACCCCATCATTTTCGGTACGGTCAGAGCTGGTGAACATTTCTGTGGCTTGGTAAATATTTTCTAACTGCTGGCAAGGTTTTTTTTCTTTTTTTCCCCAGTGCCATTGGGGAAAGGCTTTGGTTTAAGATGAATTTTGCCAATACATGCGTGCAGTGGGACTACAATATTTTTGGAGAAAACAGGCATGGGTGTGACACAGGCTGATGTAATATGGTACCACATATGCTCCATCAGGCCAAGGAGGTTTTTACCCTTTGCAGATTGTGCCAATAAGAGGGCACAGCTGGTTGAGATCTGCAGACGTATACAGAATTCTCTCCTTCTGAGAAGGCTTGTTACTAGCATGTGACATAACATAGAGCCTATTTTCTGACGTATTTTTCATTTTTGCTTTTGAATGTCAAGCAAAAAGGCCACTTATCATAGTTGGCCACTTAGTTTTATTATTCACTTTGCTGCCTCTCCTTAATTTTTTTTTAACACAGTGTTAAATGTTAACAGTCAGGTGTTGGCAGCCTTGCCAAGGGGAACAGATTGCTTTGAAATAAACACAGCTGGAAACTGATCACATATTGTTTTCCTTTCTTTAAGAAATGAAAGAGGCATTTACAGAAAAGCTGGAGAACGCTGTGCTATCCAGAATTACTTTATAGATTTACTCCTCCAAGTCTGGTTAATGCTTAATGTCACACCTTGGTGTTCAAACAGACCCACTTCGACTCTCCCTTCCTGAAGTGGGAGTTTCCCTGGGAACGATAAACTTGCAGAGGTTTGGGGTGATCGGCACTGCAGGAGGGGTGGAGTCTGTGCAGCTCCGTTTTGCTCCGCTGAAGCGCCGTCTTCCGAGTAAAGCAGCCTTCTCTGGGGTTTTCTTCTGCTCGCTCTCGCAGCAGCCCTGAAACCCTTATTAGAGGTACCTCTGCTGGTCTTTTACGGGGCTGTTCTTCCAGTGATGGTCAAGTAAGTGAATTATGGAATGTTGGTGCGTGCCTTTGTGATTTTTGTTTTATTTACTGTTAAAAAATGAAGGCAGGGTGTTTTCTAATGGTGATTCAACTAGGTTTTGTGTCTGCTGGAACTCTGTTTCTTGTTTTTTTTTTTTTTTTTGTCAGAGGAGAACCAGGGGTCTTCTTTTCCCACACCTAGAAGACTTTATTGTTCTTTGGGTCATTTCTTTCTTTAGTCTCTGTGCCAAAAGTTTTCTCTCTTTCTTTTGCTATTTCTTCGTATAGATGTTTTGATGATTTGTTAGTTATAGCTTAATAGTCGATTGCTATTAATGAACTACGAATAATTCCTATGGTGTAATAATTCACTGCTATATTAAAGTTTTTCAAAGGTGTTTTCCTCCATAAATAGGTATTTCTCTTGACATCCATCTTATAAGAGCTGAGTTAGAAATGAAGAAGAGAGATGCAGGAACTTAAGAGTAACGTTTGCTTGCGGCTTGCGTAAATGGCATCTGGGGAGGCTTTTTTGCAGGAAAAATATATTTTAGTTTCATTTTGCTTCGTTTTATCTGGGAGAACTACAGGGTTGTATTTGTCCGGATTACCTGAATTCTCTGTCACCTGTGTTAGAATCTGCATGATGTTTAGACAAGTCAAACTCGTTCATTCTTCCTTAGAGTATCTCATTTAAAATAGCCTTCCCTATGTATTGCCTGAGGCCCATGGATGGGAATTGTTGGAATTAGGCCATTTATCTACTTGGATTCTCACAATCAGATCCAGCATAGTACAGCTCTGTGTATTGTCAATAACTAACTCAGTGACATGTGCTCAATGGCCATCTGAGCTCCAGGAATAGGAAGGGAAATGGTGAGTTTTGAATTTTTGTAAAACGCATAGGTAAGTCCAAATGAGGAGAGAACTGAGAAGACCTGTTACGATGAAGGTGGTTCTTTTTCTTTTTGAATTTTATTTTTTTATACAGCAGGTTCTTATTAGTTATCTATTTTATACACATCAGTGTATCCATGTCAATCCCTATCTCCCAATTCATCCCACCCATCCACCACTTTCCCCCCTTGGTGTCCATATGTTTGTTCTCTACATGTGTCTCTATCTCTGCCCTGCAAACTGGTTCATCTGTACCATTTTTCTAGATTCCACATATATGCATTAATATACAGTATTTGTTTTTCTCTTTCTGACTTAACGTCACTCAGTGAAGGTGGGTCTGAAAGGCTTTCTCTGTGTTGGTTACTGCCAAGCATGTTGCTTCCTGGCTTTGTGCAACTTGGCAGAATTGATCTAGATTTCTGGATTTTGAAGGCATAGAGAGAAAGATCACAATTATACATTACACTGGACTATGATAATATACCAATTCTGTTCCTGAGTTTCTAAATGTTTATTTATTTATTTGGGCTGTGCTGGGTCTTAGTTGCGGCACGTGGGATCTTCGTTGTGCCATGCATGCGGGATCTAGTTCCCCGACCAGGGCTCGAACCCGGGCCCCCTGCATTGGGAGCGCGGAGCTTTACCCACTGGACTACCAGGGAAGTCCCTGTTCCTGAGTTTCTTAAATGACTCATTTTCTTTTATGAGACTGTGCAGCTTGTTTTTTTAAAATGATTATAATTTCATTGCTCTTTCATGTGTGTTATCCCATGGTTCTCACATCAGTCCGATATGGTAGGCATTGATGTTACTACACCGTTTTATAGTTGAGGATATCAAGAGTCAGATGAAAAGTGACCCTGGAGGTCTCTTGGTGAGTGAAGGAACTGGATGTAATCTGTTTTTTTTGTTTTGTTTTGTTTTTTGCGGTACGCGGGCCTCTCACTGCTGTGGCCTCTCCCGTTGCGGAGCACAGGCTCCGGACGTGCAGGCCCAGCGGCCATGGCTCACGGGCCCAGCCGCTGCGCGGCATAGTGGGATCTTCCCGGACTGGGGCATGAACCCGTGTCCCCTGCATCGGCAGGCGGACTCTCAACCACTGCGCCACCAGGGAAGCCCCTGTAATCTGGTTTTTAAAAACTCATAACGCCGTACTCCCCTACCTCATTCTCTCTGGTCACCTCTAAACTTCATCCATTGTGGCACAGAGGAAAGAGTTCCCACCTGAGTGTTTGGAGGCCTGGATTCTGATTCTGACTGGGTCATTGCTGGCTCTCTGGTGGTGAGCAGTCACTGAAGTCTTTGGATGTCATTTTCCTGCAAGAGGCTACAGAATATGACTTCTGCAGTTTCTATGCAGCTGCAGATCTCTACTCAGAGCCTTAAGCAGGGTGTGTGTCAGCTCTGTAGTGCTCCCTGCAACGTGGAGAAGAGGTGAGAAAGAATGTAAGCCCACGGGTGTTGTATCCAGCTCTGCTCTGGCGTTTCCTGCTAAGCATGAAGAGATACAGGATGTCCTTAGATGAGGAAAATCCCGAGCCTTTACAAGACTGGATTCTCTTATCACTTCCTGAGCCGTCATTTTTCAGTCTGTTCTTTTAAACCATCAACAAAAGTATTTGAGCGAAGCTCTCTTGTGGTTTCAGCCCGGGGATGATGAACAAACACATTATGTTCCCATCTTGCCCCCAAAGAAGTGACAGCCTCCTTGCATGGGCCCATCTCTTATCATAATCCTTTTTGGAATGGGGAAAAAGTAAATAAGTATTACCCTACCCTTCGCTTAGGTGTTTTAACTTACGGCAGGTGGTTGAGAAGAGGAAGGGGAGAACAGTGGGAAAGTATGTTTTATTCTACCTCCATGGTTAACTCTGTCAGCTAATCAAAGATCAATTTAGAAAACTCTGGTATACTAAGAGAAGTGTGGGTACATCTGACTGACATTATAAAGGAAAAAATCCTGTAACTAACACCGTCTACCATTACCATTGTTGTGTACAAGAAAATGAAGAAGAAGTTGGAATGCCAAACTCCCAGCAGGGAAAAAAGGGCAGGTCTTCCTGGGTAAAGAGGATTGGCAGCCTTATACTGACACTGCACCCTGCACTGGTGAAAAACCGCATCCGTGATCTCAGTCTGCACTTGGGAGGCTCTGCTCAGCCTGGTGACTGGTGCGTGTCATTCACGGCCGTCCTGGTGGGAAGTGGAGTTCTGAATGTGGAAATGAGACCTGCGTTCCCAGTTCTGTCCTTTTTCTCTGCTGCAGTCTCTGTCCCTGCTCTCATGCTGTGATTCAGACCTTAACTTTATTCTTCCATCTTTCCCAACAGGCAAGAAGAGAAACCCTGGCCTTAAAATCCCAAAAGAAGCATTTGAACAACCTCAGACCAGTTCCACGTAAGTCTGGCAGGATCATCGCCTTAATCCAAATGCTTGCACTTTACAGATTTCCAGGGAATGGGAGTTCATTTTTGGACTGGTGAGCAATACCTTAACTATGGAGATAGTTGTTAGAAAGGAGAGCCCTTTAAAGGAGGAAGCCAAGTACTTACTGTTCTGAGACCCGAAAAAAAAAAATCATAGTCGGTCAGTCGATATGGAATGGGTAGCTTTGAACTCATTGCTAGTTGGTTAAAAATTCTACAAATGCGTTCAGCAGATGGGGTCCTATGTAAATCCAAAAAGGTCACTGGACATGGACTTTCTGCCTTTTCTATATAGATCTGAGCAAACAAGCAAACCCCTGAGAGAGCCACTACTATAAAATTTGGTTTGAGGTAGAAAGATGGTATTTGGTGAGAACTCAGCATCCTGCCACCTAAATACTGCTCATATAAACAGAAGGCAAGCATGAGACGAAGGACCACTCCTTTGTTAGCTGAGCCTTTGGCCCAAATCCCTAAGGGAGCTCGGGTCCTGGTGAAGCAGGGCACCCTCTCCTGGAGCCTCCACCTCGTCTCTTTGTCTCTCTGTTGGGTGGGGAGGGTATTTCCTGCCTAGCTGGGGGTATGACCACCTATCAAAGCATCTGCATGGGAGGAATGGAAATTCCAAGAAAAACAATTACAGCAGAGGTACCATAAAAGCACAGCAAGTACAATGAGAGGAAACTTAAATGTTTCAGGCTTCTGCTCCTCTATAAAAAAGCACCTCCCTTTGTAGAGGTTTCCGACCTTAACCATGATCATTCCCTATCACACAGTGCACCCCTGGTGTTGGAATGTGCTAATAAAAATGATCATGTTCTGTAAGACTTTGGTCATTGCATCTTATGCAACCATGTAAACACACTTTCCACTGAAGAACCTCTAGGGACGGAGCAGAGGGGAGGGCTGTTCTTCAGCGCCCTGGACTGTGGAGCCAAATTCAAGTGAGAGCGCTCCTTCCATGAGGATCTGCAGGAGGAATTCTTTCCATATCTACTACCAAGACTGGGGTTTCTTTCTTTTTTTCTTTTTTTTTCTTTTTTTCGGTCCCTCTGGTTATTTTTCTTCCCTTGGACCTATGAACTATGTAATTAATAACTTTTCCTCTCTGATTGGTTTCTTCTCGTGAGCTTAGGCTCAAACATGTGGCTTCCCTATATGGGACTTCGGGGGTACACTTTTAAAACTTTATTTTGAAGTAATTGTAGATTCACAGGAGGTGGCAGAGAAATGTACAAAGTCCCCTGTACCCTTCCCCCATCCGTGTCCCCCACAATGTTAACATCTTACACAAACCTAGTATCACATCAAAACCAAGAAAGCGGTGTTGGTGCAAACCGCAGAACGTGTTCACATTTCACCAGCAATACAAGCCCTCGTGTGTGTGTGTGTGTGTGTCGCTCTGTGCAGTTGTGTCACACGTGCAGCCTTGCATAACGACTACCGCAATCAAGATACCCGAGTGTACGGCACTACAAGACCCTCTCCTTTTACTCCCCACCTCTGCCCCCACCCCTGCCGTCCCTAATCCCTGGCCACCACTGATCTGTTCTCCTTTTCCATTTCATTACTTCTTGATTGTGGTGCACATGGAATCATGCGTCTCCGTTCTGAGACTGGCCTTTTTCATCCAGCATCACTTCCTTGAGGTTCATTCAAGTTATCGCACGTATCCATAGTTTATTCTCTGTTGTTGCTGACTGCCATTCCATGGTATGGATATACCACTGTTTGTTAAACCCCTTAGCCTTTGAAGGAGGTACAAGTAGTTTCCAGTTGAGGTGTCATGAATACATCTGCTGTGAACATTCCTGTGTAAGTTCTTGCATAGAAACAAGCCTCTGTTTCTCTGGGATATATGTCCAGTAGTGTAATTACTGGGTCATACGGTAAGTCCAGTTTTAGTTTTGAAAGAACTGCCAAGTATTTTCCAGGGTGATTTTACCCATGTACATTCTTACCAAAAATGTATGAATGACCCACTTTCTCTGCATCCCTGTCAGCGTCATCACTGCTTTTCATTTTAGCCATTCTGGTAGATGTGAGATATCACTGCAGTTTTAATTTTCATTTCTCTAATGGCTGTTCAATACTTTTGGCATTTATTTCCCATCCCTATATCTTCTTTGGTGAAATGTCTGTGCACTTCTCTGCCTATTATGTAATCAGATTTTTTTTTTTTTATGTTGAGTTTTGAGAGTTCTTCATATATCCTAGATGCACAGAGTTTGTCAGGTATGTGATTCAAGAACATTGTCTCCCAGTCTGTAATGGGTCTTTTCGTCTTTCTATTTTTTTAAAAAAATTATTTATTTATTTATTTTTGGCTGCTCTGGGTCTTCGTTGCTGCACGCGGGCTTTCTCTAGTTGCGTCGAGCGGGGGCTACTCTTCGTTGCGGTGCGCGGGCTTCTCATTGCGGTGGCTTCTCTTGTTGTGGAGCACGGGCTCTAGGCGCGCGGTCTCAGTAGCTGTGTCACACGGGCTCAGTAGTTGTGGCTCACGGGCTCTAGAGCGCAGGCTCAGTAGTTGCGGTGCACAGGCCTAGTTGCTCCACGGCACGTGGGATCTTCCCGAACCAGGGCTCGAACCTGTGTCCCCTGCATTGGCAGGCCGATTCTTAACCACTGTGCCACCAGGGAAGCCCTCGTCTTTCTATTTTGATGAAGTCCAATCTATCAGTTTTTCCTCTTATGTGTTATGTTTTTGGTGACAAGTTTAAGAACCCTTTGCCTAGTCCTGGGTCCTACAGATTTTCTCCTATGTTTTTTCTAGAAGTGTTTTAGTTTTACATTTTAGATTTAAGGCTATGTTACATTTCGAGTTTAATTTTTGTACAAGATGTGAGGTTTAGGTTGGGCTTTATTTTTTTTTGCCAATGGATTTCTGGTTGCTCCAGCGCCATCTGCTGAAAAGGCTATCCTTCCTCCACTGAATTGCTTTTGCGCCTTCGTCAGATATTAATTGGGCATATTTGTGTGGATCTGTTTCTGGGTTCTCCATTCTGCTCCACTGGTCTCTGAGTCTGTTGCTCTGCCAGTCTGTCATACTGTCTTGATTCCTGCGGCTACATAGTAAGCCTTCACATTGGGAAAAGTGATTCCTTGCACTTTTTCTTTTTCAAAACTATTTTGGTTACTCTAGGGCTTTCCTCTTTTCATGTTAGTTTTAGAATAAGCTTGTCTATGTCTACAAATAAACTTGCTGGGATTTTTGGTAGGAATTGCGTTTAACCTATAGATCAGTTGAGCGAGCATTGACATCTTTACTGCACTCAGTCTTCCAGTCCATGAATGTGGTAAATTTCTCCAAGCATTTAGATTTTCTTTGATTTCGTCCAACAGTATTTTATAGTTTTCATCACACAGATTCTCTCCATCAGGCTTTGTGAGGATTTATACCTAAGTGTTTCCTTTTTTTGAAGCAATAAAAATTGTATTCCACTTTTGATTTGCATTTGTTTATTGTCAGTATTTAGAAATGCAATTGGTTTTTGAGTTGACTGCATACCCTGTGACCTTACTAAAACTCAATTATTAGTTCCAGGAGCTTTTTTAGTAGATTACTTAGAGTTTTCTGTGTAGATAGCCATACCTTCTGCAAAAAAGACAGTTTTATTTCTTCCTTTCCTGTTTTTTTTTTTTAACCTTTATTTTCTTACCTTATTTTAGTGGCAAGGATATTTAGTACTATGTTAAATAAGATTGGTGAGAGCAGGCTACCTTGCTTTGTCTCCCATCTTAGAGGGAAAGCATTCAATCTTTCACCATTAAGCATGATGTTAAGTCCTCATAGATGTTTATGAGGTTGAAAAAATTCCTCTCTGGTCGAAGTGTACTCAACATTTTTATCATGAATGTGTGTTGAATTTTGTTGAGTGTTTTTTTTGTGCATCAATTGATGTCATCTTGGAGTTTTCTTCTTTGTCCCTTTGATATGGATTACACTGACGGATTTTTAAAATATCAAACTAGCCTTGCATACCCCCCAAAAATCCCACGTGTTTGGGATATACTACTTTTTTTATACATTGTTGGATTTAATCTCCTAAAATGTGAAGATTTTTGTGTCTTAAATTCATGAGAGATGTTGACCTGTAACGTGTGTGTGTGTGTGTGTGTCTGAGCTATTATGTTCTGGTTTTGGTATTTAAGGTAATACTGACCCTATAAAATGAGTTGGTAAGAGTACCTTCTGTTTTCTGGTAGACATTGTATAAGATAAGCGGTAATTCTTAAAAAAATGTTTTTGAGCTATAACTGACATATAATATTAGTTTCAGGTGTACAAAATAATGATTCGGGACTTCCCTGGTGGCGCAATGGTTGAGAGTCTGCCTGCTGATGCAGGGGCCGCGGGTTCATGCCCCGGTCGGAGCCTGTGCTCTTCAACGGGAGAGGCCGCAGCAGTGAGAGGCCCGCGTACCGCAAAAAAAAAAAAAAAAAAAAAAAATTCCCCCAGGGAAAAAAAGTGGGCTTATATATTCCTTTTTTTGGAGCTTTTAAATTACCAATTCATTTTTTTTAATAGTTATAGGGCAACTCAGATAATCTATTTCATTGTGGCTAAGTTTTGGCAGTTTGCAGTTTTCAAGGAATTTCTTCTAAGTTGTTGAATTTATGAAAGTAAAGTTGCTCATAGTATTTCCTGATTATTCTTTTAATGACTGCAGGATATACTGAGATATCCCCCTCTTTTTTTGCTGATATTGATAATTTGCGTCTTCTTTCTTTTTATCTGTGTTGGTCTTGCTAGAGGTTTATCAATTTTTACTGAATTTTTAAAAGAGCCAACTTTGTTTTCTTTATTTTCCTCCTTTCAATTTTATTGATTTCTGATTTTTTTCTTTGACTTTTCAAATTGACAACGTTATTGAGATAATTGTACAGTCACATCCAGTTGTAAGAAACAATATAGAGAAACTTTATATTCTCTGCCCAATGGTAACATTTTGTGAAACTATAGTATTATAAGCTCAATTGATATTGACAGTGATACAATGTACCCATCTTATTCAGGTTTTCCAGTTTTACTTATATTCACTAGTACGTGTGATGTTAAATTTCTGTACCATTTTTGTCACCTGTGTAGGTTCATGCATTCACCACTACAGTCAAGAAACTGGTTCTGAAACCAATAGGATCCCTAATGTTGCCCTTTTATAATCATGACTGCCTTCCCTCCTCACCTCTCCCAATACTGTTTCTCACTCCTGGCAACCACTAATCTGTTGCCTATTAATTTTTCTCATTAAAAAATATTATTATATAAGTGGGATTATAGTGTGTAACCTTTTGGGATTGGCTTTCGCCACTCCAGCATAATTTCCCGAAGATTGATCCATGCTGTATACATACTTTGCTCCTTTTAATCGCTGAGTAGTATATCTTGCTGAGTTATGCGTGTACATTTGTAAGTGTGCGTGCAGACAGCAGAGCTTAACCACTCACCTATTGAAGACATCTCGGCTGATTCTAGTTTTTGGCTGTTGTAAGTAAGTCTATGAACAATCATGTACAGGTTTTTGTGTGAACATAAACATTTAGTTCTCTGGGAGGAAAATACCCATTAGTGGAATTGCCGGTGGCAGTGCGTGTTTAGTTTTTAAGAGATTGCCCAACTGTTTTCCAGAGTGGCTATATTATTTTGCATTTTCACTGGCAATGTATAAGTGATTCAGTTTCTCTACAACCTGTCCAAGATTTGGTGACGCCACTATTTTTTGTTGTAGCCATTTGAATGGTGTATTGATATTTTTCTGCTCTTTATCATTTCCTTCGGGATATATTTTCATATCCACTTTCCAGCTGTCTTTTATTCCTTCCCTTTAAAATTTGCTAGTCTTCACCTTCTAATTTATATTAATTTTCTGGGTTTTTTTAATGAATTTTTGAAAACCACCATAAATCCTTGCTTGGTATAAAGAAGTGAATAAAAACCTATGCAAAGGTAAAAGTAGTTTCTTTGTTGTCTTTCCCTCATGTGGTAGAATAAGCCTTGAATGTACTTTTCCATTTCATCCTGTAAAGCCAAGGTCCCTTCATGGCTGTAGACTGTCCCACGTTAGCTCATGGACAGGATTATTGCTGTTGTTGTTGTTATTATTATTTTAATACTGAGGTTGAAATATGTACTCCTAAAGAAGAAGCTTCCTCATTTTGAGTTTTTCTTGGCAATTTTGTGAGGTTGGCTTGGTAACTCTTGCCATTTATATAGACCCTGCCGCCTTCTGCTGAACTACACACAAATAAATAGACCGGGACAGAGCCCCATTCTTTTTAGGGCCGCGTGTGTGGTCTCTTCACTTGAGTTTTTTCTTTGAGTCACTGATGCCAATGTGTCTTTGACTCAGGTTTCTGGGCTGTTCCCTCACTTGATTGGCAGCAACTGATTCTAAATCGATTCCATGCTAGTCAGTATTCTTTCACTTAATCCTCACAAGAAACTCAGAGGCAGTTGTTATTCCTCTCACTTCATAAGTGAGAAGACAGACCTATACAAGGGTCAGGGGCCCTGCTCAAAGCAGTTGAGCTCCAGGAGCCCAGGTTCTGATGCTGGAATGCCTGGCTTCCCATCTGATATCTGAACTTCCCCAGCTGGATATCTTAGGCGAGTTACCTAACCCTTCTAAGCCTTAGTTCCCCCTTGTGAAAAACGGGAACAAACACTGATGGAGTTGCTATGGGGATCAGATGTCACAGTCCATATCCAGGGTCAAGTTTAGTGCATTTTCAAATGCAATTTCTCAATGAATGTCGCTCTAAGTGGTGTTGTTATTATCATTATTATTTCACTTAATAAGTGGAAGAGGTGGCATACGAACTGAGGGTTCTCTGACCTCAGGCATGCGCTCTTAGCCACACGTTACACTGCTCGTGACTACAGCCAGATAGCCCGTGGCTATCCATCAGAGGCGGGATCTTTTACTTCTGCAGCTGAGAAGACTTCGTGGTGTCGCTCTGTGTTCCAGTGTCACCATCTCCTTGATGATATCTCTTAAATTATTTAGTCTGTTTCAATGTCAATTCTTCACATTAAAATAGAGCCAACACCTCTAAGAGTTGTGAAAATTAAAGAAGATATTTGATGTAAAGGGTCTCACATGGTCTCTGGCCCACGTAGATGCTTAATAAATATTATCATTAGGTAATAAGTACACATTGTTATTAATAAACATTATTACAGGTGAATAATAATTATAATAGTAACCAGTAACCTCATTACTCATGTAGAATTATAAATAAATATTTTAATAAACCGGAGCTGGTTGTTTATATAAAAAAGTAATAGCAGGTGACCTTTGGAATACCTTTGGCCTTCCAGGGTTAGGAGTTTCATAATAAGTTTGGTTCTTTCCCCAGAACACTGAAATAGTGAATAAGCAACAGAGAATGTCCACACACAGTTTAAACCTCCTGCACAGACTTGGTGCCCCAGGCAAATGGATATGCCCAGCCCTGGACAGGATACAGTGTCAACTAACCCAATACAAGCTGTCCATTTCAGTCCATCATTTGATGCTTTTGGCAGACTCGCTGAGCCTGTAGGCCTCATGGCGGGTGGGTGGTCATTTTCATTAGAGGAGGCCTGGGTGTGGGGGAAGTTTTCTCTGATTCAGTCAGACTTGGATTGAATCATAGCTTCACCGCTTGGGAGCAAGTTAGCTCAAGGTGACACCAAACAGGTTTTGATCTGGAATATGGGAACAATGACACTTTTAGGTAGGGGTGTGTGTGTGTGTGTGTGTGTGTATATGTGTGTGTGTGTGTGTGTGTGTGTGTGTTTTAATGATAGGAGAAGCGGGTAAAGCACTTAGCCCAGTTTTCAGCCTCTACCCCCTTCTCCTTAGGTCAAGGCCGAGACTTGGGGGACATGAGTTTTATTTTCAGCTCTGTTGAGGACTGTCTGTTCAGCATATCACTGAATTTTTCTGGGTTTCATTTTTCTCTTTCTGGAAAATGGCGTGAAACCCTCCTGTGAGGTAAAGTTGTCATGCAATGTTAGAATAAAGCTGGAGTCAGCAAACTTTTTGTGCAAAAGACCAGATAGTAGATATTTGGGGCTACCCAGGCCACCATGGCCTCTGCCGAAGATGCTTTGTCGTTTGTTTTTTCCAACCCTTTAAATGTGTAGAATTCACCCACAGCTGGGTCATGGACTGTAATTTGCAGAGCCCTGGTATGAATACTGGAATGTCAGACCTGGAGGAGGTCTCACCCAGCACTCGCGCTGGACGGCAAGCACGTGGACGTAGCCCCAAATAACTAGTGACCTTTTCTGTTACTTCATTCTTTTTAAAAGGAAGGGTCCGAACAATTGCAAAGGATTTTTTACTGTTTAGATTAGTCACATGTTTCAAATAATATTTGTCTTTATATCAAAGTTCCATTGCAATTACTACAAATTGTGACAACTAAAGAAAAAGAGCTTTGGAGGTTTTAAGAGTGAGAAATCAGGTTTTCAGAAATTTATTCCTCGGAAAGTGTTTCTGAAGAAAAATCCCCTGCTCAGAAACACAAGATATATGAAAACATCACTGCCGTGTGTGTGTGTGTGTGTGCGCGCGCGTGTGTGTGTGTTTTCCTCTTTATCCCTCCCTCTCAGTCCTGGTTTTAAGTTACTATAGAAAAACTTTATTTTACGTTTTCTATATGTTTCAAAGAGATTTTTAAGGTGAGGGAAGGCTTGCCATGAAAACCTTAGATTCACGTGTGTATCTGTGCTTATGTTCCTACATTTTACTTATTGTTTTATTTAGTCACTTTCAGCAGGAGGGGTAGAATTATAATATATTAGGGATGGGGAAAATTGTCATTGGCCAAGGATTTTTTTCTCTCTTCCTCTCTTCGTCCCTTGTATTTTTCTGTATAATTCTGACCTGGAACGTCCCCTTGGGGACACCTGCATTTCCACCCTTTTTGGTCGCCCTTTGTTCAGGCAACAGTGGGATTCTTTTTGTCTTTAGCCTCCTATCGCTTTATTCGTTTGATCGTATTAACAAGTTTGTTATGTGTGTTTTGTTTGTTGTATGTTATGCACAGCCAAAGCCAAATCTCTTTCTCGTACATGGACTGTTATCAGTCAAGGTAGCAGTGAAGTAGGGGAAATAAGTACACATGAGAAGACTCTGTTTTCTCTAATGGAGACATAAAAGCAGCGAACCTCAGCTGCTGAGATGACCCCTGGGTAGTGAGTACACTATGTATAGAAGAACTATCACCACTGGGTATGCCAGCCTGGTAGAACAGAAAGGATTCTGACCTGAAAATCAGGAGGCCTGGGTTAGTCGTGACCTTGGGCAAGTCACTTTACCTGTCTGGACCTTTGTTCCATCTTAAAGGCAGGGTTAGATAGATTTGGAATTCCTGTGACCTATGAATTCTGTGAGTTAAAAGAACCATATTATTGTTTCTTTTTGTTAAAACAGTTGTGGAAAAAGTGGTGGGATAACTGGGTACATGGATGCTCTCGGATGAAAGAAGAGTCTGGTACTTTTACTTCCTTGTAAGAATATAATTACTTATACAGGGGCTTACTAGAGTAGTGTAATTATCCACATCACTATATATATATGACTCATAGTTATTGAATATTTACTGTATGCCAGGGATTCTGCTAAGCATGTTACTTAGAATATCTCATTTAATACCCACTCCTACTCCACGAGGTAGTGTACTAATATCTTTGTATTAAAGAAGAAACGGGGGCTTCCCTGGTGGCACGGTGGTTAAGAATCCGCCTGCCAGTGCAGGGGACATGGGTTCGAGCCCTGGTCCAGGAAGATCCCACATGCCGCGGAGCAACTAAGCCCGAGCACAACTACTGAGCCTGTGCTCTAGAGCCCGCGAGCCACAACTGCTGAGCCCGCAAGCCACAACTACTGAAGCCCACGCGCTCTAGAGCCTGCGAGCCACAACTACTGAGCCCACGTGCCTAGAGCCCACGCTCTGCAACAAGAGGAGCCACCGTAATGAGAAGCCCGTGCACCGCGAGGGAGAGTCGTTCCCGCTCACCTCAACTAGAGAAAGCCCACACAGAGCAACAAAGACCCAACGCAGCCAAAAATAAATAAATTAAAATAAGTTTTAAAAAGAAATGGAAGTTCAGAGATTAAGTGATTTAAATGCAAATGTATTTTATTCCAAATCCCACACTATCAACCCCTTTATGCTGCTTTATTTTACCCATGAGCTTTCACCTTATTCCTAAGGAAAGATCTCTCCAGTCGCATCTGATTTGGGAAGGTCGTATTTGGCTAAATGTCTCATGTTTTTTTTCCTCCCCTTCTCTTTCTTAGGCCACCTCGAGATTTAGACTCCAAAGCTTGCATTTCTATTGGAAATCAGGTGAGAAAAATCATGTCTGCCAGTTAATATCGTGACCATTTTACATGGATGCTTTCCAACTGGCCAATGAAAAAACTGTATTTCCTGTAACATGCTGTCAGGGGCGGTGGGTCAATAAAGTCTGACTGTAAACGGAAGTGGTCTGTGGAGCTCTTGCTGTTTTGAATGTCGAACTGAAATCGGGCTGTTGTGGTCCTGAGGGAAGGTATTTGAAGCGAGTAGATGGTGCTCTTTGGGGTAGATTCGTCGAAGTCCAGGCCTAGATCTAGCTGCCATCAGCCAACAAACGAGGGGCAGGGCTAAAGAACCCCGGTGCAGAGTTCGCCTTCACCGAGCGATGTGGAGGCTCAGTCGGAGCTGGATGTCTGTACTGCCCGTGACGAGCAGGTGCAGTAGGGTCTACCCATCTCCCATGCACTTCTTGCTTTCAGTAGCTGCTTGGAAAAGCTTCTAGACCAGAAAGTTCTGGACTAGAAAGAGCCCCTAGAACGCTGGGAGAAACTAGAGAGAGGACAAGGTAGCCTGTGTCCAGTTTATTTCCCTTTTTCCTATTGTATTCTTGCTTTTCTCTCCTGCAGAACTTTGAGGTGAAGGCGGATGACCTGGAGCCTATAGTGGAGCTGGGCCGGGGGGCGTACGGGGTGGTGGAGAAGATGCGGCATGTGCCCAGCGGGCAGATCATGGCGGTGAAGGTAGAGTTCCCCTTCCCCAAACGTTTTCCATCCCTGATTTATGTGTTTGTCCATCTCAAGCACAAACCAGCTCTCTTCATATAAGCAAAACAATCCTCCGTGGGGTGAAACAGAAAAGCTTATTCATAGGGAACAATATTCCCCTCCAAATATGTGAAATATGCTTCCTTGGCATGAGTTGCATCAACTAGGTTTTTTTAGCTGATAAATCCGACACCTCCTTTTAATTTTTTGTGCAACCACCGCATCATCATCACACGTCAAAGAATCAATAATAGCCCTTCAACGTCATCTAATAGTTGTTGCTGTTTTTTCTCCTGCTGGTTTTTCAAATCAGAATCCAAACAAGAGCTCACATATGGCATTTGGGTTTTGTGTCTCGCAAGTGTCTTTTTAACCCTTATTCTGTTGCTTTTAAAGAATTGTCCCTGAAAATCAGGAAACCCGAACTGGGGGAGGAAATTGTCTCCGTTTGTGGGAAAAAGGAGGGTAAAATCATCTTGAGCAAATTTGCATAGCTTTCGAGCTATAAAAAGAAATTTAGAATCATTGCAAATTTCTTGAGTAGATGTTGGAAGGACCTTGGAGAATGACCAACGTATTAATTCTAGATGAACTGTTAGGAATGTGGGTGGTCAGATGACTGGGATGCCTCTTTTTTTGGAGAATGGAGATATCTTTCCCTTACCTTGTAGATTTTTCAGTTTCTTCTTCTGCAGGCTCTTTGCTACATAGGCAAAAAATGTGAAAGCCTCATGATATTATATCATCTTGTCATTTAATGACATAATCGTGTTTCTATAAGGCTACATTTGCTGGTGTGACAAGTGTCTCTTCTCTCAGAAGCCCTGGGGTAGGAATGAACAGTTTCTCCATTTCGGTTTGATTCCTCCTCTCTCCTTTCCTGAATCAATTCTCTTACAGTTGCTGTCCAAATATTCTTACTTGTTCACAAAGAGGGGCTTTTGGCTTTTTTTTTATAGGACCCCAAATCAGCCCGAAATCAATTAATACTCTGACCTCTTTGCACTAAAGCCACATAATAAATCAGACTGTTTTTATAACTTGGAAATGCATTCCCAAACATTTGCACACTCTCCAAAATATATTATCAGTTTGCTCCTTACTGGGGATTATTCGGGAAATCAAATGAATAACAGTCTTCCTTCCTTTTCATTCGTTACAAACAGCTAATCCTCAGGGTAGATACCTGAAGGGCTGTTTCTGGAAGTTGTGCTGTGGATTTTAGTACTATTCTCAGGATGGGACGCTTCAAGGTCCCTCTGCCTTATTACCAGACTCATCCTCGGAGCAGTAACCATACATTTTTCATGCATTCCCATTCAGCGGATCCGGGCCACAGTAAATAGCCAGGAGCAGAAAAGGTTACTGATGGATTTGGATATTTCCATGAGGACCGTGGACTGTCCTTTTACGGTCACCTTTTATGGCGCACTCTTCCGTGAGGTAGGTGATCCTTCCCTTCAAACTCCAAGGAGAGCGATAGCTTAACAAGAAGTTTCCTTGATCACATAAATGCCGTACACAGTCACAGTGCTCTTTCTTGTTTGACGTGTCTTCTGTAGAGTTTCATGCTCGTGAAATGTTGGTGCAAAGTTGGCTTGAAACCACGATATTTTCAAATGCGTTTAGCCCTTTTAAATGGCTGAGGCCCCCTTTCTCCTTTCTGTTTTGGTTTGTCTATTTTGCCAGAACTGTCTCTATCAAGAGTCTGTAGACTGATTCCTTAAAAGCTGAAATCCTCTGGTCTTTTGGCCTCTTGCTATACTTCAGGTAGCCTTGTGTACCATGTGGGCTTACGCTTACCTCTTTGCTCTGCCTCTCTTTTTCACTTCACGATGATGTGGGTTACGATGCTTCATCTCCCTCTTAAAACCAGCCTTTTGATAAACTACCGCCAGCGGTCAGCCTGGGAGGTCAGACACGGAGTAGGTATCCGGACTTAACTCCTGGAGGGCAGTGACAGTAAAGGCTTAGACTTCTGAGTTCTATTGCTTGTGGCTATTAGTGTGTAGATCCTAGTTTGCATTAAGGAGTGGGTGATCACCTGCAAGTCGGCTTGGCTGTCTGCTAGTTTGTTCTTTGGAGGTAATCTTGCCTGTTTATAAATCCCTTTGAGAGCTTGAAGGGATTAGTACATTTCCTCCAAAACTCAAGCAAGAAACGGTCCGTTCTTCCTGACAGGTGTTAACTGTTTCCTCCTTTTTTCCCTTTTCCATCCTCTCTAACCACCTCTGAACCGACCGGCCTCTAGGGCGATGTCTGGATCTGCATGGAGCTCATGGACACGTCCCTAGATAAATTCTACAAACAAGTCATCGATAAAGGCCAAACAATTCCAGAGGACATCTTAGGGAAAATAGCAGTTTCTGTGAGTACATCAGGAACCCTACTTCAAGGAGCATGTGAGAAGTCTGGGCCTTATGTGTCCCTGTACCCCCAGTGTGGGGAAACACTACCTGGACCATAGCTCCCATCCCGTACGTGTCTGCTGAATGCTTGAGTGCATCTGTGGATGGATCAATCAACGCTCTTCTTTCTGGGCATTATGTAAAAGAGTCTACTCACGACTTGGTTGGGTAAACTCTCAGTTAAAGTGCCTCTAAGCAGTACATTCATCTGTTATGACCACGTTCCTGGTGTCTCTGTCCTGATACTAGTTGATTTTGATTTTCATTTGTAGAGTTTTAAATGTTTTCTTAGGATCAATAGGCAGAGGAGGAAGCAGGAGAAAATGAAATGAAGGGCCGCTCCCTTCATGGTTCCTGAGGCCCAGGAGGGTGGAGAGAAAAAATGCTGGAGGCCAAATGAAAATCAAAATGTATGAGTGAGGCATCCTCTCTGCTATGGCGTATAGTCCTCTCTGGTGTGCGGAATCCAATTTGTATGACTTCCTGTGTATTTTCCTGGATAGGAACACCACTATCTGAGAAGATACTTCTCCTTGTGACCTTAAGCCAGGGATGATAAACCTGGATATGCTTAACATTCAGTTCCTTTCCAGTGATGGGGGGGAATAAACCCACCTTGTGTTTCTCTTGCAGATTGTAAAAGCATTAGAACATTTGCACAGTAAGCTCTCTGTCATTCATCGAGGTAAGTATCCATGGAGCTGCCTTGGCTGTTCCTTTTATCAATTTTATTTCTTTTACCTGAGTTTTATCTTTTCTTTTTTATTCCGCAGTGGATGGAATTGAGTCAGGCAAGAGAATGGAGGGGTTTTCCTTTGGGACTGGATAGCAAAATCATATACAAGTTCTTTAACTTGTCTGAGGGCATCAGAAGATGTGGGCTTTATATTAAAACTTGAATATAAAATGCCTGTTACCGAGCAGAGCTGTGGTATTACCCATTGAGAACTTTAGAGAATAGGATAAAAATTCACCTAGTATTGGCCATCACCCGAGAGCTTGTTAGAAAAGCAGAATCATGGGTCCCAAGACCAACTGAATCGGAATCTGCATTTTAACAAGATTCCCAGGTGATTCTTGTGCACATGAAAGTGGTATAAAGCACAGCCCTTTCAGACAGCAGGAGTCAGGATAAGATGAAAAAATTGGAAGATATGGCTCTTCCTCTTCTCCCTCCTTCCTTTTGTCCCTTCCTGTTATCTTTTCATCCATCCATCCATCCATCCACCCATTCTTTCTTCCATCTTTCTTCCATGCCTCCATCCGTATACCTTTTGCAATCACTGTCCAACATCTACACAGCACTATGTTTACACAGCACTATGTTTATACGGCACTATAATAGATGCCCTGACAGGTATCTGAGAAAAAAATATATTCTTATTCAAATTCTACAAAGGGATTCTTGATAGGGAAATAAGACAAATCTATAACAAACACCTGGGGAAAAAACCACATTAAAAATATGAATGTACCACATATGGAACTAGTAGAGGTAGAATACAAAGCAAGAAGATGATGAGTACTGGGTGACCATAGTCAAGGAAAGCTTCTTGGAAGAGATATGTTTAATCAGGTCTCTGAAAAAATTTATGGAAAGTATTGATCGCTAATAGGGTATTGTGATTTGATAATTCTTACACTCTCTGAGCCTGAAAGTAATGTAAGATGCTTCAAACAGTATTCCTATTATGACTGTTATTATTATTATTCATTGTTATGATTAAAAACGGGGAAAATAGGGAGGAAGAGGAAAAGAAGAAAGTGGGAAGGAATTCAGATAGGAAGAAGAACGTGGATTATCCACAAATGGCAAACTGAATTTTAAAGGCTTATTCCAAAATTATAAAATGTTTCACTCATAGTAGAGAATGTTTATAAAGTATAAAAAATAATAAAATGAAATTTGTATATCTGTTGTTTAAGGGAAAAATTATAAAGGATAGCCTTTAAAGTTTTTAGAATAACTTTCTTCTTTTGAGTACATGCCCTTTGGGAAAAGTGTCACTAGGGAAAAAGTTAACTGTAATTTCTAATTCCATTATCGAGACATAACAATGGTTCATCTATTTGGGGAGTGCGTTATCTCTCTCGAGACTGAAGGATTCATTTAAGAACTGTAGAATGAAACTTCTTTATCCACATGTATACTCTGTGACCTGCCTCCTGGTCTGGAATATCTGGGTTTATGATGAGTTAACACCTTGTGGCCTCTGACACACTTCCGGCAGAAGCATCCATCAAAACTGGCGGCTTTGCTCGCATCTGGTGTATCGTTACGTCACAGTCTGCCTTTTCATTCCACTAAATGCGCAACAGATCATCATGAACCGGGCTTGTAAAACACTATTTTACTGTCACAAGAACACTTAGCATGAGCTCTACCCTCATAACAAATTCTAAGGGGCACAATATAGAATTGTTCATTAGAGGGGCAATGTTGTAACGGCCGATCTCTATCTAGAACTTATTCATCTAACATAACAGAGATGATTGGCCCATGGGGCTAGGCGTTTAATTCAATCATCAATTTTTAAGTTCTTACTGCATGTATGAGGGCAACGAAGATGAGAAATTAGATAGAGGAAACAGTTTTTTCCATTGATGGATTCCCAATCCGACAAGGACACAACGTGGAATAGAACAGGGGTCCCCAACCCCTGGGCTTTGGACTGGTACCGGTCTGCGGCGCGTTAGGAACTGGGCCGCACAGCAGGAGGTGAGCGGCGGGCGAGCGAGTGAAGCTTAATCTGCCGCTCCCAGTCGCTCCCCACGGCTCCCCACGGCTCCCCACCGCTCCCCATCGCTCGCATACGGCCTGAACCATCCCCGCCCACCGCCATCCCCCCCCCCGTGGAAAAATTGTCTTCCACGAAACCGGTCCCTGGTGCCAAAAGGGTTGGGGACTGCTGAAATAGAAAGCAGACTACTAACCCAAGATCCAGCAGAACAAGAATTAATGACATTAGACTGAATGAACTAATGAAAAACATTTTTGTGACTACTCATTCTAAATACTGCTGAAATCATTTTATGGTCTACCTGCCACGTATGTAAGAATGTCCTTTCTCTTTCTTCCAAGCTTTCCATAATCCAAATCAACTTAGTAAATTCTACTTTTGTAAATTGAAATAAAACATTTAAAAATGATTAAGAAAAAGAAAATCAAGTTGATTTTTTCCCCCTTTTCTCAGCTTTGATGTTTTACTTACTTTAAAATAATTTTTATTTTATGTTGGAGTAGAGTTGATTTACAATGTTGTATCACAGGGGTGGCGGTTACTTCTGCATTGGGTCTTGAGAAGAAAGTGAAGGGGAAGGAGGAAGGGAGGTTCCAGGGCCCCTGCTGGTAGAGGGATGCTACTACCACCCTGGGCTCCTGACTGTTCTTGCTTTCAGATGTCAAGCCTTCCAATGTGCTCATCAACACCCTGGGCCAGGTGAAGATGTGCGATTTTGGAATCAGTGGCTACCTTGTTGACTCCGTCGCTAAAACTATCGATGCAGGATGCAAACCGTACATGGCCGTAAGTACAGCAGCTGGGGTTAGCATCGAGAATGTAACTGCCTTCAAACCATGCCAGAAAATAGGAAAGGGACGGCCAGGGAGGGAAAACAGAGATGTGCCTAAGATGCAAGAAATATTCTGCATCTTCTTTTTTCTTAATATTTCCTGTCTGAAATACTGAATCCCTTCCTTCATAGGTATTCTTTTTAAAAATAATCAGGTAAAGGGGACCTCCCCGGCAGTCCAGTGGTTAAGACTCCACACTTCCAATGCATGGGGTGTGGGTTTGATCCCTGGTTGGGGAACTAAGATCCCACATGCTGTTCGGTGTGGCCAAAAAAACACAACAAAACAAAAAAGCTTACACAATGTTATAAGTCAACTATATCTCAATAAAACTGGAAAAATAAAATAAAATTTAAAGCTATGCAATGAATTACGTTGCCTATGTTTCTACAAATCACTCTTTAAAAATATCAGGCAAAGAGGTATACTCTTTGAAAAAGCAGGTGGGTAATACACAGAGCCCACACAATTTTCCACACTGTGTTACAAGGGAATGCTGCCTTGTTTGTTGAGAACAGAACAGAAGTAAGAATTTAAATTCCCCAAACAAGTCAGTTAAGTGAGTCCTGAAGGAACCTCATAGCTATGAAGGTTCATTGTCGTTAGCAGAGACTCCCTTTAACTTAAGGGACTTCTACTGTAAATATTCTACTTGGAAATGAACCTGCTCTTAGAATTGAAAAGCTTTCTGTCCATGTTTAGCTAAAAGTTGTTGAGGTCTATTAACACCAGACAGTAGCCCAGCAACTCTTGTTGACTCTTTTTACTGAGTTCTGGACCGTTGGTCTTTTAAACAAGGCAACTTCTAGGCTGACAAAGTAATTTTGTAATGTATACCATGTTCTTCATAAGGCAGAATTGAAACTGCTTTTGAATTGAGAGGGGACTTTGATCCATTACTGTCTCCAAGAAAAGACGTGTGGAGAATGAGGAAAATCCTATGGAGACGTTGTTATTTATTGTAGTTAGTGAGCCTCTTGGCCTGGGAGGTATGTTAACAGCTCACAGCAACTCACTGGGCAGCTGGTGACACTCTCAGCCCTGAGCCTTTATGGAGCCAGGAATGTCGTCTCAGCTGTCTTTTTCTGTCTCCTTTCCAGCCCGAGAGAATAAACCCAGAGCTCAACCAGAAGGGATACAGCGTGAAGTCCGACATTTGGAGTCTGGGCATCACCATGGTAGTGTATGATAATCATCGTGGACCAGGGTGTTCGGGGCATGAAGTTGGAATGGGGTGAACCTGGAGAACAAGAGGCAGGTGCCCGAGACGCCGGTCTGAGAGAGCAGGAGATTTGGAGCGACACTGTTTGCAGTGTGGTGTAGCAGAAACACGGAGCTGGGATCGGACAAAACACACTTCCCTTGATTCCACCTCCAAGTAGCTGCGCGCCCGATTCACTGATGGAATCACAGACTGTCTCACTGTCCTCATCTGTAAAATGAGAGGGTCTGACTACCGTTCCTGATAGTTTTCTTTATGGTTTAAAATTAAATTATTCTAATCAAGGCATGCAGAAGCTTAAGCTACTCAAAGAGCGCTAATGTGTGTGGACCCTGGTGGAGCTTTTTATTTCTTTTTCAATTTTTATTTTATATTGGAGCATAGTTGATTAACAATGTTGTGTTAGTTTCATGTGTACAGCAAGGTGGTTCAGTTACACATGTATCTATTCTTATTCAAATTCTTTTCCCATTTAGGTTATTAGAGAATATTGAGCAGAGTTCCCTGTGCTGTACAGCAGGTCCTTGTCGGTTATGTTTTAAATATAGCAGTGTGTACATGTCAATCCCAAACTCCAAATCCATCCCCCGCCCAGACCCTGATAGAGCTTTGTTATGCAGGACATGGGCTCAGCTTCCCAGAACATGGTTACGACAGAAGTCTTGGCTGCTGAGTACAGGTATAGCCCAAACTCATAGGAGCGCATAGGATAATTTTCCCAGGCACAGGCCTAAAGGTACGCAATGAGTGCCTGATTTGTAACTTTGCTGATTATAAATTTTCAGTGTATCACCGAGGTCTGGAATGATCCATGGTGGTCCTGTTTCCTTCCCAGACACAGCAGCTGATTAAATCCTGTGAGTTATTTCACATCCCTGCCCAGAAAGCACATGATCTTGTCAAAGCAAAGTGGCCTTTACTCAAGTCCAAAAAAAGATCAGTCATTTGGTCCTAGTTTGTTTGTTTGTTTTTAATTCTAGCATGCTCCCAGCAGATGGCAGCAGATGTACAGCTCTGTAAGAGTCTTAGGGTGAGAATCACTTTTTAGACTCAGCATTTGAAAACCTGGTCGCTTTGCATCCTGAAGTCTCATACTGCTGGCTTACAATTTTATGATGTGCCGCACCGGGTTTCAGGGAGGACCCAGTTTTAAGTAGGTTTAAGTGGCTGTCTCCGGTACAACGCAATCTGCAAACCCCTAGCACTAGGACTTGGAGGAAAACTGCTAGAGAACAGAGCATTAGTTTTCCCCCTCCCGCCAGTTTACCTGATGGTCACCATCATGCGTCCCTCTGGCTCTCCTGGAGCCAAGTGGATTCCCTAGTGGACCCCCTCTTTACCTAAGCACCCCGTGTAAGATCCTGTCTCCTTGTGTCCCTCTCCCCTCTAGATCGAGCTGGCCATCCTTCGGTTTCCCTATGATTCGTGGGGAACTCCTTTTCAGCAGCTCAAACAGGTGGTGGAGGAGCCGTCGCCACAACTCCCCGCAGACAAGTTCTCCGAAGAGTTTGCTGACTTTACCTCACAGTGGTAAGACAGCCTGTCTCTCAGAGGCCAGCGTGAAGAAACAAGAGAGTCTCATGACTTTCCCCCATCGTTTTAATCCACGATGCATGCATCCATCCCCAAAGCACTGACAGGCCTGTCCTTGCTGCTGAGCAACAAAGATGGCTCTGCCCCTCCCCCGCTGAGCTCAGAGCCAAGGAGGGCGTGTCCACAGTCAGTCATTCTAGTCCACACTGCAAGTCCAGACATGGAGACATGCACAGGGTATTTGGGGGACGCAGAGGAACAGCGCTGGGTTGAGTTTCTGGAGGAAATAAATGCTGGGCTGGGACCCTGTGAGGTACGTCCAAGCGAAAGAGAAATAGGGGAGGAAGAGGTATTCCAGGCAGAAGGGACTCCGTGCATCATATCGCAAAAGGGAGAAACTCTTTTATGGGAATTTTAAGCCCTGTGATGTTGACCGGCGCATAAGAGAAAGGTGGGCGACCCACCGGAGGGCTAGGGATGAAAAGTAGGTATGACACAAAGAACCACCCTGGATAAGAAGACAGAGGCTACTCTCAGAGCCTTCCTTAGGTACCTAGAAGTCTTACAAAGCAGTTCTAGTGTCTGTAGGCTGACTCTTACAGAACACTTGCTAACTTACGGACGTGCTTGCCCATAAGTGTACAGTGGACAGTACTGGGCGGGGGGGGGGGGGGGGTCTGAGAAGGGAAAATAAAAAAAGTTGGAAGGAACCGTGCTAATGCTGTAAACTTTGTTTTCATGGAAATTGAAAGTGGAATTGAGGAAACTTGGAGAGGGGATTGTTTTCTCCAGAAAATCCAGTGATTTCTGTCTGCGTAGGGAACATGATGCTTGGCGTGCTTTGACACTAATGACCATCGCAAGTGATGCTGGAAAGAGGAGGCTGCGTTGGAGATGAGGTGGTTTATCCGGGCGCCTCCGGAGCAGATGAGACTTGGGGGAAGGGACTCAGAGGTGGCGAGAAGCCCAGCTGTGATCCCTGGAGAAGGGCAGTCGGGCTGCTGGCTGCTAAGGGAGGGGCTGGTGTTCTGAAGGCTGCTGGGAGTCTGGCTTCCTCAAGGTTATCGTTCCTTGGCCTCCACGCCCTTTGGAAGAAGCCTTCTGAATATGGCTTTTATTAGGAAACATGATTAAGACCAAGCAGCTGCCTATTGCTTATGAAACTAAGGCCCTTAGACTTTTCAGCGGCTCTAAGCCCATGTCACCCCGGGGACTTTTCCCGAAGGATATATGAGGCTGAGCTGCCACAGTTTGTTTCTGGTGCAGTTTTGGCTGAATGGCCAGAGAGGGCTGTAGGACAGTGTGCTGCTGGGTCCTCCTAATACGTGCATCCTCTGGGCTCTGGGGGTGCATCCTCCTCTCTGCTCTCCTTGCCTGAGTATGCAGGGAGTGGTGGTACACCTGTCAGGCTGAGATGGCTTCCGGCTTTTGCCTTCTGGTTTTGAGAACTTGGTTTTTGGTTTTGATTTTTGTTTTCCTTACCCTCAAATGTTTAAAGGTCACCTAGGAAATGGACTGAGGCATCTTTGACAGTTCACACCGACAGTTCTCCAGAAGGGTGATAGTGGAGAAGGAGCTTCTGTAAGGAAGCCTTTTCAAGCTCTGCACTATGTAAGCTTTCTCCCACCTGGCCCCCTTTCCCAAGACTCTGGGAACTTCAGGAAGCCTTGCTAAGAGCAAGGCTGGTGTGAAAGGTCTGAGAAAGCCACGCTGCCTGTTGTGAACCAGCAGTTTAATCCGACAGTTCTCAACTCCGGCTGCTCGTTTCTAAGATGTGCCGTCACCTAGGCCTCGGCCTCAGAGACTTTGATCTAATTGGCCTGGGGAGCGTCCAGAATATCAGTCCTGTACAAATGTTCTCAAATCCGTCTACTCTAGGGCTGCGGTGAGAAAACATGAGTCACATCTATGCTCTAGGGACCCGTTATTAACTGCTTCCTATTCAGAAAGCTCCTTTTCATCTGCAATTTATTGAAAAATCGTTGGATGACTTTTTCTTTTACCAGTTTTCTTCTCCTACTTAGAACTTCCCCTAAAGAGTCAGAGTGTTAAAGCTTTTTACAGATATTTTTAAAATGAAGGCTTTGGAAAGAATACATGTTTTCTAACTTCAGCGCACGCACACGTTTGTGGAAGGTGCAGACACCTGTGCTACTGCTGTTCATGTAGCAGCCGCCCTGGCCGGCCCTCCCCGCCGCACAGCATAAGAGTGTCCTCATGGCCACCCCTCTGAGGTCTCTGTTTCCCTCTCGTTTTCTCTCATTTTTAGTCCCAACTACTATGGTTCATTAATTTAAAAATTTTGAGCCATAGACATTTTCCAGCTTTCTCGGAATTGTTAATTCCGTTAATACTGTTGATTCTTTGTCATTTCATTTGCACTCAAGTCAGCCAGTCTAGCTTGTTTATGGGCTTACTTAAAATAATAATAATAATTGAAACAAAACTCAAATCGCTTTAACTTTGAAGTTGTCAAAGAATAAATTCTTCCTCAGACTTCTGAGTGTGGTAGCTCCCGTAGAATCTGACACCTAAGATCAATTGTGTAAAATAGTCATTTTTGTTGGTATGAGAATCGAGAAGTTGAAGGGGAGCCTTAATTCTGAATTTGATGAGCATTCCTACTTATCCTCAGTCGGATTTGTTGAGAGCCCCAGGCTCTCCTGTTTCAGACGCCAGGTGCATCGTTCTTTGCCTACCGTAAACCACCGATATATTTTCTTTGATACCCCCTTAGTGTGAACATTGTTTTGAAGTCAACTGAGCTGGGAAAGTTGTCTAATACTTCAAAAAAGTGTATTGATTTTTGGGGGGATTTTATGGATGGCTTAGATCTTCATGGAGGCAATTTTACCTTTCACATGCATTAGCATACAGATACACACCTGCCCACAACAGCAGTCTGGTTATTCACTTGTTTTATTACTGACAGTTTTAAGTTTGATTTGGGGCTGGGTGGAAAGAATGGAAAAATGATCATTACCTATAAAACGCCTCTTTTATTTCTTGATGAAAGAAAGATGTAGCCTATGAGTGTCATCTCCCTTTTATACTCGGTTCCTCCATTTTCCTGTGTACTTTTGAGGCATGTCTTCATGAAAGGACCCCTTTTTGAGTGACCTCTGTGTGTATTTTTATGATATAGTCAGGCTATGATCCTCCAGGACTTCTCAAAGAGCCCAACTCTTTGTGGAAAGTGGGGAAGAAGGACTACAGATTTGGACAGTGAACAACTTAATCTCAAATTTTGGGAAAGATGCATCTGTGCTTTTATTTCCTACGTCTGTCTTTGGGTTAAATGTAGAACAAGAAGAAAAAGGGTGCATTACTCACGGCTTAGGTGACCTGTCAGGGTATCTGTGACCTTCCGTGGGAAGCGTCCACCGTAAGCATCTGATGGCGTCGCAGCCGCGCACCTTCATCCAGGGCATCAACTTGGTAGCCACTGTCCTCTGGTCACTGCTGGTCAGTTGACAGTAAAGTGCAGTTTGAGGGGTGGAGTAGAGGCACTTACTGGCTATCACTGTCATATCCAAAGTTATGATATGATAGAGCCCAGAGATCCGGCTGGTATCTTTCTTTTGTAGCAGCATCAGAGAAACGTTATCCTCTGAGTTGGGGTAAGGGGTGCGGGGAGGAGAGAAAAGAAAAGAAAAGAAAGTTAAGGCGTTTATTCCTTATGAACTTGAAGAAAACAACAACAGCAACGATACCTTACAAACCCCTCCTTTCTGTACCGATTTTGAAACAGGACCAGCGAATGACATTTTCTTCCTCTTTTTTCCCTACACTTGGCTTTCTTATCTTAGGGCTTCTGAAGAGTTCCTGGAGCCAGGGAGGCTCACCATCTAGGCCTTGTTTGGGGATTCACGGTAGAGAAATCGAATAGAAAAGCCTTACATTCTAGTCCTACAGAAGGTTTCACAACTGACTTTCTCCAGAAAATGGAATCTTGGCAGGCTTAGAGTTTTTCACCATAACTTCTTTCAATCGGTTATAGGCGTGGGGACTGAGGGAAGGTCATTGGGGACCAGCTCTGCGAAGGGCCCAAACAGCTTGACTTCCTTCTTGCTGTGCCTTTAGGCCTATTTAAGAGCTCAGCGCCCAGTCCACCAGCCTGATGTCCATCGGAGATGGTTAGAGGCCCACCCAGATGTCGATACTGTGTGAACTAGTACAAAAGAGACACAAACAAATATAGCTCCTGACTTGTTCAGGAAGGACAGTAAAAAGAGGCACTGGATATTTATTTAGCTTATGACCAATGTAGGGCTCGGGAGGCGCATTGCGTGTTTATTCTGTGGACGCACAAAAGAGCCCTTCTTGGAAACAGTCGGGGAATTCAAATAGGCAGAAATCCTCTGGTCAGCACAAACTCCAAGCTAGCAATGCTCAAGGCGGCATAAAGCTGTTTTCTAGTGTCAGCTACGGTCAGGAGTGTGTGTTGTGGCATTTGGAAGAGCAATTAGGGCAGTTAGCTAATTGCACGCTTGAAAATGACAAGCCACTTGAAAATCAAAAGTCTGACTCAAATCCAAAAAGAAATTGGTGTAGCTTTGAACTCCACAGTTGTTATTTTGTACTGAATTTCAAGCACTTCCTATTAAACATGGAAAATCTGCTTTTTTTCCTATAACCTTATCCTGAGTATTTTGCTATTCTTAGCCCATGTTTTGAAGTGTTCTTGATTTAAAAGATGGAGAGAATGGGTTATATCAGTTATATTAATTCAATAAACAGCCTTGGTTTGCTGTGTAAATATTTTCCAACAGTACTCTGCAGTAGTGCTTGTGGTACATTCTGAGATTTCTCATCAGAGGCCGTAGGTCAAGAAATAGTCTATTGACAGCGATCTCTGAGGTTTTAGGAATTCTTAGCGCTTTATGACGGTCAACTTGGGGTATTTTCCCTACATTTCCTTTATACAAAAAAATCTGGAGAAATTTTCATAAACTTCCACAAGTGAAAAGATAAGACGTCCTGACTTAAAATGACCTCTCCTTAAAAAAATAAGTATTTAATTTCTTCTACGTGATGAGAAGAGAGAGTATCATTTCATTATGTACTAAATAGAAGGTCAAAAATCAGCTATATCACAAAGAACTCAGGTTGGTAAAAGAGGGCATTGTTCGTTTGAATCACTTGGGAGGCAAGCTTCTCTTTCTGTCATTTCCTTGGTTCAGGGTTGACCAGTGAGAGGTGGGAATGGAAAGCTGGGGTGTGGTCTTCAAGGAGACTTTTTCAGAGTCTGTGTAGATTTAGGGTTTGATGCTTGATTGATGGTGCATCTAAATAGGACACTTGAAATCAACCACTTGACGACTGAGTGTGGATTTAACGTTGCATGTGTGCTTCTCCTTACTGATTTTAGGAGGATAAATTGTTCAGATTATAGAGAAGACTTTCTGCTTCTTGATTCGAGTTGAACAATAGCCGAAATTCAGGGCTTTTGTACATTAGTCTGTTTGCTTTTCTTCCTAGGGTCTCTGTGTGTCTCTCTCAGCCACGCACCTGGGATCACATCTCTTCCGTGTTTCTTTCTACATGAACTGGCTCTTGAACTTAGAAAGACTTTTGTTTCCTGGGGTGGAAGGCAGGGAGGGGAGGTAGACATGAGGATATGCCCAAAAGAGAGATGAACCAGCTGGAGATGACTGTAAGCCAACTTCATTTCAGAGAAGGAGCTAGAGGGGGCAGCGAGGAGGAATGCCCTAGGACACATAGCCCAGGGTTTCCCGACCTCGGCACTAGTGACATTTTGGACTGGATCATTCTTTATCGTTGGGTGTCCTTAGCAGCATCCTTGGCCTCTTCCTATTAGTACCAATAACCGCCCCCGACCCCCCCCCCCCGACCAGCTGCATCAACCAGAAGTGCCTCCAGACATGGCCGAGCGTCCCCTGGAGGGCAAGACCACCTGCAGTTGAGAACCACCAACAGAGCCTTTTAGAATCTCAGGACATAGGTGCACATGGCGTCATCGGTGGGAGCTACAATGTCTCATTCATTTCACTCAGGCACATCTTCCCACGTCAACCCAGCTGTGACAGTCGATAAGTCCTCTTTCTAATTCGATCTTATTTTTATCCTCAGTTGAGATGAAACTTTCTCTCTTAGGTTGTCTGGGCTGTGAGGTCACTAGGGTCCTAGATCTGCCCTCAGTTCCAGGTTGAAACTTCTGTCCTCACATCTACCTGTACCCTGTCTCAGGTTCCCTGGCTTCTACCCACAGCATTGCCTGGAGTCGACGGGTAGGCTGCTTTAAGTTGTTCTGGTTCAAAGGCTTCCTTTTTTTTTTTTTCTTTTTTTCATTTTGTGTTGTTTTAAACCATAGTTTTTCCAAGCATCTCAGCTGTTTCACTCTCTGGTTCTGTATCTGGCCCTCTCCTCAACTGTTAGCCTCTGTGGGTGGAACAGAGCTCATGTCACACATACTAGGTCTCATTTTCTCAAAATGATCCATTAGCACGAACCCCAGCCACCCAATAATCGGTCACTTTTTGGTTCCTTCAACGCCAGGCAAACCTCCTTTCCATCCATGTATGATTTTATGGCCCAGGGCACAGGAGTCTGTAGGATGCCTTGCAAATCATACTTTTCAAAATCATTCTTTTCTCCATTCTGTAACCTGGGATTCCAACTCCAAATAAACTGCTTCTTTTCTTTTTTTTTTCCATTTTAAGGCTGCGGGTGGGTCAAGAACAGGGGTGAGGGGTTGGTCTCTTCATACTGCCGTTTTATGACTTGCCTCCAGTATCAAATGTGATCAAGATGTCTGTGCGTACAGACAGCTGAATGAGCGGGAGCCACTTGACAGTAGCGTATGACCACCACGCACTGAGACTTCTAAGAAGAATAACTGCTGAGTCCTTGGCTGCGTGTGCTCTTTCCTCAGCCGAGGTCGTAAACCAGCAGCGTCACCTCAGACGTGTGTGTGTATTGCTTCTCTCTCAAGCAGGTTCAGCAAGGAGTAGATAAAAGCAAACTATACATGCAAGGGGCCAGAGGCAAAGAGAACGAGGGACTGAAGAGAGCGAGGAGATTATGCATGTTATATAAGAAATACCTGCCAATTTCTTTGCAAGTGGGGGTGGATTAAACGCTGTTTTGAAGGAAAGGAGACATGTATTTTGATATATAATAAAAGTTGGTTTTTCTGTCATTGGTAAAGTGTCATAACACACACACACACACACTCTCTCTCTCTCTCTCTCTCTCTCTCTCTCTCTCTCTCTCTCTTTCTTCCCATTAAGGTACACCCAGAGTGATTTAAAACATAACTGGTAAGACTAACTAAAGAGGAAAGCCAAGATGGGAGATTTATGCTTTCAGTACATTTTTAAAGGTGGTTCTGTTTAGTCTTCTACAGGTTCTGAAATCCTAGTCTAGTGAAAATACAGATGGTTTCTAGATTTTAATGTGATCTTCTTTTTTTCTTTAAGCTTGAAGAAGAATTCCAAAGAGAGGCCAACATATCCAGAGCTTATGGTGAGTATTGTTAGTGGTGTAAATGTGTCCAGACTAATAGCGAGTACAGGGAAAATGACTGACACCTAAATTATAATCAAACAGCTGTATTGGAAGTGCTGATTCACTGAGACATTGGTAACTGAGGTTAAACTACGAAAAACAGAGCCGAGGCCTTCGTGTGCCCTATACCCATCCTTAGTATAACCGGGCTGTGTCACCAGTCTCAGCAATTTTTTACATGATAATAAAACCTATCATCGTATAGACCAAATTATGTCTGTGAAATTTATATTTTCAAATTTTAAAGACATTAGGAGTCACCAAGGAACACAAATAGAAGGAAACCATAATTTAAAGGATTTCAATAATGAGAGAAACTTAAGTGCTACATGATTGATCAATTTTTGATAAAACATTTAGGATTCGTTGGATGAAGCTCTTTTTGGTGGGAGTTTAGGGAGGAAAGAATCACTTTGTTTTCTCCTGGTTTCACTTTAGTGGAAAAAAGAAAGACAGAGCCTTATTAATTTGAATTATCCTACCTCAGCATTCACAGTTTATTATTTGCGCTATCCGTAAAAAAGGTGAAGATAAGACCTCAGGGTTGTTGTTTTTAAATAGTTTCTTTTAAATCATGGAGACTGCAATTCTAAGCTAGTTACAGATGATTCTTAAATAGACATAGTAGGGACCTATACTTGGCAATTCTTATCTATGAGTATGTTGAATGCGGGAGAGACATTTTTTTTTTGAAATATAAAATTCAGACTATTTACTGATTTGTGTTAATCCCTCCCTCGATGTGCTTCAATTATTAAGGTTTTAATTTTAGCAAGGAAAGGAAGAATTCTGTTTGTGCACAACTGCAAAAGACATAAGAGCAAACCTTGGCACCATTTCTAACTGGAGCGTAGTTATTCAGCAGGTGTTAAATGCTTGCTCCCATCCCATCCCACCCACAAGCAGCGCTCAGTCTTCAGGACCAACTCCGGGCAGGTGACAGAAGTACAGGTTCCTGATATCTCTTAACAAACGGGGTGGTGAAGTGGCTCCAGCCTGGAGAAGTATAGCTTGTTACCTACTTGTGTGTCTTCTTTGGAAGAATGTCTAGTCAGGTCCTCTGTCTGTTTTTAACTTGGATATTTTGGGTTTTCTGCTATTGAGTTGTATGATTTTTTTTTTTTTTTTTTTTTTTGGCTGCACCATGCAGCATGCATACCAGGATCTTAGTTCTCTGACCAGGGATGGAACCCGCACCCCCTGCAGTGGAAGTGGGGAGTCTTAACCACTGGACCACCAGGGAAGTCCCCCCTTTTTTTTTTGAGTCCCTTATATATTTTGGATAATAACCCCTTATCAGAGATATGGTTTGCAAATATTTTCTCCCGTTCCACAGACTGCCTTTTCATTCTGTTGTTTCTTTGCCGTGCAGAAGCATTTTAGTTTGATGTAGTCCCACTTGTTGATTTTTTTCCAACAAGTATATGGAAAGGTATCACTAGTCATCAGGGAAATACACATCAAAACCGCAGTCAGATATCACCTCACACCTGTTAGAGTGGTGTGAAAGATAAGAGATGAACACTGGTGAAGATGCAGAGAAAAGGGAGTCCTTGTACAAGATTGGTGGGAATGTAAACTGGTACAGCCAGTATAGAAAACAGTTACGGAGGTTCCTCACCAAATTAAAAACAGAACTATCTTATGATTAACAATTCCACTTCTGGGCATATATCTGAAGGAAATGAAATCACTATCTTGAGGAGATATCTGCACCCCCATGTTCATTGCAGCAGTATTTATAACAGCCAAGACGTGGAAACAATCTAAGTGCCCAATGATGGATGAACAGATGAAGATAAATATATATATATATACACACACACACAATGGAATATTATTCAAGCATTAAAAAAGGAAATCCTGCCATTTACGACAACACGGGTGAAGCCTGAGGACATTATTCTAAGTGAAATAAGTCAGACAGAAAAAAACAAATACTGTATGATCTAACTTAAATGTGAAATCTTAAAAAAACTGAACTTAAAGAAACAGAGTAGATTGGTGGTTGCCAGGGGTGGGTGGGTTGGGGGACTGGATAAAGGTGGTTAAAGAATACAGACTTCTATTTACAAGATGAATAAGTTCTGGGGGTAGAATATATAGCATGGGGACTAGAGTTGACAACAATGTATTACATATATTCGAAAGTTGCCAGGGAAGTAGAAAGCATATCTGGTCAGTCACAGCTTATCACGTGGATTTTTAGTTCTGTTGGTTAAGCATGGATTTAAGTCTGAACCACGCATCAACTGTGTGACTGTGAAAGAGTTCTGGGAAGAGTCTGACAAGAGACAAGGCATCCTTCTTGGGCTTCTTTGTCCTCTTTAAAAAGGCAGCCCCTGGGACTCAGCATTCAACTAAGCTTTATTCAACTAATACCCGCAATTGAGGCAGAAAAGGAGATGAGTAATGCTTGAAAAAATCTTAGCATACTGCCTGTTTGGGTTAAATATTTCCTCTCTGATTATGTTTATAATAGCCAGTCAGGGGCCTTTTCAACCCTGGCTACTCTGGTATTCTTCTGCAACCCCCAGAGTATTTTAAAATTAATGTCACATAAAGGGCAATAGGCATAGAGCGATTCCTGTGGGGTCCTATGGGGCCCGTACTCCTATTGTAAAGTTGCCTTGTTCGTCAGTCTTTTTAGATACAAGAATATTTTCTGTATATCTCTGGTGATTTAAAATGCATGACATTTTTTTCCCCCTTCCAAGTGACTTATCAGAAGTTTCAATGGAACACCCTTGAGAAAAAATGCTGAGTCCTAGCTTAATATCCATTGGTAGCTGATGCTGAATTCTACTTTTCCAATTTATTCTAACACTATGGTCTATTATGGTCTACATACTAATGTTGTAAGATCGTGTGGGTCTCCCCTCCCCCCCCCCCCCGGCCTTTTATGGCATTCATCTTTGTGGTCCTGGAAACGGACTTGCCTTTTAAGGCCATAACTACTCCTTGCTTTTCTGTGGAATTGAGGTTTTTCAATGGAAAATCTGAGTCCAAACTCTTTGACTGTAGCTTTGGGAAAACACATGCTGAGAGGCTATTGTTTAGGTTGTGGGAGTTGGTGAAGAGGTAGAAAGGAAAAAAAACCTCCTTTTTTCCAGGTGAAGAACAGTATAATTAAGGCCCCAACCCAGGCATGTGCCTTTTATAGAAATTCCATATATTTTGCCCTGTTTGGCTTGAGGAGTGGACATGCTTTAAGATCATTTCGTTTGCTTATTCTCTCAAATGTCCATGGGGGGCATGACTCGGTAGGAACTGTTCTTCTGGGGTAGGGGGCCAGCCAGTGTTTTTGTCAAGGATTAGACAGTAAATATTTTAGGCTTTGTGGGCTGTCACAACAACTTGACTCTGCTGCTTCGGTGTGAGAGCCGCCATATTCAATAGGTAAACAAAAGGGTGTGGCTGCGTTCCAATAAAACTTTATTTCAGAAATAGGCAGTGAGCCAGACGTGGCCGCTGGTCCATCAATTGCTGACCCCTGTCCTAGATGATAACCACGAGAAATGAAAACCAGGTGACTGCCCAGTGAGGTGATTACGTTCCCTGAATGTCCCGGGAAGTCCTAGACTGAATCACAGTGTTAAACGGGGATGACCGAACACAGAGAAAACCACTGTCTTGAGGGATGAGGTGTCTGCAGGGGGTCTGGAGACTCTTGGTGATGGCAGCGATGCTCCGGCAGTACGTTCAAGTCCTCCCTTCCTGTACCTGGCCCCTCTTTGGAGAACCTCAGCCTGGGCCTATCGTCTGGGGATGATTCCGTGGTGCCCCTTCGCTGTCTCCTGGTTGCTGTCCTTGCTATTCTTAGCTGATTGCTTATAGAAGGGACTGGTTCCCTCCCAGCCTTTTACAGCCTCAAAACCCACACAAGAAGACGAGCCACACTTTCCATTTTCGCATGCCCGCCTGCTTTCCCCTGCCCCTGCCCTCTGGCTCTCACAGCATTTTCCCAGCCTGAGAATAAACTGAAAGATGCCTGAGGATTTTTTATTTTTTAAGGCTCCAGGTCAGGTTATTGAATTCAATCACAGACCCGGGCTACGTACACTGAGCTAAGAACCACCAGCAGAACCAGAGGTAGGACAGGACTGGCAGGCATTGAAAGCAGTCGCTGAGACAATCCAAGGCTTGACGTGTCCTGTTTTGATAGTAAAAAGCTTTAAAGGACATAAAATGATCTCTAAGTGTCAAGATGCTGTGGGAAAGCTAATAAGCATGATGGTAACACTTGGTAAGTGTGCTGTGTATGCGGTTAGTAATCGAAAGTAATGCTTCTATTTATTTATCCAAGGAGCTCAAGAGGAAGGGCCCAGCACCTAGAGCTTCAGTTAATCCCATGGATATGAAACTCTGGAGCAGCACCCAACCTGTATCTTCAGATGGGCAAAGGCAGAAAACCTTTTTTTTTTTTTTCAGTCATGATACTTAATGGTGACCACCTACCTTCTTTGGGGCTTTATTTCTTTGTTCCTTTCCCATTTGCATTGTTTTCTAAAACTTCCACGGGTGGGCATTCAGTTTCCCACAGGGCTGACTCATCCAGCCCTCTGCTGTCAGGTTTAAAACAAATATAATTAGAAAACCTACAGCTAGGCAACGTGAAAGTTGTAAACTAAAATCCTCAAAGTCAGGGGAAGCCGAGTGAGTCATCTACATGTCTGCGAGCAAAAACGCTCATATTTAGCTGTTCAACTAGTCCTTGAGAACAATGCCCCCAGACAATCAGGGAGAGGGCCCTCCTAGCTCGGGGGCATGTGGCACTAGGCGCTACCTGAAGGAACCGTCCTTTTTGGTTTGTTCGGTTTGTTCTGTTTCCACTGGGAGAACTGTGGATCATGAGCTGATGTGTCTACTTCTAACTAGAGGTGTAAGGTTCCAGTGTGACGGCCAGGCACTTCCTGTAACAAAATTGAGCAATTTGGGGAGGACTGCCCTGCTGCAGAGCAAATGGCTTCTTTTCCTTCAGAATTGTTTTGAAATGTGTGGCTTCCTGTATTGGACTGTGCTTATTTCCCCAGCAAAGAACAAGACTTGGTGTAAAGTTTACTTAATCGGAGCTGCATGAATAGAGACCATTTTTTGCTTTTCAGTTTTTCAATTCCAAGTTGCATTTTCTCTGCTCATACCTCGAGTCGGGCAGGCTACATTATTTTCCAAATGGATCAAATCATCATGGAGAGACATATGTATCACTTGTAGATGTGGCTTGAAAAGCAGCATTGTTAGCTGTCTCAGTCCAAACCGCCTCTCCTGGTATTTTAAAAATTGGTTTCTCACTCTGCCACCCATTTCTTGAGAACTGAATGTACATAAGCCTCTGAAATTTCTAATTATTTTACTACCGTATCTGTCTAGAAATTACTTTGTAAGGGACAGGGTTATTTGTAAATCGGAGCCTTGGACCATCTTTGCTATTCCTTGTATTTTACCAGGAATGGATGTGTATAGCTAGTTACATGTGTATATTTTAAAGCAGTGGATACACTGTCATGGAAATATATACCAAAATGGGAGGAGCAGCAGCTAAGCAATATCTTTAAAAAGTTTGCACAGGGGAGGGCGGGATGAACTGGGAGATTCGGTTTGACATAAATACACTACCATGTGTAAAATACACAGCTAGTGGGAAGCTGCTGTAGAGCACAGCGAGCTCAGCTCGGTGCTCTGTGATGCCCTAGAAGGGTGGGATTGGGAGGGGGGAGGTCCAAGAGGGAGGGGATATATGTATACATAGAGCTGATTCACTTCACTGTACAGCAGAAACTAACACAACATTGTAAAGCAATTATACTCCAATTAAAAAAAGAAAGTTTGCATCACTAAATGTGTACTTGGTTTGGGAGGGGGTAGGAAGAGTCCAGTTTAGCCCTGATAGGGGTACTTAATTTGTTGACTAGCCAGATCTGTTAACTTGGTAATCTCATGCATTGTCAGTGACAGATATTAATATCAGGTATTTTTCTTTTCTCTACCAGCAACATCCATTTTTCACCCTACACGAATCCAAAGCGACAGATGTGGCATCTTTTGTAAAATCGATTCTTGGAGACTAAAAACAACGGACTCCATCAGTTGACCCTCCTGTGGACTGGTGGGTTTAACGGGGTGAAGCAAGTTCACTAAAGCGCCAATAGAAACTCATCTTTGAGATAATTTAATCCTGCCTCTCAGAAGGTTTTTTTCTCCCCATTTCTTTTTTTTTTTTTTCCCCTCCAAAGGGGGCCTTGGAATCTATAGTATAGAATGAACTGTCTAGATGGAAGAAATATGATAAAGGCTTAGGACTTAAAAAAGGTGATTAAATATTTAATGATGTATCATATGAGTCCTTAGGCTTTTCAGACTTCTCTTGTTCTTTACAAAATGAATGCATTGGCCCTGGTAAAAAGGTGCTACAGTGGTGATGAAATTGTAAGTAGATCTGTGGTTTGTCCCACTTATTATTTTAATATTTATGTTTAAGCGCTTGGTTGAAAAGATTCCATTTTATGCAAGGAGGGAGAGACAAAAGACAAGATTGGGTTGGCAGTATTTATAGGCTTTTTCATTTTTTAAGTTCAGTCGTGTCTGTGGTCCAGAAGAAGTTATTTAATGTGCATCTTTAGGAGTATTATAAAAGTATCCACCAGGAGCTCTTGTGAAGTATCTGTCCCAGCTGTTGTGGCTGCTGCCGTGTTCCTAAATTTCTGCTCCATCCTGGGGAATAACCACATTTTCTGGTGAAGTGGCAAGGTATCCTGGTCATACTCTTTTCCCAACTTTGGAAAACATAAAATCACTTTTATCACAGCTCAAAGAGTCACAGATTTGGTTCTCTTGACATTTGTGTTACACTATTAATGGAATGTGACTTGTGATGTGATTTTCTATCATCTGTCTATCCTTCTACACGTGCGCGCGCATGTGTATGTTTGTATTTGATGTCACAAATTCTGCCAAATGGCTCTTATAAATAACGTCTAATATCTATAAATACCATCTAAGGAGGACGTTTGTCAGTCCTAAGGGGAAATACGTCATACCACACAGAGAATCAGTGCCTTCCTCTGCCTTTCCCCCTCCTACGATGTATAAGCCCCAAGGATTGCCTTTGTTGTTACTGTACTCTTGCTTTTTTTTTTTTTGGTTTTGTTTTCTGTTCAGTGAAGAAGCCTTACTATAAATGCAAGGGCTGCAGTAGAAGAAAATTAAAGGCAGTGAGTCGTTCTCTGATAAGGTGAGAAGATAATGGGAAGGGCTGAATGAATTCCTGGAAGTAGAGGCCACATTTCCACAGGCCGAGTTCAAGGCACGTCCTTCTTCAGCAGTGGATCGCTCCACGGTGGGAGGCCAGCTCCATGGTGGATTCCTAACAGGCGGACGAGGCAACAAAAGCTCTTTCTCATGGCCAGATACACCCACGGGTTCTCTGATCTGGGGCTTGAGGTTCCTCAAAGGTCCAAGAGTGAAGTGGTCCACAGGGAAAATACGACTGAGAACCGCCAGGAAAACACTGTGTTAATACAAAGCCACTCTTGCAGCACAAGGGCAGAGAACTTTTATTAAAAGAAAAAAAGAACACACTCTGTTGTTCCTTTCTTTGCCTCAAGTTCACAAATATGGAGAGAAGACTGCTCCCTTGAATACTCCGCTTTTTCCCCTTTTAGATTGTGAGGGGCAATCATATCTTTTTCTCTCTTTGCATGTTTCCCTTGTTCTTGGCATCCAGCTCATGCCCAGAGAGGGTATGGCTCGTCCATACACTTCTTCATCTTCAGTTCCAAGACATACCTGTTTGATAAACATCAAGTTCATCTGCTTTGATGCTACCCCGGTCTTCATCTTTCTCCAGCCAGAAAAAAGGGTATTATCCCAGTTATTATTGCCATTCACTTTCCTACCCTTCTTTCTAAATCTGGAAGTTTCTCTCTTTGAGACCCAGAGAAAAAAATCAAAACTGTACTCATTCATCTTCTGAGAAAAGAAAGTAGCAGAAAAATATCTGAGGCCATTTCATGACAGTTTTTGTTGAAATATGTAAAGCAAGACACCTATCTGGTCTGGGTCAGATTACTCTCACCTCGCGTTCAGTGTGATTTCTACTTTGAAATTTTCTTAACTAACTGTGTGTCTCATGTGTACCCATCTCCAGTCTGTGAGCCCGGGGCCTGGAATCACAAAACAAGTACACCCGGGGAGAGGAGTTAGTCAACGGTTCTCAACCCTGGTGCACACTGGCATCACTGGGAGCTTGTGAACGCTGTTAATGCCAAGGCCCCAGAGAGTCTCACTTAACTGGTCAGGGTAGGACCTGGGAGCAGGCAGTTTTCACAGGCCACTACTGTGATTCTGATGTGCAGCAGGGTCGACAGCATGGTCTACTACCCCCTAGGGAGAGAGACGGAATACTGATTTGAAATTTGGGATACCTTTTCCCCATAGAAACGATGTTCTACATGGTGATTAGGTATCTTACATACTAAAGTAGAATGGCCTGATAGCCTTACAAGTCTAAAGTTTAGAATTTTTTTAAGAACTGTGTTATAAGTTCTAAACAACTAATTTTAAAATAAATATAGAGATGCATAAACTATATTTAGGTTGATGTAAGTTGGGAGTCTCCTGTACATACGTGTGTGTGTGTGTGTGTGTGTGTGTGTGTGTGTGTGTGTGTGTGTAGAGAGAGAGAGAAGAAATCCCTGTCCAGGGATGATACTCAAAATATTTCATGTGCTACCAGCATGGACCATCTGAATATTAGCCTTGCCTATAATTATCAGTGTATCAGAAAGTCAATATATCTCTATAAAAGAGATCATGCTCTTCTTTCCACAAATGTATTTGATTTGGTGTGATATAATTACCCACATTATATATTGTCTTTATGTTGATAAAAATATCCATTTCTCTATATGTTGTTGGCTTCAGAGGTATGCCAGAAAAGTAATGTGAATGACTTTTAGGACAATTGCCGTTTACGTGTGTGTATCAGTAAGGATTGCCCTTCAGAGGAAACACTTTCAGGATTCTTTATGTGAATAATGCTACTAAATATCTTGGCCACTTCTCTTTCAGAAAAGGCTTCAGAATCCACTTCCTCCCCCATACATGTTACATGTAGAATCATCATTTTATAATTATTCCTTAGTTGTTTGTTTGTTTTTACAAAAATCCTTACCAGGTATTTTCCTCTTTGTTTTACCCACCTTGTGTATCAGACTTAGCACCAAGCTGTGCTTGGCAACTTCTAGAAGTCAAATTTGCCCTCAGAGCTGGAGTTTCATCATTGACAACTTTGAAATGTCCTTTTAGAAGACCATGCATTGGCTCTGAAGATAATTTCAAATGTAGATTTCTCAAAAAAGCACGTGCTCGTTTTTAAGCAAAGTCAACCTCCCCGGAGTAAGTGTAGAGCCTCCCCAGTGGTGACTAAAGGAGAAGGAAATCACACAGATGTGTGTACTTCATGATAAAATATCAGAGAGCCCCCAGTTTCCCAGCTGGCAACTTCTATCAGCCCCAATGTGGAAGAACCGTCCGTTCTTCTAGTGTCTGTGTTTGGTCGCACTGATGTAATCAGAACAAATTGGTTACATACGCCGCTTCTCTCGTGCTTACACAGTCTGAGATGGAAAATGAGTATGTGTGTGTACAGCTCAGAACTGTCTGTCTTTTACCGTGCTTGTATATCCTCCAAGCCTAACCCAAAAATGTATGTGCCAGAGATTCCCAAACAGCCTCTCTTCAGGGTGCCATTGATTGTCTTAGTAACTTTTTCCACGGTGCCCTAGGCCAAAAGAAATACTTAACAGTTCCATTTATTAAGTCGTTAGGTCCACAAAACTTTTTGTCTTCATGTTGAAACAGTTTATTAAACTAGCAAGGAGAAGTCGGTAATTGAAATGACAATAAACAGTACCATTTACAGGAGCATCAAAAACCTCAAAATGCTTAGGGACAGATTTAGCAAAATAGACACAACACCTGAACAGTGAAAACTATACAATGTTTCAGAGAGAAATGAAGGAGACCTGAATAAATGGAACGAAATATTATGTTCCTGCGTTGGAAGATATTGTTTTCATATCAGTTCTTTCCAAATTGATTTATAGAATCAATGCACTCTCAATAAAAATTCCAGCAGGTTTTAAAAATATATAAGTTGACAAGTTGATTCTAAAATTTATATAGAAGCACAAAAGATCTTAATAGCTCAAACAGTTCTGAAGTAAAAGAGCGAAGTTGGAGGACTTACACAGTTGTCCCTGGTACCCTTGGGGGACTGGTTCCAGGACATCCCATGGGTACCAAAATCCATGGATGCTCAAGTCCGTTTTATAAAACGGTATAGTATTTGCGTATAACCTGTGCACATCCTCCCATACGAGGTCTACACAACTTAATTGTAGTAGTTTGCAGGATGTCCTACAGATGCCGCTGTGGTTCCCTTGAAAAGTTATGATATCTTGTGTCCCTAGGAGTTTTCTGTGGAGTCTCAGGGTGTCTCAGCACACAGTTTGGGAACCACAGGTGTATGTTTTTTTTTGCTCTGTCTACAGTTCGTGACCCTGAAAACGCAACTCTTGGTTACTGAGTCCTCTGTGCGACTTCACTGTTGTGTCTCATTACTGTTGCCGCTTGCCTCTCATTGATTAGGTTTTTAATTGAGGCCCTACCCTTCTTTGCTGTTCGTCAGCCCTGCGACCCTGATGTCATGGTCTAGAAAGTGAAACATTCCTTTGCCCCAGCATTGGAGGAGGTCAGCCTTGAGGCTAAAGAGGCACTGTTTTCTGCTAATGCAGTTGATTTAGTGTCTTTGAAACAGAATCACAAAGGAGGCAGAGTGGGGCGAATGTTTTTGCAGTTTAACTCTAAAAATGCTTTTGTTGACCAAGAGGCTTCACCAGCTCTGCTCAGGGAAACTGCTGTTTCTCTCAAAGGTGTCGAACAAAACACTTTATCTTTGGCCTGAAAGTGCAGTGGATACCTACTTCTTGATTTCCCAACCCCAATGCTTTTTTAGCTATGTAACGCCCTCTGACCTCGAAGGAGGATTCTTATTTTCATAAAATTCATTGGAGCTGGTGGTCAGATCTAGTAAAATGAATTAAACCTCTACTGTGCTGGGGATTTTGCCTTCTTAATGTCTATCTGTGATTTAAAGGGAGATTTCCTAGCTTAAAGGAATCTTCCATTTTTATTAGCAAGTAAAAGGTGCAGTTTTCAATCCAACCCCTGATGATTTACATATTCAGATGGGAAAATGCCAGAGTAAAATCTAGGAAGAGGAAGTTACCAAACCTGATAGAATAGACAAAAGGTATTTTACTGTAGAAGGTCCATGTTCCTCTTATCTGTGTGTGTGTGTGTGTGTGTGTGTGTGTGTGTAGCACTGTTTAATGTGCTAAGGATACTCTTTGGTTTTCTTTGGCTTTAAGTGGGGTACTCTGGATTGCTTTGAGACTCTGTTGAAAGCTAGGACCTTTTCCCTAGGAAAATGTACACTGTACATAGTTTTGCAAACATTTTTCGTTGTGGGAGAGGGGAGTAGAGTACAATCCCATATGATCAATAACTTCTGGCTCTGTAGAATGTGGACTTTGACACCCCAGACCAGGGGTTGGCAAACTTTTTCTGTATAAAGGGCCAGATAGTAAATATTTCTGGATTTGTGTGCCATGCAGTCTCTGCTGCAACGATTCAAGTCTGCTGTCCGAGAGTGAAAGCATCCATAAACAATATGTAAATGGATGAGCACAGTGCTGTGTTCCAATAAAACTTTATTTACAAAATCAGGCAATGGGCCAGGCCATGGTTTTCCATAACCTGTTCTAGACCATCAAATACAAAACTGCAATTGATTAATTCTACGTATAGAGTTCTTCCATTTAGTATTTAGCTCAACTGCTGTTGAGGCAGATTAGGAAGGTGGACATAGGAAAATGAATTCTGAAAAGATGGGGACTGTTCAATCCCATGAAAATTGCCTCTTAATTTCCTCAGGTAAGTATTCTGCTCTGGAAGCCAACGGGACAATTTTCTTCAGATTAAGTTGAGTATCCACCTTTTGCATTTCTATGCAATAACTTACTTCGTAACATGGAAATAAAGGCACACTTCTCCCAGACATTCACTGCATTCTTGTCTCTTAGCTTTGCATTTTGTTTCTCTTTGTGGTGTGATTCATGTGCAAGGAGAATCATGAACCCAGACACAAATCATCCGGTTTTCCTTCTTCCTGAACTGCATCAGGATTTGAGAAGCTGGGAGGCCACTTTAACCTCAGAAGTAGAAGGTAGATAGAATTCTTAAAATCTTCCAATTCATCCACCTCATCTGTTCGGCTGTCTTTGAAGAGAGTGATAAAGAATAGTTTGGGGTCAAAATACTTGTTCTCAGGTAGACTTAGCGCCATAGGAGACGCAGACCTACCCCTTGAGTGCTGTCCCTGGGCTTGGAGAGAGGAGTCCGCTTTACCTTCCTCCTTTTTCAAGGGGTCTATGCTGGATGCCTCCTTTCTGATGTGACTGTCTTGGGTTGCCAGCCTTGCTGGAATCTCTGGGCTCCACAGCCCTCGGTGAAAGCTCTGTTTTCTCCATGGGACTGTAACAACTGTATAATTTGCTTTGCTTCTGTCAGTAATTATCCTCTTTGCTGTACAGAATGCTATACAAATAACAGTCTGCCAGTTACCTAAGCTGTCTCTATTTTCTTCTTCCAGGACAACACATCTTCCTTAAAGCTACAGTCTCTTTACTATTCAGGAACTTCTTTTTTTTTCCTGCTACACCATCGGGCAAACATAAAGTACAGTTAAAATGATACCCGGAAACTCCTCATGGGAGCATATTTAAGTATTTGCTCTGGCAATTTACCTAAAAGAATGTTTTCTCTTCACCTAGGGAAATAAAACCTGAATTCCTGAGCCTTCAAAGTGAAACTACCCTTCTGGGGGAAGCATATTGCCACCAAATACATCACTCACCACCTGTTCCTGGTTTCTGCAAAGAAGATGTGTCATTTTTCTGAGGTTTAGAGAGTCTGTGTTTACAGCTCTACAAATATCATTCTACCATTGCAGGTTTTCTAATGGAGCCATTTGGAATCAAGACTTCACCTGGGGTTTATTCTTTTCAGTTCCTGACCCAAACTCCTATTGCAAGCGACATTTCTCTAAAAGCCTTTTTTGTATCTGAGGGAAGAGAACTGAGGGAAGAGAACTGGGCCTCAGAAAAAACATAAAGCAAGGTCAAGGACTTTGTGATAGGGATTCTTTTCTTTAAAAAGAAGCCGATAGCACCTCATAACACAAACATGTGTTAACAGAATTTAAAAATATCCAGCCTTGTTCCCTTGGACTGTCAGTATCTTGACATCACTTTTATTTGTCATTTGAAGTAGGATATCAAGCCCTTCATTCTTGGGAGTTTACAGTTAGATTTTGGGAGATTTGCATTGTATTTCTTTCTTACAGTTGTCAGTATGGACATATGTCTCTGTGGACACTTAATCCTGACACACGTGAGTTTTGCCCAGGTTACACTTTTGCATTTCTGGGTTTCAAGGTCTCTTTCGAGGAATGAGGCTAATGCTCTTATGACTTGGAGACTGAGTTCAGGGAAAGCACGGGGCAGTGTAGGCACTTACTTGTGTCTTAATATAGGAAAAAACAAAACAAAACAGAACTTCCTAAGTAAACCCCAGGGTTTGTGGCTTTGGCCAGGCCATCAGGGTCTTTTCTGTTTTTCTTGAGTGCATTTGCTTGCTATTCCTCTGCCGGTTACAGATGAACTGGGTTGACTTAACACTTCTGTGGAAAGGAAGTGATCCAACCGTTTTCATATATCAAAAGTCAGAATCAGCAGTTTTGCATTGGTCTTGCCTACGTGGACTCTATTGTTCTCAGATCGTGAAATGGTGAGGGACAGCTAAGAGAACTTGTAGCAAAGCTCTCATTCACAATATTAAGATCTTATAATAAAACTTCCATTTGGCCTTTAAAGAAGAGCAGCTGGGTTGGCTACGTCTTCCTCCAAAGTCACATTCTACTGTGGCCAGGAATGAACAATTAGCATCATTTGGTCACTACCAGTGTTTGTGTTGGAGCCTGCAAGCTATTTCAATAGAGCAAGTCAAGCCACTGCCCTAGGGGATTGTCATCGGACTTCGTAGTTTCAGGCTAAACAGTGATGTGAAATTGTGCTTGGGGCCTCGAAGAAAAGATAAATGCAAAGGGCTGGCACCCCATGGAAGAGCAAGCTGATAAGAGAAGCAGACAGATATATCCCTTAATTTATTTTCAGTAATACTATAAAGATGATCTCCTATGGGAAAATCTATGAAAAAGCCAAGCCTTTATTATTATTTTTTTTCTTCAAAATATTGAACTATAAGAGGATTCAGAAAGTGGCATAGATTTGGATATCAGAGAATTTTCTCTTGTTTCCCTAGTGTTACTGATTCTACAGAGACCATTTAAACTGATGGCGCCCAGAAAAGAAGGTACATGATTAGAGGGGTGATAAAGCATTTTGAGAGTATGCAACCCGTCTATCGGCTGCCTTCTGGGTAAAGAAAAATGAACACAAAACCAAGCCTCCTAACGTTTAGTTCCGGGGGCAAACATTTTTAAGAAAGGTGGACACCAAAGGTTATCTGATGAGCATACTTTTTTCACAATGCAGAGAACTGTGAATGTTCATAGAAATACACTACAGGTCTTCACCAGAAGAGCTAGAATTTATAATTAAAAAAAAAAAAAGCTAGTTTGAATTTTCAGAAGCAGTGTCGAAGAAGTGGTTGTTCTATTTTCTTTTCTTCTGATCTCAAGTGGCCTACTGTATGTTCAATTCTCGGGAAGGTAAGAGTTAAGGGCACAGAAGTTGTTTCCAGACTATATTCACTGGTGCTTCTGGGGGGGGAGGGGTCTCGTCGAAGGGGGAGGGAAGAGAGTGTGATAAAGGTCAACCTTGCCTATCTGAAACCCCTGTCAAACTCCAATCAAAATATTTGGCTATCAATATTGTTCCCTTTAACTGGAAGTCTCTGTGGCTATTAAAGCCTTGGGAACCTAGGATGAAATGACCCATCGAGGACCACAAATAGCCCAAGAACCTGGGAGCTGTGTCTTCAACAATATCTGTGCGTCCCTGATGTTTGCTGTCTGGAGTATGCTAACAGGACTTGGAAGCAGAAGGGCAAGAGAGGGTCATGTATGTTCATTTTCAAGCATGAATCATTTGAAAGAAAGCGTAGACATTGACCTGTGACGGCCGTGCCTACAGATCCTTAAGTTGGTTACTACTGTAAAGTGGCTGAGGGTAACCTGATCTCAGTGGCAAGGAAGTGTTGTCACTGGGATGTTGATGGGCAGTGGAATTTCTAAATTTCTACATTTGCAGAGGCGGGAACTGTCATTTTTGTTCATTGACACACAGGAAAAAAATGAAGCTCTTTGGACAGTGTTAGCACGGAGAAGGGTGAGTTCTGAGGCTCAAGCTGAAGGTCACCGCTGCTGGGTTTTACAAAGGCTGCAGGTGGAGAACAGGAGTGGGTCCCAGGGTGGCCCGTGGGAGCTGGAAACTGAGACAGTGTATCTGTCGTGGATGGAACGCAAGGGAACATTCAGACATCAAACGGATCGTATCAGGTGCCTTCTGCACACTCATCAAAAATCTGCGGTGAATTTTGACAGTGGTACCTTTGCCATCAAACCAAATTTAACAGCTGGGGTTCCAAAGCAGCCATTTCAGAACAACTATTTGTGTCAAAAAGTTACATGTGGCAACAATTTGTCACGTTTGCAGCCAATCTGTGTGCGAAAGCCACCCGAGGAGGCTCGATTAAGAAAATTCAGACAATTTATCCGTCACCTTATCCATGTGTTTGTTTTATTCTCTAGTCTCAAATTTATTTTCTGAGTGGAGTGATTTTTCTCTATGAACTGGAATGATGAAGTGATGTTTTAATAAAATAGGTATTTTTAGAGGAAAAATGTTTCCCTTCTGTAATTAACTTCCACAATTGGGACATATTTCCTACACTACGGAATCATCACGTGGGGTCATTTAAAGCTGAAAGAGGGGTTGGGGTATATCAATAGTTCAAATTGTTTATTTAAATACATGAACATTTTTCTATATATTTTGTGAAAATATTGATGAGATGCTAGATATATACCTACTATATGGAACTGAACTTTACAAGAACTTTAGTTTGATAAATGGGGTTCCCCAGATTCCTTTGTGCCTCAGTTTTACTGCTGAAAATGCTGCTTTCATTTATTAATCTGGTCTTTGTATGGAAAAAAAAAAACCCCACCTTTTCTTACCTTGTGTGAATTTTATGAGAGGCCTTTTTTATTTGTATATATGATTGATTGTTTTCCTGTGTTGCACCCCAGCTTTGGTTTTAAGCCATGTTTATTGTAAAGACAGCTGTTGGGCAAGTGGAAACATGCCTGGTCTTTACAATCCCTTGATGCTAGAAGGAAGTAATCCTAGATGCTGATTATTAGGAGGCCCTGCTATCTCTTCCTGGAACCTGATATATTCTGAAAGGAGATCGGAGAGGTTTCGAAACCCGTCTCTGGCTCTGTGTCTCTGGAGAGTGTGAAACAGAAGCCTGACCCCCGTTCTGTGGATTCCCTCGTCCTTCCTGCCATGCAGAGCACACTGCTTGCTACCTTTCCTGGTGAAACTCATCTCTTCTTTGTGGATTGCCGTATCTTTTCTTTATGGCTGAGGTGGGCTGGGCTGTAAAGCATGCAATTCATTGTGAGTTTATCCAGTAAAGACCTCTGAAGACTGTGGGTAGAATGTTTCCATGCCTTTGAGGTGCATGTTACATCTATGTTTTGGCCTTGGGGACTTTTTGCTTGTGAGCTGAAAAAGGAAAGAAGAACTTGGGGGTCTATCCTTAACTCTGTGTTTTTCTACATGGAAATGTGTGCGGCAGCTCCCTTAAGGGCACAACCTTCCTAACCATTGTATAGGGAAAGGGGAATTATGAATATCAATCGATAACTTCCAGCCAAAGCTTCAGTATTGTATTTAAAAAGACCTGTTTTGAGGGGACGTGTACCTTTTGTTGTCTTTCCCGTGTTAGCTTTGGCGGGGGTGGGACAGGCATTTTCATTTTAGCTTAGCTTTCCTGTTACCCAGGTTGTGTGCACTGCTGTTGTTGTTTTCATTTAAACTACCGCTTATTGTAATTGGTGATGTTATCTCAAAATCTCGAAACCAAGGAAATACCGGGCTGGCCAAAAAGTTTGTTCCTGGAAGCTAATGCGCAGGACTTGAGGTAGATGCAAGTATTAGCGTTCACGTAGGTTAAGTTTTAATAGAGTTACCAGAAATATCCTGGATTGAGGGATAAAGTGGCTTTAAAGAGGTCACGGTTGTTTTTAATATTGGGAGAAGCCACCTGTCCTAGGTCCTTATTCTTGAGAAATTCATCTTTTCATGTAAATACCATTGGTGGGCATACTTCATAGCCTGGATGGTTGGCCTCTAGAGGTCAGTAAACAAGGAGTTATAATAATTGCCAAAGGTGGGAGTAATTTTCTCTGACATAGGTCATTCAGTGGTGAAATTTCCAATCAGACTATCATGCACAAAGCATAACTTTATAATCCCCCCCACCCTTTCTGATCTGAGAGCACAGGAAACGAAGAACAAGGTTCTGATGTGCCGCGGAACAGTTCTTTGAATCTGTGTTTTTGACGAAGGAAATGGCTGAGGTGTCGAACCATGTGATTATTACGTGGCTTGTACGGCAACCGCTCTGGCCTCCCTCCCACCACCTCAAGGAAACTGAGAATTTTCAAAGGAAAATGAAATCGGGAGATTAGGTCACACTTGGACTCCTCTGTGGATGAAGAGCTGACACTGATTTCCTATCTCAGGATAGTCTTCGGTTTCCTACTGCTGCTGAGAAAGGGCTGCAGACACTGTATCTGGTCTCCGGATGTTTGTGCTCGTGTGTGTAAGGCTTCACTCCAGGGGTGTTGTTTTCCATGTCGGGTCAATCTATGAACTGACTCGATAACGTGATGAAGATGGAGAAGATAGTGACAATGTCAAATGACAGCCCGCCACCTCTTTCCGTCAAAGTGCTTGCCCTGTGTTCATGGCTAGGACAAAGAACTAAGTCTGCAGGAGCCAGGTGTCCTCAAAAGAAAGGGTGTGTTGATCTCACAGGAAAATGTACAACCAATAAAAGACATTTCAAAAAGGGCAGTGAATCTATATTAATTGGGTTGTTTGTGGAAATCCTTTGTTCCAGAAATGCTGCTTTTATGTGTAAATGCCCTGCAGGTAAAAGCTTTGCTGGAACTCTATATTCTCTTGTTCTCTCATCCATACTACCCCACTTCCAAAACATATGGAACAAAACATAACAAAACAACAGCATCACAGTCTTGAAGACTCATTAGAAAGCCATTTCATCTGCAGGGAACTTCAGACTCGATATTCCTAGGTTAGAAGTGAAGGCCATTATTTCATTATTAAAATCAGATGGCTTGTGGTGGGGATGAGTCCAGATGGCTGAAATGAAAAGATGAAGACCAAGACTTTCTGGCTTCCATGTGTTCCTGACACTGAACAATGGTGAACAATAGCCCATCTAGTTATTTGAGTTTTTCCTGGTCCTATACGTAATGCATGTAATATTAGGAATTTTGTCTTCCACCTCTGGGTAGTGCCGCTGCCTGTAATGTAGATGTTCTGGGAAAGAACATGTTATTACATTACAGGTAAACAGGGATGGGTCTGCAGAGTTCTCTGATTTCTCCTGTAAACCGAGTGGCTAGACCTAATTGACTTGTATCCACATTACTCCAGTTTAGAGAAGAATTGCTAGATCTTAATGTTAACAGTTTGAGCGGATCACCAATTGCATCCGGAGGCACACACTCACCTCTCTCTTGCTTGTTGCTTAAACAAGTTGGCGTTGCTGAATCAGGAGTTGACTCTTTTAGAAGTCCCTAGGATTTCACCTCAGATTTACATCCCTTCTACAGGCTGCTGGAATACCAAGTGGAGGGCTCACCTTACTTCTGCCGACATCATTCAAATGACTTTCCAATGACAACACACTCTCTTGTGCTGATTGTGAAGGCCTTCTCCCCCTGGAGTGTATTTAGATTGCTGCAGTCCATCATCTTTCTTAGGTGATGGGCCTTCCTTGGCTTTAGGAATTTTAAGTTCCTCTAAGGGGTGGAGGTGTGTGAAGGGGAACAGCATGAACACACACAAGATTCTCAGGCATCATATATGAAAGTTATTTTACCCATTTCTCCATTTTCCACAGGAATTTACAGCCATTCCATATTTTCATACCTTAACATATCAGATAGTTAAAATGTGTTTCTTTTGATGGGGATAAGGCTTCTTTCTTTCTTTCTGATTGTTTTGGGAAAGTTGTAAAGAGCTGAAGGGCCTCAAACACTTTCCCTAGTGCTGAATATCAACAAAGGTTTCACTTTGCCTCAACACAGCTGTCTCCTTCCATTATTCTGGTGCTCACCTCTCTCATCCCTTAGTTTAAGGTCCAGCCTTAAACTAAGAGATCAGACTTGTCGGGCAATAAACCCAAATCAGAAACGTCTAGTGCTGGGGCCTCTGCTCACACAATGGTGTCCTGGTGGTCATTCAAGAAATAAGCTGGAGTGTAAGAAATCTCTTTCATGAATATCCACAGAGGAAGGTAGCAGCGTGAAGAACTTAAAGAAAAAGGACAGAGTGTAAGGACACGGAACCAGAATCTGCATCTAAGAAGCAAAAGGTTGCTTAAAAAAAACACACAACCTTTTTGCAGTTTTGGTATAATGATTATACAATGCCAGGAAAAGGCAAGAGCAGACTTTCCAGTTGGTCTGGTGGGCACTCTTCATGAAGTCAGAGCTAGAACTCTACAAGCAAAACCAATCCTCACTCACCCAATGGGCATTAGCTCTGGAATCCCTTTTCAGACGTGAGGTGGCCATGCTAGTCTGGAGAAGCTCTGCCCTACCCTAGAATTTGCCTCCTGGGACCTTGCTCTTCAATGCCATCGTCTGGGAGCTTGTTGACAGCCACGGAAGAACCTGGAGGGCAATACTATCCCCAAGTGATTCATATTCACGTTGTAGCTTGAGAAGGAGTCTTGGTCTATCCAGCTCATCCAATTCTGAAGTTTCAGTTGTCAGACCTCAAATCCTGTTGCAATGCTTTCAACATTTACCCTATGTTACAGACAAAAGATGCCTCAGATTTATAAAGTAGAATATCTATATTGGATGGAGGAATATATGTGTGAAAGTGTATTTAAATATATCAGCACTCTGATGTTTGGTTAAATACAGCTCCACCCCCCTCCCTTTTTTTTTCATTGCAGGATTATTGAAAGGAAGTATCATGAAGGGGAAAAATAACCCTTAAGCTTGAACGCCTTTATACCAGTTATAGACGAACAGGGTTTTATCGATTCCAATGGGATGCTGCTTTAGGTATGCAGAGCGTTGTGCAGGCTTCACAGTGAAGGAGGTGGTGACCATGAAGTTTAGAGAATGACCTGAAAGAAAATGCTTCCAAGTTTCCAAATTCAGTGACTTTCTGGTATTATCTGGGCCTTCATGCACCTCACCGTGGGTTTCTCTGCACTGACAGTGTATCCAGAAATTTCTTTGGTAAGTGGTGGCTCTCTGTGTCCCAAGGGAGGTGGAGTCAGCACTTCATGCTACTCGCCTTAGTCAGCTGAGCTCAGGGCAGTTCATTTTACTACATTCTAGAGTGAGCCTGTGGCCTGGGAGGCAAAGAGCTGTCCGTAGACAAGAACTTGCTAAAACCACTTGACCTTTTCAACAGCTGCAGAACTGCTTACTGAGAACATGCCATCTCTCTTGACTCCTCCAATCTGGCAGCCAGTGACATTGCGTGATTTTGATAACCTCTGAACAATTCACAACTTTCACTGTAAAAGGGCTAGATCGGTCTCGCTAGTCAGATAGTGATCTTTGGATAGGCTCTCCTCTCCCTGACTCATTCACTGGAATCAACAAAAATACCAATTTGCCAGATTCCCTAAACTATAAACAAGAATAGGAGCTTCCCTGGTGGCGCAGTGGTTGAGAGTCCACCTGCCGATGCAGGGGACACGGGTTCGTGCCCCAGTCCAGGAGGATCCCACGTGCCGTGGAGTGGCTGGGCCCGTGAGCCACGGCCGCTGAGCCTGCGCGTCCGGAGCCTGTGCTCCGCAACGGGAGAGGCCACGGCAGTGAGAGGCCCGCGTACTGCAAAAAAAAAAAAAAAAGAATAGACGAGGTCTGTTTCAAGCCACAAATGCAGGGCAAGTGGCAACGTCTGTTTGCCGATAGCAAAGAACATGAATTCTGTTCATGCATGTAAGCAATTTCTCGAAAATCAAGGAGCCCGTGAGTTTTAATTTCGCTTATCTGAAAATTATGTGTGCAAAAATATCTATGATTCACGACATACTTCTGCAGGATAATCTGAGTTGAAGTACGACTTGATCATGCTCATAAAATGGGTGAAGAATTATTTTAAAATAGTGAAAGAAAGTGTGAAGCAACTGAGCATGAGATAAGCTTTGAGTTGGTGGAAACAAGGAGAATGTCCCCAGGCTAGAGCCACGTTGTCTCCATCTCTTACTCGCTGTGTGACCTAGGACACATGTCCTCAGCTCTCTGTCCTTCAGTTTACTCCTTCTTAAAACGGAAATAATAATAAGGCCTACTTTAGAGAGTGCTTGTGAGAATTAAGTGAAACGTAGCCTGTAAAGCACTTAGTCCAGTGACTGCCGCATTGTCACTCAATAAGTTTTTCTTAATGTCATCCTCTGATCACATCCTTTTTCAACAAATATAACTGAACAGAAATGCGGGTATTTTAGACCATCTAACCCAATGCATCGCGATAATTCTTGGCTTGTGTTGGCTGAACATGCAGGAGTTCAGACACTGAAGCCAAATCTCATTTTGTCACAAACAAATGTTCACATTTTTCAGTTTGTATCTCAGATTAAAAACTTTGCTCACCTCCTCACATCAGTGAGAAAACCAGCATTTTTACTTCTGCAAACCTTGCTTTGCGAGATTAAAACAGTGACATAACCACATTTGAAATGGCAAATCCAACATATATTGAAAGAAATTTTCAAGGTATTCATTAAGATTGAAATAAGATATATCAGGAAAAAAGGCTACAGATAATAAAATAGTATAGATTGCTGGAATATGCTTTAAATACTGAAAACATAGAAATAATTTTAAATAAAAAGTTCTTTGCAGTTTATCCAATACTTGAGAAAGCATTCCATGTGGGTCAAGACCTTAAAAATCATACGTATTTTGTTTTTTTAAATTGAAGTATAGTTGACTTACAATGTTGTGTGAGTTTCAGGTGTAAAGCAAAGTGATTCAGTTATATATATATATATATGTATATATATGTGTATATATATATATATGTGTATATATATATATATATATATATATATATATATATATTCTTTTCCGGATTCTTTTCTATTATACATTACTATAAGATATTGAATATAATTCCCCGTGCTATACAGTAGGTCCTCGTTGTTTATCTTTTTTTTTTTTTTTTTTGTGGTACGCGGGCCTATCACTGTTGTGGCCTCTCCTGTTGCAGAGCACAGGCTCCGTACGTGCAGGCTCAGCGGCCATGGCTCACGGGCCCAGCCACTCCACGGTATGTGGGATCTTCCCGGACCGGGGCACGAACCCGTGTCCCCTGCATCGGCAGGCGAACTCTCAACCACGGCGCCACCAGGGAAGCCCTGTTTATCTATTTTATACACGGTAATGTATATCTGCTAATCCCAAACTCCTAATTTATCTCTTTTCCCCTCTTTCCCCTTTGGTAACCATAAGTTTATTTTCTAAGTCTGTGAGTCTATTTTGCAAATAAATTCACTTGTATCATTTTTTAGATTCCACATATAAGTGATATCATATGATATTTGTCTTTCTCTGTCTCACTTCACTTTGTGTGATAATCTCTAGGTTCATCCATGTTGCTGCATTATTTTATTCTTTTTTTTATGGCTGAGTAATATTCCATTGGTATATACCATTGGTATATGGTATACAGCATATCTTCTTTGTCCATTCATCTGTCAATGGACATTTAGGTTGCTTCCATATCTTGGCTATTGTGAATAGTGCTGCTATGAACACTGGGGTGCATGGGTCTTTTCGAATTAGTTTTCATCTTTTTCAGATATATGCCCAGGAGTAGGATTGCTAGATCATATGGCAAGTCTCTTCTTAGTTTTTTAATGAACCTTCATACTGTTCTCCATAGTGGCTGCACCGATTTACATCGCCAGCAACAGTGCAGGAGGGTTCCCTTTTCTTCACACCCTCTTCAGTATTTATTATTTGTAGACTTTTTAATGACAGCCATTCTGACCAGTGTAAGGTGATACCTCACTGTAGTTTTGATTTGCATTTCTCCAGTAATTAGCAATGCTGAACATGCTTTCATGTGCCTGTTGGCCATCTGTGCAGACATTGTTATTCTACTTTATTCTCAGAGAAAGCACCAAACATATATCAGTGGGAAGCATGTGGTCTTTGATGCCATCTAGACTTGGGTTTGAATCTCAGCTCTACTAACTGCTAGCTTTGGGGTCTAGGAAAATTTCCTAAACATCCTAAGACTTAGTTCTCTACCAGAAAAGAGGGAAACCAGTAAGAACATTATGGAGGGGGGAGCGAGAATTGTAAGGATATGAAATAAAGAATCTAACACTGCACCTGGTGTATACAGACAGTCCTTGTTTTGCTGTGGTGACATCAGTGGTCAAGCAACCATGCAAAGTGAGGACTTGGTTCCCACATGCATGCATGTGAGTTAACACAGCACCATGCAGAGTGAGAAGTGTCTGGAGTAAAATTTCAATACATGACACAGCTCTATGTAATTTTGATACATTGAAAATGTCCATAAGAAAGCTTAACATTTTGCTTTAAAAAGAAACATATCTGAAACGACAATAACATTATGACATAGCATTATTTCATTAAATCCTTACAAGAGGTCAGGCAGGTGTGCACCGTGGGCGCTCCCACCTTACAAGTGGAGCAATGGTGTTGGATGAGGTCATTGAGAGGGTGTGACCATGGGGTGACCCTTGAGCTGGACCCAGGAGAACAAAGGCTCCTCACCCCTCCCCCATCCCTGGAATGTACACCCTCACAGGGTTCCCACCATGGGAACCATTTTCAAGGATGCAGCCCTGAGAGAGAACATGATGTTGACACCATCAGGACTCAATATGGGACTGAACCCCATCAAGGCCTCTGCATAAGCTTTTAAGATTCTGGCAGGCAGGCGGGTGCAGAGGTCTCCTGGTCTCTCTGTGCCCAAGACAAGCCTCGTATGTAAGTTCCCTTCTTCCTAAACCTGCCACCTCCCAATCTGGAGGGGCTGCCCTCTTTCTTCTGTCTCTCCTTGCCGTCTGTGTTTGAGGCCCTGTTTCAGATTCCACCCCAAAGCTCCTGAGGTTTCAAACCAACAGAGACCAGCAAGTTCAGTGACCTGCTGAGGACAAGTTCAGGACCTCGTTTACACAGCCATGTGGAGGCGCTAGACATCAGACTCCCTCCAGAAGGGGCTGGTCTCTATCGTGTACCATTTAGATTTGCATTAAAACAAAGAAAATGGGTTCTAACTTTTTTGACCCTGAGAGTAATTTTTCGGTCTTTCCATTGTTGCCAAGGAAACCAGAGTTTTAAATGGTCCAATCTGGGGAGCTGGGTTAACCAGGACCTTGGAACCCTGTGTGATCCCGGGAAGGCAGAGGAAAGAGTTGCAGACTAAACTCCAGAAGATCCAGGACTGGCCTGGCCAGTCAAACTGCAGGGGTGGGATGCGGGGAGTCAGGTGGGCAGATGTTATGCCAGTGGGCGGGGGGAGGGGGGGGCGGCGATCACCGGGACTTTAGCGGTTGGACTGGCTTTAAGGTGCTGCCTTGTTTTGTTAGAGTGGAATCAGGTAGACTAGAGATTTGGATCTCAGGACTGAGGAAAGGGAGTGTCAATAGAAACCTAGGTCGGGGGACCAATCGAAGAGAGACAGAGGAGAATGGCAGGCAAGCCAGGAGAACTGAACTTGTCCCTGTGTGCTTGATCCCATGTAAGGATGCAGTGCAGGAGACTGTGGGCAACCCAGTAACTCTGCGATTACTATGACAGCGTCACCGCGTCTGGGAGTGGGGCTGTAACTCAACTCCCCAGCGTGAAGGAGTGCAGAGAAGCCAAACGCAAAAGAGGCCAGCCACCCAGTTATTCTGCTCTTACGACTGGGAGGCTGGGACTGAACCTTCAGGTAGAAAGGACTGGTGGATCCAGCTAGGAAAACGTAGGAGAATGGGGACCGGGAACCAGAACCCACCGTCATAAGAGCCTGAAGCTCTGGCAAAACTTCCATTTCCCCAGCTGGAGAGGCTGAACGATCCCACACCCACCCTGTGTAAAGTGAGGTCAAGGTGCTTGGGAGGAAGAGATCGCAGATCATTTGTCCTTCACTTTCAGGAACTCCTTAAGAAACGTCTAAGGCGGGGCCCGTTGCCTTGCAAGGTGGGCTTACCCTTTGGAACTCGGGGTTTGTTAGTAGGCAACTCTGTGCCATTCAGATGGAACATGAAAAACCAGGCCCATCTGTTGAGACCAGTGGCTGTAGAGCATATAAACTACTTTTATTCCCTGATTCAAAGGACAGAAAGAAAGAAATGCATTCTTTAAGGGCCGTGGCAAAGACAAATTCTACCGCCGTTCAGAAATGCAATCATGCTTCGAGGCTGGGTAAATACCCCTTTGGCTCCTTTAACCTGTGACGGTGACTGTCTTTTTCTAACATCAGATTGACAGATCTGGGACAGGAGAGGGTGGAGGTGGGGCTCAGCCTCCCCAAACACACAGCCCTCCCTGATGGACATGGAAACAACCTCCTGTGTCACATGTAGTGTGACATGCAGTGAACGAAGGTCTCTCTGGTGATCAGAGTAAGTTATGGGAATGTAAAGTTAACATCTTTTGCATGTGAATAGAGAGCTCATTCAGAGCGAAGTGACACCAAACGTTTACTAGGTGTGTGGGGGGTGGACAGGCAGGGAGAGGTAGGAAGATGTAGCTGGGAAAAGATCCACTGCGACTCCCCACTTACCCTCTTGTTAATCTGTACCAGACTTTTTTGGCCTTCTCGTATGGAAACTTCAGAAGCAGATGGAAATATTTTAAGATGTATAATACACATGGGCCTGTTACGTGAATTTCCATTTTCCTTATAAGAGTGAACACAGGGAAGTTCTGCATTGTCCTTTGGAGGTTAGCAAAAATTCAAAGGGGAAATAATATCTTATGCTAAAGGCTTCTAGGCGGTTTAGAAATATTGTCTGATTTGCAAACAGTATAACAACACAAAGTGCTTCAGTTCTTCCCATTATATTTCAAAGGTCAATGGTCAGCTTTATATCAGGTAGTTGATACTCCTAACCTTGGGCAACAACTCAGCGAATTCGGCAAACTTCTTTTTCCCCCTCCCCCTTAAAGAATTAGATCTTTTGAGGCAAGAAATTATCAAGCGCATAGGAAATAGAATAACCATCTCAATTTTTCATCAGAGAACGAACTGTATCCGTTTCAGATTGTAAAATTATCTTTGGTAAGATATCCTGATTTCAATGATTCCCTGAGGGTGTAGCACATTCTTAAGAAAAAAAAAGAGTTTGTATTGGTGTATCAGCAGCATCACCATAATAATACCTAGAAATAAAATCTATATGCAGCATGTTCACGGACCTATGAATAGAGAAATAAGACCACCGCAACACCAGAAAATGATGAATGAAATTCACACATACCATCCACGAATCACAGTCAGGAACTCAGCTTTGCGCCTCTTATGGCCACTTACCAGTAACTGAAACCCACTCTCCTGCTTGGCCTGGGGGGCTTGCGTTCTCCTGGTCAGGTCAGCTGAGGGGCCTCATTGGTGCTGAATGGACAGCTCTGGATACGGTCAGATCAGGCTGTCACGGGTGCTTTGGGACCCACGGGTGGTCTCAAACGGGCTGTGAATGTGACAAAATAAAATGTAAAATTGTATGTGTAGCATGAACGCACACTTTCCTGAGAGAAGCTACAGCAGTGCAACTTCGTAATCAAAAAAAAAAGGATTAAATCTGTTGCTTTACTCCTCAAAAGAAATGCTATTTTCACAGAACTTACAATATTTATTTTAAATGTTAGTAACGTGACCGGTCTCATATCCAGATGAGATCACTAAATGATTTTAACCCATCAACACCCAAATATCTATGTCAACTTTTCCACCAAGGCAAACAAGGTCTCTTTATGCACTAGGTATAGGGCTTATGTTAAATATAGCTTATAATATTTTTGCTGACCCAGAGGCAGTTTATCCCACCACTTAAAGTGTCTCCCATTTCTTAGTATTATTTATTTATTTTTTTGGCTGCACCTTGCAGCATGTGGGATCTTAGTTCCCCGGCCAGGGATCGAACCCATGCCCCCTGCAGTGGGTGTGCGCAGTCTTAACCACTGAACCGCCAGGGAAGTCTCAAAACGTTTCCCACTTTTAATGTAAGTTGGAGTGAAAGAGAGTAAATTTTCACAAAAGAGAGATCTACAAAAGAGCAAAAAAAATCATTTTAAATGTTTGATTACTGGTATTTCACAGTACACAATTGTAGCTCTTAAAAAATTTGTTTTTAATGTGCTTGGTGAATCGGGGAGAAAGCCTTCCTAATGTTAGGGTATGTTTTGGGGATGGTGAGAATAGGAATAAACATTAAAAAGTTGTAAAGAAGAGACTGATAAATGTTTAACTAATGGTTTTAAACTAGTCAGTAAAATTTTCCTCTTAAAAATTTCAGGTATATTTTGGTCAGTTCCCACTTTAGTAGTGTTTTGTCATTCCATTTTTCTATTAACCTCTCAGTGATGGTGGAGGTTAATAGAAAACCTGTTAACCTCTCAGTGATGGTGGACCTCACTAGCAGTTCTACAGCACTGCTGAACAAACTATATTAAAATAACTCAAAGCTTCTTTCTTATGCCTTCTCTATTTAAAATATTAAAATTATTTAACATTTTCATGAAAAGCAGGTTACGCAGTGATAAGTTTATAATTCTCCTCCTGTCCCTTTCAATATAATGTTCTATTTATGTTAATAACATGGTGAATGATCAAGCTCCAATACTAAACTCTGGAAAAAAAGAAATAACTTTACATGTAGAAGTTTCAAACCAGAGATCCCTTTTGAATGCAGTTGAGAATTCAGTCATCACTGTACCAGCCATAGCTCAATTAAAATTCAGTGTGCTAGTGTATATATATACTTTTTTACATTGATGACGATGGTACAAAGAATGCATACTTGGTCCTCTGAAGAGAGGAGTTTTAATTGGAAATTATTTGGAAATTTTTTTATCACTTGAAATAAAGAAATTTAAGATGGCCACAAGGGGACAGCAAAATACACTGGATTTCCTTTACGTGCTGCAGCAACAATCTTCTGCTATCCGGCTCCAGGGATACAATGAAGGCAAATGAAAAAGCTAATTGAAGTACCTGGCACATGAGCATTTCTAGTAAAAGCACAGTGAGACAAGTACAGGGGACCATACTTCCTAGGGTAACAATATGTGAGACACCAGCTTTCTCAGCATATCCTATAAAGGGCTACTGGTGATGTGCACACAGAGAGGGCTAAAACTTGGCAGTGGTTCACTGTACTTCCCATCGGAGGGAGCAGGTTATGAATTCCCCTTCCCCTATTAATATTTTCCAGTATTTAAGGGAAGAATAACAATAGGGTAAAATTTCAATAAGATTTAATTTTTGAAAATAGGGAAACAGACTCTCTTCAAAAGAAGCAGTAAATACTTGTGAATCACTTATTAATTATTAGGCTCTCTTCAGCAGGGAACCTTACAAAATGCAGTAGAGTTCAAGGTACTGGAAAACCCTGAATTCTGTGGTCAGAATTCCTGGGTGTGGAACTGGTAACCTTGGGCAGATTTCTTAACCTCTACAGCTGTCGTAGTTTCTTCACCCATAACATGAGGGTAATGCAAGAGGCTGTTTCAAAGATTCAGTAAAAGAATGTATGTCACCCACTTAGCTCGGAGCCTGGCATGTGGTAAGAATTCAAGGAAGTTAGCAGCTATAAAATTATTACAATAAATGAGTGGCACACAGCAGTGCTTGGTAACTATTTCTTGACTACCTGATTATACCTTATCTCATTTAATTCTTACCACTAGTGTGAGAGCTAGGTGTTACTTTCTTCCATTTTTATAGATGAGAAAATTGAGGTTCAAAGACACTAGTCACCTGGCTAACATCATAAATTAAATAGAAGAGCTGAAATTCGAACCTATGATTTTCTGATTCTAAGCCCATGTACTTTTTACCACACTTGGGACAGACAGCCTACTGTCATTTTTTCCCCCTGCTTTTGGTAACTCCTACAGTCACCTGACAGTTCTTGGAAATGACTCAGCAGTTTGGCTAGGCCAGCACAGGACACAGAATCCTATGACTTTTCCCATGGGCTAATCAGACCAATAGAGGTTATGGGGATTTCTTGAAATCATGGAGGAAGAAATTGTTACTTAAATGTCTCAAACGTCCAAACCAGCCTCAACTAGGAAACCAGCCTAAGGCAACGTACCTCAGACTCGCGATCACAGGCATTTGTGCATCTCTCACTTTACCCAGAACAATTCCTGTCTACAGGAACAAGTGATTGTTGAAATAAGTGGACCCAGCTATGGTACAAAATACATGCATGTCTGGGATCAGAATATGGTCTTGAGGTCTTTGTAAGAAATGTAAATTCATAGAATTTGCTGTGGCTGGTCTCTCTCAATATGGTGTATATAACCCCTCTCTTTTCATGAAAGGAGGCAAGACTCCCCTTTCCACTTTTAACTGGAGATGCCACCCTCACAGGCTGACAGACACACACCCCTCCCTGTGAGCACTGGAGAAACACACTGACTGTACATTCTAAATTAAAAATACAAACATACGAACAAACAAAAATCAAAACAAAACAAGGGGCTTCCCTGGTGCCTCAGTGGTTGGGAATCCATCTGCCAATGCAGGGGATGTGGGTTTGAGCCCTGGTCAGGGAAGATCCCACATGCCGCGGAGCAACGAGGCCCGTGTGCCACAACTACTGAGCCTGCGCTCTAGAGCCTGCGAGCCACAACTACTGAGCCCACATGCCACAACTACTGAAGCCCGCATGCCTAGAGCCCGTGCTCTGCAACAAGAGAAGCCACCGCAATGAGAAGCCCGCGCACCGCAACGAAGAGTAGCCCCTGCTCATCACAACTAGAGAAAGCCCGCGTGCAGCAATGAAGTCCCAATGCAGCCAAAAATAAATAAATTAAATAAATAAATTAAAAAACAAAACAGAACTAAAAAGCCAAATCTCCTCTGGTTAAAATAGCTTGATACTCCACAAACTGTTATTTTAGGTCAGAAATTTTTCCCATGAGAGAAGGGAACAGCACAAAACTACAAGCAGAAAGGCCACTCACCTATATACACTCTTATCCCCTGAGAACAGAATTATGGAAATGACATGAGATTTCCTTTAGTACCTATTTATCTTCAAAAATTATTTGACGAAAATCCTGGTGTGCCCCCAAAAGAATAAAAGCTGTTTTCAGATCCCAACTCCTTCATGTTGTAACATGAGCATCTGCTGGAGAAGGTCGTGTGTCCTTCAAGAAGATGTGTCCGTAGGGTGACCCATGAGCTGGGCCAGGGCAGCTGGAGGCCCCTCACCCCTGCACCTGTCCTTGGAATATACGTTCTTCCCACCGTTATCACAGTGGGAGCCATTTTCAAGGATGCACCCTTGAGAGAACAATGTGTTGTGGGGACCATCTGGATGGTGTACATGACTGAACCCCATTAAGGCCTCTGTACAAACTTTTAAGATTCTGGTGGGTGGGCGCGGAGATCTCCTCCTCCTCCGGTGCCCAAGATAAGTCTCATACTGAAGTTCCCTCTCTCTTAAGCTTTCCACCTACCATTCTGGAGTGGCTGCCTCTTTCTTTGGTTTCTCCTTGCTTTTCCAGCGTGGGGTTCGGTTTACAAACCAACAATTGGCCAGGCAGCCAGGAGACCGAAAAAAAAAAAAAGGGCCTTGGGAAAGAGGCCTCTGTGGAGGAAATCCCAAAGTGGCCATTGACCTGAGAGTGGGTAGGAGTGGCCAGATGTTAGCTGCTTATGGACTGCCAGGTGAGTAGCAGGATGCCCCCAAAATGCCCGCTGGCCTGATGCACTTGTTTGGGGAGCTGTACATAGCGCACTGTGGCAAAAATGGGAAAGGAATGGCTGTGCAGTGCACTGGTGTCTGCTGTGGTCAGTTCAGGTGGACACCAATGCCCAACGAGAGCTGGAGTTAGAAAGCTGGGAGGAAATAATTTAGAGAAGGACACGTGGGTGTCCACGACTCTGCTAGCTTTGGGGGCTGGCAGACAAGGTGGGGACGGGATAAGCAGGAGAGCTTAGCATGCCTTTTTGCAAAGCCAGGAGGACACAAGGTGACGCAGACTAAGATCCAGCGCTCGTGACAAAGCCGGCTGAGATGCTGAGAGGCTGAACCTCTGAGAAAGTGAGGAGAGGGAGGGGGAGGATGCTATGGCGACTGGCTGTGAAACAGACCAAGTGCCCCATGCAGTCGGACCCCTAATATGAAGGAAGCGTGTACACTCTAATTACTCCAGACTTCTGGTAATAGAGAAATAAACCCCCAAACTCCTAAGAGAAAATTTGTATTCTTTCTCCATTTCTTGAAGATGTAAATCTTATCAGGTCTTTGAAATATAAACACCCCAGGAGATAATAAAACACTGCCCACAGAGAAAGAAAAAAAAGAATAGAGGCTTTTAAAAATACAGACTGGTATAGAAATCTAGTCCACAGCCTCCACAAGATTACCTGTCAAAGGCAAATACAAATCTAAAAAGCCTTCTCCACAAACAGTAGAAAATTCTAGCCATTTGAGTGAGTTGGATTCAACTATTATTTATAAACTAATGGGTTTTGTATTGTTTACATGATTCATGGCTAAAATTTTGGAATGAAAGCTATAGCGTTTCTGTGTGTGTGTGTGTGTCTGTTTATGTATATCTATAAACGGCATGTTATGTATCTGTGATATTTTTCTACCTCTAGATGATATTTTAAAAATTAATTTTTAAAAGAGGCCTATTTACTTGGCTTAAAGAAAAATAAACTTTAATATCAGTAGTATACTTATATAAAACTAAATTTTCTTTCATCTGCCAGAAGGACAAGCTTTTCTTGGAATATCCATCTGTTTTTGATAAGATTGTGAAAAGGTACTCTTTAAAGTAATTTGCCTAGAAAACAAAGATTCTGTGTTTTATTAAAACAAGTTCCTGTGTCTTTATCAGGTCTTTGATGACTTAAGAAAACGTGGAGTCTCCTCTATTAAAAAAAATAAGTTCTTTTGCAAGTATGTAGCTTTCTGTATTTGCCTTCAGTCACTGTCACTTTTGGTTAGATGGATAACTAAGTATGACCTATGAGCCTATTTAATCGAATTTTAAAATCTTTTGATACTTTTTTTTTTTTTTTTTTTTTTTTGCGGTATGCGGGCCTCTCACTGTTGTGGCCTCTCCCATTGCGGAGCACAGGCTCCGGAGGCGCAGGCTCAGCGGCCCTGGCTCACGGGCCCAGCCGCTCCGCGGCATGTGGGATCTTCCCGGACCGGGGCACGAACTCGTGTCCCCTGCATCGGTAGGCGGACTCTCAACCACTGCGCCACCAGGGAAGCCCCTTTTGATACTTTTGATAAACTTCTCCAAAATCAAATTCTAAAGCAAGTCTTTTTGACCTAGAACTTTGGAATTTTCCAGAAGGCTGATGGAACATCTCAAAATATTTGTTCTCTCTCCTTATAAAAAAGAAATATTAAACAAATTGGGCTCATTTGATATATTAAATTACATGGAAAGCACTGTCAAATAAGAAATGATGCCAAACTTCAAGTTACATTTACATGATATTCCTAAAATCTGATATGTATGTTATCAATCATAATTCTAATTGTTATTTTTAAAAGGATGTAAGAGAAATAACCAAATTCCCTTGTCAGTTGCATCATAACGAACTCTTATCACATCTTTAGCTATGGCCTTTTTTAAGCCTTTTGTCATTTACAGACAGTCACTGTTTTATTCCGATGCTTTTGCAAAAGTGTTCCTACAAAACTGCTTCATTTTCAGGGAGATTCATAAAAAAGACTCTGACGAGTGTAAGCTTCTGATAACTCAGATCAACTTGCCTTCACGTGGCAGGGGCAACAATGCACCTTTCAAGGGCTTCTCCAAGGCTACCTGCACAGCCCCACCATGCTTCAGGGCACGGCAGCCTGAGATCTGCCCCTGTTCTTCTTCCCACATCAGTAAAACGGGCCCATTTCACTGATACAATGTTAACACGTGGAGACTGGCCTCCGCTGCAGGACCCTCTGCAGACTTTGCTGGAACATCGGTGAGGGAGAAGATGGGTGGGGTCCCCTCAGAACATCCAAGGTCCAGCCACCCTCGTAAAGTTTTGGGGGAGTCCTCTGGTTGGGTGAGATGTGTGCTGTCCCAGAAGTTGTGATCGGTAAGATGTGTGCCTATTCAACCCCTATGAACATGAAGGAGTTGCAAGCCTTTGCAGGGATTTGGGGTTTGGGAGGACTTTTATTCCCCACCTTTAACAGGGCCTCCGTCCCTTTACCAGTACATAAAGAAAGAGCATGTGTGGGACTGGAGACCAGAGCAGCAAGCTGCCTTCTGGACGGCAAGAATACCAGTGAAGCAGATGAAAGCTCTGGGCATCCCCCAAGCAGGGCTACCGTCTGCGTTAGATGTCTGTGACTTTGGAAAGTACAGGGGGGCATGATGACTGAAGGAGAGAAAACCCCCAGGACTGCCCTCTGAAAGGTGGCAAACACCTGATACACCACCATAGAACGACTCCTAGCAACCTACACAATTGCTAGAACCTCTCACGAAGAGACAGCATATCACGGTAAGAACTTTCCTTCCTATCAAGGGCTGAAGTGAAAATAGGCTCCAGTGATCCCCCGTCATGGCTCAAACTCCCATTCTGACTAAGCGGCCTGTTTACAGCAGAGAAGCACCCTGCCTGCCAGCCCGCTGCCTCTAGAAACGCAGGTGCTACGCAGCCCTGTAGATCCTCCAATGCCCTGTTCCTGTGGTGGTCCCTGCGGCTGCAGAGAAGGAATGAAAGAAATTCTGTCCGATGCCCTTGAAATACAGGGACTTGGTTAATGCTTGTCCTATGTGTTCTAAAAAGTGCCCAAGGCAACTGCCCAGAGTCTGGGGCCCTCCACTGGGAACTTCCAGCCAGTGAGGGATTGGCAAATTGATTACATTGACGCCTTCCCTCTAAACATGCCTGGGCTTATGTGGACACTGCATTTGGCCTAAACCAAGCTTTCCCCTGTCACTGTGCAAACCAGGCTCTCAGGGGAATTAAAGAGGCTGAGTATCACCTACAGATACCTTCACCCAATAGACCGTGATTGGGGATCACATTTCAAAGGTCATGTTATGCAAGACTGGGAAAAGAACACAGCATGGGAGGGTCCATCTCCCGCATAACCCACAGGCAACAACGCTGACAGAAACGGAGAACGGGCTATTAAAGCAGCAGATTAAATTACTAACAGGTAAAACCACCTTGGCTGGGTAGACTAAAGTACTTTCCCAGGCTTTAATACATCTGAAGGATCAGCCAGTAGGGCCCGTTGTCCCATAGGCCAGACTGGGAACCCCTGCCAAGACACCCAAGGCTGTTACGGGCATGGAAATCACGGAAGCGCCACTGCCCTGACTCTCACCATGGATCAACGTGCTGTGCCGCCGAGACCACCAGGCCCCATCACGCCTGGGAAACGCAATGGGACGTTCGCTGGGATTTGCAACGAGACGTCCCACTGGGATGGGTGAGTTACTTCACACCCCTGGGTGAGGGGGAACCAATCTCCACCGGGACCCCACCGGCCGGCTGCAAGCGGGGCTGTTGGAAACACACTGCACCTGGCATGGAACACGCACCTTGGAAAGAGGAGAGAAGATGGGGGTCCCGGTCGGGCACGCCCCCCCCCAGTCCACCTCCTCTCGCCAGGCAGAGCTGCCTCCCCAGGCCGACAGGCATGGTCTGCACCGCCAGGTCACGTCCCTAAAACTGCCACCTCCCGCCCGTCAAGGACAGCTGAGCATCTTTTCCCACGGGGACGACCACTGGCGCCGTCGTGGTTCCTCTCTCGGCCTAGAGGGCGTTATGGCGCACACAGAGCCCCTACTGAATCCACCCAGCCAGGCGTCCGTGACAGCCCACCAGGCTCGTCTTTACCACACACGACAGTGTCTCTAATGAGAAAGGCCGTCCTCCCAAATAGGATGACCTCGGACGTGATTACTGCCTTGCCAGGAGGTACCTGTGCCCTTGTCCAAACAATGCCGCAGGCAGAGCTCATTAACAACTCCCGGGAAATACAAATAGAATCTGGGTCATAAAGCCTAACCTTGTTTTTTCTCTTCCTTCGGGCTTAGTCTAGTTTCACGTGCTCAGAGCGTGCCGAAACTTTGCACCCGGGCGGGAGTTCCTAGTACAAAATGGCGGCGCCCACACCTCCGCTCGGCGGGCCGTGCTCAGAAGCTGCGCACGACACCTCAATCCAAGATGGCGCTGGCGGGCCGTGTGCAGAGAGGCCGCGCCCATCGCCACCTGGAGCCAGAGCCGCACAGCTGCCCCCGCCCCTCGAGAACTCCGCCTTGTCCTCGCGAGAACCCCGCCCCTTCCGCCCGCTGACAGAACCCTGCGAAGCAGACCGTCCGCAGCCGAGCGCCCGAGGGCTTGTGCTCGAAGGTGGAGCTCACACCTCTCCCATCTCTGTTCCAAGGGTAACGCTTACCTTGGCTTCTGAGCCGAACTTGGTCTCCTTCTATTGGCGAAAAGGATGCTGGGCAGGAGGACCCTTGCTGGGCCCTGACTTGGGAGGGCTGGTAACAATCCCTGATGAGTCCGCTCCGGTGTCATCTTTATTCAGTCCCATGAGGAAGGTCGTGAACACCCTGCGTGATCAGACCCCCCAGCCTAGGGGACTTAAGAAATCAGTGGTTCCGGCCGTGGGGCTCTTGGTGGGAGAAACTGTAACTTATTTCGGGAATCTGTGTTTCCTCTCGCCTGTGCCTGTGGCATCCGCCTCCCGTGCAGCCGCATAGCTGCCGAAGGGTCCACCTCCATGCTGATGAGACCCCTCACTGATGCCTCAGGGCACCTCGTGGGGGGCGTGTGAGACTGTGGGAGCCGGTGCGGAACTTGGAGGGGGTCGCGGAGAGGGTGTGACCGCCTGCTGACCCCCGGAGCTGGATCCGGGCAGTGGGAGGCTCCTCACCCCTCCCCCGTCCTTGGACCGTACATCCCGCCCACGGGTCCCGCGGTGGGAGCCATTTTCAAGGATGCGGGCTGGAGCGAGCGATTTGTTATCAGCTATGGACTGAATACGTGCCTGAAGCCCGTTAAGGCTTCTAGACGATCTTCTAAGATCATGGCCATGGATGTGAAGACCTGCTCTTCTCTCTGTGCCCAGGACAAGCCTCGCATGTAAGTCCCCTGCTTCCTAACCCTGCCACCGCCCAGCCTGGAGGGGCTCTTTCTTCGGGCCCTCCTTGCCCTCGGGGTCCCATTTCAGACGTCCCCCGGGAAAGGTCCTGAGGTTTCCGAACCTATAGCATCACCCATGCAAACCGGGTCAGAGGAACACGCATCCTGCCTGGTAAATATTCTACTGTGGAGTGTGACCCCGTGGGACTTGGCCACCCGGACACCAGTTTCCAAAGGTGAGGGCCAAATGGAGAATGCTCTTAAAATAGCTTCTGGATTTTTATCTGTTGACTTTAAAAAAGGTATTTACAAGAAGTGTTCATTTTAATTCTAAACGTAAATGATCTTATTTTACTCTTCAGTGCGGTTGGCATTGACGTGCCCTGGTTTGGGGAAAATTCTCAGTGGATTCTGTTCTTACTGAGGATGAGCCTGGGGAAGCACAGCGCTTTCTGCACCTTTGTCTTTCTCCAGGGGGAGGCGGTCTCAGCGATCATGTCAGCAGGTGCCGGGGGCGTTAGGGAAGCAGAGAGCTTCAGGTTCAAAAGCCTCAGGTTTCCTTCCACTCGTTAGCTTATTCTGGGGCTAGACCTATACTCTGAAGAGTACTGAATCTTACTCTGAGAAATAGTTCCCTAATGTTTCTTTTGGTATCAGATATTTGCAAATGAAACTACTGTGAAGCGTCATCATATCACGTTCGGTAGATTTTTACGTGACTTGTGTCTGCTTAAGTCTATGGGAAGGAAGTCTATCTACAACATAGGTACATGGCATAGCAGATATGGGAAATATATAAATTCCACTTTGTAGAGAGGGTCTTGTACTCATTCCTGTTACACTGTAGAATCCTGCTTCTCAGCTCACCTTGGGCTTTAATTTCAAACATGCAATGATACACTTGTTAATTTTTGTAAAGGAGATTTTTAGGTCAGCCTTTGAAAGGGGAACATGTTCCTGCCCAAAGAATAAATCAAAACGGACATTTGTTTATATAATCAGAAATGTGTCTGTACAGCTCTACCCTGAAGCTGCCTGGAGTGCTTACTAGCATAACTAACACTAAGAAGTAGCCTTCGTCGGTGAACTTCAGTAGAAAAGGAACCAGGGAAATAATCACTGATGGTTTTTCCTCCCGTCCCCTCCCTTCCCCCCCCTTTCTTTTACTCCTTTCTTTTCTTTTCCTCCCCTACTGTTCCATTTCCCCCCTCCTTTCTTTTACTCCTTTCTTTTCTTTTCCTCCCTTACTGTTCTCTTCCCCCCTCCTTTCTTTTACTCCTTTTCTTTTCCTCCCCTACTGTTCCATTCCCCCTCCTTTCTTTTATTCCTTTCTTTTCTTTTCCTCCCCTACTGTTCTCTTCCCCCCTCCTTTCTTTTACTCCTTTTCTTTTCCTCCCCTACTGTTCCATTCCCCCCTCCTTTTTTTTATTCCTTTCTTTTCCTCCCCTACTGTTCCCTTCCCTCCTCCTTTCTTTCCTTTTCCTCCCCTACTGTTCCCTTCCCCCTCCTCTCTTTTCTTTTCCTCCCTCACTGTTCCCTTCCCCCCTCTTTTCCTCCCCCACTGTTCCCTTCCCCCCTCTCTTTTCCTCCCCCCACTGTTCCTTTCCTCTCTTTTCCTCCCCACCCCCATTCCCTCCCTTTTCTTTCTTTCCTCCTCCTCCTCCCTCTCCTCTTTCTCCTCCTTCTTCTTTAAGAAATGACATAATTTAAGGCACTGCCACAGATGATTTAAAACATGTACTTACCTTTCTATTTTGGAAATGACCTAAAAGGAAAAAATGATGTAAAGGAAGAAAACGACAGATTAGAATAGTTCACCTTCTCTGTGTGAGAAGGAATTTTCTGAGCAGAAAGAATGGTCTCTAGTAGCATGACAGGACGGTAGCTGGAGGCTCTCTGTTCATTGTCAGGGTGATGTTTGGTCCTGGTTTGGAAAATGAAAAGATAATTTAATTGTGTGTGTGTGTATGTGTGTGTGTGCGTGTGTTTTAGCAGAATTACCCCCATAGTGCCATGGGGCTGGCAGAGTAAGGATCTCGTCCCAATGGCCTAAGGACATACAATTATGGAACCGGAGGGATGTGTGGTGACTGCCAGCCAGTCTGGAACTTCGGTTGTATTCACAGCAGCCCATTCAACACCCTTAATCCTTGCCCAGGCGGTAGACCTCTTCTGTGTTATTTTGACTTTCCAACCCGAGGTGGTTTTCTTCCCCCAAAGGCAGGTAAGAACAGCTCCATCAGGTCAGCAGGAAAACATGAACAAAATGGGAGAATCTGGAATTCTATTCCGGAGAGGTCCCGTTTGTCTATGAAGTTACACATATCTTGAATAGCCTGGCCTGTAAAACAATGAGCAAACAAGCAAAAAATAAATAAGAACCAGAAACAGAAAAAAATAAAAATAGTAATAATCAAAACAAACCCAAAACTGTCCTCTGCTTCTCTGGGTTGCTAATTTTTTAACATAATAAAAAATTATTATAAAAATAAGAGATTTTCATGAAGGAAATGCAGATAAGCAAGAAGAAGAAAATGAAAATCACCTCTAATTCTAGCATTCAGAAAAAACATATAGTGTTTACATTTTGGGGAATGGACTTTCAGTATGTTTGTGTGTGTTTGTGTGTGTGTCTTTCTCTGCTTTATGCATCCAATACACACAATATATAAATTTATATAATATATAAAGTTTACAAAATATATATTTACAAAAATGAAACATTTTTGCTTTTCTTTCTCTTAATAAGCATACCCATCCTTTAATAACTGCAGAGTATATGATTGAATAAATATATTCTTGTCACTGGCCATTATTATTGGATAAGGTGTTTTTCAATTTTTCCTTCTTATTAATTATTTTATAAAAGTGTCTTGTAGCCGCATCTTTGTGACGTGACCGATGTTTACTTAGGATAAATTCCTAGAAGTAGGATTTCTATGTTAAAGGTTAAGAATATTTTAAATAGCATTTAAATCTTTAACATTCTATCAGGAGCAGTGTATGAGATTGCCCAGTTTCATTTACTATTCCTGAGTATAATCATTAAAGTTAAAATATCTAAAAGTGAATTGTTTAAGAAGAATAACCAGGCAGTTTAATGCTGCCATTTTGAAGAGTCCAACTTCATTGCAGAACCAAAGGTCTCTTTCAGGAATTCACTTGTTACCAAATGACATAGAATTGTATTCAAGGCAGAAGTCCACAGTGGTCTTGCCAAAGGGTTGTACATTCATTTGTAAGAAAGGTCACGTCTTTCTGGCTTAATTCAAAGGAGCGGAAGCTGGCTTGCTTCCAGGTAGGATATCCTGATTGGAAGTCAGCTCCGACATGCAGCTTTGCTCCTTCCTTACCATCGTTTGGTGTAAATTCCTTAAAGAGGAGTGTGGTGTCTACACATGCTGGTTTGCACACACACAGTGCGACAGACACGTGATCTACTTCAGTCACCCTGTGCCACTTCGGGGCCCAAGGGGAGGAGGGATAGGAAACAGGCTGGGAAAACTGGAAGTTCTTCCTGGAAAATCCATATCAAATGTTAGTGTTTGGCCCACAGACAATTACTCCATCTATTATTCCTATCAACAACAGTGAGTAGTAATTAAACAAAATCACGTGTGCCTGCCAGCACTACATTACATGCTATACAATATGCTTAGGTCGAAGTCCTTGCTAGACCTTTCATTGTAGCCTTGAAAATGATGTCTTGAACGTTTGCAAAGCTCTTTAGAGTTGACAAAGTGTTTTCACATCAGTAAGCTCACGTATGGTGCGCTGTCAGGTTTGGTGGCGCACTTGCAAAGCTCTTTAGAGTTGACAGAGTGTTTTCACATCAGTAAGCTCACGTATGGGGAGTTGTCAGGTTTGGTGGGGCTTTTCTGCTGTTACCTGTCTTTGAAAACTGCTCCGTTTTGGACCTTCTGGAGATTCCTTGTGTTTCAGGTTTGTGATTTAAATCCTTATGGAAAAAGCAATGATGGGCTCGAATCTTTTATCCTATTTCTTAACGGGCTGCAATAAACTAGCAGATGTGGGGAGCTGTTATGACACATTTAAATAAATAAAAAATGCATAAAAGTCAGACTGGGGCAAGATATGCTTTCATTCAGTGCCTTGTCCCCTGGAAGGCAACAAGAAAAAGTCCTGTGGGCCCTGGATTAGAAAAATCCCCAAACATCTTCCATGCATGGCTGGAAGTGTAAGACTTGGTGTCCTGGCTCTAGTCCAGGGCAAAGGGGAATTTCAAAAGCTGGTTCACATACTTGTAATTTTCCAGTTTGAAGCACACACTTCCTATCCTGGCCATTTGTGCTGTCTGAGAGCAGCCAGCAAACTGGTTGTGAAGAGGGCAGAAGCTTCTTGATATCTTAAAACCATAAAGTGCTGTGGATGTTTTTGGATGAAGATTTCAGAGATGATTAATTTTGTGACCACTCCGTGGTCATTAGTGCAGTTCTAGACTTACAGTGTTTCGTTAGTGTGGTTTGCATTATTAGTTTACTTGGACAATCATGAATTATTGATGTGGTCGTTCTACGATGGGGAAGCCTAGTAAACTGGAGGAAATAAAAAGGCATAGATTTTTGTTGTTGTTTTTAATCCTAGTTTATGAGCTGCAGTGCTCTACGTGCTTGGGAAAGCTACAGCAAGATTTGTTAATTCCCAAAAGGAGATGCTGGTGCAAAGGGCAAGCAGAGGAGTCCCAGAGGGTCTTCGAGCAGCAAAATTGTAGCAGGAGCCACAAAATGATTGAAATGGAGGATTCTCGCAAAAGTTAGGAGGCAGTGGGTTAAAAAGATAAAACCAAGAGCCATTTGACTCTGCAGGTTAGGAATAGCTTTTAAAAAGCTGGAGCTAAAACTAAGCCCGTGCGCCACAACTACAGAGCCTGAGCTCTGGAGCCCGTGAGCCACAACTACTGGACCCGTGCGCCACAGCTGCTGAAACCCGCGCGCCTAGAGCCCGTGCTCTGCCACAAGAGAAGCCACCGCAATGAGAAGCCTGCGCACCGCAGCGAAGAGCAGCCCCCGCTCGCTGCAACTAGAGAAAGCCCACGCGCAGCAACAAAGACCCAACGCAGCCAAAAAAAAATAAAAAAATAAAAAAAAGCTGGAGCTAAGTGCTAAGAGAAAGCTCCCAAGAAGAGGGGCACATGTGGTGTGTCCTACCTGGGCTGCATGGCCGTCATGGGTGCTTGGTGGGTGTCGTCATGAGCGGCTGCTCTGTTCATTGGCTCCTGTGACTGGGCAGAAATCCCAGGTCGGGGAGGGGACCGGAGCAGAGGGTATTTGCTTAAGAAATGGATCAGTACTTTCTCCTTTGAAAAAACTTACAAATAAAGCCACAGCCTTGTTGGTTGCTACCCTCAATCCCAGCATTCTCTCCAGATCTGCTTATCCTTCTGGCTGGTTTCTGTGCTCTTTTGTGATTTTGGCTTTCAGTAAATGGTACCATAACACACACATGAACTAAAACTTGCTTGAAGCATGGCCAATGTCTCATGAAGCTCTTTCCATGTCAGTTGATACAGAACCATGTTTTGTTTGAAACTGCTGTGCTGCATCCCACGGAATACTCTATGTATGCAGTCATTCTGCTATAAATGGATATCTAGGCTTTTCTGATGACGCCTGTCCAGTAAGAACAATGTTGTGGATTCCAGGTGTGTGCTCTCAGTTATTTTCTGCCCAGGCAGGGAGAGAAGAAATGATATTCCAGGAATGTCTAAGATTGGTGGGCTGGGACTGTCAGACACATTTTTTGGATGTTTATTTGCGTGAGTAGACCTCCTGCTTAGCCCGAGAGGCCCCACTAGAGTATTGACTGATTTGTGTGTGACCAATCAGAGGCCGCTTGTATAGGACAGTTAGATTATTATATTAACATTTTTCTGTTTTCTCCTTTCTGTAAGGGTGAGAGAAAAAGTAATTTTTAATGTATATTTTAGACTTCAGTGAGAACTTTCTTTTCTACCCACCCTTTTATTATTTCTGGTTTTCAATACAGGTATACCTCCTTTTGCTAAAATTCTATTTATTGTGCTTCACAGATATGTAGATTAATAGAAACACCTATGCAAACTTAATGTTTTGGCATTAGTTTATGGCAAAGCTTAGAACATGTTCTTTACAGCCAAAGGTGTTCATGTTGATTTCTGATTTTTAATGACTGTGTTGCCTTCTTGTTCTGTGGCTGACACTTGACTGATATCCGGGTACAACATGTGTGGATCATTTGAGCAGCCATAAAAGGTGTTGATTTTCCTCCTAACGTCATTAAAAGAACAAATCCGATTATGGAGAATAATGATTTGATCACAACATCCGTGAAAGAATAGAGGACCCACTGATTAAAATGACCTGGTTTTAAAATATTTATTTTGTTCATGGGTTTTAATGATTTATGTTCTCATCTGGCAGAAAGGGAACATTTGCCTGCTACCAAGTTGAAAGCATTACAGGTAGTGTTATTACACAATGACCTATGCAGAGGGGGATATTTCATTTAAGTCTCTACACCTTCTATGTCATAAAATAAATATTAGATGTTTCAAAAATAATGAAAAATGGGCGTTGCCCCGGTGACTTCGCTTGGTGGCCACCATTTGAAAAAGAAGAGCGAGTTTAGTTCAGATGATGTGAGAGCAAAGGGTACAGGCGAAAATCGACGATAAAATTGAATATAAATCCCTCCCTCCTGAAATCTCTAAGGGCAGAGTGCATCTGGTCTGGTCGAACACGTTTGGGGATTTCAGATTTCTGAAAGGTCAGAAATTTCTCATTAGAGTGATTAATTGGCTTTGAATTTTGACACTCAGATGTAACTTGGAGTTTTGGGGGAATTTGATGATGACGTTTGATGACTTTCTTATCTGGGAAAGAAGGTGTGTTGGGGACTGCTGTTATGGAGTGGGGTGATTCTTTCTGGAAATATCCAACTTTGATTGTACTCATGCTAACTTCCTGAGCGCTGCTTGAAGTCGTACCATCATGGTAAATTCTTGTGTTGCTCATAATCTGGCAGGGGATCATTGCCTATTCCCTGGCAAAGAGGTACGGCATTTCCAGTTACCCAGGTGTAGGAACAAGAATGCTCTTGCACCCATGGGGCTCAGCTCAGCCCTGTGCAAAGGAATTGGCCCCTTTGGAGTCCTTTTTGATTTGCCGTGCTAGTTTGAGCAAGGGGCACTTGAACAGGCTTGATTCATTTTTGTTTATAAGAGACAAACAAACAGACAACTCCCCACCATTGATCAGGTAATCAACAAGTGTTTATGGAGTACTTACTGTGCACTTTCAGTCCTGCCACGTGCTGTTGGGAATGTGACAGTGAATGATCAGGAGCTGCTGAACTACCTCCCTTCCCACCCCATCCTCTTCAGGCAGGGCCTTCCACTTATCTCTACTGAAAGTCCCAAGTCAGATAACATTCAGGACCACATCCTGCCTTCTCAGAAACATCTAACACATCAGGAGGGAATACAGAGGCTGGCTCGCCATGGGGCTCTGGCCTTGGGACTGCTGGAACTTGGCTCCTTGCCCATCCTTCTTGTCTGCGTCCTAGACCCTTGCTGGACAGCTTTGTTGCTGGTGTTCCTGAGTCCCCTTCTGGCCTCTCCAGGGTTCCTACCTGTCCACATGTCGCCTCCTGTCAGTTCCAAGTCAGATTCCCAGCTCCGCTGTCCTTTGGATTCAACTCCTGTCGACTCCAGAATCTGCCCCTGTCTTGGCCTCGCTTTGGTGACCCCAAGTTTTGCTTTGGGCTCTAGAGTCTGCCGTTTTTTCAGCTCACAGCCTGATGCTGAGCCATAGATTATATCTTTTATGGCTTCATCCAGCTGGTCCCAAGGGGAGGGTGGGCAAGAGGACATGAATGTCTTGTTCAAAAATTATTACCTCTTTAGGGAAACTGGTCCAGAGTTTCCCTAAGGGATCTAGCTTGTCACTTGAGGGATCTACCTTGTCACTAAGTCTATGTAGGCTAGATTCTCTTTCACGCTTCTTGTGTTCAGTATTAGTGTTTGCACCATGCTCCTCGGCATCTAATGCCAGCTTTCCCATTTGGAGGTCTGCCCAAGGCTACAGTTAGAGAAATAATGATCTCACTGGCCTCTGTATGTATGTGATTATTATAGCTTAGTCTATAAGGATACGTACAATCCTTTTTTAAAAAGTTATAATTAATTTATTATATATAATTATGCATAATTATGCATCATATAGTAAGGTGCTATGATAGGAGATAGCAGTCATAATATATAGATATATGATTAAAAATAGAATGTATAGGGGCTTCCCTGGTGGCGCAGTGGTTGCGAGTCCGCCTGCCGATGCAGGGGATACAGGTTCGTGCCCCAGTCCGGGAAGATCCCACATGCCGCGGAGCGGCTAGGCCCGTGAGCCATGGCCTCTGAGCCTGCGCGTCCGGAGCTTGTGCTCCGCAACGGGAGAGGCCACAACAGAGAGAGGCCCGCATACAGCCAAAAAAAAAAAAAAAAAAAAAAATGTATAATACGATCCCCTTTTTATAAAAGTAAATAATGAATGTGCATATGTATATACATTTTCAAAAGCATGGAGGGAAATTAAAAAACGTGATAGTGACTATCCTCAAAGTAAGGTTACAGATGACTTTTTGTTTCCTTCCTGTTGATGAATATAGTTTTAAAATTTTAGAAAACCTGTATAACTTTGTAATAAAACAAAATAATAAAACTCATTTAAGCTATTGATCAAGCCAAACCTTTTGCTGACCAAACAAAATCTGGCTGTTTTAATTAGGACGCATACAATCCTTTAATTTATCTGACCTCAGTTTCCTAACTTGTAAAATATGGTTATAGCCAGCTTATCTGTCTCCCAGGATGGTTATTGTAAGTCCAAACTAAAATGTTCTACAAGTACCTTCTAAAGGAATTAGAAAATTCTAAAAGCACAATTAAAGAGCTATAGAAATAAAATAAATCATCTTCATTCTCAGAAGTCTAGAATGGATGTCTTTAGGGTGATTTTTGAACCCATCCTCCCATTGCTTCTTATAAAATAGGAAATCACCCAATGAGAGCTCCTTTTTTTGAGGGGGGGGGCATTAGTCTGTGAATCATAGATTTATTTCTTCTAAAGTGACAATGAAATGTAAAGAGAAAGAAAGCCCAACTGCATAAACACATCTATTTCTATTTTAAACTCCAAGTGCATCACCCAAACCACAAAACCCCGGGATCAAATTTAGCTCCTTCCCCGCCCATGCCCAGCCCTCGGGCTCTCCCAGAGGTGAACTGCTGGGAAAGTGTCTGGGCTCTAAGCCCAGGCTGTTTAAATGGCTTCTTCCTCTCCTCCCCCCACGCCTTCCCTCCAGCACACCTGTTTGCAGATCCCTTTCCTCTCTGGCCCAGGCGTCTTGATTCTGGTCACGACCACCTGTTAAGGATGACGCAGATTTAGCCCTACGCACATCCTCGCCTTGCTGCTGCCTTCAGGGTCCCAAACCGTGTTGATTCACCCCACAGGACATTATTTTTAGCCTTTATCTCTTGGTGGTTTTGTTTTCTTTCCGCCACCTTTCGACCCAAGAGCTGGAAATAAAGTCCACCTTCCATAAAGACGAGAAAGTTGTCAGCCTTTTCCTTCCTGCTCACATGAAAGGCCTGCCCAGTGGAGCCTGGGGAAGATGCTGAAAATGTCTATTCCCTGGTCCCGAAAACAGCCGCACTTAGGAGCAGGTTGCATCTCTTCCTTGTGTACTGAGCAGAGCAGTTGTCTGGAACAGGCAGCTGTCCTTTCAAAGGGTCATGAAGACTTGCAAGGGCAGTGAAATAAAAGAAAACCACATTTTTCTCTCCTTTTGATCGTGCTTGCTGGATGCAAACATCTGCGTGAATTTGAGTAGCCTACTTCCTTTTTTTGAAGTAATTAAAAGAAATTCACAGGCAAAGAGAGAAATGATTGCTTTTGGCATAAAACTATGTGAAACAATGGCTTCCTTGGACTGGAGACCTAGTTTTTACTATGGAATAAAATAGGGGAAGGTGCTTTGTAAATTGTAAAGGGCAAGGTGTATTAAAGGGCTTGAAAATCATAGTTTGTTATCCCTGATTTTGAACTGAATGTATGTGTATAGATAATTCAAACAGAAGAGAAAGATATAAAAACAAAAGTGGAAAATGTATGAGTACCCTATATCCTTTTCAATCCAGGAATCCATTACAGGGCTATTAAAATTCAAACAATTGCTTTTTGATGAACTTTTCTTTTCTTTTTTTTTTTTTTTTTTTTTGTTCATCAATATTACTGCAAATAATTTCCTTGTACTTTAGTGAATTTTTCTATCATTATTCTTCAAATTAAGTTATATATGTGAAATTACTGATGCAAAGGCATACACATTTAAAGTTTTGATATACGTTGACAGTCCATCTCCCAGAAGACTGTAGCCACTTACAATTTCTTCAAAAGTATGTGAAAATTTTCGTTTCCTCAAACTCTTGCCAATGGAGGGTTCATCTTCTTAATCTTTATCTTTCTGACCATCTTTGTTATTGGGTAGCTGGAATGTTCTTACGTGTATTAATGAGCTATTTATATTTTGTCCTTAAGGAAATGATTATTTTTATCTTTTTCCATTTTTCCCCTGTGAGGTTATCTTTCACTAATTGACTCATAAGAACCATTTTTCTATTGGATATTAGTTTTTTTGTCTTCTGTGTGCAGGTAACTTTCCAGTTTGCCATTTGTCTTTCAACCTTATAATGGCTTTTTTGTTGCCGTACACTTTTATTTCTTTTTTTTTTAAGTAGCCACACCTATTAGTCTTTTATGATTTCTGCTTTTTGTGTTTTCCATTCGATGGCTTACCTTGTCGCTGGATGTAAAGCTTGTTTCCAGACAGGTTTTGGAGCCAGGCAGAACAAGTTGAATCCTCTCCTCTGTCTCGTATTGACGGAGACTCAGAAAGGTTAAATCACTTGCCCAAGTTTGTATATGAGAATAATAATATCTACTTCACAGCATTGTTCAATGAAATACAGTGGGCTTAGGTCTTAGGGTTCAGCACTGGACTGAACCCTAAGTTCAGTCCTAACCCTAGGTTAGTTTCCTTTTTTGCTTTCATCTCCAAAATGAACTGGAAACAGTCAGTTTAGTTCTGCTAAAGGAGAGAATGACCAGACCAGAAGATCTTTTTCACTAATCTTCCTTCCAATTAATAAATGCCCTGCAGAAGTGGCTCTAAGGATAGATACCAAGGAACTGCCCATCTGTTCTCTGTTTCAGCATCTTTCTCGGTTGTGCATGAAGTGAGGGAAGGATTGAATCAGGGGACATTCTTCTGTACGAGGATCTCTATAGATTCCCCTCATTTTCACAATCATGATCACTTTGTATACGAGGAAAGCAAGACTGAGAAGAGGTAAATAACTTACCCAAGTCACGAGTCTGTTAGATCACCATGTTTGTGGATTTCCTGAGGATAATTTGAAGCCACATGACAAGCATAGATTTTCCAACTGGTTCCTCTTTCATGACTTGAAGTTGGGTCTGGGGGAAAGAGCCTCTTGGCCAGTTATGTGTCAGTGTGTCCTACTAAATGACCCAGCCTTACAGTGATCTTGTTTTTCTCACTCACTCTTTACTTTTTTACCAGCCAATGACTCCTCACTTAATTCTGTGTGTTTCAGTTAGTACTCAGTTTCAATCTATTGTTTGACACATATGTGGGTGGTCAGAAGATTTTCACAATGATATTGATGGTCTGTCCTTGAGAGAAGAAAAATGAGAAAAATCTTTGGTCAACTCTGTGTCATTTTATACATATTATGTTATTTAGTTCTCCGATGTATCTTATAAGATCTGTACTAGCATTCCCATGTTAGAGGGGGTCAACCAGGGGCTGGATGGAGTAATGTAATTTATCTCGGTCACAGAACTAACAAATGGTGAGAGCAGGAGACAGATAAAAGATGTGCTGGAACACTTTCCATCATTTCACACCCTCAGTGTTTTCTTCTTTTTTCTACCTCTTTCCTAGTACCTCTTCCTTTTGGCTGCCTCATATTAGAATCTTTCCCGTTTGCCACAGTACATATACATTAAAAACATCCCAAGTAATAATTCACCAATGACATAAGATGTTATTCCAATAAGTGTGTGTGTGAGTGAGAGTGAGAGGGAGGGAGAGAAGGAGGGAGAGAGGGAGAGAAAGAGGGAGAGATTACTTGCCTATGAAGGTGAAGCTTAATTTTTAAAAAATGCTTCATGGTGAAATTTCAGGAATGTGTTCTCTGCTTATCTAGCAAAACCTTCCTGGGACTCTCTGAATCATAAGAGGGACTTTTATTTATTTATGGAGGTTTAACAAGTTAAAACCACCGTCATCCCTAGAGATGTAATTTTTACACCACGGAAACATGTGAATTTCGAGGCAAAGCTTGTTTTCCTTCCTTTGCTTCTGTGTGACATTGGTCCTAGTAAGGATTTTCCTTTCATTTAATCTAGATTTTTTTGAGTAATGACTTTGCATCATTTTTGCAGCTTTGAGTGAAGACTCTCAGGACTCCCTTTTCATGGTTTTTAGTTTGTATAGGGGGCGGCATGTTTGTTTGCAAATCACTCTGTAAATCTAGTGTTTACCTGAATTAAACAGCCACCTTAGTGTGATAGAGTCTTACTGAGGACTTTCAAACTAGGGAGGGAAAATGTTCAAGGCTTTACGTGCTTTAGGATACAAAATAGACTTTTAATTGCATTTATTTTTAAGTCCTGATAACTTTGTAGGTGACCTCGGCATGTGTGAACAGCATGGGCCAAGAAACTGTTTTTTTCCGGCTTTCAGACGTCAGATTGCTTCCTTTCACACCTTGGAATGTCAGAAATTTATTAACTTCTCTTGGAATATTATTATGGTGACAGTGGTATTCTGTTTACTTGTCACTGAGTAGTTTTCCAAACTCAGTTATCATAAAAATATAAAGGCAACCAACTCCCCCCCACTTCCACCACACGTCACATCAACAAGAACAACAAAATCAACCCTTGCTGTCATTTCTGTCACAAAGAAATTTTACACGAACCTTCTCAAAGGCTAGAGATTTAATACCAAAGTGCATTGTGACATTTGTAGGATGTGTCTCAGCATAGACCAGGGAAGTCAATTCCCTAAAAATTTGGGAAAAAATTCACTGTCTCGTGGAGTAAACTTGATATGTTCCATTATCTATTATCTGTTCCATTTCATTATCTTTTAAATTCCATTGTCTATGAAATAGCAGTCTTGATAGAGGGTTACAGGTTTTTATTAAATAGTTAAACAAAAGAGATACTGGTGGCAGAAGTATTTAGTGCCCAGGGAAGTAATGAAGTAATGTAATTTATCTCAGGTCACAGAACTACCAAATGGCAAAAGCAGTGCTCCGTTGCTTCCATTTGTCACCCTTGTTTGCTTGTAAGTTGGAGCCATTGACCAGTTTTAGCCAATGGGACGTGAGCAGAAGTGCTCTCGTGGTACCCTCATGCCTGGCCAAAGAAGCTCCTCCGTGACTGTCCCGTTCTCTCCTCCTGTGTTGTAAAGTCTCTGGGAGGTGGATAATGGAAGAAGTCTAGAGACACTTCCTGGAGGAAATCCTGCTCTGCACCTCTGAGCAAGAAATGCGCACCCACCCGTGTCCACCTGTCCATGTGTTGGGTTTTCCTTGTTATCTTACCATTGAGTCAGTCAACCTATTGGACATTTCTCCAATTTGTTTAATATCACAATGATTATCTGGATTTTTATCATGGTTCCAAATATCGCCTTGGAAACTATCCTGGACGTGAAGACTTTATTTCTGCAATCTTACAATTCTTACCCCAGTGATTCAGATGTATATTTGGAAAAGTGTTGGTGGCAATGTTTGGCAGTTCTTTGTGTTACGCAGAGTGTTCCTGTAGATGTTGAAATGCCCAGACAACCCCAACAATGTGAGGGCTGAGGAGCAGTTTCCCTCCAGAGTTACGCATTTTGTGCACAACACAGGGTAGGAGAAACACTCCTGAGCATTGTGCCTGGAGGAGGGTGTCATCTGAAATGATGCCCAGTAAGAGAAAATCAGTTTAGTTCAAGTTGGTCTTTGGAACTCAGCCCTGGAGGAAATTTTGCCCCAATGATCTGTCGCAGCTGTTATTTTTATGTCTTGATCCTTACTGTCTGTCAGACTCCTACCCCTCCTGTGTATGTACATGTGACATTATCCCACGTGGGCTGTCCCTTGTAATTGATTTATTTTCCTAACTTCTCCTTAGAACAAAACTGTCCTCTATGTCATTCCTCCAGTGAACACCTAGTATTATTAATTAGTGAATTAATTAATTCATTTGCTTATCAAATATTAACTGAGCACTTTTTGTGTGCCTGGCATTAGTGCCAGTGGTGGGTTCTGGTCCCAAGTGATTGCTCTGTCCCATGGATATTTGTTTCCTTTTTTCTTTTAACTGTTTATTTGGAAATTATTTCAAACTTAGAGAAAAGTTGCCAAGTAGTTCCCATGTTAAAAAAAGAGTTTCCTTCACCAGGTTCCCCAAATGTTAAAATTTTACCACATTTATTTATCATGCATCTCTTTTTCTGAACTTTTTGGGAGTAAGTTGCAACAAACATGATGTCTTTGACCCTGAAATGCTTCAGTTTATGTTTCTTAAAAATAAGGATCCTCTTACATGACTACAGTGCAATCATCAAAATTGGGAAATTAACATTGCTATTACTGTTATGTGGTCCAGTAGTTGGCAAGTATAGATGGCCATCTATACTTGTAAATAAAGCTTTATTGGAACACAGCCATGCTCATTTTTTATGATGTGTCAGTGGATGCTCTCTTCCCACAAAGGTAGACTTGAATTAGTTATGTCAGAGAACAGATGGCCTCCAGAGCTGAAGGGATTTCCTATTTGATCTTCTAGAGAAAAAGTTTTTGATCCTTGATCTAATTAAGAGATCTTATCATATTTCATCCTTTGTCCACAATGTCTTTCATTGCAAAAAAAAAGAAGAAAATTTTTTTTCTAGTTTGGTATTCTGTCCATGATCACATGTTACATTTAACGGTTATGTCCATTCTCCTTCACTAGAAAGCAGTTCTTTACGGTTTTTTTTGATTCATCATGACCTTGACATTTTTGATAAGTGTAGGCCATTTATTTTGTAGATCATACCTCAGTTTAGGTTTGCCTGAAAATTCCCTTGATTGGATTTTTTGTGCATTTCTGGAATGAATACCCCATGCAACTTAACAGGAGACATTCAGTGTCTATTTTTCCCATTACTGGTGATGTTAATTTTGGCTAAGGTGGTATCACTCAGATTTTCTCCACTGTAAAATTAACGTTTCCTTTGTATTTAATCAGTTTTTTGTGGGAAGATATTGTATGTAGATATCCTTTTTTTTTCTTATCAAATTTTCACACAATAGTTTTAGCATCCATTGGTAATTCAGCTTTATAACAATGATTACTGCGGTGGTTGCTAAGAGTGAATTTTTAAATTCCTTTATTCCTCTGTATTTTTTTGTTTGAATTGTATTGATAGAAAGAACTTTCCCTTCATTATCTATCTATCTATCTATCCATTTGTTTGTTTATCACTATGAACTCATGGATTTTTAATTTTATTTTGTGGTTTTAATCTGTTACTAATATTGCTTATTTTGGTGCTAAAAATGTTCCAGGCCTTTTTTTTTTTTGCTTTAAAACTGATTCATTAGGGAGTAACTTGAAATACTAGTGGGCAAGCACTGTGTCTGTACAGACATCACCTAGTTTAGTGCCTGGAAGTATTAGGCACTCAGTGAACAATTGTTGAACACTGGTCCTAACTCAAACAAATAAATCCCTAAGTGTAGATTGTTAGACACTGTGGTAGCTTGAGGAAGACATACTTTGGAATAGTACTTCAGTACCCTTCAGATATTTTAGCCAGCTTGAGTGGAAACCATGATAATTTTCTTTCTTTTTTGATTCATATTTTACAAGTGGCGAGGCTCAGTTTTCTTCTTGGCCACGCTGCAAGCGTGCAGGATCTCAGTTCACCAACCAGGGATCGAACCCGTGCCCCCTGCAATGGAAGGGTGGAGTCTTAACCACTGGACTGCCAGGGAAGTCCCGAGGCTCACTTATTTTTAATTTAATTTTTCTCACTTAAATTTTTTTTTTATTGAATGAAAGATTTTTTTAAATTCTGTGGTGCTTCTCAATTTTCAAAAGTTTCACACGCATGATTTCATATAATCCTATAATAACCCTTTTTCCCCCCTTACCCCTCTCCCCTCCTCTCTCCCCACTGGTGACCACTAGTTTGTTCTTTGTATCAGTCTCACATTTTATTTTTTTTTGCCACATTGTGTCTCTTTATTGAAGTTAGAAAACTCTCAAAAGTTACACTGTTTATGGGGCTTCCCTGGTGGTGCAGTGGTTGAGAGTCTGCCTGCCGATGCGGGGGACATGGGTTCGTGCCCCGGTCTGGGAAGATCCCACGTGCTGCGGGGTGGCTGGGCCCGTGAGCCATGGCCGTTGGGCCTGCGTGTCCGGAGCCTGTGCTCCACAGTGGGAGAGGCCACAACAGTGAGAGGCCCTCGTACCACACACACACAGAAAAGTTACACTGTTTCTATAATCATGAGGGGGGGTTTACAGTTACATATTTGGGCATCTCTTTTTTATTTTATTTTTATTTTTTAAATTTTTATCGGAGTATAGTTGATTTACAATGTCGTGTTAGTTTCAGGTGTACAGCAAAGTAAGTGACATAGGCATATACCCACTCTTTTTTAGATTCTTTTCCCATATAGGCCATTACACAGTATTGAGTAGAGTCCCCTGTGCTCTACAGTAGGTCCTTATTAGTTATCTATTTTATATATAGTCGTGTGTATACGTCAGTTCCAATCTCCTAATTCATCCCTCTCCCGCACCCCATACCACCCGGTAACTATAAGTTGGTGTTCTGTGACTATTTCTGTTTTGTAAGTAAGTTCATTTGTACCATTTTTTTAAGATTCCACATATAAATGATATCATATGACATTTGTCTTTGTCTGACTTACTTCACTCAGTACGATAATCTCCAGGTCCATCCATGTTGCTGCAAATGGCATGACTTCATTCTTTTTTTTTTTTTAATAAATTTATTTTTATTTATTTTTGGCTTTGTTGGGTCTTCGTTGCTGTGTGTGGGCTTTCTCTAGTTGCAGTGAGCGGGGGCTGCTCTTCGTTGTGGTGCGCGGGCTTCTCATTGCAGTGGCTTCAGTAGTTGTGGCTCTCGGGTTCTAGAGCGCAGGCTCAGTAGTTGTGGCCCATGGGCTTAGTTACTCCATGGCATGTGGGACCTTCCCGGACCAGGGCTCGAACCCTTGTCCCCTGCATTGGCAGGCGGATTCTTAACCACTGCACCACCAGGGAAGCCCTGATTTCATTCTTTTTTTATGGCTGTGTCTCACTTAACTTTTAAGACTCTGAAACCTCCTTACAGGAAACATGGCTTTTCCTAGACACATTGTAGTTCTAACTCAGTGGGAAGAATTCTGAATTCCCTCATGGTCTAGAAACTACCTACTTTTATCTCATTACTGGAGAGCAGTTATCCCCAGGGATTCAGGAAAGGTTTTTACATGACTCTAGAAAAACTGATTCAAAGTAAAAGCAGTTCTCTGTATTTTCAAATCTCTATTTTCTGAAATCTGTAAAAACTAGTCCCAAGAATTATCCTAAGAAATCATGTCCCCCCCATCCAACACTATCCCTCCTCTGGCGCATTTTCTTTCCTAACTTACCCACAAAGGGAAAGGTGACTGGTCACGCTCTGAATCTTGCTGTTAGGGTTACTGTTTGTGATTTGCCTTTGAAGTTAGTGAATGGGTTGGCAGGCAAAGGGGCTATTTTGGAATTATAGGACTGTTGCTTCAGACTGTCTCTGCCTGGAAGGAAGCCATGAGTAGTGAGGAGGAAATAGCTGGGCAAGCTTCGAGGAAGCATAATGGGTGATATTTTCCTTATTCCTAAGTCAAGGCTTAGCTTTTACCGTTAATAACTTGATAACTCAGAGGATACAACCTTGTCATTCATTTCCTTAAATAAGTGGCTTATACAAGCATGATGTGTATATGTTGGCAGGCATTGAAACGTGTGACTGGGCTGTAGTGGGACTTCCAGATGGTCAGTTTTTGTACCTCTGTGAGCCTCTGTCTACCTGCTACCCCCCTGAGTCTGGGAGGTAGAGTTGAGCACAGATCGATCTTCCCTTTGACTCTGAGGCAGAGCAGAGCAGAATCAGTAAGTTAAGTGCAGAGTTAAGCATCCTTGCTTTCTGATGAGCTCACGAATTGCCATTGGAAGTAAAACTGGTCCATTGCATCTCAGTTTTGGAGATAAGTTATCCGAGGAGGTAACAACACTTCTCCCGTTAGGAGAATGCAAAAAGTTATTCACTCTGTTTGGATAGCTAAATCCAAGTTGTTCTTGGGAGCAACATGATGACCATGAGCTATGTGCAAAGCAATCTGGAAGTCACTGCAGAGAGTGCCACACATTCATTGCTTTTCCAGGGAGGTTAAGGCATTGCACTGGTGTCTACAGCGTCTAACTGTTGGAATTCCATTTAGCATCTCAACAGTCCACCCTCTACCATCTTTGGCGTTTTGTTTTTGTGTTTTGCTTTCTGAACTCTCCTTGAGCAAGAATGCTGTCTCCCCATATAAATGGCCGTGCCAGATAGTGATAGCCACGAGCCTTGGAAACCGCAGCCAGGTGGGAGATAAGCCCTGACAGCCTCCCTCCTATTCCTTAGCAGCAAGAGTCACACACAGGCGGCAGGAAGCGGCTTCCAGGAGGGTGCACCCTGCGGAGGGGACGATAACAGCGGGAGAAGCACCTGCAGGCAGCGGCCCTTCATCCAGGAAGAAAACAGGATCTAAAACATAAACAACATCCTTGCAACCGCAGCGCGTGCACAGCTCACACCGGAGTTGGTCTGACTCCATTCTTCCAAGACTCTCATGAGAATCTTTATTGAAACAGGAAGATGTCAGGAGATGAAGTTTCACAATTTCCGGTGAACATCATGAAAGAGTTTTATTATTGCTCTTTTGGTTTTAAGCACACGAGTGTGAGCAACCAGGCCAAGTCTACAACGTTGAGCCTGTTTTTTGTTGAATAAAAATTTAAATGCCTCAGGACTGACACGATTTTAAGGGAAATGATGTAAATTGGAACAAGACAAAAAAAGGAAAGGATTTTGAGGATCTCATCTTTCCAAAAGCATCTCTTCTGAAGCAGATGTTATCTTTGTTAACTGTCGTATGAACAGCAAATGATGACATTGATTCAGTGTTCACCATGTTCAGGCATTGTGCAAAGTGCTTCCCGTGTGTTATCTCACTTAACACACTGGGCAGACTTCTGCACAGAGAGGTGAGGTAGCTCTCCCAATGTTGCACAGCTAGTGAGTGATGGCTCCAGGATGGGAACCCAGGCAACTCGGCTCAGAGCTAGCTCACATATCCCTTACAATCTTTGCCCATCCGTACGATTCTTACTTTTCAATAGGCATTGTATTGTATCCATACTCTTCCGTAAATACCCTGCAATTGGTAAATGAACATTTGTGATCACCATGTTGATTTTGTTTATTAAAATTATGAGTCACCCTTCAGTGCTAGATTCAAAGTACCAATTACAGTTTATGCCAAAAGTCTTTCCTGCAATGGTGCAGCAGTCCTGATGGCATTGAGCCAATGCCCTTTACAGTGTTTTTAGGGATCAGGCCTAAGAAATAAAGAAAGGAGGAAGAAAACAGATCGAGAAGGTACATGTCAAAGTAAAATGCATCATTCTTGCCTCTGAGTGGGGTAACTGTCATTAATTTTAAAAGCACTGCCACAATGGACGTCCCTCCTGGTTCCAGTTCTCAAAGCAGAGCCGTTTTTCGAGCTTCAGCTGTTGCTTCACTTCGATTGCTCCTGGCATTTCTGGAAGATGTGAACTATTCAGGAATTAAGGCTGTCAGAAGTATGTAGATCTATCCTGCCATCTTGAAAATGCACCCACCTGCCTGGGCTCATTAGAAACGCTGCTGTTTCAGCAAGTAGTTCAGTTGCGCTGAAAAGAAATTGGAGAGAAGAGCTCAAGATTTTTCAAGCTGGTGGTCACCCTTATCTTGTCATAGGTATCATTGTGTTACTCAGTTATCTGTTTGTGCAGCAAGTATTTATTGATTACCTACCACCTACCAGGCATTGTTCCCTGGCTGGATGGAGTAGTGAACAAACACTCTCCTCCAGAAACTTACACTGTAGCATGGTATTAAGTGGTCTCTATGTTATAAATACTTAATAATGGTAGTTTAAAACAGCAAATGACACAAGATGACAATAATAAAAACATAATTGCTTTGTTGAATTTTAATAGGCATTGGTAGTGTGCCAGGCACTATACACGTATTAACTCCTTCATCCTTGCAAAAAAAAAGCCTTTAACCTACAAAAATGGATCATTTTAAGAGTCAGCCAAATGCAATTATTATTCCCACTTTAAAGATGAAGAAAAAGAGAAGCCTAAAGAAATGGACATGTTTCCTCGACATAATACGTATACAAATGTTGGAACTGGGATCAAACCCAGGGCCCTCGGATGCCAAGGCCACGCTCTCCGTCACCACGCTGTGCTCAGCCAGAAAGGCAGAACTTAAAATTAAATACGACCAGATGATAGGAGATCGGTTTAAAAGAAGACTGGCAGCTGTTGATATATAATCACTTTGGATGTTAGTACAATATGCCTAGCACCCGTTGGCTGGCTCTTATTTTCACCATCATCTTTAGATGACAGTAACATTTAGCCCTTGTAATGATTTGCAGGTGCCAAGATAAGGCCTGGAGGAAGAGCTTCCTTTCTTAGTTAACCCCAGTTGAGTCATTTATCCTCCTCACTATGATCAGGAATTATTTTAAGTAACTGGCTTCCAGGGGATGCGGTGGGGATTGACATAGACGGCTGGACAGATTTTGCAGGATTTCATTAACTCACCAACGCTGACCTTCCCTAGGGAATGAGTAAGTTGAGTCTATCTATGAAAGGTCCTTGAGACTTCTTATGTGGGTGGGGTACAACTGATCCTTGCAAAGCGTTAAGGAGCTCCAGCTTCCCGCAGGAAATCTGTGACCGAGTCCCGGACCGAGAGCGGAAACATTAAGCGTATCGTGGGAGAAAAGGAAGTCAAAGTGCTAAAGTTATTACTCTGAACAGAGGATATTGGAGCATCCTGCAGAAAACTTCCTGTTTAGCCAGTAGACTAGGAAAAAAGATGAAAAACACTCAGCTTCAATGACTACTGTGTAAATGTATTTCCAAACTTTCATTACCTTGGGCAGGGCTTACAAGAACTCACGGTTTCCCAAGGTGGGGGTGAGTCACTGAAGCACACCCTGCTTCCTCTCTTCCTTGTTTTGGTGGGCACATCAAATCCTGCTGTCATTTGTGTGGGCTACCCCCAGGCCTGAGTTACCTCCTAGGCTGGACTTTTCCCCTGGAATGCACTTCCTTTAGCTTGTATTGAACCCTCTGTTTAGATGGATTCAGAGAATGCAATTGAAGTGTCTGGTTCCAGCTCTCTGCTCCTCCAGGGCCAGCTGTGGAACCGCTGATTCAGTAAAGAGCGAGCAACACTGATGCTTAAATGAAGTTTAAGCAGCTATTTATGCTTTTCATTCCCCACGGACCTTCGAAGGGTAGAATAAGATCCAGTTCAAGGAGAAAAATTGAAGTTCTAAATTTTTCTATTAAAAGTTAAAGCATTTAAGAAAATTTCAGGTATTTGGTCAGATGTATCCCAAATGTTGTCATTTTTTGGTTTGTTCTATAATTTTTTTTTATTGAAGTGTAATTGGTTTACCAGTGTTGTGTTAGTTTCTGCTGTACAGCGAAGTGAGTCAATTATACACAGACGTACATCCACTCTTTTTTAGATTCTGTTCCCATATAGGTCATTGCAGAGTGTTGAATAGAATTCCCTGTGCTATACAGTAGGTTCTTATTACCAAATGGTGTTATGTTGTGTTATGTGTTATGACAGGAAGTTACTCTGAATAAAGGCCTTCTTAGTTGTTTTAAAATTTATCTGACTAGCTTGCTTTGTATGAAATAAAGTAGAAATGGTTATTATGGGAAAGAAGGGAAAGCTAGTGTCTTTGAGTGGATGTAAGCTGTCTAGACTTCTCAGTGCATCTATATCATGGTTGTGTGTGGACTGTTTGGGCGTCTTCTCTCTAAGCTGTTGTTTATCATCCTCTTCTCCTTCCTCTCCATGCTCCAAATGAGGCTGGTCTGCTAATCATTCTTCTTCTTTTTTTTTTTTTTTTGCCGTATTTTCTTTTCTGAAAGTTTCTGATCAAAAAGCAGTTGCAACAAATAGGTAGTTAAGGGTAGAGAAGCATCAGACTTATAAATCAGTAAAGATGAAAAACATATTAAAAATTTTTTTTAAATTAAAGTGTCGTTGATTTACCATGTTGTGTTAATTACTGCTGTAACAGCGACGTGACTCAGTTATACATATATGTACATTCTTTTTTATATATTCTTTTCCATTATGGTTTATCCCAGGATATTGAATATAGTTCCTTGTGCTCTACAGTAGGACCTTGTTGTTTATCCATCCTCTATATAATAGTTTAGCATCTGCTAACCCCGACGGTCCCACTCCATCCCTCTCCTGACCCCTCCCCCCTGGCAACTAGTCTGTTCTCTATGTCAGTGATTCTGTTTCTGAAAAACATATTTAATCAGTGGTATGTCTGATACCCTGTTCTCCCTGTGTTCTTGCAGACACCATAGATTTGAGCCTAAACCATCATTTGGAGACAGCACTCTGACGGGACAACTTTTGTAAGATCATATTTCGTTGCTTCCTATGGGTCCCTGAGACCCTTCGACATAGAGCTTTATATATTTCTTGTAGCTCTTCAGTATGCTGTGATGATTCATAATAATAGTAATAATAATAGTAACATTGTTTTAATTTGTATCCTTCTGATGGCTGACTTTTTTTTTTTTTACATCTTTATTGGAGTATAATTGCTTTACAATGGTGTGTTAGTTTCTGCTTTATAACAAAGTGAATCAGTTATACATATACATATGTTCCCATATGTCTTCCCTCTTGCGTCTCCCTCCCTCCCACCCTCCCTATCCCACCCCTCCAGGCTGTCACAAAGCACCGAGCCAATATCCCTGTGCCATGCGGCTGCTTCCCACTAGCTATCTACCTTACTACGTTTGTTAGTGTATATATGTCCATGACTCTCTCTCGCCCTGTCACAGCTCACCCTTCCGCCTCCCCATAACCTCAAGTCCGTTCTCTAGGAGGTCTGCGTCTTTATTCCTGCCTTACCCCTAGGTTCTTCATGACATTTTTTTTTTCTTAAATTCCATATATATATGTTAGCATACGGTATTTGTCTTTTTCTTTCTGACTGACTTCACTCTGTATGACAGACTCTAGGTCTATCCACCTCATTACAAATAGCTCAATTTCGTTTCTTTTTATGGCTGAGTAATATTCCATTGTATATATGTGCCACATCTTCTTTATCCATTCATCCAATGATGGGTACTTAGGTTGTTTCCATCTCCAGGCTATTGTAAATAGAGCTGCAATGAACATTTTGGTACATAACTCTTTTTGAATTTTGGTTTTCTCAGGGTATATGCCCAGTAGTGGGATTGCTGGGTCATATGGTAGTTCTATTTGTAGTTTTTTAAGGAACCTCCATACTGTTCTCCATAGTGGCTGAACCAATTCACATTCCCACCAGCAGTGCAAGAGTGTTCCCTTTTCTCCACACCCTCTCCAGCATTTATTGTTTCTAGATTTTTTGATGATGGCCATTCTGACTGGTGTGAGATGATATCTCATTGTAGTTTTGATTTGCATTTCTCTAATGATTAATGGTGTTGAGCATTCTTTCATGTGTTTGTTGGCAGTCTGTATATCTTCTTTGGAGAAATGTCTATTTAGGTCTTCTGCCCATTTTTGGATTGGATTGTTTGGTTTTTTGTTATTGAGCTGCATGAGCTGCTTGTGAATTTTGGAGATTAATCCTTTGTCGGTTGCTTCATTTGCAAATATTTTCTCCCATTCTGAGGGTTGTCTTTTGGTCTTGTTTATGGTTTCCTTTGCTGTGCAAAAGCTTTTAAGTTTCATTAGGTCCCATTTGTTTATTTTTGTTTTTATTTCCATTACTCTAGGAGGTGGGTCAGAAAGGATCTTGCTGTGATTTATGTCATAGAGTGTTCTGCCTATGTTTTCCTCTAAGAGTTGGATAGTTTCTGGCCTTACATTTAGGTCTTTAATCCATTTTGAGCTTATTTTTGTGTATGGTGTTAGGGAGTGATCTAATCTCATACTTTTACATGTACCTGTCCAGTTTTCCCAGCACCACTTATTGAGGAGGCTGTCCTTTCTCCACTGTACATTCCTGCCACCTTTATCAAAGATAAGGTGTCCATATGTGTGTGGTTTTATCTCTGGGCTTTCTATCCTGTTCCATTGATCTATCTTTCTGTTTTTGTGCCAGTACCATACTGTCTTGATTACTGTAGGTTTGTAGTATAGTCTGAAGTCAGGGAGCCTGATTCCTCCAGCTCCTTTTTTCGTTCTCAAGATTGCTTTGGCTATTCGGGGTCTTTTGTGTTTCCATACAAATTGCGAAATTTTTTGTTCTAGTTCTGTGAAAAATGCCAGTGGTAGTTTGATAGGGATTGCATTGAATCTATAGATTGCTTTGGGTAGTAGAGTCATTTTCACAATGTTGATTCTTCCAATCCAAGAACATGGTATATCTCTCCATCTGTTTGTATCATCTTTAATTTCTTTCATCAGTGTCTTATAATTTTCTGCATACAGGTCTTTTGTCTCCTTAGGTAGGTTTATTCCTAGATATTTTATTCTTTTTGTTGCAATGGTAAATGCGAGTGTTTTCTTGATTTCACTTTCAGATTTTTCATCATTAGTATATAGGAATGCCAGAGATTTCTGTGCATTAATTTTGTATCCTGCCACTTTACCAAATTCATTGATTAGCTCTAGTAGTTTTCTGGTAACATCTTTAGGATTCTCTATGTATAGGATCATGTCATCTGCAAACAGTGACAGCTTTACTTCTTCTTTTCCTATTTGGATTCCTTTTATTTCCTTTTCTTCTCTGACTGCTGTGGCTAAAACTTCCAAAATTATGTTGAATAAGAGTGGTGAGAGTGGGCAACCTTGTCTTGTTCCTGATCTTAGTGGAAATGCTTTCAGTTTTTCACCATTGAGGATGATGTTTGCTGTGGGCTTGTCATATATGGCCTTTATTATGTTGAGGAAAGTTCCCTCTATGCCTACTTTCTGCAGGGTTTTTATCATAAATGGGTGTTGAATTTTGTCAAAAGCTTTCTCTGCATCTATTGAGATGATCATATGGTTTTTCTCCTTCAATTTGTTAATATGATGTATCACATTGATAGATTTGCGTATATTGAAGAATCCTTGCATTCCTGGAATAAACCCCACTTGATCATGGTGTATGATCCTTTTAATGTGCTGTTGGATTCTGTTTGCTAGTATTTTGTTGAGGATTTTTGCATCTATGTTCATCAGTGATATTGGCCTGTAGTTTTCTTTCTTTGTGACATCCTTGTCTGGTTTTGGTATCAGGGTGATGGTGGCCTCGTAGAACGAGTTTGGGAGTGTTCCTCCCTCTGCTATATTTTGGAAGAGTTTGAGAAGGATAGGTGTTAGCTCTTCTCTAAATGTTTGATAGAATTCACCTGTGAAGTGATGGTTGACTTTTGAGGGCAAGCACCTCTCCATCTACTTCTTACCTGTTTGGATTTTCTAATTCCAGTAAGTGCCTGTGCAAAACTTTCGCCTATTTAATTCCCTATTTTTTTCATTGTTGATTTCTAAAAATTTCTCAGCAGATCTGGGTAGTAAGTCTTGTCAGTTTTAGACACTCTGCCGACTTCTCTAAATTCTTCGTGAGTGCTAATCTTCACTCAGCAGAATCTCTCCTGTTGCAGCTGTCTCTATGGTGAAAGGCAAATCAGATTATGTAACTGTCCTGATGAAAATCCTTTAATGACTCTTAAGTCCTTAAGATAGACATAAATAGACAGGATAAGATAAGAGAGACAGGATATGTAAGATCCTCCAAAGTCTTAACCTCATTTCTTACTACTCTCCCTCTTGTTCTTTGCTTTTTTTTTTTGCTACAGCATGATGGTATTACTTACCTTCTAAGCCTGGACCTTTTTGAGATGAAGTATGGACCATATTAATGATTACCTCAAAGCAGTTGATATGAACAGGGACTGTCGTAGGTAACTGGGGACTTCTGGTCACCCTAGCTCTATGGGACTTTCATTTTATTTGAACTTGACAAATATTTCTGGGCTTTTGCCCCCATGGATATTTCCTTTATCTTGAACATTGCTTCTCACTCACTCAACTTTCCCTAGGATCACCTTCCCCCTCACTTTTCAGGTCTCAGAGTAACACTGGTCCTCAGAGAGACCTCTTCTCTGGAAACAGTTACATGCTTTCAAGAAGCTTTGCTTCTGCTTCTTTCCTAATACTCATTACACTTATTTATTTATTTATTTTTTACATTTCCTGCTTAGTGGCTCACTTCCTTGTCCAACTGTAAACTCCAGAGACTTGTCCGCTCTGTTCACTGCTGCATCCCATGGGGGTAATAGAATTCCTAGCACAGAGTTGGTGCCGGATTCACGCTGGTTGAGTGATGAGAGTTCATCTTCATAGCACCTCTGTGGGGTGGATATTACTGTCCTTAACGTTTTTTGATAAGGAAACTGAGGCATATAGAGGTTGTGCGAAACAATATAACTAGTAAATGGCAGGAATAATATGAACACTGAATTCAAACCCCATGCTCTCAAGCACTGTGCATCTTCCCTCTATAGATGAATTCTCTTTGTTCACAGTCTTTTATAAAACATACCCAAGGCACTCTTGTTGACTGCTGTTTGGACTACTACTGTGAAAATTTTTGCTAAGAAAAAAATCAATTTGAAAGTATATTTCAAAACCTAAAAATATTTATACTCTTTGATCCAATAACTCCATTTCCAGAGATCTATCTTACAGGAATAAATAAAAGATGAAGAGAAAAATGTATGCACAAAGATATATGCTGGAAAATAATTTACATAAACAGAAATGTAAATTACCTGAAAGCTTAATAGGCATGGAATAGTTAATTAAAATATGACAGGTCCATGGATGAAATATACGTAAACATTAAGATAATGTTTACCTAATACGTTTAATAATATGGAAACATAATAATATGTTACATTCAAATCTGATAAAAATGTAATTCTAAATATCCTTGAAGCATTAATGCATGTATATGTATCTACATCCTTACGTTTGCGCGCGCGCGCACACACACACACACACACACACATCTACAAACATACCAACCTGTACACGGGACTGTCTATAATTGCAGGGTTCCAAGCAAAATGAAAAATTGAAACCCCTTCTATAAAACTTATTAAGAATTTCAAGATGGTGACAACATAAAATTAAAACAAAACTGGGGTCCCTCTGAGTGTGGGACCCTGTGTGACTGCAGAAGTTACACACTCATAAAACCAGTCCCGTGTGCATATTGTGATAACAAAATAGCTACAAGAAAGTAAGTTCAGTTATTTCTGGCAGTTACCTTTTGTGGTAGCGTTACGGATGGTCACTTTCTTCCTGCTGCTTCACTCAGTTACCTGAAATGTTCTCAATGGCATATATTGCTTTAATAGTCAGAAATAAAAATTATTTTTAAAAGCTACAGATTTTCATAAATCCTGCAAAGCTACAGTATATGTCCTGAAGCTTAACTATGAGGTTTCCTAGATGTGAGTGTACTTCACTGCTCAACACCCCAAATACTTCTTCTCAGAGTTTTGGTTATTTCAACTATAGTTACCTAATAGGAATAAGATTAGCCCGAGGCAAACTTGATTGAAGTTGATAAGGGTTGTCTTTATCTATCATCCTTTTGCCTTTCTTTTTTCTACCAGGGAGGTTTCCCTCTGCATTTTCTCCCTTTAGCCACCTAATGACTTCTTATTTTCCCCCTTTATCAGAAGAGGAAAAGTAGTTATCATTTGTTACAAGGTTGCTACGTGCAAGAGCTGCACTAAGTAAATAGCAACAAGTCCTTCAGTCTTTTAAACAGTCTTATCGAGTAGACAGTGTTATTCCAGTTTTATAGAAGAGGATGTTGAGTCATAGAGGTTATATATTTAGGGCCAAGGTCGTAATAGTAAGAGACAGAACAGGATTAGAACTCAGCTGGAGTAGGTAGTCTCCAGATATGCTCACCAACGAGCCCTCCCATCTCCGTGTGTGCCTGTACTCCTTAGATCAAGACGTGGGATCTACTTCCCTACGTGAACTGGGAATGGTGTTATGACTTGCTTGGAGCAAAGAATGAAGTAGAAGTAGTATCCTGGGACTTCAAAGTATAGACCTTAGCAGCTTCTGCTTCCTAGAACTTGGAACCCAGCCACCAAGCTGCAAGGAAGTCCAGACTAGAGCACTGCAGGATTGGAGACCATATGTAGAGAGGTTGGAAATAAATAGGTCATCTCACTGTGCTTATAAGCCTCAGAGTCTGTGTGGGGAGATAGCTCTATAGACCCAAACCCACAGTGCTTGCTTTGTAATCAATGCTGTAATAGAGGCAAGTAAAAAATGCTATAGAACCCAGATGAAGAGTGAGTAACTGTGTGTGTGCGTGTGTGTGTGTGTGTGTGTGTGTGTGTGCACGCGCGCGTGTGTGTGTCTATGGTGAGGGCAGTGGAGAAGGTGGCTTTATGGAAGAGGTGGCAATATTTGTCCTGCATCTGGAGGGTTAGTCGGGTTTCTGAGGTAGAAAAGGATATTCTAGGCAGTTGCTAAGGCGTGGAAGTGTAACAGAACAGGACGTGCTCAGGGAATGTGAGTGAATAGTACTTGGTGTAGTTTCTTTTTGAGTCTTACACTTCTAAACCTTAAATCCTCGAAAAACTCCAAACTTTCTCACTGCGGTTTCCATGCTGGTGAGGCTGAACGATAGCCAGGGGAAGGGTTTTCTGCCATGATCGGTGGAGAAGGACTTGTTTTTTAGACATTTATTCCTCTTATCCGATTCTTTCATTGTGCTATTACATAGTGTATTAGTTTGCTAGGGCTGCTGTAACAAACGACCAGAAACGTAGGGGCTTAAAACAAAAGAAATTTATTCTTTCACAGTTCTGGAGGCTAGAAATCTGAAATGAAGGTGTGGTCAGGGCCACACACTCTCTGAAATCTCTCAGGGAGAATCCCTCCTGCCTTGTCCAGCTTCTGGTGGCTGCAGGTGTCCTTGGCTTGTGGCCACATAACTGTCTCCACACAGTCTTATTCTCTGTGTCTATGACTTCTCTTTTCTTACAGAGACATTGTCACTGAATTTAGGGCCCACCGTAACCCAGGGTGATCTCATCTCAAGATTCTTAGCTTAATTACATCTGCAAAGACCCCTTTTCCAAATGTGGTCACCTTCACGGGTCCTGGATGAACACATATTTTGGGAGAGGGGTCATCATTCAGCTCACTACAAATAGTAAACCCAAATCTCCCTTTGCTAATTGTTTATAGTTAAGGATAAATTAAAAAATAAAAGCCTTCTTGTGTCATCATTTATAAACTTCAAAAAGTTTAAAATTCTAAGTGTTTAATTCAAAATGTGACATCGGTTACAGAAGCTTGGCAGCATCTCCTAGGCAGGACTGTATCATCGCATAATTGCTCCTGTAGACCACCTATGCCAATTGGAAATCTTTAGAAAATACAACGTGCTTATATTAAAGGCAGTTAGAAGGTGGTCTACGTTATTACAAATACATGTTTTTCATTACATTTTGCTGTCGGCAAGTGCTGGTGTGAAACCCACTGCCCTTCCTCATAAGAGGAAAACCAAAAAATACACCAACATCTGGGATCTTTGGGTTATTTTGTGGGTTCCAAAGACTACAAACTCAATTCAGAGAAACGTGAATGGAAATTCGATGGGGTTTACGTTGGACTTCTATACTTGCTTGTTTTGTTAGTAAGGAATGACTGCCTGGAACTTGGACTTGTTGCTAGACCCCAGTTTTCTTTTCTTTGCAGCTCAAGTTTCTATCCTTAATCAAAGCTTATGGAGCGAGGGATACTCTCCCAGTCTGTAGAATGAGAGTTTTACCTACCAAGGTTACATGCAAGAATTTGGGTGGGTTTAAGCTGCTTCCTCTTTGGAAGCAAGAGAACTTTAAGACTTGGAGAAGCTCTTTCAGTCTTCTTCACTTGCTACCCTGGGAACTGTAGTAATTCTAGGTGTTTCCTTTAAAAAGTCTACATCCGTAGAGGCGGCAGGGAGTCTGTTTTATTAAAGTCTTACAGGGAGTATTGAACACTTTCCAGTTTCTTCATCATCATCATCACCGTAATCATCTTCGTAATTTTCATCCTCTTCATTGTCAGCAATGCCACCTGGAGAATCCCCTCACTGAGCTAATGGCTGGTAATCATGTTATCCTGGCCTCCAAAACAAAACAAAAAGAAGTGCCTTTCAGAGAATCCGAGTAGGCTGTGCCTGCTTGCTTTGTTTCTCTCTGTGTTCATTTCATTTACATATGCAAAACACCCACTGACTCTAAGGCATATGGGAAACACGATCCCAAACAACTGGTCTCAACAATGCAGACCAGCCTGGTCCCGAATTCTGTGTCCCTCTGTTTCTCCTGTTATGCTAGTTTGCTGTCACGAAGGCAGAAGTTCTTTGTTAGCTGGATGAGATTTTCGTTATCTTATGAGAATCATAAGGTGAGAATCATAACCTCCACGCGGAGTTGACATCAGAAAGGTTAAGTACATGCCGAGATAGGGCAGATTACCTTTTGCCGTTTCCCCTAGACTTCCTGACTTTTCTGATGTTTAATCAGTTGTTCAGTAGATTTAAGGAAGCATTTCCTGGGTATGAGCCTAGCAAAGACTTTCTTCTTAGAGACATTCCCTGAGTCAGGACACAGTAGCTAGAATTCAGAAGCCAGGTCTCTGTGCGTATTCCCCAACTACTTGGCACACGAAGATTTGCCAAATGAAAGACAGGCAGGCTCTGAGCAGTCAATGCATTGAGAAGCCGTGTAAATCCTGCTTAAAGTTCCACAGACTTAGAGACATGTTTTTCCACCTGACAACTGTTCAGAGCAATTTGGTTGTTCCAAAACTTCCTTCCCGACTTCCATCATTCAAAATCTGGGAGACTTACATCAGCGCTCCTGGAAGACTCACAGAACATTTGGGAAATTTGTCGAGTTGAGGAAATGCTGAAGCTAGGTGGCGCTGGCTGCCACGGAGTGCACAAGACACACTTCTACGTGTGAAAACATGCCCTGTGTCCAAGGGGCACAACTGTGAAACCCTTCTAGGCAATCTGTTATGAGGTGCATGGAGCCCGACTTGGAACAAAAGAGAAATAGAGACTTTCCACTGCATTGCTCTCCCACTCTGCAACATTACTCACTCTTGAACATGACCCATTCCTTCTGACTTAAAAAAGAAGACACGGAAAGCACAATTGCATTTACCTGTTTTCTAGATGGACGACTCCTGGTCATTTGCAATTCTGATATATTCTGTTCGGTCTTTTTGGTTCTGCCACCAACACTGACGAGGAGCTCCACAGGAAAACCAGAAGTTCTGAAAAGCAATCGGAAGACAACTTGGTTTCAGTCCCTTTTCCGTTAATGCCTATTTTCCACGAGCCGCATAACCTGTGCATTTGGAATATCTTCCCAATAGCACTGGCTTTCATAAGCTATAATGCCTATAATGCCTGTCAGGAAATAAAACTGCTTTGGTGGAAAGACCAAAGTCATAGCTGAGAACACAGGAATGTCGATCGAGCCTTCGAAGTTCTGCAGAGCGGACAAGAACAAGAAATGCACTGCGCCAAGGAGGCAGATTTACCAAAAGCAGCATTTTTACCACTTTCTAGTCACAGCGGCTGGCCACACCACCTTCTGCAGAGCCGGTTAGCTTTAGGCACGGGAGATGTTAATCTTCCAAATCTGATAAAGTATTCTGCCTTGCGAATGCTTATGGAAAGTGTTTCATAGATAAGTATCAAATCACATTGAATAAGTTCCATTTATTAACAGTAGTGTAGTTGCATTAAATTGAAAAATTCATCAAGAATATGCTTTGTGTTAATATTTCCAGCTGTACTGGAAGGTACTGGCCGTAGTATACATGCATCTGTAATCGTGAGGGGTTTATTGCACAAGGAAAAGCAGAGCACACTGTTGATCTTCCTTCCTTCCTTCCTTCCTTCCTCCCTCCCTCCCTCCCTCCCCCCCTCCCTTCCTTCTTTCCTTCCTTTTTTTGTGGCACAGATTCACTGGTAAAATGCTGATCCTAATTAATCCCCAAGTGGAGACAGGCTTAGTGGCTGGCAGAGGGGTCATAAACTTTATTTATTTTACTGGCCTCAGAGATGCTGGAATCTCTGTTCCAACACGAGTAGCTTTGGCTCAGGTTAATATTTCTACCCCGGCTCACGGCCTCCTCTCATCCTCGCGCTCCCTCCATAAAAGGAGCGCATTGAACAGAGTTCCTTTTCCTAAAAATGTACACCATTCCCCTTTACCCTTCTGACGTCATTCCCACTCCCTCACCTCACCGGTGCACACATTCTTGTGCCAACCTCGTAGGTATGGTAGTGATGGAGGACTTCACGGAAGAAGAAAGGAGTTGAGCATTTCAACTTTCCTCCTGCCATGGAAATGGATTTTAGCCTTATCTCGTTAGAAAAGGCCACAGTAAATTCACAGAAAAGAAAATAAGCTCACAAATGGTGGACAGCTAACTCATTCATCTTGTTGATCACTGTATTTCTGGCACGTAGCGCAGAGCTTGGCATATAGCAAGTGTGCCTTAGCTAAGTACCTTTTCTGTATCTGCTTCCACGTTCCAAAGATACGAGGATCTCTGTCACCTTGGACTGAATGTGAAACCGTTTATCAAATGGTAAACCAATGGTATTGAGCACCAGCTGTATGCAGAACTGTATTAGAAGCTATGGGGTTGGGTAATAATGATATATTCCTCCATGCTCTGTACCTGTAAGTAGATAACTACACGTTTGGAAGGAGTTGCTATAGCACACTGCCTGTCAGCCATCTGCCTTAGAATCTAGCTGTGCTTCCATCTTTACGCTAGTTAAGCTAGCCAAATGCCACACAAGAAGCCACAAAGCCCAGTTGTTCTGGAGCAACTGTGCGCAGCACTCATTGGCTTTCTGTGGGCAGGATTTGGCCCATAGGTCTCGTCTGTTGCCAGGGCTCAAAGGAAGTTAGGGATTAAATAAACCTATTTCTGGGTCCTAGCGTAATGTCATAAGCGCATGAGGTCATAGTCACAATGGCACACTTGGCAAGTTCAGGGCACTGATATGCTACCTTTGTTCCCCCCTGAAATCCCAGTATCTTTCATGCATTTATTTTTATTTATGTAATTTAATTTTTAAAAATTAAAGTATAGTTGATTTACAATGTCATGTTAGTTTTGGGTATACATCAAAGTGAGATAGATATATATATAGATATATATATATATATATATATAATTTTTCAGATTATTTTCCCTTATAGGTTATTACAAAATATTGAGTACATTTCCCTGTGTTATACAGTAGCTACTTGTTGGTTATCTATTTTATATATATTAGTGTGTATATGTTCATCTCAACCTCCTTATTTGTCCCTCCCCCACCCTTTCCCCCTTTGGTAACCATAAGTTTGTTTTCTGTGTCTGTGGGTCTATTTCTGTTTTGTAAATAAGTTCATTTGTATCTTTTTTTTTAGCTTCCACATATAAGCGATATCATATGATATTTGTCTTTCTCTGTCTGACTTACTTCACTTAGTATGATAATCTCTATTTGCATGCATGTTGCTGCAAATGGCATTATTTCATTCTTTTTTATGGCTGAGTAGTATTCCATTGTATAAATATACCACATCTTCTTTATCCATTCATCTGTCGATGGACATTTAGGTTGCTTCCATGTCGTGGCTATTGTAAATAGAGCTGCAATGAACATTGGGGGTACATGTATCTTTTTGAATTATGGTTTTCTCAGGCTGTATGCCCAGGAGTGGGATTGCTGGATCATATGGTAGCTCGGTTTTTTAAGGAACCTCCATACTGTGCTCCATAGTGTCTGTACCAATTGAAATAGCTTTAACAACTCATTTAAAATGCACCTGATATTAAAGCAAGTTCTCTTGTTGTGTTTCAAGCGCTTTTTTTTCTCCCCATTCCAATCTCATAAGTTTTGTTCTGTGACAAAGGACATGTCTCTGTGAGTTTCCTTTTGGATCTCCTCTTTTGATATCATATGATAGCCTTTTTTTTCCTTTTCAGCCTAGATGAATTTATAGCCAAAGTATGGAATGAGCAGAGGTTTTCAGTGTCAGTAGTATTGACATTTTGGGGCTGGGTCATTCTTCTTTGTGGAGGTTTTCCTGTGCAATGTAGGGTGTTTGGTAGCATCGCTGGCCTTTGCCGCTAGATGCCAGTAGACCACCCCCTCCCTGCAAAAATATGGCTCCAGACTTTGCCAGATACGTAGAGGCATCTGAGCAGGGGGTGCTACCTGTGGAGAAACACTGACTTGGAGCAACGTGATCTTTCTGCCTAGAACCATAATAGCGTTACTCAGTAGCCACAAGCTGGCTAATAGGTTGTTTTCCTGTATTTTACCAAAAAATTCATGTGAGGAAAGTGCGCGTGACGAGGGGGAAAAATAATTATAGACCCTTACAGACTATTCCTTGACCAAGACAATGCCTTGCGCCACCCGTCACCTCCCCCATTCACTCTGTTTCCCACTCATGCATTGTTGTTTTTAACAATCCGAGGCAGGTGTTGCCGAGGGAGACCCGCTGCAGAACTTCCAGAGAGTTCTCTGGGTGGAGGGTTATCTGAGCGAGCTTGCCCCAGGTTCGTGTGGGTGAGGACATTTTTAGGGGCATCCTTCTGACTGGAGGTCCATTCTGCTGCTTCTCCTTGATCCTGAGGTTGCTTGTTAGCACATTGACACGCAGACAGAAATTATTGTAAATGGACTTTTTTTCTTATTACTGACTGTTGTGAGAGGGCGTGGTATAGATGGTCAGAAAGCAACATTAGAGATCGAAGTGAGAAGCACCAAAGCAGATGCTCGTGGTTGGATGTTAGAAGTGCAGCTGGCAGAGCAGGAACGAAGCCGTATGGACGTGCCCTCTGAGTTGTTCGCAGTCGGCTTCAGGAAGGAGCACCTAGGAGTCTCGTAGGTGATTTCCAAGGCGACCTTCGGCTCTCTTCAGGGGTACCAGGGTATGTCCCTCTCTCACTTTAAAAGTAAAACTTTCGGCAATAGAGCAGGGAGGTCGGGTTTTTGTTGTCGTTGTTTGCTTGCTATTTTTGTTTTCTGCAGGCTTTTCCGACCAAAGTGGATGGAAATGACTTTGAAGGACTGGGAAGGTGGGGGTGGCTTGGCTTCTTCTGTGTCTCTGCCGGCCCACTTCCTCGTGGCCCCTCACAGCGAGCCTGGAACGCTGATGGGCATGGGGGTGGGGGTGGACACGGAAGAAACCTCAAGGAGAGAGGGCGGAGGTCGGAGCAGAGCTAGCATTTGTTGGACCAGTTTTTGGTTGACATTATCTCATAAGTTGCTCACAAGAAACCTGCGTTTCTTCCTTATGTGTAGATGAGAAATGATACATATATGTTGACTGTGAGAAAACTAAGAAGCGCCAGAATTGACATTAAGATCTCCTGTTGTGGGACTGGGAAACCCATCCTTTCTCTGTTCCACCCTGGTGCCCCTGGACAAGGTGCAGGGTCTGTCTTACCAGCCTCTTGTGATGAGGTGTCTGTTGTAGGTGGGCATCCTCTTTGATGAGATATGAAATGTCAAGCCGAAGCGTGGTGCTTACATAGCATGGAACTGCCAAGAATTTGTACACATTGGTTACCATCTGGCTACAAAGCATCGTATTTGACTGCCAAAGATTAGTTAAAATACACTCTGTTGTTTGTTACTTAAACACATAATGCCTAGCAAAGAAAAGACTAATGAAAGTACAAGGTTACATGAAATTTTTTCAGATACATTATTTTCTTCTTTTTAATTTAGTTTTTTATTTTATATTGGAGTATAGCTAATTTACAATGTTCTGTTAGTTTCAGGTGTACAGCTAAGTGTTTTGGTTATACATATATCCATTCGATACACATATCCGTATAGGTGATTACAGAATATTGAGTAGAGTTCCCTGTGCTATACCGTAGGTCCTTGTTGGTTATTTATTTTATGTATAGTAGTGTGTATATGTTAATCCCAAACTCCTCATTTATACCCTCCCCCACCCCGACCTTTTCCCTTTGGTAACCATAAGTTTGTTTTCACAGATATATTATCTTCTTTTTTAAAAAAATTAATTTATTTTTTACTTATTTATTTTTGGCTGTGTTGGGTCTTCATTGCTGTGCACGGGCTTCCTCTAGTTGTGGCGAGCAGGGGCTACTCTTCGTTGCGGTGCGCGGGCTTCTCATTGCGGTGGTTTCTCTTGTTGTGGAGCATGGGCTCTAGGCATGCAGGCTTCAGTAGTTGTGGCTCGTGGGCTGTAGAGCGCAGGCTCAGTAGTTGTGGCGCACGGGCTTAGTTGCTGGGCGGCAAGTGGGATCTTCCCAGACCAGGGATCGAACCCGTGTCCCTTGCATTGGCAGGTGGATTCTTAACCACTGCGCCACCAGGGGAGTCCCTGTTATTTTCTATTTAAAGAGACCATTTAAAGTTTTATTTGTGGTTCTAGAATTTTGTTTCACAAACATTTCTGAACCCCATGATGGCTCTAGAATGTTTGAAGGAGACTTTAATGAAGTGAACTAGAGCAATGAATTACTTAAGAACTGGTAAATTGGGAGTTTTTCTCATTACGTGTCTTATTTATAGATCAAAGTCACCTTTCTTGAAGCCCCATTCTTGAAGCTGTGGATCGGACTGCCCGTCTTGCCATGGCATGTGCCACATGGTTAGCTACATGCCCCGTTGTCCCCACAGATGCTGTGGAGCCTGACTCTGTAGCCACCTGTCCTCCAGTCACTCATGGCCTGCAGAGGGAGCCAGCTCTGAACTTCTTAGTGGCACTGGTCCCTTGTCCCCGGTGCATTCCTCCTGGCCTTGGTGAAAGGTGCCTGTTCTCTGGGTCTCCCACGGAACTTGCTCCTCTGAATGGGTCTTCTGGACCCACATTATTTCTCCGTTCCAGCATGGCCACGCCCTGAGGGGCTGAGAGAAGCTGATTTCTTTCTTTATTCCTCTACCCTCTGCCCAGGCAACTCAGGTATTTCTACATTGCCGAGAGCTGCCCATTGTCTTTCTTCCCAGGCTTCTAAGAGCCATACCAGTGACACGTTTTTCCAGTTCCGTGGATTCTTTGCTAGAATGTTGAATGGAATTAAGTAAAATACTCCTAATTCAACAAAGTCTTGCTTATCCAGCTTGACTCCAGCCCCCTCGATCAAGTGCCCTCAACATTTCGTCGCAGGAGAACCCCCCGGCCCCCGCCAGTTCTTAGGGATGCAGTTCTTTAGGTACACAGCTTCTCTGCATCCTTACCAGACCCAGCAGGTTCTGTTGAGTTGTAACTCTTCTTCTTTAACTCTTGGGCAGTTCGTGGGGGGTGGGTGATGGGGGTAATATATTAGTTTCCTATGACTCTGCTGTAACGAATTGCTACCAACTTAGTGACAGAAAACAATACAAGTTTATTATGTTACAGTTATAAAGGTCAGAAGTCCTAAAATCAAGATGTCAGTGGAAGAGAAGTCGTTTCCTTGCCTGTACAGCATTTAGAGGCCAGTTGCATCCTTGTCTGATGGCCCTTTCCTCCATCTTCAAGGCCTGCAGCATCTTCAGATGCTTCTCTGTCTCTGTCTGTCTCTCATTTTCTCTCTTTCTCTTGTTCTTTCCCTGACTTCTGCTGTCATTGTCACACCTCCTTCACTGACACTAACCCTGCCCCCCTCTTCTAAGGTCCCTTGTGATTACACTGAGCCCACCCAGATAATCCAGGATCATCGCTGCATCTCAAGATTCAAGTTTAATCACGTTAAAAAAGTCCCTCCTGCCATGTAAAGTAGTCTATTCACAGGCTCCAAGGATGAGGATAGAGATGTCTTTGGAGGGTCGTTATTTTGTCTACCACAGACACCTGCTGTTTTATGGGAGAGGGACAACCGTAGTGGAAAATGCTAGCTCCTCTTAAAACAATGATGGGCTGCCTTGTGCCAGGGACTACGCATGCCCCTCCTACCAACCAGGAGACTGGCTGTCCTCTTCTTCTGCTGGGTGGCGGGTTGGCCGCTGCAAATCCTCACCTCATCGCCTGTTTCTGTGGATCAGCCCTGGCACCATTTTTGTTATTCCAGGTCGTCTGGGAAGCAGATGCCAAGACGGGATTAAACATGCAGGGAAACATCTGAGAACATCTGGGGATCTGCCATAGAAGGGGAAATAGGGAGGGGCATGGGGGGAACTGAGAGAACCTTTAGCCCATGAAGCCAGTCTGACCCCGAATGGAGAGCGATGCCCTGCAGTCCGGTGGAAGTTCAGTGGCACTGCGGGGGTGTCCTCAAGCCAGAGCTGGCCATCGGAGGACCCCCTGTCTCCAAAGAAGGGCTTTGCCTGAGTATACGTCACATTCAGTTACTGGTCAGTAGCAGCAGCCTGTGGGAGGTAGAGAGCCTTGGCAGACACGTGACACTGGATTTCCGAGCTCAGCAAACGGGGCCCTAGTTCAGTTATCTTCCCTGTAGCTGCAGGTCTATGGCAGGCATTCTCATTCTGCCACAGACACCATTTTGACTTTCAAGCGTTAGGAGGTAGACCGTAGACCACAAACATTACCACACGGGACTCAGGAGTGTAGTTTACGTATGACAAGAGAGGTATAACCTTCTTGGAAATGAAAGGGAAGGAAAGAGCACACACACTTCGAACAAGAAAAATGTTACTGGCCTTGGTAATGGACCTTGCAGGGGGGTTAACAGTCTATTGGCTTGACGCTGGCTGAGAGGAGAGGGTATCCCTCATGGAGCGAAGAAATGAGCACACAGTCAGAAGCAGGAGGATGTGTGTTGTGTCTGGGAACAGTGAGTGGCGCCACCACGTGTCTGTAGGAAAACAGCGATGGGTTTGGCCACCAGCTAGAGTCATAGGGTGGAGGGCAGGCAGCAGCTTGAGTGGGAGTTAGCCAAGCACCAGGGAAAGAAAAGTGTCTGAGGGAAGAAAGAGCAAGTGAAGGAGAAGAGGTCCTTCTGAGTGAAGATGAGGTCTAAGGGAAAGGACTGAAGATAAGCCATATTAATGGGTAACAAACGTGGGCTTGTCATTAAATTCGAAAAGTGTTTAGGTACTGTGAGAGAAAGGTACTAAAAGTAGCGTGAATATGATAGCCTACTGAATTAGGGAGTGATGGACAGAGACGAGTGGAAAGAAAAACTCTGACTGGAAGTTGGAGGGTGAGGGGTAGAGGGTGTCTTAGGATTCTGTAGACTCTAGCACAAAGGAAAGAAAGAGGCAGATGTAATTATGGAAGATGAAGTGTCAGGATAATGAAGTACCCTTTTCTGTGTTCCCAGAGTATGTGCATTTATCATGCGCCAAATAACAATGAGAATCAGTGTGTGATAAATACTATCTCCTCTGGCAGATTTGTGAGTGCCTCGAAGACTCATTCATCTTTGTATCACCAGGACGTGGTTCCCAAACAGGACTGTAGAAATATTCAGTAAGAAACCGTTGCATAGAAGAATGAGGACTGGGTATCGGGAAATGAAAACCAGTATCAGTTGACTCCGTGGTGGGGGGTAGGCACTGTCAGGCACTTTCGCCCGCATCGTTCCACCAGTTCTCCAACCATCCTATGAAGTAGGTATTATTCCTACTTAAGAAACGAAGAGACTGAGGCTTTGAGGAGTTCTCTAACTTGCCTAACTTCCCATTACTAGTAAACGGCAGGAACAGAGCAGGACGCGGGAGTGCGCTGGGGGAGGTGACCAGAAGTTTCCTCCATGGTAGAGAGCTTTGATGTGGTTTTTGAAAAAGCCTGGTTTGAGTTAACACTAAGAAGTTAAAGGAGTTTGTGAATAAACGGTTGCAATTTAGTGGTAAGACAATGAGCTCCTAGATTATGCAGTGAAAATGAGACCATGAGGTAGTGAGTAGGGCTAGTTTGGTCCAGGAATTGAATAGGGATGAGAGAATGGAAAGATATAGCTGCAAGAATGGATTTGAAAACCCAGGATTTAGGAAACATTTCTTTGACTTTACTTTCAGTTTGTTAAGAAAGTATAGCACAAAATACAAAACCATAGGAAACCAAGTTATGCTACGTGTTAACTTATCTTTTGCTGTGTAACAAATCACCCCAAAATGTAGTTACTTAAAACAAGAACATACATATATTATCACACAGTTTATGTGGAATCTGGGCATGGCTTTGCTGGGTCCTCAAGCTCATGGATTCTCACAAGGCTTCAACCAAGGTGTCAGCCTGGGCTGCATGCATCTTAAGGCTTAATGAGGGTGGATCCGCTTCCAAGCTCAAGACAATGCTGTCGGGAGAATTCGGCTCCTGGGAAGTTGTAGGGCTAATGGCCTCAGTTCCTTAACACTTAGCCTTTCCAGAAGGCTTAGCCTGTGTTAACTGGCGTTATCAAAATGAGCACCTGGAGGGGTGGGATAGGGAGGGTGGGAGGGAGGGAGACGCAAGAGGGAAGAGATATGGGAACATAGGTATATGTATTCACTGTGTTATAAAGCAGAAACTAACACATCATTGTAAAGCAATTATACTCCAATAAAGATGTAAAAAAACAAAACAAAAAAAAGAGCAAATGAGGAAGAGCCAGAGAATGCCAGCAAAATGGAAGTCATGGTCTTTTCTAACTTAATTTCAGAAGTCATATCCCATCACTTTTTATGTAGAGTCAGGTCACTAGGACCAGCCCACCCACAATGTGGGGACGGAATTTACACAAGAGACTGAACCAGGAGGCGGGACCGCGGTGGCTGTTTTAGAAGCAGCCTACTACAAAGGGATCTGCTGGGATAGATGCTCTCGTCCAAAGAAGGAAGTAGAGCTGAAGCTGCCTGTGAATGTGCAGAGCTGAGCATGAGATAAAAGAGGAGGAGGTTAGGAAGCACTTGGAGGTAAGTGTAAGGAAATCAGATGATTTATTCAGACTCAGCTTTATCTTTCTGACAAACCTTCTGCAACCAAATTTCTGGAAAGAAGTTACCTGCCACCTTTCCTGACCCTCTCTCAGTTAAAGTGTTGGTTAAGGTAGAACCTTTCAGTATATCATGCTCATCTGAACATTTGATCATAGATTTGAACTCTTATAGTTTTTCAGTGACCGTTGCGCTTTTCCCAAATCCTGTCAAATGATTCAGTAATGAAGGCATTTCTTGTGTTTCTGGAGCCTCAGTTAAGCTTTGAAACACACATTCTATGGCTGGACAACTTTTTTTTTTTTCACGATGCTCAGTGGTCAGAGAAGAGCAGTGGTTGAGATGAGGTCCTGTGCACATTGATGGTCTATTGCAGGTATTCAATAAAGAAGGATCCAGTTTCGTTAATGGAAAAAAAATTACCATTTTTATCCTCTAAAACCCAGAACATTGTTACTGTGGATTAAAGAAAATTTCAAAGGTCTTCTTCATCTTTGTGGGAGAAAAAGTTGGGTCAAGAGTCTACCTTCTCACAAGGGCATCAAAGACAATGAAATGGTAAAAGAATCTCTTCAACAGATGGTGCTGGGACCACTGGACATCCACATGCAAAAGAGTGAAGTTGGATCCCTGTCTCATACCATATGCAAAAATTAAGTCAAATGGACCAAGACCTAAATACAAGAGCTAATACTATACAACTCTTAGAAGAAAACATAGGAGTAAATTTTGTGACCTTGAATTAGGTCATGCTTTCTTAGACATGACACCAAAACACAAGGAACAAAAGAAAAATAAATAAATTTGACTTCATCAGAATTAAAATCTTCTGTTCTGCAAAGGATATCAGCAGTGAAAAAGCCCACAGATAGGGAGAAAATATTTGCAATTCATATATCAGATAAGGGACTGATCTGATATATAAAGGACTCTTTGCATAAAAATATATAAGGGACACTTCAAACAACTCAATAAAAAAAAGACAACCCAACTTAAATACAGGCACAGGATTTGAGTAGATAATAAAGATGATGTAGGAAAGGTCAATAAACACATGAAAAGATCCTGAACATCATTAGTCATCAGGGAAATGCAAATCAGAACCACAATGCAATACCATTTCACACTTACTAGGATAGCTATAAAGAAAAAGACAGACAATAAAAAGTATCCGTGAATATGTGGAGAAATTGGATGCTTATACTTCGATTCTGTGAATCTAAAATGCTATAGCTGTTTTGGTAAACACTTTGGCAGTTCCTCAAAAAGTTAAACACAGAGTTCACATATGATCTGGCACTTCTGCTCCTGGGTATATGCCCAAGAGGATGGAAGACATAGCTGCACGAAAACGTGTACACAGATATTCACGGCCACATTATTCATAATTGCCAAAATGTGAAAACAGTCCAAATATCTGTCACCTGATGAATGGATAAACAAAATGTTTTATAATGTATATAAACACTGGAATATTATTTGACCATGAAAAGGGATGACGCACTGATGTATGCTGCACCAAGGAACCTCAAAAACATCGCGCTAATGACAGGAGCCAGACACAAAGCACTGCATATTGTGTAATTCCATTACATGAAACGTCCAGAATAGGCAGATCTGCAGAGAGAAAAGGAAATCTGTGGTGGCCGGGGCCGAGGGGAGGGAGGAATGGGGGGTGACTGTTCATGGCTCTGGGCCTTCTTTTTGGGGTGAGGAAAGTGCTCTGCAATTAGATGGTGGTGACCAATGCACAGCGTTGTGACTATGCTAAAAACCATTGAATTATCCACATTAAAAGAGGGCACTTTATGGTATGTGAATTATATTTCAAAAACCTGTTACTCGAAAGAGTCTCCCCCTATTTCACCTCTTCTGAGTTTTGAAATTTAATAAAATGAACAATAGTCTGGACTACGTTGGAGGTGCCTAGGGACCAACTTTCCCGCAAAAACCTGTCACAACAACCTAACGGCCTTTCAAAGGATTGAAATTCCATTCAGCATGAATGTAAAGGCCAGGAAAAAAACCCATTCTTTGTCATTTCAGTGTTTTGAGTTTTCATTAACATTTTGTTCCTAAAGATGAGTGGTAATCTAACAAGTGTAATTAGATGAGATGCTAACACTTGTCACAGAAAATCTCCTAAGAAAGAGTTCAAGTTCTAACATCCCATCCCCTGAATTCTCAATTCCATTTTTAAAAGTAGCAATAATTGTTTCTGGAGCATAGGCTCAGATGTGTTTAATGTATTTTAAAACAATATATTTCTAAACACAAGATATATAATGACAAAAATTAAAAATGCCCACAAAGAGGATATTACCACACATGACAGCTTATTTTTTGATTTGGCAATTTTCTGCTAAACTCATAGCATCTGGAGAGAGCAGCAAGTAACAAAATAAGACAGATTTATGGAGCCCACACATGGCAATATTTTTGTGTGAAATTAGTCAAAATCATTTTACTTGTAGGTGAAGGAATGGATTCCAACAAGTTTGCGTTTTTTAAAGAGCAATTGTATTTGGTCTTAGTGAACTGGAAGATCTGAGCAATGCATTGGATTAGTTGATCACCGGCATTGTAACTCACAATAAAATCTGAGGAAGTGGGCCAAGCATCGGCTCTCAGCAGATTAGGATAATAATACATTGATTTTCAATAAGTAGAATTCAACCCATATTGCAGTCTACCTTCATATCCAAGGAACCAAGGGGGAAATAAGCCATTAGAAGAATTTTCCACTGAAATTTCTTTGTTCTGCTCTTACGTATGCCTAAAATTTTCTGACACCAAAGGGTGAGACAGGCATACATGTGCCTCATTCGAAGAAAATCTAATGTACAATATTTAAATTTTATAATATCATTAAGAGAAATGGCTGATTCCAGGTCTGGGGCAGGGTAAGTACAAGATGAACCTGAAACATAAAATAAGGAAGCTATATATATATATATATATATATATATATACACACACACACACACACACACACACACACACACACACACATACACGCACATACACACGCACACACACCCCTACATACATATATATAGCTATATATATGTGTATAGCTATGTATCTATATATGTATATCTACATATGTCTATATATCTGTATAGATATATACACACACATACACTGGCCTGTCACAAGGCTACTGTTAGCCAAATCTAGGACAATTTGAACATTAATTATATGATTATTAAGTAAACAATAATGAATGAATTAAACAATAATGAGTTATAAACCATTGAAAAAAAAGGGAACTTATGAGTTCATACCAAAACTAAATAGATAAATGGAGAGAAAGGAGGACTCTTGCTAATAGTTGAAGGCCGAGGGTCTACTGGTAAATGCAGGGGAACTGTGGACTTGGAAAACTACCATTTCGCAACCATTGTGGCAAGATGCAATTCGGGCAATCATTGAAACCCTCTTTGCAAATCAAGCAAGAATCTTCAATGGATTCTTAACACAGAAAGACATTTTGATGAAGAACAGGATGTTGGTGTGGGTTTAAAGTGTCTTCCCACAGATTACTTCTCTGTTGTAAGGGAGACAAATAATCTAGTACCTCTGCAGTGAAGAATCAGATCATACTTTGTACCTTGATCAAAGTTGCCATCACCCACGAAGAACAGGTAGACATTGCGTGCGTCCAGGTGTGACGCTCCCAGGAGGCTATCACATCACCTAGGCAGTGTTTCAGCCGAGAATGCATAAACTCAATATAATCAGGAGGAAAGATCAGACAAGTCCCAAAGGGGAAACTTTCCATTAAGTAAAAGAGGGGCTATATTTTTCCCCAGTGTCAATATCATGAAAGGTAGAGAAAGGCTGTGGAGATGTTTCAGAAGAAAAGAGGTCAGAGACCTCAATGCGATACCTGACCCTAGAAAGCTTTGGTCCTGTTCTGGAGTGGGGGTAGGGCAATGCTTCATATGACTCTGTTAGGCCAAGTGACAAAATTGGAATACAAACTGCAGATTAGATAAAAACATTTGCTGATACTAAATTTGTCAGGACTGACAACTGTACTTTGGTGATGTAGCAGAATATTCTTATTCTCAGGAAATACACATTGAGTTGAGTTTTTTATGGGTCAAGGCCATGGTATATTTAATTTACCATCAAATAGTTCAAAAAAATAGATATATCTAGATAGCGATATATTTAGATAAAAAGAACCAATGATAGAACAGTTGGGGTAAGATGTTAAAAATAGGTGAATCTGAGTAAAGGGTATATGAGTATTTTTCATATGTTTTTTTCCACAATTCATCTGTAAACTTGAAGTTCTCTCCAAATAAAAAGTTAAAAATATATCCTTTAACTGGGAAGGTTTTATTTCTCTTGGCAAGGGATTGCCTGCTTGTGAAGAACTCAGCAAATGAGCCCCTTGACTTGGGAAATCTACTAGAGCTTTCAGATATGATGACTTTGCAAATTACAATTTGGATGCAAATTTGGGATTATGTTGAGAAGGAAAGGCAAAAGGCTAATTTTATTTCTGTTTAGGGGCTATTTGGTTACAAGAAAAACAAACCCGTGTTAACCAAAAGGAAATTTATTATAACGAACCAAGAGAATTTCATGAATCCCGACTGTGGGAAGTACTACTGCCCTCATGGGAACTATTAAGATGTCAGTCATCTCTGTCTCTGTCTCTCTCTGTCTCTCTGTCTCTATCTCTTAACTAGTTAGTTCTGGCCAGATAGAAAAGGGAAGCTACTTCTTCAGCAAAGTCTATAGAGGCACTTCCAAGTAAGAGGGTATGGGCTGTGCAGGTACCCCAAATAGGCTTTTAATGTTGAAATTAAAAAAGAATCACTGACCATTGCTCTTGCATTATTAACTTTTATTAATAGTTATTAATTTTATCAATAATTTATCCTAAGGGTAATATAAGATAAAACAATTTTGAGCACGATATGCTTAAATTTGCCTTTTATAACGATCACAATGACATAGCACGGGGAGAGCATTTTAGAGAGACAAGAGTCAATGTGGGATATAGTTTTGATGCTCTTCTTGTAATTCAAGCAAAACACGGTGACTTGAATTGGGGTAATGGTAGCAGTGGAGGTGGAGAGAAGGGAATGGATGAGGGACATTTTTAAAGGGCACAGTTGTAAGCCTTGGTGTTGGACTGAATGTGAATGAATGAGGAAGAGGATGTTTTCAAGGATACCTCCCAGGTTTCCAAGTAGGAGGGACCGGTAGAGCCATTTATGGGGATTGAAAACATTGAGGAGGAGTTATTTGGGGGGAGGAAAGGACATGAATTCAAAATGGGTCTTTTTAAAGTTGAGAAACCAAAAAGACACAAAGAGAACTCTCGGGTAGCTAGACATATGGGTTTGGAACTTGGGCCGCTGAAGAGAGAGCTGATGTAGATGATCTTGATAAAGGTAATAAGTGTGTGGTATTTGAAGCCATGGAAATTGATGCAATACTTTCATAAGAAGGGAAAGAGGTAGATAAGAGGAGATACTTGGACCAAACCCCAAAGAACTCCAACATTTAAGGAATAGATGGGGAGACGAGATCTCCAGCCGCAGTCTGAGAAGAGATGGCTTGAGATGTAGGTGGGAAATCAAGAGAGTCCAGTGTGGTCAAATGCTCTTGAGGGCTTCAAAAAGGAGCAGGTGGTCAACTGTGTCCTATAGTGATGCTACTCGGATGGGTCAGGTATCATTCTTATCCCCCCGCCCTTTGCAAATGGGATACCCGTTAAGGCTCACAGAGCTTAAATGACTCACTCAAGGTCATGGTGCCATTATTATTAGGTGATGAAGCTATTAGGTGATGAAGCTGGAGTTTGGACTCAGGTCTCTCTGACTCTAAAGCCTGTGCTTTTATGCCTTGCTTCATTCATTTGGCCAACAAATAGTTATTTCATCCCTACTCTGGATAACAGATCCTGGAGATAATGTGATGAGCAAAACCTACATGGTCTAGAGCCCGTAGCCACTGCATTGCAACTTGGCGCCAGTGGAAAGGTGCAGTTTGTAGGGAATGGGTACGCAGGTTGGATTAGTACTGTATGGCCTCCCAACAAATTACTGCAACTTCGCAGTGTGAAACAACATCCACCTCTCATCCCACAGTTTTGTACGTCAGAAGGTTGGGTGCACTTGGCTGGGTTCTATGCTCAGAGTCTCGTAAGACAGAACCCAAGGCTGGGCTTTTATCTGGAGACTCTAGGGAAGAATCCATTTTCAGGCTCCCTCGGGTTACTGGCAGAATCCACTTCCTTGCTGCTGGAGGACTAGGGTCTCCATTTCCTTGCTGGCTCTCAACTGGGGGCCTTTTCCAGCTCCTAGAGGTTTCTTGCAGCTTCTCGCCACGGGCTTTCTCACAGACGCCTTTGCAACATCACCTCTTCAAGGCTGGTCATGGGATACCTCATGTAGAATCCCCCTCAAACTTTGCATCTCTTCCACTTCTTCTCTCAGCAAGAGAAACCTGGCTGCCTTTCAGCGGCACGTGTGATGAGTTTAGACACACCTGGGTCATCTCTCTCTGGACACATAACCTAACATCATCGTAATACCTCATCCTATTCACAAGTTCCAGCCACAGTCAAAGGAGAGGGGGTCCTACACCAGTGAGAGTCATTGAGAGTCAGTCTTAGAATTCTGTCCCCGTACAGGCACACACCTCTTGTTGCTGCCTTCCATCCGAGATCTCCTAATTCTCCCTTTAAAAAAATCTCATTGAGAGAGAAGTATGCAAACAGGTGAACTGTCCGCTGACTTGGCAGTAATAGTATCAGCATTTCCAGAAAAAAAGCCTGGTCTCCTTCTCTGGGAACCACCTTCCAAAGTGGAAAAATATAAGATGATCCTGCAGCAAAAAGATGTCACTTCCCCCAAGATGCCACAGAGGGGAAGCTCGGCCTCGTTTCTGGGAAGAGGGACTGCTCTGGTCTGCATGGAAGGCCACCCAGGAGGGAGTGCAGCCATTTGGGAATCTGAAGAAAGAGTGCAGTGTCCTGCACACAGCGTCAAATTCTACCACAGCCGTTCTGTTGCCTCTCCCAGAGGGATCAAGACAGACCGCTGTCCCGGGAGATCAAGAGTCCAGGACACTGTGATTAAGGGGGAAATGATGCTCTGGGGATGAGCAACACCAGAGGCTTAACTGCCCAACTTCCTGGCCAGTTTCAGCTTTTGCTGCTTTTTGAGTTGTAGCAAGATGCCCTTTCTTTGGAGAAAGCAAAGGGAGAGCCAGGGATATGGACAACGCAATGATGAGGGCTGCCAGCCTCTGAGAATCTGGAGCCTGGGGTCTTGGCTCTGAGAGCCGCAAAGCCTTCAAAAGGCCAGAGAATCGTCAGTGAAAATGAATGGAAAGCCTCTGACAGGCATGCTGTGAGCTGCGAAATTACAAACAGACCTGGCATGCTGACTGGGGAGTCCAGCAGAATCCGAGCATCGCTCACTGTTATAAGTCATGGGACAGCAGGCTCTTGCTTCACTGGAGCCGGCTTTGGCATAAAAAAAAAAAAAATCATCATCTGTGTTTTTTTTTTTCCTTCTTGGCTAGTTCAGACCCCCAGGGAGGGACTTTGTTGTTGTGTCTGTGCCCCGCGCCTCTTTTGTAGTACAGAGGAATCACGCAGCAGAATCAGTGGCTGTCTGGAAGTACTGAAAAGTGATGAGGGCAGAAATCTTAGCATGCAGGGCATTTGGATCAAAGGGTTCAGGGATAGGCAGGCCTGATAGGTTCAAACCTTTATTCCATCACCTTCTGTCTGACTCATCTTAGATATGTTGCTTTTTCTTTGTGATTCTTAGTTAGCTTCCCTGAGTCCATCCAGTGTCTTATCTGTAAAATGGGGGCTGGCAGGGGGAATGATGTCTATAAGCTATGGAAAGAAAGCAACATGGATGAAATGCTCAGTAAATAATAGGATGAGATCTTAAACGTAGGTAGTATCTCATCCAGCATTCAGAGGGCCTGTTGGCTGCCTGCGCAGAAGCCGCTCCTCCGAACTCCTTCGTGGCTGGCAGAGCCTGTTGTTCGGTATAGGTATTGAAAAGGCAAATATTCTTGTTCTCCTAGCCTCTCTCACAACCCAGATGTGGGCATGTCACTTAATCCTGAACTGGACCTGCTATAATCACCTTGAAACTTTAAGGGGAGACATCACTGTTTGCAAAAGAAGAAAAAATTGGGAAGAGGGGAAGCACAAAAGCCCATGACATCAGAGAGCTGCTGAATTAATCCTGGAACATCCTTCTTGTATTAGGATTATCTGAGTTATGCTGAGGAAATAAGCGAGCCCTAAATCTTAGTGGCCTCTCACAGCAAAGATTTATTCCTTGCTCAGACTGCCTGCACACTGTAGATGGGATAGGGCATTTCTTCCATGTCTCCTGGCTCTGGAAGCCAGGCATGTGGGACCATTGCCTCCTAAACATTATAGATTATTGTGTCAGAGGAGTAAAAATATCTCTAGAGGGTCTGTAATAAGTCTCTAAATTATCTCGTTTCCAGTTTATTCCTCATCCTCACTGACAGACTGATTTTTTTCCAAAATTGCACTTTTCACTTTTATTAGACAGTTGTTGCTGTAGTAATGCTGTGTAACAAACAGCCCCGAACCTCAGTGGTTTACACTGACAAACATGTGTTTCTCCCTCACACGCCTGTGGGTTGGTGATGGTGGTTTTGCTGGGCACAGCTAGGATTGCCTATGTTTGACTTCACACCTGTATTGAATTCAGTTCTATCCCATGTAGCTCCTTCTCTTGGGATCAGCTGCTACCTGATGTATGTTCTTCTCATGGCTATGGAAAGATATATAAGCAAACTGACCCATGTAGGCGTATTTAACATCTCTGTAGGTTCCCATTAGTTAATATTTTATTGGTCAAGTCCTGTGGCCAAGCCCAAAGAAAGAGAGGTAGGCACTGCAAAGCCATGTGGAATGGGATGTGGACACATAGTTTCATTACAAGTAGGAAGAACTGGCAACAGAAGTCCAATTTATCAATCGCATGCCAGTGAACTGATCACAACCTTCAGTACAAAATAAAGCCTACGGTACTAAATTGGGCGTTTGAAATTCTCTACATTCTTACCTTTTCATTTTTTTCTGTTCTTTTCTCCCATGTCTCCTTATTCAAGTCAAACTGGTAGACTTTGTCCCTGATCATCCATGATCCAATTGTGGTCATATCTCAGTGTTTTGTTGATTGCATTCATCCATTGAGATAAGTCATACCCTTCTTCCATACCCCAAATAAACCGTAAGATACCCTCCCGTGCATTCGGTCTTCTGAGTCTGTACCATAGCATCTATTCGAACTGTTTATTTAGGGATTAGCAATTGTAATCTTGGATGGATTGCCCCCCCCCCTTTTTTTTGTCCCATGTAGAAACCATAACTTTGAAGCATACAGAATAACTTGACCACTTGGAATTGAAATTCTTGGCTTTACTTTAGGGCAATACCCACAGGCATGCAAGCCAGTAATCATTTTCATTTCCTTGAGATAGGAACTTTGACTGGTAACAAGATCCCCTTTTCATTAGCCACGGACATTCGGGGACCTGGGTAACTGAAAGAAAGCAGTCAACGCGCAGTCCTGCTCATACAATCTTCGGAGATTTAATTGATCACAAGATATTTGGCTGATCACGAAACTCGCTCTAAAAATGAAGTAGGTGAATAACACTAATGCAAGAAAGAGAAAAAAAACCTTTTCCCAGTACAGTATTTTATACTGTAGTTACCTCCCAACACTCAACCAAAAAAAAAGGGGGGGGGTTGGAAAATGTTAGGCTGCTTCTGCTACCTTTACCCTTAGCTTGAAACTCTTTACTTGGAAAGGTCCTTTCCGTATTCTACTGTGAGCTCTCAGTGTCTGGTAACATTTAGCTCCACATTTTAGCTTTGGGAAATTGTCTCTGTGCTACCATCAATTAATCAGTGTTCACATACTTAAAATTACATAGATTAGACATAGCCACTGTTGGCAAGGCGAGCAGTTTAACACAAAGGAAATTCAAGTTCCCTTAGGGTGGCTGTCTTTGATAAGAAAGGAAATGCCCTTAAATGTTGCAGTGTTGCTTAACTGTGAAACAGTTTTTATTAGCCAGGGTTCTCCAGGGAAACAGAGCCAATAATAGGATCGAATAATCGATAGATATATAGAGAGATTTATCTTAAGGAATTGGCTCACACAACTGTGGGGCTGGCAAGTTTGAAATCTGTAGGTCAGCAGGCTGGAGACCCAGGGATATTGCAGTCTCTCGTCTGAAGGCAGCTTGGAGGCAGACTTCCTTCCCCTTCCAGAACCTCAGTCTTTTCCCTTAAGTCCTCTCACTGATTGGACAAGGGCTCCCTTATGTGATGGAGGGTAAACTGCTTCACTCCAAGTGGGCGGGATTAAATGTCAGTTCCACCTGAAAAAATACCTTCACAGCAACCTCTAGGCTTGTGTTTGACCAAGCGACTGAGCACCGTAGCCTGGCCAGGTGGACACTCCACACGAACTGTCACAGGGCTTTAATCCAGGATTCCTGACATTTCGTCAGGAAGTTCAGAATTAGGCACACGGCACTGGCTGAAGCCACTTGCAAGGAAGCAGGGTGTACGTTTAGCTAGGATTACCTTGCGCTCGTGTGTGGTAGATCTCTGGACACCAACTTGAAATGCCTTCTTACAAAATTCCTTCTTAGCCCCTAGATATTCAGGATGGCTATTTGGCGTGTCATTCTTTACCTCTTCCAAACTCTAGTTTAAGAATACCTTTACTGGTTCTGTTCGCTACGTCCTTCCCCTTTCCTTTTTCATCCCTTCTAACCATCTCCTTCCTCATTCCCAATAATCACGTTTTCCTAATGTAATTCTAAATTGCTGACAGACAAGGTCTAGATCTTTTACCTTTTTACACAGCCCATGAAATGAAGAGGGTGCTTATTACTGAGAATTAAGTTTCTACACCCATGAAAGATATGTCTTGGTTTGCACAATTGGTGTTCTGAAAAGTTGCCTATTTAAGGGGCTTTGAGGAGGGAACACAGGTACTAAGTAAGATTTACGAACAGGGAATTTCTCAGATTAATTCAAGTTAGATGGTTAAGTTAAGGTAATACAATCAAATCATTTAGATAAAATTATTTATGGTAAAGTTAAGATAATACGATCAAATCATCTAGATAAAATTATTTATAAAATTATCTTAGGTAAAATTAAGGTTTGTCAATTAAATGGTAATTTCAACAAGCGAATATTTTATTTCAGATAAATGATAAGCAACAGCTTTATCCCAGTAGCACACATAGGGAAGTAGGACTAGCGCTCTGAAGGGTCATCAGCACTGTGCAAGGATTGTTACTGAACCAGGTTCGTTTTGCTCGATGCACAGCAAGCCAAAACTCCGAGGCACCGACGTTTGCAGCAAGGAGAGGGTTTACTTGCAAGCGATGGGAAGGAAGGACAGATCTCAAATGCACCTGCCAAAAGCAAGGGGCTTGGGGAATTTACGGGCTAAGGAATACAGAAACAGGGCAGTCGGAGGCGTGTGCAGCGTGCGGAAAGCTGCGGTCGTCAGTGTTCTGCGCAGGCGTCATTAGGCTTCCTCGTGAGTGGCTGCAAAAGGTCTCCGGACACTCGCGCATGCCCAGTCAAGGGTCGGTGGTCCTGTCCAGGCTTAACTGGCTCAGACCGGACTCAGCGCAGCAGGCTCCAAGGTCTTGGAAAGCAGCTCGGGCAAACGTCTTACTTTTTAGGCTCCGCGCCACGGGAGGACCTGCAAGTCTTGAAACGACCTTGATTAGTGAAGGCAGGTGAAGTGGATTTAACCCAGGGTTTCAGATAGGAACAGAAGTGTTTCACGTATTTTAAAATCCTCTCTTTCCCGAGTTATTCACATACTTGTACCTTCTCCTTTCTCCAGGATTTTGAGTGCCTAATCACTTCGCATGAATCTAATCAGAAAATCCAAGTGTGTTCTATATTTCACAGTCTTACGTTTTCCTTAAATGAACTTAGCTATGACCCTGAACCTCTTTTTGCCCCTTGCCTGAGGAGACGTATATTTCGATAATTATTGGGATGCTTTCCTTGTCTTTCTTTATTCTCTTCCTCCCTCTCTTCTCCCCACCCACCTTCACTGGTGTTGCATAAAGATTCCAAGGTCACAGACAGCATCCAGGTGATAAGGGGAGATGAAGGGGACAGTTTCTCGCCATCATCAGTTGATACTGGCTATCCCCAAGATACCTTTTGTCCCAGGCTTTATGGTACCTTCAGAGCTTGTCCTCTGCTATTTCTGTGCCACTTTGGGGCACTGCCATCTTTGTCAGGGTTGGGAGACTGCCTGGGGTCTGATATTCCTGAAGGACTTGTGCCCTGTCCCCCTGAGGCCCTGCTTTCTGACCTGCAGTGGCCAACCCAGCCACTCAGTTGACAGAAGAGTGAACCTTTGCTCAACTTGGGTGACTTTCCCTTCTCTCTGTTTAATCGCACAGCCTTGTGTCTGTTCCCACCCGAGGAAGAACTTCTAGCGTCGTGCCATGAAGGAGTCCAGGCTGCACGGAAGCATGAAGCAGGTAGGAGACACCTGCTAGTAAGAAAGTCTGAAATGGGCCGAGCTTCCCTGCTGGCAGGGAGGAGAAGAAGGTGTGGGGGGATGTAATTCGACGTTAGTATATCTTGAGGCACGCGATATGTGCTCTGGTTCATTCTGGTATTTCTGCTGTATTTGCTTTCCCTGCCAGATGGAAAATTCCTTCAGGTCTGTGTTTCCCTCCTAACGCCGTGTCTTAGCACTCTCAGGGCGCTGTAACAAAATATTACAGACTGCGTGGCCTCTGAACAACAGAAATGTGCTTCTCACAGTTCTGGAGGCTGGAGGTCTGAGATCGTGGCCAGCATGGTCGGGAGAGACTTCTCACGTGATGGACAGCGTGAGGGAGCTCCGTAGGGTCTCTCTGTAAGGGTGCTGATGCCATTCACGAGCGTTCCACGGTTTGGACCTAATCATCCCCGACAGCCTCCACCTCCTATAAAGCATCACTTTGGATGTTAGGATTCCAACAGGTGAATTCTGGGGGGACACAAACACATTCAGAGCATAGCGCCTCCATAAACATGATGATATTTCAATATCAAAAAATATTATTGAGGGACTTCCCTGGTGGCACAGTGGTGAAGGATCCGCCTGCCAATGCAGGGAACACGGGTTCGAGCCCTGGCCCGTGAGCAACATGCCGCGGAGCAACTAAGCCCGTGCGCCACAACTACTGAGCCTGAGCTCTGGAGCCTGTGAGCCACAACTGCTGAGCCCACGTACCGCAACTGCTGAAGCCTGCATGCCTAGAGCCGGCGCTCCACAACAGGAGAAGCCACCGCGATGAGAAGCCCGCGCACCACAACGAAGAGTAGCCCCTGCTTACCACAACTAGAGAAAGCCCGCATACAGCAACGAAGACCCAACACAGCCCAAAATAAATAAATTGATTAATTTAAAAAAAGTATTGAATGACTGAATACAGGAGAGAAACAAATAACAGTTATAGGAAATAATTTAGAATGTAACCATCATTGGGCAACAGAATCATTTGGAGAACTTGGGTAGATTTTCCTTCTGGGACCTCACTCCTGGGGAGTCCAATTTAATACAACTTGGGGTGGAATCTGTATTTACAGAACACCCTAGGGATTTCCAGTTAGAGAACCACTGGTTTATCAATAAATTAGTAATTTCATTTTATGGAGGAAAAAAATGAAGTTCAGAAAGATTAAGTGACTTTGCAAAGATATAGCTAGTGATAGGAAGAAGGGACCCCAGTTTGATTTGCATGTCTTTTTATAAATACATTATTTTTGTGATAAAGACAATACATATTTATGCTAAAAATTCTAGCAGTATGTAGAAGTGTACAGTGAAAAGTAATTTTCCACCTCTGTCTCCAGACTCGCATTTTTATCTCTCCAGAGATAATCACAAATTCTTTTCCTGTGTATCATTTCAGACATTTTATATACAATTATAAAAATATACATATGCATAAGTATATCATACTTTACACAAATGAGACTATAGTATGCATACTCATATAATTGGTTGTTTTTTTCCACTCAGAATCTTTTCAAATCAGCATTTATGCATGATATGATTTATGCATATGTTTATATTTACATATAAGATGTCTGAAAAGGATACCTAGGAAATACAATTTGTGATTAGCTCTGGGGAGTGAAAATGGGAGTCTGAGAGCTGCAGCGGGAAATTACTTTTCACTATACACCTCTATACACTGTTTGAATTTTTAGCATAAATACGTATTGTCTTTATAGCAAAAACAATGTGCTGTATTTATAGAAGGGCATGCAGGCCAAACCAGGTCCCTTTCTCATCCTTGTCACTAGCTGTATCTTTTCAAATCAGCATTTATACATCTATTTTGTTTACTAAATAACTTAGATTTTGAAGCATGAAAGCATTTGCTAAAGTATCTGTCCTATAACTGCTATTTTCCAAATATAGGATGGCTTTCACATATAGGATTGCTTATTTTGTTATGAGTGGAAATGTCTGCTCATCATGAGAGGAAGATCAAGGTTCGTGTCAGAGGGGTCGGCAAGCGGTGGACTAGGGTGCTGGGAGGAAAGGGTAGAAGACAGACTGCCGTTGGAGCATCTTCATGGAAAAAGCCTCCTACTCGCTGTAACGTTTATTCTGCTAAAGCAAAAGTTGACAAGATGTGTTTACCAAGTTTGTAAAGGAGAAGGCAAAATAGAAAGTTGAGTAGTTGGTAAATTACGGGCGTATGAAATTTTGGGAAAAGATGCACATTAAAAATATTGATAGTTTAGCAAGAAGTGAAGGTCGAATGCTACCCTGGACTTGATTCCGTATTAATTTTGACCAGATAGGACCTGGTGATGTAATAGAAATGAAACTTTGAAAGAAAATGGTCATATTATCAAGTTCATAGCAATAATGGAGGAGAAATCTGGCACCAGGTGTAAAAGTTGTTGGCTTATTAAAATGTACATGTTTCCACATTTGAAATGTGATACTTTGCAAACTCATGCTTGTATACATTTAAGCTTCTGGCGTTCAGATAGGAGTCCTAGTTAATTTTTTTTTTTTCTGCTGCATGGCATGTAGGATCTTAGTTCCCCAACCAGGGATCTGAACCCGCATTCCCCTGCAGTGAAAGCGTGGAGTCTTAACCACTGGTCTGCCAGGGAAGTCCCTGCAGTCCTGGTTTAAATGTGCTGCGTTGCTTGGTTCCAAACTTTCTTTGTTAAGAATTTTTCTTCAATTTTTAATTTTTTAAAAAAATGTGAGCTTGTTTGATCTTTTTATTGTGGTGAAATACACACACAGCAAAATTTATGATTTTGGTCATTTTAAATGTAAGACTTAGTGGCGTAAGGTGCGTTCACATTATTGGGTGTCCATCACTACTGCCCATTTCAGGACTTGTCCTCGTCCCGAATAGAAACTCTGCACCCATGTAACAATCACTCCCCATTCCTTCTCCCCCAGCCTCTGGTAACCACCATTTTACTTTTTGTCTTTGTGAATCTGCCTATTCTAGATACTTCTTGTAAGTGCAATCATACAATATTTGTCCTTGGTATCCGGTTTATTTCACTTAGCATAATGTTTTCAGGATTCATCCATGTTGTAGCATGTTTTAGAATTTCATTCCTGGGACTTCCCCGGCAGTCCAGTGGTTAAGACTTTGCCTTCCAATGCAGGGGGTGTGAGTTCGATCCCTGGTCGGGGAGCTAAGATCCCACATGCCTCATGGCCAGGAAATCCACACATAAAACAGAAGCAATATTGTAATAAATTAAATAAAGACTTAAAAAATGGTCCATATCAAAAAAAAATCTAAAAAAAGAATTTCATTCCGTTTTCTAGCTGAGTAATATTCCATTGGATGTGTATACCACATTTAAAGGATCCATTTATCTGTTGACACTTGGGTTGTTTCCACCATTGATGTACAAGTATCTGTTATGAGTCTCTCGTTTCATTTCTTTTTCTGGGTTTATGCCCAGGAGTGACATTGCTGGATCATATGCCAGTTCCGCTTAACTATTTGAGTTAATTTTGGGGGAGACTTCCTGTTTACCACAGTGGTTGCACTTTTGCACGCCACCAACAATGCACGAGGACTCCACTTTCCCCAACTCCTCCCCTGCACTTCCTGTTGTCACCCCTCCTCCCCTCTTTGGATAGTAGCCATCCTAGCGGGCATGAAGTGGTATCTCACTTTTGATTTACATTTCCCAAATGACTAATGATGTGGAGCGTCTTCTTGTGTGCTTATTGGCCGTTGGTGTACCTTCTTTGGAGAAATGTCCTTTACTTATTTGAAGTTTTTGTTGTTGCTGTTGTTCAGGTTGAGTTGTGCAGAGTTTACACGTTTCATGTTCAGGCTTCTTTGGGCCATGCATCCTGACAAGGAAAATGGACATCTGATCATCTAGGTTGTTGGAGAGTGTGGAGGCTTAGGGAAACCTTCTCTGGCTGTGCTGCTTCTGCACCTCCCAGGTCCCACTACATCTTGTAGTACAGTTGCGTGACAGCTATCTGACCGCTTCCTCTGGTGCTCAGGACGCTATGGAAGTGCTTGGGAAGTAGCGCCCACCTGAGACGCCATCCAGTGACTGATGGGGGTTAGTGTATAATGAACTAAGTGGGGTATGATATAACTCCAAGGCACAGATTCTGCACTGGACCCCAGAGCTCCCCAGCAGGAATTAGCGTATCTCCTCTCAGTGGGAACTAGCTTAGTAACAATGCTTTATTTCTTTTCCTTCCCTGTCTCACTTCCCCATTTTCTTGGTGTTTCTGATCATCGTTTAAACAGCTTGCATTTGAATCCTTGTCGCGTGATCTGCCTCTGGGGAACCCTAGCTAAGACAGAAGCGCAGGCTGCGGGCGGGACACAAGTTGGCCGCATGGGGTGGGGAGAGGGACTTGAGAGCCTTCCTTCGGTTACTGTCCTTCCCCAGGATCTTCTTCCTGTGGGTTCCTAAAATAACCCCTTTCCTTGTTGGGATAGAATGGGAGGCATGTTACCGGTGTGACTACCAGCAGGCAGTTAAGCAGTAGTTGCTACTCTCCGCGATATATTAAAGTCCTTTGCTCTTGTTTTCTATGGAAGAGCTGCTTTTGGCATATTAACTTTGGTTTCTGTATACTTTTTCAATACAGTGTTCCATGGTTAGACCAGAGAGTGGCTTACTACCAGAGAGTGAATACGACATCTTAAAATAAGGTGCTCTTCCAACATTTTGAGCGGTAGATAAATATGACCTCATGGCTAAGCATTTCACAGGCAGTCTGTCATTTGCTCCTTGCTACTGTTACGATTTCCATCTTACAGATGAGAAAACTGAGACTTGGAATAATATCTGAAACAATACATCCTAGCTATGATTTTTATGACATTAAAGTTTTGATTCTATAATTCAAATATTATTTCAATCAGTGAATGGGACATGGACAAAAGGGTCATTTCTCAGACTTGCATTTGCAACAGAAGTGGAAGGAATAACTAATATACTAGTTAAACGACTCAGGTTTCAAATATCTCGACATTTTTAATTTAGGCAACAAAAATTATAGCACAAGTATAGGATGTGGGAGCCCTGGCTAGACAGTAGTTGACCACAAATTTTATATGAGCCAGCAGTGTGATGCGGTTACTCTAATGCAATGTCCAGCATCATTCTAAGAAGGCCTCTGACCAGAAGATGGGTGTACTCCTCCTTGGTCAGATCGAATGTGTTCATTGGAAGGACCAAAATTTAATGAGAGATCTTGCTGATGTAGGAAGTGACCAGGGTTCTTTCAGAATGGTAAAATGTTCTGGAAGCCCTGCTGCGTGAGGAACACTTGAGGGCACTAGTGTTTATTCATCTGTGTCTGGGAGGCAGAGTGTAGTCATGACCTTGGGAAACACACAGACCTAAAGTGAAACTCAGCTCCTTTACTCTGCCGCTCTGTGATCTCGGATGAGATACATTCTGTGCTCCGGTTTCCTTTTCTTTAAAGTTGCAACACTAATGCATGCCCTTATATATCCTATAATGTCCCAATGAGAAATTATACGCAAAGTACTTGGCATATACCAGATGTGTAGGAAATAGTGGTTTTCATTCTTTCAGATATTTGGAGGCTTGTTAAGCAAGTAACTAGCTCCGCCCTGACCCAAGACCAACTTAGGACCAATAGGCAGTTGTAGGGGAGAAAATCTCATTTCAGTATTAGGAGTAGCGCACTAATACTTGAATTGTCTTGCAAAATGCAGATGCCTCAAAAATCTGGTCTCTGCCTAGAACTGCAGACTTGTACAGCCAGTTGTCTACACAGCAGGCGTTTCAAACACATTAGGGTCAAAGCAGAATTCTTGGGCTACATACATTGCCTGCAAGCCTGGTCAACCCTCAGTTTTCCACATGTCAGAAAATTGTACCACCACCTGCTCAGCTATTCAAAGCAAATGTCTTAGAGAGTCTTGTTAACCCTGATCCCGGTATATTCCAAATCCACCCACTTCTATCACCAGGATCACTGTCACAATCCAAGCTGAGAACATAGTTTTTTTTTTTTCTGATTTACCACAATAACCTTGCAGTTGGTGTCCTTGCTTCTACTCCTATTGCTTTGGATTCTGTTCTCCACACATGAGCACTAATGTCCCCTGTTTAAAATTATTTAATTAAAAATTTAAATACCAGCTTCCCATTGCACTTAGAAGAGAGCCCACAATCCTTATTCCACCCTGCAAAGGCCAACGTTGAGTGGTCTCTGCCCACCATTCCAGCTTTGTCTTTCAGCATCCTTGATCTGATCCAGAGCTTGTTTTCTGTTACATTGTTTATTTCACCTCTTCTTTTGCTAAAGACCCTTCATCTCAGCTATTCCTTCTGCTTAGAACACTCTTCTCTCTGAACCCCGACGTCATCTCCTACAAGAAGCCATCCTTGATTGCCTGATCTTTAGGAGCTATGCAGTCACTCTCACGTTATTCTATTTCAGTGCTTTGAATTCCACTTATCACAGCCTTATGAGTTTTCTATTCATTACGTTATTCCCAGCACCTATGGAAGTGCTTAAAATATGTATTTAATACATAGATACGTGAACAATGGAAAAATGGACCCATGAAACAGCGGGTTCCTTATTAGTGAAAATATATAAGCATCTTCTCTTTGGTGACCATATATTAGCAGATACTAATATATGTTATATTAACAGCCCTGAGTCAGAGGTCCAGCTAGATGAGCACGGGGATTCTTTCTAATCCACAGGTTCTGTGATCTCATTGACAGTTTCCCACTTCTGTCTTCAGCAGCTCAGAATTCACGTGTGAAGAAATCAGTGATTTGCTTTGTGTATATATATTTTAAAGGAATTAAAAACGGAGGAATAATGGAAGGAAAGAAGAAAAATGCCTCTAGAACAAGTGTAAATTTGAAAATGGATGCACTAACACAAAATCGGATGAGTGGACTTTTATGAATTTGTTTACTTGATAGACCTGAGATAAATGTCACATAGACTCACAACACTGAAAGTTATGGCTATTTATCCACACGTAAGCTTCTGCCCGGTGCAGTTTTCTGACTGGGTCTGTCTCAGATGTTGGAATTTGTGCTTTTCTATAAAAATCAAAAAGCAGGGATTCATTCTGTTCCATGGACTTCATCTGTTCCTTGTTTCAACTGTATAAATATTATTTGCATGTCATGGGTTTCTGACCCCTACCGGTGGAGACCAAATCGATTACCCACGAGCTGCTCAATTTGCAATCATTTAAAATTCCAGACTCTCTCTGGCACAGAGGAAGAACAATGGAAACTTGTCTTACTGCTCTGTCTTGGTTTATTTCTTTCCTTTCATTTTTCTTTTGATTTTCCCTTTTCATCCCTCCCCGTTTTCTGCTTTTTCTTGCTGCATGCCCTCTGGGTCCCTTAGGGAAACCCCAGTCCTCTTTCACTCGCCATCTCATTTTTGGTCACCAAATGAAAGTGTCGGATCCTTCCAGGAACCCTTCGTATTCACAAGGTCAGTACACCTGAGTCTGCTGAATGCAGGTGTCCCAGTGTCAAAGGAGGGAGAGAGGGGACTGAGGACAGTTACTATCATAGGAGCTGCATGTGGTTGATCTACCAAGTGGCAGCATCTTTCACTCACTGCCCCAGCACAGCTCCGAGGGCAACCTGGTCTGTCTTTAATCTACTCCGACCACAGAGCAAATGTTTTAAATAAAATCTCTGCATGAGTGAGTCACTACTCTTCTGGCTTTTATATGACATACCGAGGAGTGATGGTTTACTTTGCCTGAGTAACAAAATTAATATAAGAGAAACATTTTTGTTATGTGGTATCTTAAAAAAATACAAAAAGAAGAAAGAAGAGACATATGGGCCTGAGCAGTGAGATTTGGATGAAAAAGTTCCACTTGACACAAGGGAAATAATGAAAAAAAATGTAGTAAATTTTCTTGGCACAGAAGGGTAAAAAAAACTAGCAGGAAGCAGTAGGAAAAAAAACACACTTTCACTAAACAGCTGCAGTGCCTCTAATAATGTCCCTTACGTAAGGTCATAATCTCCAAGAACCATCATTTATTATATTATCATTTTTGAAAGAGATGTTTCATGTTCAAAACCTTTTCAATTTCTAGGGTGCTTGTGTATTCGGTGGCATCTGTTATGGTAGAGGGACATGGTGATGTTTTGTGTCTCCCCTTAGGGAGCTGGTTAAGAGGTAAGTGCAGGCAGTGGTGGTTGCCCTCCTCTGGCTTGGAGAAAGTTTCTGTGTGATTTTGTCTGACCCAAAACGTCCAACTTCTGTAATATCAGCTCGGTTTTCATGGTTTCTGATGCCCAAACCAAATGTTCTCCATCCAGTGAAAGGGGTGTGTCTTGAAGACACACAAGGGTGTTTGGGGTGCCTCAACAATCCCTTATGAGTCCACACTTGCGGTGGGTGTGTGGGGTAGTTTGTGTAGCAATTTCATTTTTCCATCAACTGATTCTGATTCCAAAATGAAAGGGAATTTCTTTTGGCCCCAGTCTTGCCTTCATCCAAGGAAGACACTACCGATGAAAAACAGAGATGTGCTTGCCCATCCTGGCAAGTCGTGCAAGGAAGGGGAAGCCCAGGATGAAATGGCAGCTGCAGAGAAGGTCAAAGAAAGCTGTGAAGTTGGACATTCAAGAGAGGACAGTCTCACTATGGAGAACAGTATGGACGTTTCTTAAAAAACTAAAAATAGAACTACCATACGACCCAGCAATCCCTCTACTGGGCATATACCCTGAGAAAACCATAATTCAAAAAGAGTCATGTACCAAAATGTTCATTGCAGCTCTGTTTGCAATAGCCAGGACATGGAAGCAACCTAAGTGTCCAACAACAGATGAATGGAGAGAGAAGATGTGGCACATATATACAATGGAATATTACTCAGCCATAAAAAGGAACGAAACTGAGTTATTTGTAGTGAGGTGGATGGACCTAGAGACTGTCATACAGAGTGAAGTAAGTCAGAAAGAGGAAAACAAATACCGTATGATAACATATATATGGAATCTAAAAAAAAAAGGTCATGAAGAACCTAGGGGCAAGATGGGAGGGAATAAAGATGCAGACCTACTAGAGAATGGACTTGAGGACACGGGGAGGGGGAAGGGTAAGCTGGGCCGAAGTGAGAGAGTGGCATGGACATATATACACTACCAAACGTAAAATAGATAGCTAGTGGGAAGCAGCCGCGTAGCACAGGGAGATCAGCCCTGTGCTTTGTGACCACCTAGAGGAGTGGGATAAGGAGGGTGGGAGGGAGGGAGATGCAAGAGGGAAGAGATATGGGGATATATGTATATGTATAACTGATTCACTTTGTTATAAAGCAGAAACTAACACACCATTGTAAAGCAGTTATACTCCAATAAAGATGTTAAAAAAACAAAAAAGAATAAATAGAATCCTTTCAAAAAAAAAAAGAGGACAGGCTCAGAGTGCGTCCCGTGTCTGCGGCCATGGATTGGCTCTCGTTCTGACAATTACTATCAGCATCACTGTGAGCAGGTGACTTTCGTCTTGGAGATTCATCTCCCACATCTCAAGAGTGAGACTAACCTACCTGCCTCTTTCCACACAGTAGGAAGCATTGAGATCACATCTGCAAAGTACTAGCACATTTCTGGCATATAATCAGTTTGCTCAATAGTGATTCTGTAAATGTTATTTTTATTATAAAATGCTTGCTGAGAGCATCTTTTAAGGGCCCTTTCGCTTTCTTCCGCCTGGCATGATATTTACAAGCAACATTTCCTTCCTCAGCTCAGAGGGCAAGAGGGGTTGATGCTCTATTATGCTTTGTAACTGAAGGAGATGCAATTTTTACTGAACAAACGGTGAAAAAGATTAAATTATTTTTACAGAATCTGATGACGTTTGACCCTCAGTTGCTAACTCAGTGCATTAGCAAGAAATTGAATCTCAATCAAATTTGGCATTTCTTGGGGGTCGAGGTTGAGTGTCCTGTACTGGCATTTCGGCAGCTTCTTGTCAGTTTGGACATCAGCATATTTGCTAAGACCTGGACGTCCAGTGTTTTGAGTCCAGACTTCCTAGGTTGGTCCATTTTGTCCACTGAGGTCTGGCCATTTCCAGGAAGCTGAGAGGAAGCAGGTTTAGGGATCCTATTACTCAGACAGTTCTAAGGTCCCCATGCTACCTGATTTAGGAACCACACTTTCCCCTCTCTCTCTCCTCCTGTATCCCATCTTCTCCCATACAGCCCTCTCTTCTCTCACGCCACGTGAGGTTTGCCTACTATGATATACTTAGAGAATTCAGGATTTTGAAAACATAAGCCAGAAAGTGAAGTCATCTTCAGACAACTTCAGATTTTACCCGGCAACACAAACCCTTACAGACAAGGGAACACTTAAAGTTTGACTATTTTTCTTGTAGGGAGAAATACAGAATCAGCAAAGTACATGTTTTTATCACACTAAATTAGCTTGCCATATGCCAGTTTTGAGGATGATCCAGAGGGGCATTTTGGAAGTGTTGTTTTCACTTTGCATTTTACAAATTTAAAATGGGAAGAAGACACGTTCTTTACTTCAGATGGGGCCTGGGTGGTTGCAGAAGAAACTCAGCCTTGAATTTGCTTTTTTTTTTATTCCCAAGTACTTCTTGTTATTTTATTATTGGTAAATAATGGAAGAAAAAATACAGAAACTAACACCACTGTAAAGCAATTAGATGTTAAATAAATAAATACTTTTATAATACCTAAAAGCAACAGAAGACTGAATTTGTTTTTGAAATAAACATTATTTTTTAGAATAGGATTGGATTTTCAGAAGCGTTATGAAGATAGTCCAGAGGGTTCTCATAAGCTCCACACCCAGTTTCCCCTGTTATTACCAGCTTACATTAGAATGTTACATTTGACACCACTAATGAACCAATATTGGTATATTATTATCAAATAAGGCCCATATATTAATCAGATTTATCTCATTTTAACCTTTTTTTTTTTTTTTTAGGACCCCGTCCAGGACACCACATTACATATACTTGTCTTTTCTTCTTGGGTTCATCTTGGCTGTGACAGTTTTTTAGGTTTTTCTTGTGTTTGATGACCTTGACAGTTTTGAAGAGTACAGGTCAGGTATATTGTAGCATCCACTATATTGCATGTTTCTGATATTTTCTCAAAGTTATACCAGGGTTTTAGGTTTTGGAGAGGAAGACCACAGAGGTAGAGGGTCATTCTCATCGCATCTTATTGAGGGTATATGCTATCAAAATGACTTATTACAGTGTCTGCTAACTGTGATCACCTGAATGAGATGGTGTTTTTCAGGTTTCTCCATTATAAAGTTACTCTTTCTGTTTTCCCCTCTTTCCATCCCGTGCTCTGCGGCAGAAATCACTATTGGACCTCACGCTTATGGGATGGGCGTTAGGCTCCATCTCCTTCAGGGGGAATAGCTACGTAAAATATTTGAAATTCTTTTGCATGGGAGATTTGTCTGTTACCTCATATTTATCCGTTTATTATTTATTTGTTCAAAGACTTGCTTATACCAGTATGGACTCATGGTTATTTATTTTACATGTTGGGTTATAATCTTATGTTATTTCTTTGGCTCAGATTATTCCAGTTTTTTTGCATTCAGCAAAACTTCCTTTGCTTTTTCGCTCAGTGCCTACCCCCCATCCCTTTCTTTTATGAAAAATGGTATGTAGGAATACCTTTAAGATCGAATAATTCTAATTTCTGTAAACACACGTAACACCAGGTGATTTGTAGGAGTGGAGAAGGCAAATCAACAATACTTGCTGAGGGGCTTCCCTGGTGGCGCAGTGGTTAAGAATCCTCCTGCCAGTGCGGGGAACGCGGGTTCAATCCCTGGTCCAGGAAGATCCCACGTGCTGCGGAACAGCTGAGCCCGTGCGCCACAACTACCGAGCCTGCGCTCTAGAGCCCATGAGCCACAACTACTGAACCTGCAAGCCACAACTACTGAAGCCCGTGCGCCTAGAGCCCGTACCCCGCAACAAGGGAAGCCACCGCAGTGAGAAGCCCACGCACTGCAATGAGGGGTAGCCCCTGCTCGCCGCAACTAGAGAACGCCGGAGCGCAGCAATGAAGACCCAACACAGCCAAAAATAAAAATAAATAAATTTATAAAAAACAGAAACAAAAACAAAAAGCAGTAGTTGCCAAGTTTAGAATGCATCCGTGAACTTTTGCATCTGAAGTTGCCAACCCAACATGGCCCTCTGAAGATTTCCATGCTAGTTTCACATTGGCAGATGGCCACTTCCTGTTTTACGGGGAGGGAAAAACCAAACCTCCACTAAGGTCTGAAATATCAAAATGGCTCAAAAAAAGCAAAATTTGGTTGACAGAAGTTTAAGGGATTAGATATATAGATGGGTTTGATTCCCCCCAAATACACACAGATTGTGGACTTCAGGTGTAAGGGAGGGACTGGGACCACTTCCTAGTAAAAGTTCTCATGTTGTCCTCTGGTGCCTACACTGAATATACCCATAATGTTACAGTTATTCAGTGAAACTGTGCTCCAGGGTCCTCATTCTTCAGCTCTAGAAGTTGGTGGATTAAGGTCGGCAATCCGCTGGTACTTTACGTGTGGCCATGCAGATGGAGTTTCATGTACGGATTCTTCTGGCTTCTGGTTCTGTCCAAGATAGTATAAATGCAAACTTATATCCGCGCCCCCCCCCATTACAACTGAAAATATTTGGGCAAAATACAAAAAAAAACACCCCAGCTACCTGAAGACACTTAGAAGTAAACATAAACAGAGGGGTTGGGGAGTGAGATACTGGAGAGGTGACCGAAAGTGGATTGTGTTTTCCAGTTTTTAGTCTTTTCTCTTATGGCCCTGAACTGCACAGCCTGACATGGGAGGTGAAAACTCCTAGAGTAACGCCACCTGTCTTTCCTGAGGGACTAGAAAAAGGAGCCCCTGGGAGCTGAACCGTGTGGGGGACCCTTGTTCTCTTTCTTCTCTTTCTCTCTCGTCTTGCTCTGAGGGCAGGCCTGAGTCCCAGAGAAGCGTATCGCTCTCAGTGCAGGCGGCTAAAACTCGGAGAAGCCCTGTGTTTCCGGCCAGAGCACCCAGGAGAAGAGGCCGTGAGCGTGCGAGAGGGTGGGAGCGGTTGAGAGAAGCTGGCTGGTGAAGAGGGACCCCGCCTCTGTGTCTGAACCACGGAGGTCCAAGGCTCACCTCTGAGCCGCACGTGTTTGAGACACAGCAAAGGTTTTGAGACCCAAACGAAGATTTAAAGTATATTCAAAAATCAGTCAGTAAAATTCACCATATCAACATACAGAAGAAGAAGAAAACTATCTTTTTGACAATAGTCTACATCTGTTCATGATAAAAACTCTTGCAAATTAGGGATAGAGTGGGACTTCCTTAACCTGAGAACGAGCATTTTCAAAAGGCCCACAGCTGACGTCATACTTAATCATGACAGACAGAACGATTTCCCTCTGAGATGGGGAACGAGGCAAGAACGTCCACCCTCGCCACTCCTATTCCACATTGTACTGGAGGCCTTAACCAGTGCCTGCCATCGTGTAAGCACAAGAAATAAAAGTGTTAATATTAGAAGATAACTTGATTGCCTGTGTAGAAAACTTCAAAGAACCTCGAAAAAGGTACTGGAAGTAATCAATGAGCTTAGCAAGTTTGCAGAATAGGAAGCCAAAGTGCAAAAATCAATTGCATTCCCATATACTAGTGCTGAAAAAGTGTAAGTTTAAAAATAGCATCAGTCACGATGCCGTTGCAGATGATGATTTCTAACTCTAAGTTGTTAATTTATTTTTTCTGAGACTGTGTATAAGTCTGTAATAATCCAAGCTTGGTAAGTAGTTGAGTGGGCCTGACTAAAAAATGTTTGGAAAGGAATTTTAACCAAACCTGTGGGATTAAGTTAGAACTGGAATTGTGAACACAGGTGTCAATTTCACTAGTCATTTTTACAAGACGCAGAACAGCACAGCTGACCCTGAACAACACAGGTTGGAACTGTCCGTGGGTCCACTTAGACCTGGAGCTCTTTCAATAGTGAATACTGTGGTACCTACATGATCAGTGGTTGAGTTGTCTGCAGATGTGGGATTCTGGATACGGACGAACTAGGTATTACATACAGAAGGCCGATGGCAAATTATATTACACTTGGATTTTTGACTGAGTGCGGAGGGTCGGCACCCCTCATCCCCATGTTTTTCAAGTGTCCACTGTACTTTTGAAGGTAGATTTGTTTTTTTTTAATTTTTAATTAATTTTTATTGGAGTATAGTTGCTTTACATTGTTGTGTTAGTTTCTGCTGTATAACAAAGTGGATCAGTTATACACATCCATGTATCCCCTCTTTTTTAGATTTCCTTCCCATTTAGGTCACCACAGAGCACTGAGTAGAGTTCCCTGTGCTATACAGCAGGTTCTCATTAGTCATCTGTTTTATACGTAGTAGCGTGCTTATGTCAGTCCCACTCTCCCAATTCATCCCCCCCGTCCCCTCCCCCCTCGGTAACCATAAGTTTGTTTTCTACATCTGTGACTCTATTTCTGCTTTGCAAATAAGTTCATCTGTAACATTTTGAAGGTAGATTTAAAGTCAGACACTTAAACCTAGGAAGGCAGTCCAATGCTATACCCCAAAGTTGAATGCATGACCTAGGGTAGAGGTTTTCAGATTGTCTTCCATGGAGCCATAAGATTGCATGTAGTACCGCCTTGGGGTCGAGGTTGTTTGTGTGTGTGTGTGTGTGTGTGTGTGTGTGTGTGAGAGAGAGAGAGAGAGACCGGGAAGGTTGCCTGCATTCCCTTTTCCCCCACCATCTTATTCACAGCAGTTTTATTTTATTTGTATTTTATTGGAGTTCCATATAAGATATTTCTTGAAAAAAGGAAAAAGAGTCTGTCTCATAGCTAAAAATAATTATGAAAACCACCGATCAATTAAACAAAGAAAAGGCCAACAACATTGACAGGGCTCCCCAAGACAAGCAGCAGGTAGACAGCAAGGGTCTGTCCAGAAGCTGGCGTTGGATGGGGCATGAGGAATGTTTCCATTACCTTTCAGGGGTAATTTGGGCTTTGAGGACAGGACCTCAACTGCTGACGGACGGAAAGACTGCTCGGGAGTTCAGTTGTTGATAGGAAAATTACAGGGAACTAGTCGGCAACGTCATTGAGGCAAGAACACATTTTGTGTTAAATTGGGCTGTAAAGGTCTGATGCATAACCATCAGAAATCTGATCTGGTAAACTGTTGCCTGGGAACAGCTGTGGGAGGGGCCCGAATCTGCAGGGGTGGGGGCATGTCCCCACTCAGTGCCCTTCTAGAGGTGGGTGTTGAACATTTCATTAAAGTCAGTCACCTGGGCAGTTTGTTTAAAACGCAGGTCCTGTGCTTCTCCACCAGTTCACTGAGTCAGGATCTCAGGCTGGGATCCAGAAACGTGCTCTTTTTAACGAAAGGTGCGTCCTGGTGAATCTGATACCCTCTAACATATCAGAACAACTTGCCAAGTTTCTCGCCGTTTCTTGTTGTTAGGAATCACGTGTGGTCTTGTGAAGCGTTCAGCTTTTCAGGCCTGTTCCCCAAAGATGCCTGGGTGCGAGGAAGCTGGGGTATTAATATGCTGGGTTCTTCTTTTTTTTTAATTGAAGTGTAGTTGATTTACAACATTGTGGTAGTTTCAGGTGTACAGCAAAGTGACTCAGTTATACATATATATGTATATTTTTTCTGATTATTTTCCATTATAGGTTATTACAAGATATTGAATACGGTTCCCTGTGTTATACAGTAAATCCTAATTGCTTATCTATTTTATGTAAAGTAGTTTGTATCTGTTAATCCCAAATTCCTAATTTATCCCTCCCATCCTTTCCCCTTTGGTAACTGTAAATTTGTTTTGTATGTCTGTGAGTCTGTTTCTGTTTTGTAAATAGATTCATTTGTATTTTTTTTAGATTCCACATATAAGTGATACATAATATTTGTCTTTCTCTAACTTCTCTTAGTTTGATATTCTCTGGGCCCATCCATGTTGCTGAAAATGGCAACATTTCATTCTTTTTTATTATGCCAGGTTATTCTTATCATAGATAATAGTCGTGGGGCATATTGAGGTAAGAGTCGAGTTTGTGGAATTTCTGGCTTTTATCGAACAACTATTGTAATGTTACAGATAACTCCCAAGGAATATTTAAAAAATAATTTTCAAATTTTCTTCCTCTCACTGGAAACGGTTTTATGAAGGTGTCATTATGAACAGTTTCATGAGATTGGGACAGAAATCATGTATGACTACAAGTGTTGGTTTTGGTGGAGTGACAAGGGGGCCTGTTTGTCACTATTTGCATGAATATGACATATGATTTGCAAAGTAATTAGCTGACATCAAATGCCATTGCTTTCCATGTTTGATCAGAAAACCGCTTACTAACCTCAAGGGATGCTTCATTTAGGTGTAACTCATAGATATCCTTTTTTTTTTTTTTTTTGCATTTTCATACTTTATTCTCAGAAGACAGAGCAGAAACAGCAAAATTACAGCAGAGTTAATTTTAGCATCAGATTCTTTTTTTTTGAATTTTATTTATTTAATTTTTATACAGCAGGTTCTTATTAGTTATCTCTTTTATACATTTTAGTGTATATATGTCAATCCCAATCTCCCAATTCATCCCACCACCACCCCCCCCCCCACACGCTTTCCCCCCTTGGTGTCCATACGTTTGTTCTCTACATCTGTGTCTCTATTTCTGCTCTGCAAACCAGTTCATCTGTACCATTTTTCTAGATTCCACATATATAGCATCAGATTCTTCACAAAGGAAAATAAACCTATTGGGTCTCCAGAGAACATTTTCTCTTACTTTCTATGAAGTGAATTTCCTTTTTTCTTTCAAATTGATTGATTGATTGATTTTTTAACTTTTTTTTTTATATTGGAGTATAGTTGATTGACAATGTTGTGTTAGTTTCAGTTGCACAACAAAGTGATTCAGTTATACACATACATGTATCTATTCTTTTTCAAATTCTTTTTTCCAATTAGGTTGTTACATAATATTGAGCAGAGTTCCCTGTGCTATACAGGAGGTCCTTGTTGGTTATCTAATTTTTTTATTACATTTTCCTTGGAAATTTACTGGATAAAAGCTAGGATTATTCCCAAAAGGAGCTGTGGATATCTGCTCCTTTGTCTCAGAGGTGAGTGAGTTGGACATACAGAAACAAAAACTCATTTGCAGAAGCACCTCCACCAGTGCTTATCAAACTTTAATGTACTTATAAATCAGCTGGGGATCTTGATAAATGCAGATTCTGATTCGGTAGGCCTGGGGTTGAGTGTGAGATTCTGCGCTTCTAATCAGCTTTCAGGTGATGTCACTGCACCTGATCCTCTGACCACACTTTGAATAGCAAGGGGCTAAAATATAGTATCCTGTCCTGAGAGGTGGGAGTGATGAACTTTAATTTCAACATGCAGTATTTGACTTGAGATCATGCGGTCTTTGACTTTCTGTGTCTGATATTTCACTTAGCATGATGGCCTTTTTCCGTGTTGTTGCAAATGGCAGGATTTCTTTCTTTTTCATGGCTGAGTAATATTCCATTGTATATATGCAACATTAAGTAACATTCATTCGTCCATTGATGGACACTTAGACTGTTTCCATGTCATGAATATTGTAAGTAGTGCTGCAATAAACATGGAGGTGCACATATCTCTTCAAAATAGTGATTTCATTTTTTTGAATATATATCCAGAAGTGGAATTACTGGGTCATAATGTAGTTCTATTTTTAATTTTTGAGGAACGTACATACTGTTTTCAAATACTGGCTGTACCACTTTACATTCCCACCAACAGCATACAAGAGTTCCCTTTTCTCTACATCCTCACCAGCACTTTTTATGTCTTGTCTTTTTGGTAACAGACATTCTAACAAGTGTGAGGTGATAACTCATCGTGGTTTTGATTTGAACTTCCCTGATGATTAGTGGTGATGAGCACTTTTTCATATACCTGTTGGCCACTTGTATATCTTCTTTGGAAAATGTCGATTCAGGTGATTTGTCCATTTTAAATTACATTATTTGGGGTTTTTGCTGTTGAGTTGTATGAGTTCTTTATGTATTTTGGATATACATATATATGCATACACACACACACACACACACACACATATATATATATAGACATATATATAATCAAATTAATGATTTGCAATATCTTCTGCCATTCCATGGATTGTCTTTCAGTGTTGATGATTGTTTCTTTATGGAGAAAAGCATTTAAAAGCAATAAAAAGAAACAATAAAAGCATTCTTTTATTGTTTCTTTTTTAGTTTGATGTAGTCTCATTTATTGATTTTTGTTTGCATTGCCTTTACTTTTGTTGTCAAATCCAAAAACTTGTTGCCAAGACCATTGTCAAGGAGCTTACCCTCTACATTTTCTTCTAGGAGTTTTGTGGTTTCAGGTCTTATGTTTAAGTGTTTAATCCATTTTGAGTTGATTTTAGTGTACAGCATAAGATAGAGTCCAGTTTCTTTCTTTTTTGCATGTGGCTTCCCAGTTTTCCCAACACCATTTATTTAAGAGACTATCCTACCCACATTGTATATTCTTGGATCCTTAGTCATAAATTAATTGATCATAAATGCATGGGTTTATTTCTGGCCTCTCTGTTCTCTTCCCTTGGTCTGTATGTCTGTTTTTATGCTAGTACCACACTGTTTTAATTACTATAACTATGTAGTATAGTTTGAAATGAGGAAGTGGGTTGCCTCAAGCTTTGTTCTTCTTTCTTAAATTCGGGATCTTTTGTGGTTCCATATGAATTTTAGGATTGTTTTTCTTATATGAAACGTGCCTTTGGAATTTGGATAGGGCTTGTTGAATCTACAGACGACTTTGGGTAGTATGAACATGTACCACCCAAATTAGTAGTAACTAAAAGACTGCTTTGGTGCTGCTGTAAGCAGGAATACCATTTGCCAGGATCTGAGTACTGGTTGCTGTATGCCCACCTCCCCTTCTCCATCTCTATCTGATCCCCAGGTTGAGCTCTGTAGATTCCTCCAGTGACCACCATGAGGTTAGACCTGAGTGGGCCTCCTGGGAAGCGTCTTGCAATGCCGGGAGAGCTCTCTGTCCACTTGGGGTTCTCTTCTTCCTACTGGAGAAACCATAGGCCAAGGGGGCCCTCTCTGCGGTCAGCGTTCTGCCAGCCTGGAGGAGGGGCCCCGCTGTGAAAGTGTAGCCACTCCTTTTACCCTTCTAATGGGGTCCTTCTCAGTCTCTATGGTCCAGATGGGAGGTCCCAGGATTTTTACGATGGTGTCTTGCCTGTGGATAGTTGCTAGTGTTGACGTATGAAGAGGTAAACTGAGGCAAGCTCAGAAAGATGAGCTTATTTGGGAACGGCAGAGGAGTCGCAGTTTGGAACCATGGCGAGTCCGTTGAGGGTTTGCGGTAGGTTGTATTTGCAGGCAGAGAATGTAAAGGGGGGAGAGTTTAGCTAGAGTCAGTTACAATCCACAACAAACGGAGACCAGCCTGGAAAGCTTCCTGAGCAGACAAAGTCAGTCCAGTCGCACAAGCAAAGCTCAGTTCAGCCCACTTGGTGAGCCCAATCCGACCCGGGTCATCTCTCCTCCATGCCTCTGGCAGAACTTCCCGAGGATGACATGGGACTACTTTTGATCAACACCCTGCCATCTGAGTCTCTTAGTCTTTAAGTTTTTGGTCTTCCTGAGGGCACAGGCACAGGAGTCTCCATTTCGTATCCTCTGGTTTATTTTCGATAGAAATTCTTTCACAAGAGTTTGTCTTCTTGTGACAAGGACTGAATTCAGAACAACCTATGATGTCATCTTGATGATGTCACTCCTAGGGAGGAATTTCACGTTGTAGCTCCTGGGAAGGCCCTGTGAAGAAGTGAGAGCTCGACGGAAGATTCCTGAAAATGTACCTCACCTCAGAGAACAGCAGGTGGGAGCAGACAGTGCAGTTAGAAGGGTGACATGAGACCCAGAGCTTTGAACCAGCACTCGGGCTAAGGCCCTGCCAGTGGAAATCTCAGCAGGGCGTCAGCAGGCAGTGCCTCTGGAGACGATTGGGAAAGTGATGTTGGGTCCCTAGCATCACTGACTGACTTGGGAATCCTTGGACAGTGGCGAGCGGCCACCAGGGAGCTGGGAGTGAGACCAAATGCAGTTTGAGGATTGCCCATGCATGACAGTTTTCTGGGAGAGAGAAGGAAGTGAGGTTTTAGTTTGGGGCCATGAGAGAACAGGGATTTAGAGTATCTCACTTTGCCTGAATGATTGAGGGGCTGAAACAACACTTCCATCCCACCAAGGAATCTGGCTGGGTTGGAAGCCTAGACATGTAGGTCTGGGTGTGGAGTGAGGACAGGCATAGGACAGGGTGTTGTGTCCGTATAGAGACTTCTAGGAACCTGGGCTTCGGGTTTCTGACCGGGACACAGAGAACCACAGAAGCAATACTCTTTTTATACAACCAGTGAATTTCGAGAATTCCCTTAACATTTTCTGCTGTAGTACATTTGACTGGACCTTATTTCCGCATCACCCCCGCTACCAAACCCCGGTGGTTCTTAATCTTTCTAGAGCAGGTGGAATTTGTTTCATGCAGCTGGTTTTTCACTGTGTTCTTCTAGAGACTATTGTGAAAGTTTTATTTCTCTTCTACAGAATGTGAGTGTTCGCTGTAATGTCCTTGGCTGCAAAAGTTACATGAGTCTCTATCTCAGTGGAATATTAGCTTTTCCATAGAAATTATGGATTCAAATGACGCACCATGAAAGGGAGTACAGAAGCTGTGCAAATTTAATGAGAAAGAGATTATATTCAAGTTTTATCTAGTAACTTAAAGTGCACATTAATTGAAGAACCTTGGATTTTGGCATTGGTCTTCTCTAATGAAATTTGAACATTTGGGATAAAGGGATTGAAGATGAGAAACAGTCTGGAATGGGAGTTCACATTGCCATTTCTTTAGCACATATAAAAGCTTTAATAACGTTGTTTATCATTTTCATTTGTGAATTGTTCAGAGAAAAGCCTCCACCCCCATTCTGTTCCTTCTCCATCTTCTTGGTCCTTTGGCAGAAGAGAAAACCAAGGAGTCTGAAAATAGAAATAGCAGGCTTGGAGGCAGGCAGAGCCGAGTCTCTAACTGTGACTGGATGGTTCTACGGGTACACATTTAATTCCAGGAGAGTGTTTCTTTGGCCATGATCCAGTCTCACTGCCTTTGAGTCAAGTGGCTTTTTTCAAACACCGAATGTGAGGGTATCTCCATAGAAGTCGCCTCGAGAGGTCTGCAGTAAACGGTGAGACTGATGGCTTGTCAGTGCTGCAGCGGGAGAATGTGTGCCTGGTGAGTGAGGCATCGGGCTTGTGAGAGGCATCCAGGTTGGCCCGGACAGACGGGTAGTGGCAGGTAAGGTATGATCAGAAGGTGTTAACTCTCCTGCTTTGGAATGTTTGGAAGCAAATTTTATGTCCAAAGGAAAAAAAAACAGGAAAATGAACACACAGTAGAACAAGAACAAAGGAAAATTCACACACAAAATTAAAGGAAAATGAGCCAAAGAGATGAATGTGGGCATTGATTATTTTATTCTGACTTTATAGATGGTCATTTTATATCAGCATGGTTCACAGTATGAACTCACTGAACTGGTATCCCCCAAGCAGCATTTCAGAATCACTGGAACACACTTTTCCCTTCCAGGAGACCTTGATTGACCCTGCGTACTCAGACCTTATTTAAAACGTACCCATCCTGTAGGTAATGGCTAAATGTAATATAAAGAGTTCTTACATGTCAGGCTGAAAGCTCAATGGAAAAATAGGTAAAGAATACAGACATTTGGCAAATGAATGTAGAAATTGCTATTAAAGTATGAAAAAGATGTTCACCGTGACAAAGAATTTTAAATGAAAATAAAATTGTGAACCCCTTAAGGGGGCGAGTAAAGACAAGATTATGCTCAGTGATGGTGCCTGTTGAAATCACGTGTCCAGTTAGCGAACTGGGCATTCTTCTAAAGCCCCTGTGGCCTTGTAAATTGGTGTAACTTTCTAAAGGCCAGTTTGACAATACTGTATTCACTCAGAGATTGGACTTCGTGTTATTTGAACCATCCTAAAATGTAAATTTGATCATGATTTTTCTGCAATATAATCTGTTGTTGGTCCCCCCTTACTTAAAGCAAGGGTCAGTAAATTTTTTCCTGCAAAGGGACGGATGATAAATATATTCGGGTTTGTGGACTGTATGGTCTCTATTTCAATTACTCAGCTCTGCCCTTGCACCCAGAAACAGCCATAGAAAGTAGGTAACTAAACAAGCATGGCTGTGTTCCAATCAAACTTTATTTATAGATACTGACATTTCAATTTCATATAATTTTCTCATCTCACTAAATATTATTATCCTTGTGATTTTTTTCAACTGTTAAAATTGTAAAACCCATTCTTAGCTCACTGGTGGTTCCAGAACAGGTGGTGGGCTGAACTTGGCCATCTGGCTCTGGTTTACCTACCTGTGGTTTGAACCATAGAAGTCCAAAACCCCAAAACTTCTACTGTGTTTCCTCACATGTTGTACACTCTCACGCACCCGTGTTTGCTTGTGTCTGCTTTTCTCTTTGCCGAGAACGTTGCCTCCACTGCTGCCATCCTAAACTTACTTTCATGTCTTATGTTGACTCAGAGATGAACTTGGGGCCACCTGGAACAGAGGGTGCCAGGCCTGAATGGGTCTTTCCTGATCACCCAACCTCCACTTAATAAAAGGAGAGGAGTGCTTCAATTTATTCTGCTACAAAACTCAAAAAAAAAAAAAAATCTTTAAAAGGTAAATACTAGAGGAAAGCAAGATTTTTGGTATAATTTAATGTGAATCAAGGCATATCTAATCAAGAAAGTGAAAAACACTTAGATCTTCTCTATTTTGATGGTGTCAGGACTGAACATAGGAGGAGGGTGTTGGGTGACTGAGTTTGAGAGAAGGATTGTCACCCAGGATGGTGGGAAAACAAGCACGGAAAAGAGACTTTCAGCACATAAAAGGGAAGTCATACATTATGGCTTTGCGTGGGGTCTCCCTTGTTTATTTTCAGCTGGATTGGAACATATTAAAGTTAGGAAAGTGGTTATGTAATTAAACAACAAACGAATGCATTTCTATTTCTTGTGATTTGTCACTTTTAAAAATTTAGAGTTAATTTAATGTAAAGAGATAATGAAATTGGTTGTTTATGTTTTATTCTAGTGTTTCTAAAGATGATGTTTTAATAAATTCTGAAATACATTTTCACAAAGGCAGTTGTATGAAGTAGTTGGCTAGACATGAATTCCATAACCCATACCTCTGGAAAAACCAGTGGCATGGAACGTGAGGAAATAATGATACACCATTATTAATAATGCAGCAAGATTCGTTTTCTCAGGGATGTTTATTTTCTTTTTAAGTAATGTGTATATGTACAGAAAACTAACATTGTGATCTCTAATCCATAAAGTAACAAAATAATATTAATAACTATTAATAACCAATCGAATGTTTCCTGTGTGTTAGGTGCTGTCTAAATGTTTTATATTCAAAATCTCCCCCCGCCCCTAAATTTTAATCGTGGAACATTGCAAACTTATACAAAAGGAAACCGACCAGTATAGTGATCTGCCCAGTACCCATGTCCCAGCTTCAACAATTAACAATTTGTGGCCAAATTTGTTCTATGTACATCCCCACAGATTTCCCCCTCCCTTGTCAGTTTGAACAAAATCCAAGACATCATATTATTTTATCCATAATATTTCTGTATGCATCTGTAAAAGATAAGGACTCAAGAAAATAAAACCATAATGCCAGTATCACACTTGAAAATAATTACAGAAGTTTCTTCATACAGGTGTACCTGGGAGTTATTATGGGTTTGGTTCCATGCCACCATAGTAAATTGACTGACGCAGTAAAGCGAGCCATAATTTTTTGGTTTCCCAGTTCATATGAAAGTTATGTTTACGCTACAAAAGTTACTTCTATGAAAGTCTTGAACCCCTCAAAGTCATCCATGAGGTTTGGAATCAACTTCTTCCAAAATCCTGTTAATGTTGATTTTTATACTCTTCCCATGAATTATGGGTGTTCTTAATGGAATCTAGAATGGTGAATCCTTTCCAGAAGGTTTTCAATTTACTTTGCCCAGATCTAGCAGAGGGATCACTGCCTGTGGCAGCTATAGCTTTACAAAGTGTATTTCTTAAAAAATGAGACTTGAAAGCCGAAATTATTCCTTGATCCGTGGGCCGTAGAACAGCTCTTACGTTAGCAGGTATGAAAACAACATTAACGTCGTTGCACATCTCCATCAGAGTTCTTGGATGACCGCGTGCCTTGTCAGTGAGAAGTAATATTTGAAGAGAATCCTTTTTTCTGAACAGTAGATCGCAACAACGGGTTTAAGATACTCAGTAAACCATGTTGTCAGCAGATGTGCCGTCAGCCAGGCTTTGTTGTTCCACTCACAGAGCACAGGCAGAGTAGATTGAGCATAATTCTTAAGGGCCTTAGGATTTTCAAAATGCTAAATGATCATTGGCTTCAACTTAAAGTCACCTGCTGCTTTAGCCCCTAACAAGAGAGTCAGCCTGTCCTTTGACGCTTTAAAGCCAGGCATTGACTTCTCTCCAGATATGGAAGTCCTAAATGGCATCTTCCAAAATAAGGCTGCTGCTTCTACATTGAAAAGTTTTTGTTCAGTGTAGCCGCCACCTTCATGAAGTATCGCAGCTCGATCTTCCGGATAACTTGCTGCAGCTTCTGCATCAGCACCTGCTGCTTCCCCTTGTACCTTGATGTTACGGAGGCGGCTTCTGTCTTTCAGCCTCATGGATCGCCTCTGCTGGCTTTGGGCTCTTCTTCTGCGGCTTCCTCACCTCTCTCAGCCTTTGCAGAATTGAAGAGGTGGAGCCTTGCTCTGGACGAGGCTCTTCATTTAAGGGGATGTTGTGACTGGTTTGATCTTCTATCCAGACTACTGCGACTTTCTCCACATCAGCAATAAGGTCGTTTTGCTTTCTTATCATTTGTGTGTTCACTGGAGCAGCACTTTTGATTTCCTTCAAGAACTTTTCCTTTGAATCACAACTTGGCTACCTGGTTGGAACAAGAGGCCCAGCTTTCAGCCTGTCTCAGCTTTAGACGCACTTTCTTCACTAAGCTTAATCATCCCTAGCTTTTAATGTAAAGTGAGAGGTGTGCAACTCTTCCTTTTACACGAACACTTAGAAGCCGTTACAGGGTTATTAACTGGACAAATTTCAGTATTGTTGTATTTCAAGGAACAGAGAGGCCCAAGGAGAGGGGAGAGACGAGGTACGGCCAGTCGGTGGAGCAGTCAGAACACGCACAACATTTATCCCTTAAGTTCACTGTCTTATATGGGTGCAGCTCATAGCACCCCAAAACAATTAAAATAGTAACATCAAAGATCACTGATCACAGGTCACCAAAGCAAATAATAATAAAACGTTTGGAAATATTGGGAAAATTACCAAAATGTGACACAGAGATAGGGAGTGAGCAAATGGAACAGTAGCGCCGACAGACTCGCTCAGTGCAGGGTTGCCATAAGTCTGCAGTTTGTAAAAAGACACAGTATCTGCAGAGCACAGTCAAGTGAAGCGCAATAAAATGAGACCTGCCTGTGTCATCAGATGTCCAGTGTTCAGCTTTCCAGTTATGTCATAACTGGAAAGATTGATCCTAGATTCATTAATTAGGGTTTCCAAAATTGCTATAGACTAATTGTAGCAACTTTTTTTTCATGTATTAACTAGAAACTTCTTTAAAAAGAAATGTCTCTCATTTCCAACTTTTCTCCCATGTGGTACATTTTACACAGGAAAATAAGGACAAATGCTTCATTTCCCCCCCCCACCCCCATATTTACTAGTTTTTAAAATAATGAGTTAATAAGCAACTGTGATCAGATAAGTGTGATTATTTATTTGGGGGGGTCATTGTGATTCGTAGATTATACATACAAACATACACACGTATACACACATGAAACCTACACCCTTAGTATGTTTCAACCCATTATGGTTATTTTTCATATTGATGTTCAAAGTATCCCACTTCGACTGGGGGCAGTGGGCAGAGCTTACTCAGGTTGGTTCCTGGGTCCTTTGGTAAGACGCCTGTGGTCTTTTGTAGGGTCCTTGTCATGTAGTAGGGTCTCAGCCTCTTCTGTACATTCACTATTTCGTATCTGTAATCAGTCATTTCTCTAAGAAGCCCTGGTTCTTTTTAGTAGGAAAAAATATTTGGACACCATATTCTAGTCTGTAGGGGTCATCATTGCTGCTGAGATTGCTTTCTCAGTGGACAATTCTAGGAAAAATGTAGACATGTTTTTAAAAATAAAAAAATCATGAGTTCTTATTGATACTTCCAGGTTCAGTTCAGGGCTGCTTAAGGTCTGTGCTAACCCTCCTCTGATATCACATGTCTATCTTCTTTCTTCTACTCTAGAACCCCAATTCTCAGTAGCACTAGGAATTTTAGAATTAGCATATTCCATAAATACTCAACTCTTTTATACCTTGATGTACTCCCAACAGTCCAAGAATAACACTACCAACACTACTGCCAACTATGTCATTACAGAAAGCAGTGTACATCTTGTTTTGGTAGTTTTCTTTGTCCTTAGCATATTTAGAGTGTTAAGAGTCCATGTTTCAGGTACATGCAGACAAATTATTGTGCTTTAAAGTCGCATAGGATAGTTAGGTTTCTCTATGTGTGACTATGCTACCACCTAGATATATATTTAGAACCATTTACTTTATTTGTTTAAATTTATTTTATTTTATTTTTGGCTGTGTTGGGTCTTTGTTGCTGCGCTTGGGCTTTCTCTAGTTGCGGCGAGCGGGGGCTACTCTTTGTTGCAGTGCGCAGGCTTCTCATTGCGGTGGCTTCTCTTGTGGTGGAGCACGGGCTGTAGAGCGCAGGCTCAGTAGTTGTGGCGCACGGGCTTAGTTGCTCCGCGGCATGTGGGATCTTCCCGGACCAGGGCTTGAACCCGTGTCCCCTGCATTGGCAGGCGGATTCTTAACCACTGCACCACCAGGGAAGCCCCTAAAACCATTTACTTTAATTTTTGGCATTGTATTTTAAAAATAACTAGGTTTTATAATTATCTGAAACATTTGCATAGTTTCAAAAGGAAATATCCAGAATGATGTAGGTTCAAGCAAGGCTAAACTTGTCTATATATAATTTTGCTGCTTGTTTTAAAATAGAAGCAGATATATATAGAGAGAGATATATATATATCAGATCAGATATCTATTTATCTTTATATTTGTTATATATTTATTATATAGTCATTATTTATAAAAAAATAGTCATTGTTTTACTGTTTGTTTTAAAATATAAGCAGATACATATATATTAGATCAGATATACATTTATTTTTATATTTATTATATATTTATTATTTTACTGTTCGTTTCAAAATAGAAGCAGATACTTAAATATATTCCTATATCTGCTTATCTTGGACGAGTGATAGTTTATCACAACTTTCTTCATCTTGCCGTTCCTACTTCACAGTATATCCTCAACATCATCTATAGCTGTATATAGAGATATTCCTCATCCCTTTGCAGAAATGAACCATTCTCCATTGTCTGGATGTGCTATAGGCTATTCAGTCAGTCAGACTTCTAGTCGACGTATGGGTTGTTTCCAGTATTTTGTCACTACAAAAAGTCTTGCAGTATACAGCTTGGTGCATATACCATTTTTGTTTGTTTAAACGTAGCTTTGTGATGGGTTCAGAGAAGGGGGATTGTTGGGTGAAATGATGGATGCATGTATAATTTCATTATATATTGCTAAATTCTCCTCCTTTTTCTGTTCCCTCTAACAACATTGCCTGTATCCTCACAACGCGTCCATGATGAATATTCTCAAACTTTCGGATTTTGACAAAAACATAGACGAGAAGAGTTGGCTCAGTGTAGCTTTAGTTTGTCTTTCTCTTGTGATGGTTAAGAGGCATTTGCACTTCTCTTTCTGTGAACTTCATTTTCATTAATCTAGAGCCCATTTTTTTTCTATTGAGTGGTTAGTGTTTTACTTCTCTATGTTTAGAAACTCGTCATGTATTAGAGGTTTTAAAACTTTGTGATAAAAATAAAAATATTTTCCTGGTTTATTTGTTTTTTACTTTTGTGATCTTTTGTCATGGAAATGTTTTAATTTTTAAGTTACCAAATTTATGTATCTAATTCCTTACTGCTTCTGGATTTCAGTCACTGTTAGGAAAGTTTCCCTTCCTTTTAGGTTGTAAAGGAATTCACTTCTAGTATTATAGGTTTAAAATTTTACATTTAATTATCTTATCCATTTGGAATTTATCCTGGACTGTGATGTGAGGAAAGATTCCAGTTTTATTATTTTTTTCACATGATTATCTAGTTAGCCCAATACAACTTATTAGCTAGACCATCTTTTACGCAGTGATACGATATGCTGATTTTATTGTACGTTAATTTTGCATCTGCATTTGGGTCCATTTCTGGATTTCTAATACGTTCCATTATTCTCTGACAGTTTATGTACTGATACTGTACTGTTTTAATTCTAGAGGCTTCATAATATGTTGTAATGTTGACAGGGCTAACTCTCTGCCCTCACTACCTCATTGCTCTGCTTTTTCATGGCATTTTTTACTATTCTTGCTTATTTGTTTTTCCAAATGACCTTAATGATCAGCTTATAAAGTCTGGCTCTAAAGAAAAATCTGATAGTATTTTTGTTGGGATTGCAACGTTAAAATTAATTTAGATCAAGTGGACATCTATGCTGACATACAAGAAAAATTGTAGCACTATAATTTTTTAAAAACAGAGATGACATGTAATGATAAATACTTGTTTGAACTCTAGTGTTAATGATCAAGTTTGACATCAGCACTAAGATATCCTTTTATATGGGACATGTATCCATACAAGACATACAGTTTGACTTGCAGCAAATTGCATTTGTTTAATAATGAATGATTTAAAATCAGGCTTTTCCGTATCTGTGTTTGCATAACTGAAATAGTCGAGGAAGCCCCCTCAAATCATAATGGTTGTGTGTACTTTTCTTTTAATCTACTGCCTGGATCATGCTTTCATGGCTTTATGACTAAGAATGGGTGTCTAGGCATAGCTTTCCAAAAAGAAATCTGTTCTTCTTACTGTTTCTGCATCCTCAGTAAGATAACTTATTAGCTACAATTGAAATTAAAATGCAGTGGGTCTGAGTTTGTTGTTGCGTGTGGACATTATGTCATCAGTAGCAAAGATTCATATTTAAGAACTTTCCCATCACATTGGAGTTGTGTGGCCTGACTGTGATGGACTGCATCATACTCTGCCTTTCAGCCATGCCTAATTCTAGTGCCGTGGATGGACCTCGAACATCTCATATTTATTGGTATTTTTATTCATTCGTTTCACGTTAAACAAGCTACTTAATGTGTTGGAATAAAAGTTCTGCTCTTAAGTCTAAGGTAAGATAGGTAAACCAAAACTGAAACTCAGTGCAATGAATAATAATGCTAAGGAGTGTGCTCCAACACAAAGAAGGAGTAAAATACAGAGGAGGTCACAGGGCATGTGACACAGGGGAGGTGAAAGGAGTCTCCAGGAAGATGGTGAAGAAAGATCCAAGGGTGAGAGCAAAGCATTGAGTCCTAGAGAACAACTTGTCTACATTGTAACTGGAGAACACAGGGTTCCAGGAGGAATGTCTCTAAGATGAAGATGAGGGAATACCTGCAATGTGGCTGAAGGAAGAATTACTAATGATAGAGAATCTGGGTACGAAATGGTGATGGACAGATAGAAAAATCAGCACCAGCAATGAAAACAAATGAAAACAAAATAAATATCAACTCCATGATAATCAAACTTGTCCCAAGAAAGGGAATGTGTCTGAACTATATGGTATGGCTTAGTTCCACATAATATTTGCATAGTAATAATGATACCGTTATTAAGTACTAATCAACAAATTTTGATATAAATGAGTTGGGAGTCTGCATGGAAGGCAAGAATGTGTGGAGACTATTAGCTGTAAGGGGAGATGGTGGTGTATGAGTTAGAGCTAGAGCCTCAGTGTCTGTAGCAGGAAGCCCATAGGTAGTATTCTAAAATGGAACAATTAAGAAATAGCGGTACTTGTTGCTTAGATATTGTAAGGAATTATCCAAAGAAACATCTAAGAGAGTAGAAAGTAGTTGCTTCTGGGGGACGGGAATAGAGTGATGGAGGGTAAGAAAACTGCCAATTTTCAAAATAAGTTATATAGAACCATTTGACTTTTTAAACTCCGTAAATATATGACATCGATACGTTACATGTCTAAAAGAGACAGGCAGGACCAGAACCAAAAATGGAAAGAGCAACATGATAGGATGACTGTTGTTAGCACCATAATTTATTATCAATATCAACAACATGAACGAGCATGCAACAAAAAAAGAGACTTGGAGTAGAAATGGTTAGGACTATAATCACAACTAGAATAGACGGGAAGTCAAATGGTGTCTTAGTTGAGCAAATATTGATGGGTTCATAAAGCCAAGAAAATATATGCTGTTTCCAAATGGAATTCCTATTTAAATAAAATAAGCTTAATGCGTCAACTGCTAATTAAATGAGAACACCAGAGAGAGAATGAAGAGCTGCGAATTGTGAATACATCTTAAAAGTGAAAATATTGTCCTCTGGGGTAATACATTAACACCTTCAATTTGCCAAAGAATCAGTAATAATGGCCAATTTACTGTTCTCAGAGAAATCATATGACTGCTGAAATGAGAGAATCTGGAATTCCAAAACCCATTGTTTCTTTTGGAGACAGCCAGGAACCATTGGCCGATGTTGTCGGTCACCTTCAAAAGCTACCCCCCCTTGGAATACACAGTGTCATTATTATCTCTGGGATTTTGGGGTCGGGAGGGATGGTGAGAAGGAAAAAAGCACAGAGAAATATAAACCTCATTCGAACCACTAATTTTTAAGCATTTTACGTCTAAAATTTTACAGCTTGGTTATTTTTTTTTCTTCTCCTTTTCCCACTTATCGCAGAGCATGATAAAACTGAGAATAAACTGGACGTGGAAAAGCTGTGCATGCATAACAGAGTACCCAGGTTTTTAAATGTATATATCAAGTTCCTACCTACTAACAAGAGCAGGAGGGACTGAGCTGAGGTCCCAAGGGTTGAACTGATCCGTTGTCTTTTCTGATATTTGAACATAGAAGATGGAGCTGGGAGTTGAGTTCTATGTTCTCTACTAGCCAGGGTATCCTTTTGGTCTCTCTTCCTGTTTTCAAACTCTTTTGGCTCCGTCATCCATATTAAATATTAAAATGAATGTCCTGGGACTGGATGCTTATTTTTTTAAAAAAACTTTATTTATTTTTGATAGCTAATTTTTTTCTTTCTTTCTTTCTTTCTTTTTTTTTTGCGGTACATGGGCCTCTCACTGTTGTGGCCTCTCCTGTCGCGGAGCACAGGCTCCGTATGCGCAGGCTCAGCGGCCATGGCTCACGGGCCCAGCCGCTCCATGGCATGTGGGATCCTCCCGGACCGGGGCACGAACCCGCGTCCCCTGCATCGGCAGGCGGACTCTCAACCACTGCACCACCAGGGAAGCCCCCTAATTTTTTTCTTGATTATTGAGATATAATTGATATACAACACTGTATAGGTGTCAGGGGTACAGCATAATGATGTGACTTACATACATCATGAAATGATGACCACAGTAAGTTTGGTGAACATCCATCATCTCATAGAGACGCACAATTAAAGAAATAGAAAAAATATATTTTGATAGCTAATTTTTAATAGTTGTATAATTACAAATGGTCTGTTAAACTACCAGATGTGTTTGGTAACAGCCAAATAACTAACTAAAAGACCCTTTAAAATATATTAATTTTTCTAAAACACCAACTCATTTTAATTTTGTGACACGAGTTTAACAGTATGCTATTCAGCTTCATAATGATTTCCTTCTTTACATAAACTTTCCATCCAACTAAATTAAAATATGTATCAAATATGTTAATAAGAATGTTAATAGGAAGAATGGCAAGGCATAATTATGTATAACACAGTCTTAAGATATTAATAAATAATTCTGCAGTAAACAGAATCAAAATGGAAATAATTAAATTGATGTTTAGCGAGAAATGACCAAGATCTTATGTTAAGCAAGTGGATGCTTCTTTTTAAGCGCCGCTGCTGGGTTTGAAACTTTCTTTTCTGGGTTGGCCTCTGGAATCCTTTACAAACACTCTTGTAGGTTTTGGGGTAGTTTGATCCGGTGCCTTGGATCTTAGCAAGGAGTTATGGCTGTGAAATAAATATGACCCCTGTCTGAAGTTTGTTTTGAGTTTGGAAGTCATTCCGTAACAAACGGGTTCACAAAGATGACACCGCAGGGAAGTATAAATACTGGCAATTGGGGCAGAATTTGAGCTTCTGAATAAAGTTTCAAGTTAGCAAAAAGAAAAAAATAAACAAAATTAAAAGTGGGTGAAGAGGACACGTGGCCTCCGTCCCAGATGTCAAATTTATGATTTCAGGGTGGCCTTCTGCGATGAGGGTGCAAGGTTCAGAAGTCGTGGTTTGTTCGTAAAATGTTGTCAGAAGTCCCAAGCAGAGGCTCATCCTGTAAGATCAGTTCTTTTGAAAGAGAGAGCTTTTTATTTGTTTTGTAGTTTCTGAATCCGTAAAACCAAGGTGGGGAATCTGGGCTGTTGTCCCCCCACCGGCTCCCCCCCATCTAAATTCAGTGTTTCTCTAGGACTGTTTCCACAGCGAGGTAAACGCTAGGGCAGAGGGGCTGCTTCAAAGCAAATGAGGCCCTTAATTTATCATAAAAAACAAGACTGGTTGTTAAGGTTTTATTGGATTACAATAAAGGCTCCTAGCACTAGGAGTCTGTGGTTTTATTCCCGGCATCACTGGGGGAGCTTGAAATCATAACCACAGATTATAGCAGTGAGCTTCCAAATTTCCATATCCTAAGCAAAGACGCTGCTTTCCTGGAGCTAATATGGAATTACATGCTCTGTGATTTTAGGAGATGTATTGGAAAATTTTCTGTTTGGATATCACTTGGAGAGGCTGTGATTCTCCAGTCACCTCCGTGGTTACAGCTTCAGTGTTCTTAAAAAAGGAAAGGAGAGAAAAAACAAAACACAACACAAGATGATTGTTGTGACTCCCTCCGTTCTGTCCTCTTGTACTGTTTGAAGGTTTTCATTAATTTTTTTTCCTTTCACTGAGTTCAGTAAAAGTTCCCATAAGGTCATCCTAGGTTTTAGGATAGCAGTGGCCTATGCAGATCTCCCAAATTACCTCTTATGAAGTTGTATTTTATCAGCCAAATAGACTCTAAAATCTACCGTCTGATGTAAATTGTACATATGTACATACAATTATATATTTAGTACTATATGTACTTTTTTTGATTATTAATTTTTGGGGCCACTGTATTGGCCAGTATTGGAATGAGAGATGAAGTAGAAGACGTGAACAAATACATTTTATTTTTCTTCTCGTGAGAGATGGCTGATTGAACTGGTAAAGCAAAATAGTATTAGATTGAGTTCCTTTTTTTCTCAGACTCATTGGTGCACATACCTTTAATGAAACGGGGACAGAATCTCTAAAAGCTGCTGTGCACATTCACCACAGTGCGCGACACTCAGGTTCATATTTGTCCTTCAGCATCTAGACTCAGAGCCGTTCCAACATTATAGGAAGCTGTGTCCTACTTTTCACAGTTGGAGAGAGAAGTGGGAAGGACGGTCAGTGCCTGGAGGGTTGGGAGGTTGTCTTTTATCTGGTCTATTAACAGTTCAGTTTTCTTCCTCTACTTCTGAATAGGAGCTAATCCTTGGGAGTTTCCTCTGTACTGGTTAAGATGCCCTTCCCTAAAATGTGTAAGTCATAGAAAACTCAGACTCAGGCAATAAAGAAGCACGTTATCTCACAGAAGTGGAAATCCAGAAATAGGATTCTAGGAGCCTTTTATTAATGATGTCTTTAAGGACTTCGGCAGATTTGGATTTTTGTTCCCGGGTATCCATTCTTTCCCTGGAACAGGATTCAACATGCCTGCCCATGTTGATTTGACTTAGCCCACCCCATGGGAAGAATAAGCTCCACTTTCCCCGCCTGCCCCCCTCCCCAGCCCCCCAGAACTTTGGGCTCCGGCCAGTGGTAAGAGAGCAGGCGGGACACCACACAGAAGCTCTCAGAGAGCGGCCGGCTCATGTCTCCTTTGAAAGGGGCTGCCTTCTGCCAGGAGAGCAGCAGGTCTCAGTAGCGGCTGCTTCTTAGCCCCGGTCTGGGAGGAGAAGACACTTGTGGGGGACCAGGGCCCAGAGTCCCACAGCCCTCCTAGGACAAAGGGAAATAAATGTGTGTTGCCTTAAGCCACTAACACATTGGAGTTGTTTATTGCCACTGGAAAAAATGACTAATTTTAGAACCCGGAGTCCGTCCATCTCTCCACTCCAGTCCCTGCCAGCGAAGGCTGCTTTCTGGAGCTGGTTTTCCTTGTGGCTGGAGAATGACAGCAGTAGCTCCAAGCATCGCCCCCAGACATGACAGTAGCTAGGAGCAGCCAGGAGGCCTCTCATTCTGTGTTTCCTTAAAAGTAGAGGCACGTTTCGCAGAAGCTCCGTGGCAGACCTCTTCTGGCACCTTCCTGACCAGAAATGGGTCACAGGCCTGCCTCTAAACTTCGTCACTGGAAGATGGTAATGTTGCAGTCGACCTGTGTCTCCTCGGCCGGGAGGGCTGACTGTCTTTTTTTTTTTTTTAATAATTTTTTTCTTTAATTGAGGTATAATTGATGCATAACATTGCACTAGTTTCCAGTGTACAACATAATGGTTTTATATTTGTGTACATTGTGAAATGATCACCACAGTAACTCTAGTTAACATCCATCACCGCACAGAGTCACAGAAAACTGTTTTTCTTGTGATGAGAACTTTTAAGATCTCTGTTAGCAACTTTCAAATACACAAGACAGTATTATTATTATTTTTTAATTTTTTATTGAAATATAGTTGATTTACAATGTTGTGTTTCAGGTGATTCAGTTATGTGTGTGTGTGTGTGTGTGTGTGTGCGTGTGTGTGTGCATTTACATTGTACTAGGTATTCTAGGCAGTCTAGAGAGGGTTTAAAGTGTACAGGAGCGTGTACGTGGGTTATATACAAGTGCGACGCCATTTTATGTAAGGGACATGATCGTCTGAGGGTCGACTGTACCATTTGATACCTAATTCTTCTGTGTTTCCTTCACTTTCCTCATTGGTAAAACTGGGATACTAATATGTGTATTTATTTAGCAATGAGAGGAGATATGGTATGTAGTAAATATTAGCTTATTATTTTAAATCCCTCTCTCTGTCTCTGTCTCTGTCTCTGTCTCTCTCTCTCTCTCTCTGTGTCTCTCTCTCTCTCTTCCCTTCTCCCTCTTCCTTTCTTCTTGTTTTACCCCAAAGAAAATATTTTCAATAGAGAAACAGTTGACTCGTAGGGAGAGTACATACACAGACCAAATATATCCATGAAATTGTTAGGTGGTAAAAAGGAGTGGGGGGTGGAACATACCTAGAATATAAAATAACCTTTCTGGTGTTGTTCTTTCTTTTCTAAACTTGCACATGTGCGTGGATAGATATATCTGTATCCGTATTGTAATGTTGAGGATGTTGGCTCAAACCGTTAACTTTTTTTTTCTGGGCTAGTATGGAGAGGAAGGGTATTTTCACTTCTTATGTTATTTCATTAAAAATGATAGGAAAATGAATAATCTTTACTTTTCTGTTTGTTTTCAGTATTTTCATATAACATGTATTTATTTTATTTATTTACAGCTAAGAGAATTTTATTTTGGGTTAGTAATTTCTGTTAGATCAATTGGTTTATCAGTGGAAACAAAAAAACACATTGAGGAGGGCTAAGATGTGAAAAATAAGCTTGGGGAGTGAGAGGCAAGGTGTGCCCTTTGTCAGTTTTCAGTGACCCTGAATGGGTGAAGTTGAAACTAATTTTAGCAGGTGAGTATTTAAATTGCCACACTGATATTTTTTTATTTGGTTTCAATTATCGAAGAAACATTTAGTGGAGATTCTAACTGAATCATTAGACACTTATAAAATAAGGTAATTATATTATTGGTAAACTGGAAGGGTCCGTGAAAAGTTAAACTGAAAGTAAGGGACGGTGTTCTGGGGCAGAGAGCAGCGCGCCCTGTGTGACCATGGCCCCGCCGACGCCCTTGTGCATGTTACTGTGTGTGGAGTGTGGCCAGAAAAATTGAGCAGTTTTTTCCCCCTGTTGTACCACTCCTCACCTGTTCCTTCTGATAGAAATGGCCAACTTTGGACAGCCTTAAAGAGCGTCTGAGCACTTCTAAGTATATGTCTGTGTGAGAATGCGAATTGTTCTTATTTTCTTGGGTGGAAGGAAACAGCGGTGGCTGCCGCTCTCGGAATCTTAATTGTGTAGCCTGATAACCTTTGACGTTCTGGGGGATAGCGTATGTCTCTTCTTCCTTCTATGACTGGGGCCGTAATTTTGGCCTACTTTTGCCACCCATAGCGAGGGTGTGGTTGTTTCCCCCGATTACAGAGGGTAAACCCCTGGATTATTCAGTTAGTAATTCTGGACAGCATTGGACCCATATGTGACCCCTGGTTAGTGTTTAGTGATCATCACTCTGAAAGCCTTCCCTACATCTTTCCTCCATGGAATCACTGCTGTGGAATCTGCTCTCCTTCCTGTTACTGTTTCCTTTTCATAGAGCAGCTGTTTTCAAAATGTGGTTCATGAACCCTTGGAGGTCCCTAAGACCCTTGCAGAAGTCCACAAAGTCAAAGCTATTTTTATAATAATACTAAGCATTATTTGTGTTTCTGTTGTGTTGACATTTACACTGATGGTACAAAAGCAACAGTAGAAAACTGCGGGTGCCTTAGCACAGACCAAGGCAGTGAGAACAAGATCTTTTTAATATACTGTGTGATGAAATGAAACACACGCACAAAGCACTCTGCTGCCTGTCAAACTCCAGTGATTGTCTTGAGGAGAAGCCCTTGTGTGATTGTTGCAAGCAGAACTAGTTGTTTTTTTTTTTTTTATGGGATGTTCTGTTGAAAAGAACAGCTGACGGAAAAACTATGGGGTTTTGACAGGAACTTTTTTGAAAATAAATGAAGCGACCCTGATAATGTCAAGGAAAACAACTGACAGTACTTTTTTATTTTTTTTTTACCAATGATTAAAAATATGAGCCTCAAGCAAAAATCTGAATCTTTAGAAAACAAGTATGTGCCACGGTGAGCCTAGTTAAGTTTCCCAGTACCTGAGCCTAGTTAAGTTTCCCAGTACCTGAAGACTTTTCTGATGAGATTGGGGGCGGTATTAATGAATGTGATTTTGGATGTTGCCTAATGAAAATGTGTTAGCATTCAGAAAGTCTGCAGATCTCATTGAACTCATATTTTCCAAATAACCAAGGCTCGATGATACAGAATTATATATGGGTAAATGGGTAAAAGATCCATCCAAGTGAAAGGCAGACCGGTGACTCTCCACGAAGCAAAGTACAGAAGGTTCATTGCTAGGGGTTCAGGTATCACAAGGAAACTAGCTTTAAGAAACTACCACTTGTCAGGTTTGGTGTAGTGCTGAAGACGAAGCTCCACAATCATATAAAAAGGTCATCAAAAGACTCCTCCATTTTCCTGCATGGCCTGTGAGCCTCCATTTTTTTAAACCACTTTCACCAAAACGACGTATCACGACAGAGTAAAAGCAAAAGCAGTTATGAGAGCCTGAAATTTTAGTCTTTAATTAGGCTAGACATGAAAGAGATTTACAAGATGTAAAACAATTGCATTCTTCTCACTAAATTTTTTTGGGGAAAATACAGTTATTATTAATAAAGTATGTTACCATGGAATAAGTTTATATTTTAACAGATAAAGACATTTTTTATAAACTTCTCGGCTTTAATTTCTAATGTGGTAAAAACAAAAGCTTTGGTTCCAAGCCCATGTACTAGCTGCAGGCACAAAGCATTGTAAAACGGACTGTTTGATTAAAGTACATACCACATTTTGAAGGACAGCTCCCCGATACTCAGGGTATCAACCTGTTGCAAAAACTGGGCCATTTGATCTCTTTCTTAATACTTTGCCAAGACAGCCTGGCATCTCCACCTAATTTCCTCTATAGAACATCATCCTCTCTAAGCTTCAAAGGACCATGCCAACGATGTACTGAGACAGGCTCCAGGTGTCTTTGCCAGGATGTTGAATCCTAAGACATGGGAGAGTAGCCCTTTAGTGGAAAATTCTCTCCTATCCAGGTTTATATTCTGGCTGTATGCTCCCAGCCTCCAGTCCTGTATCCCCAACATCCATTTCCAGGCATTCCCTCCTAGCTGCCACAGGTATGGAGGAGCCAATATCCTTCAGCTATTTGGATGATAATCTATTTCTTCCCATAGCAGCGAGTAGACTTGCCCAGGTGGGCTGTGCTGAGCACTGATCCTAGTTATTGGGCTAGAAACAACAAGAGGAGCCCAAGGAACATCTTGAGAGGCCAGACAACATCTTGGAAGACATCTTCCTTAGACGAGAGTCTTCAGGCCACAGGATGCGATTTTTCACTGGCAACGACAAGAGACGGCTTCTCAGCACCTGGATGGTTCATGGGACTCCGGAAGTTCCAATTTTCTAAAAGTATCCACCCTCCAGAATCCCTGTCCCAAGTCTCAAGGTCCTGTTGCCACCTTTTTGGGGTTATGAGTTTCATACAGGAGATGTGTTGCACTGTCAGTTCGGGCTCCTTTGGAACTCCACCACTCTAAAGAACAAAGCCTGGGCCTCGTGTTCAGCACAGCTTGCCTGCTGGCTGCAGGATGTGTAGGTTTCTCCGAAGCTGCCTGTAGGCTTTCTGGCTCCCATGCCTTGCCATGAGTTGACAGCTGGCTGTCTCAGCATGTAATTCTCTTTTTTTAAGGCTTCCAGGATATTTAACAAAAGCTACCCAACTCTACAATCTTTATAATTGTCACTGTTCTTATATCTCTCCAGAACTAGAGAAAATGCATAAGCCAGTGCTTCCTCTTCTGCCTGGACTTGATCCACCACAGATGAGCATCTTAGTAATTGTGAGCCTGCAGCTGGCCGGGATTATCACCCCCTCACTTGTCATCAGCAATAGGAGGCCTCTTGCCGTTTGGCGAGTGATCCACTTCCAGTGTCTCTCCTGAGGCTCTCTATCCAATTGTCTAAAAAGCAGACTCTGGGACGAGGGCTCAAGTACCAGTAGCTTATGTTGGAGTTGAACCCAGCAGGCACATGTGGAAAGTAGACAGAGGAGGTAGAAAGGAAGGAAAGCCAATAAAGTATGTTAATAAACGGGGTGCCATGGACCACGGGGGCTTCATCCTGCCGGTCATCCCCCTGTTGGCAAGAAAGCTGGATGTTTCTCCACCAGCTTCAGTCCCTACTGGTTGCCTAGAGCAACAACTCCTGGCACTTCTGGGCTGACCAGCCGTGGGCTGAGCTTGCGCCTGTAGCCAGAGCCTTCTGGTAGACAGAGTAACAGATGGTTCAGGTAGGACACCACCAGTGTGCGTGAGAACTGCCCAGTGACGCTGCAGGTGACCTCCGTGGGGGGCTGCAGGATATGGGCATGACACTGCAATCCGTTTTGAAAGTTAGACACAGGAGCTTCAACCCGATGTGGGAAAGGACAGGGATTCACCAAATATTTTTGCACATCTTAGTGCCTTGATGTTTCAAATTTGTGCCTGGTGGTTTAATGGAAATTGTTTTAGTCTAGGAAAAGACTAAAGGCAGGCAGGCCAGTGAGAAAAGTGTGATGACGATCCAAGTATAAAGTGTGGAGAGACTGAAAATAAGGCACTAGTAATGAGCAAGTACAACAGATCATCCCTACTTCTTGTTCTTTCACTATTACGTAGTATTCCATGGAAGACGATACCAGGATTCAGCTCATAAGTATAGCACAGAGCATCAGAAGACAAAGATATGATATAATGCCACAAAAAGGTAAAAGCATGCCACTTACATACAGTGTAGAGACACGTATGTGAGTAGTGTGGACACCAAAAGTGCAAAAACATGCGTCAGAATAACAAATACCACATTGACAGTGGTGGTTAACTTCTGATAATTGGAAAGAGGTTTCTTGGAGTTTCAGCTGTGTGATATTGCTTTATTTGTTAAACTGGGTGGTGGGTACATGGGTGCTCATTATATAATTATTATACTTTTTTGGTGTTTCTAAGTTAATGCGAGATGTATTTTAAAACATTTTAAAGCATAGGACTTGATGGCTTAATGAGAAGAAGCCAAGTTGATTCCGTGTCTTCTCCTCGTGGCTTTTTACAGTATGATAAAAAAAGAAATAAAAATTTTTCCACACACATGTGTACACAGATACTCACATAAAATGATAATGAGGAAACGATTTTAATGTGTTACATTTTACTCGCGGTCTATGCTGAAGCCTGGATAAGTGAACATTTTAATTAGCCGGTGACCTGTAATTTCCATTTGCAAAGGATAATTTATAGCAGTCTCCTAATTATAATACAGAATCACCGAGTTTAGAGGGGTCCACAATTAAATGAAGTCATTTTTACAAGTGTCTTCAGGAATAGCCCTAAGCTTTAAGATGGATTTTCCTCAAAGGAGCAAATCATAGAGCTTGAATTAAACAGCGTGGACGGGTTTTTATGATTGGCCTCTCTAGGCAGGGGGGTGGTGATGTTTCTTTCGGGTACAAGTTTTCCAGGAACAACTGCGTAACCTGCCTGTGTTCTTCTTGCGCGGGAGGGCTTTAGTCTTTTGAATGCTACTTATACCAGAGTGCTTGGTGAATTGCGCCACTGCTGGATGACGCCGCGAGAGAAACAGTACCAACAGTATCTGGTGCGTTTCCTCCAGCTGTGGTTTCACTTACCACAGCCCATCTCTGCTCTCACTGACTGTCGGTGATGTCAAAGTGCCCATTCTAAGGGACAGATGGAAGATAACTCAGAGAACACACTGGTTTCTTATCTTGCCACTCAGTTATTCCATTTCACGATAGGACTGAGACCCTCCAAGAAAAAAAAGACGCTCAAATCACTGATGTTTTCCCTGAGTATTTGTGAAGTAATTCTGAAGACAGCAATGCAGTTTCACAAGGAGAAAGCTCTGACCATAGCTTTTTATAAAATGAAAGCCAAGCCTTTTTATCCCTCCAAAATTTTATGTACTTGTTCCCAAGGGTGATATTACTTGCCATATCCTTGGACTTCGAATTGTATTATAATTTTTATGGGTGGAGGGACTGCATTTAATAAAACTTGAATAAAACTACATTTTTCCTTCGCAGCCAGATAAAATTGAACCTCAGGACATTTGCAGGAAAGCTATGTCCTGGATTCTGGTTAGGGTGTCACAAGGAAAGTGAGAGAGACCCAGGAATTTTGCGTATAAACTGAAGATTCAGGGCCTTTTGTTTCTTCTCCTTAGTTCTGACTGTCTTTGCCTTTCTCTTTGAGAATGAGAAAATAATGGCTCTAATCTGGCTCTAGTGTTCTCAGTGACACGGGAGGAAGGAGATTGTGTGGTTATTTATTTTTCATAACCAGAAAGAGAGTTTCCTAAGTTTTCCACAGTATGGGGAGCCGTCAGCCTCTGATAAATGGAGACTTGCATCCTTGACTCGTATCTTGTGTGTGCGCGCGCGCATGTAGGGGGTGTTGGGAGAGAGCAAGGGTGGGGACATTTCTCTTTCATGTACAGTTACACCTAAAAAGGTGAAGTCTATTCGTCATTGAGACTTTACTGTTAATTATTTTAATTGGATCATTAAATTGCTTATGTCTTTAACAGATAGTAGGGAGCAGAACAGGCCTTAACCCTTAATTCAACAGAGATTGTATGGAACTATTTGCCTGAGGCATTTCACCAGGATCTCGACATCTGTGTGTGAGGAAGGGAGGCTTGGACGAGGGAAGAAACTCTGGGGGAATGGAGTGCTTTGGGCGGGCACTTTGGACAGCTACGAACAGCTACAAGACGGCAGAAGGCCTAGTATTTAGCAGTTTGGAGCTGTGTTATGTGGCTGAACACAGGCTTGTGTGTGCGCGCGCGCGTGTGTGTGCGCGCGCACGTGTACAGGAGGGGGGCACTTCTGTCATTTGGTGCCTTGAGCCGTGGGTGCTAACCATCCTACCAGTGCAGAGGACAGGACCACACAAAGACCTGTCATGCCCCGAGGATACTCTTCCTTCTGTTGAGAAACTGGTCAAAGAAAAAACTGAATTGAAGCACTCAGACTTCTTGTACTTCGCAGTTTTGCTCAGAGTCCTGGTGGGTGGCAGTGATAGAGAGTCATCGACTAATTTATCTAGTGCTACCAGCCTTGGTGTTCTCTTGGCATTGGAGCCCAGAAATCAGTGAGTCAACTGGGAAGTAAGTCAAAGCAAAGCCAACAGCAAAGGCAGGCTATTAACTTGTCCAGAGTCTCATAAATTACGCCCAAAGCAGGAGCTCTGGGTATTGCAAAACTTTTTTTTTTTCAAGCTCTTATGTGTTTGTAAGCAAGACATCAATACCTAGTACTCTTCTCTCCTACTTTCTTTTCTTCCCCACTAAGCGGTTACATGCTGTTGTTTCCTTTCAAGCACCTTTGGAAAAGGATGCTTTAACTTTTTTGGAATGTTAGCAGTACTATAAATATCTAGAGATCGTGATAAATCATTGGAACTCTATGGATTAGGCACTTTCCCGGTGGAATCAAGACATTAAATTAAATCATATGTAAGTGGTAATGTACTTATAAATAGCATCTCTAGTACCTATAGGTAACGAAGTGTTTGGAATCGTTCATTTCACAATATGAACAGGTTGGGACAGAGCAGCCAGCAGCTGTTTTCAGTTCTGGGCACATTCTTGGCCACAGCGGACGCACCTTCGCTGAGCCTGGCTGTTGAAAGGACGGCCTTTGCTGGACCTGTTAGCCTTAACACTGCTCAGTGATTTGTGTTGAGCTTTTAAGCATGAAAGGAAAGCAGTGTGGTCTTTTTTCCAGAGAAAGAATGGATAAAATGTCCCTGAGTCAGTACTAGGAGGGCATTATGACTTTTCAAAGTTGGCTCAGGCAAGCTTCACTTAACAATGCCTGGGAGGTCCCTCTGAGTGGAGTAAATCGTGGGTAATGATATAACAATTTCTTTAAAATATAGTGTGAAAAACCAATGTCTGTTTGCAAATGTCAGATCTGGTATCCAGGAAACCAGCATCGCTACTTTTCGAGAAGGGTCTGTGTTTGCAAACTAAAGAGAATTTCTGATAGCCTTTGATAAAAACAAATGGATAATCTGACAAACAGAGTGAGAAACAAGCAAGACAAGGACAGTCTTCGCTTTTGATTTTAAGGATCAGTCCTGGTAGAAGGAGCTAATGCCCAAACCATTCCGTGCAGTTTCCTAACATTTGGTTCAGATAGTTTGATAAAGAAATATATTATAGTGGGGCAGGCATGATAGCTGAAAGGAACTAAAAAAACACAGCTTCCTCCAGTGCTACCCAGATAGTCAATCAAATAAAACCACATTGTGAAACAGGAGGGATGTTTCTAATTGCCTGAGCCCATGTGGAGACTATTGGTGAAGATCTGGAATATGGTGCACTCTTGTCCTTAATCCACCAGGAAGGTTGAAAGCAAATGAAGAGCAGTGGCAACAGATTCAGACCATCTAGTGGGGACACAGGAGGCTTGGTTTCCAAGTAACCTTGAGGAAGGGGCTGAAAGGGGGGGCATCTAGGACATCCAAGCATCAAACGAAAGCACAGTGTGTGTCTGGGTGTCTGTGTTGGTCTTGGAGCCATGTCTTCATTCCTCTTTCTGACAGTAGAGCACTCGACTGGAGGGTATTATCTTTTACAACCATAGGGATGATTTTCTGTGACGTTAGTAAGACACACAGGAAAAACCACGTCTTTATACCAACACCTACTCATTCACAACACTGGCGCTGCCAAAGAGGTGGGGATTGTTGAAGGGGAAGTTTGAGGTCTCCTGAAGCAGGGAGTAAAGGTAGAGATTCAGTGATTCATCCTGGGCGCAAGTCAATGGAAAAGACTGCAAAGGTGTGAGAAGAGTTTCCCATGGGCCAGCGGGGCCCGAGGAGACTCTTAAAGGCTGCCAGCAGGTCAGGCTTTGCTTTACTCGGCAGGCTGAGGGCTAAGCTGGTCAGCCTGAGCTCTGTATTTCTGGGGAATTAAACCAGTAGATTATACTGGTCTCTCAGGGGGATTACAGTATGAACCCCTTTGATAGATGTCCGATTACGGGAATTAAACCAGTAGATTATACTGGTCTCTCAGGGGAATTACGATACGAACCCCTTTGATAGATGTCCGATTACTTTGGATTACACGACGTTTATGAGTTTCTCAGGAAATTTGGTGTGCCCCTTATTTTGCCAAAGTTAATTGCCCTTGCGGTCCTGGTATTTCAAAGCCTACATCCTGTAGGAATTGGACTGAAATTTCTAGGCCCAGAGCTGTTGTGCCAATTGTGATTTTGATGAGAGTGACAGAAAGGTTAGGGAGAAGAAGAATTAGAAATGTGATAGGTGGCTTTACAGATTTAAGTTTAGATTCGGAAATAGAGATGCCAGCCACAGGCTGTAGCTCGTTCTCAGTTTAAAGGGGATTTAGAATTATCTCAGAGCCCTTCGCACGCCAAGGGGTTACCATTCCCTGATGACAATGCTAAGACAGAAGTAAAAGCGGAGGAGGACGGAAAGTCACGTTGACGAGTTGGCCTGGGTTGCTGAGTGGAGCCGTCGAGGGTGGGTTTCAATGGACCAAGTCTTGCCTTCTGAGTACTCCTCTCAGTTCATCAGTCTAGCAGTCCATCCAGGTGTGTCTCTGCATCAGAGTTTCCTGCGTTACAGTGTCCGACTCGGCCCGCTCCAGTTGGGACCGCTGGGGGTGGCAAAATCGAACTGTAGGGGGCGCCGTAATATCATGGTGAGAGCTTGGGCTCTGGAGAGAGGCTGCCTGCATTGGAAGCCCAGCTTTACCACCTGCCACAATATTAAGGAAGTGATTGACCTTTCTGTGCCTCAGTTTCCTCTTCTGTAAATGGGAATTATAAAGTACCCACCTCATAGAATTTTGTTGACGAGTACATTCGTTTTCTTCTGTTTAGTGTCTTCTCCATGAGGGCAAGGACTTTTCTGTGTTTTATTTACTGTGCCTCCCTGGCACCAAGAGACAGCTCAGTGCATAGTAGATGGCTTGATGTTTGTTAGATGAATGCATATGTATGGTGTTTGGAGTAATACTCAGAACGCAGGAAACCCTTCATAAATGTTGGTTGATGGCGTAATTTTTCTTGAAAGTGCGTATTCTGTTTGTTTCCTTCATACTTCAGTGCCCAGCACGGTGCTAGCACATAGGACGAAGACGCTTGTGGAAGGCGGAATAATGTCCCCGTCCCCCAAAGATGTCTCCTTCCTAATCCCCGAACCTGTGAACGTGTTAAAGAACACGGCAAAGGGGAATGACACTTGCAGATTAAGATGCTAATCCGTTGACCTTAAAGCAGGAGGACTGTGTTAGCTTATCTGGTTGGGCCCAATGCCATCCTAAGGATCCTTCAAAGCAGGAGAGGTGGCAGAAGAGACTCGGGGGAAGTGACGTGACAGTGAAGCAGGGTCAGAGAGACACTGCATTGCTGGCCTTGAAGATGGGGAAAGGGGACCACAAGGCAAGCAATGTGGGCAGCAACAGGAAATTACTAGGAGGCTCAACAATTACCTGTTGATTTGAGCCTGAACAGATACCATTTTTGTTCCAATGATCCATTAGACTTTATCCTTCCTTCATAATATAAATGCCATATGATATGCTTAATGTAAAGAAATCTAACAGTATATAAAACTTTAGGGCTTCCCTGGTAGTGCAGTGGTTGAGAGTCCGCCTGCCGATGCAGGGGACACGGGTTCGTGCCTCGGTCCGGGAAGATCCCACAGGCCGCGGAGCGGCTGGGCCCGTGAGCCATGGCCGCTGAGCCTGTGCGTCCGGAGCCTGTTGCTCCGCAACGGGAGAGGCCACAACAGTGAGAGGCCCGCATAGTGCAAAAACAACAACAACAAAAAAAAACTTTAATAAGGAAGTCAAGGTCCTTTGGAACTCTGCTACCCTACAACCACCACTGTGAGCTTCTAGGTGTTTATCCTTTCATGAATCTCTTCTTGTGTGCATGCATACACATGCATGCTCTCATGTGTGCAAATTTGCAGACACACATAGACACACACACACACACAGTTTTCCTTACATGGGATTATACCACACATGGCAGTTTGCGTTTTTATCATGGACACATGCTCATCCTTCTAACACCAGTACCTCCCATTCCAGCTCAGTCTGCACACCCCAACTGGGAAGCCATGATAACACCCTAATGTGTGTTCTTCAGTACTTTTTTCTGTACTTAGGTGATGTCAGAATGGGATCGTATGACACAGTCTTTTGCAGTATTCCTCTTCGTACTCAGTGATACCTCAGGAAAATCCTCCAGGTCATTTTTGATGAGTGCTCTGTGATGTGACTGTAACTCATTTTATCCTGTCCTTGATGACATTCTCTGTGTTTTTAACTATTGACTACTGCAGACAATACTGCAATTCGTAAAGCTAATACTTCTTGCACAAAAGCAAACCTTCCTAGTTTTAAAGGCTATTTTCGAGGGATGCCCCTTTGGGGAGATAAGAATTCCTGCGAGGAGCCTGTTTTTTTCCCCAGAACTTAGTATCTGGGAGCTGGAGTTAAGGTCCACAAGAATTGTAGGAAGTGGAGGAGACAAGGAAGTTAAGGGCGAATAACCAGCATATACCTTTCTCTGTAACTTACATGAAGAAAGCCTCCCACTTAGAATCAATCCTCTCTATCGACTTTCTCTGAAGAACATGGTATTTGTTTACAGTGCTTTACCTCTCTTAGGGAAACTCAGCATATAGCAGAAGGTCCACTAGGAAATGCTATTATATTATTGTTCCCTTTTGTTTACACCAGTGATGTGCAGGGGGATTCAGCTCCCTGTTGGGTGAAACAGCATGTTAATTAAAGAATGGTCAGAAGGTCAGTACTCTCGAGACATTCATTGATTCCCTCTGTAACCCTGTCTGTTACATTAGCTCTTCATAGGCAGCGGCAGCTCCAAACTGGTTGGTAAGAGAGCTCTCGTTGATGCTGTTTCTCAAGTACAGTCAGTCGGTGATGTATCTCAGGATCTGCATCAAAGGGACTTTCTTCTACAGTCTGCACAAACCTGCTTGGCACGTGTTCTTGTTTATGGAAAATCCAAATATATATTTGTGTTCTTTTGAAAGGGGGTGGCAGTCGGAAGGGACTTCGTGCAGGAGATTAAGACTCTAGCGTTCCACAGCAAGCGGAATTCTTAAAGCCCTAACTGGTTTCACGAAATGAGCAGAAGTTGGAACTTCTGTGTAGACTCTGGCTGACATGTAGACAAAAGAAAGGAGTCTGCTCAGCTGAGGGCCAGTAGCAGGTCCCACTGAAGGACACCCTGAGCTGGTCGAAGTCCTTGGGCCATGGTGAAGGGGCCCTTTCCTTCTATCCGCTATTACTGGTCACTGTATATGCACTGTCCCCGTCATTTCTCACAACTCCAAGGGGGAGCTCAGACCAGGAAAACTACACAGACGAAAATAGGCTCAGAGAGCAGTTTGCCTAATGTTCCGCAGCTAAGAAGTGGTAGGACCCGACTAAATACAGGATACAAAGAAACACCTTTTCAAAAGCTTTGTTATGGAAAGTGTCGTATGTATAGAAGAGTTGAGAGCATATTACAATTTACTGTCCTGACGCGTCACCTGATTTCAAAAATTATCAGTTCATAGCAGTCTTGTTCTCCTCCACCTCTCCAGCCTCCTGTACAACTGGGTTATTTTGGAACAATTCCCAGATATCATATTTCTGTATGTATTTCCAAATGGTAAATATTTATTAAAAATATAGTCACAATACTGCTTTATGCCTAAATTAAAATAATAATTCCTTAATGCCATCCAATGTCCAGTCAGCATCTGGATTTCCCTGATTGTGGGGTAGGATTTTAACCCGGGTCTGCACTAGAAGTTTGAGTTATACTTGTGTGATCAGGTTGGTGAGTGAGGTCGGTCCACTCTGAAACGCTTGCCCCGCAGCATCCTTTGGTCCTAAATTCTTCAGATGCAAATTTGCTATAAGCCGTACTTCCCTGGAATCCTCCACAGGCAAGCAACAGTTATAGTTCCATTAACATGCTTTACAGATGTAAAAACTAAGAAAAATGAGAAAAAGGTATCGTTTGCTTCAAATTATGGATATCTGGGGGAGGGGAGGGAAGTGACACAGGAAAACAGAGGAGGGTGGGGAATCTTTCCCCAGCAGAAACAAGGTAGGCATCTTTATTCCAAGCCAGGAAATAATATTATTCATGAGCTCTTGGCTCTTGTCAACACAAAATGATTGTGTAAAGGCACCTAGTTGATTAACCTGATTTTATTGCCATTTCTAATAAAGGATTTCAGCTAAAGGATTAGATCAGTAGCCTTTGATTTCTAAACTTAGGTAGAAGTCCAATTTTGCTCTTTGGTTCTCTTTCCGTGCATTCCTGGAATTCATGAGTTTTGCCCTGAACTTTCTGGGAGCAAGGGCCAAGGTCCGGACACAACTTTCCAATTAGTGCAAATCACGGTCTCTGGTTCTCCTCGATGTTAGCATGTGACAGGGCTGGAGGCCTCTAGTTTGCTCAGAGCAGTGACCAAGCAAATGAATGCATGCTCTTGAATATCTGATGAATGTGACAAGCCTGTGCGGGCTGGAGCTGTGGCTGGCTGAGCTCAGCTTTTTAATGAACCCAGGCGCTTTCTTGACCAGCCGTGTGCGTTTTGCCCTATTAGACTGGCGTGGGTCAGGTCAGGAATGCAATTGTGCTTTTAGCTCTCGGTCAGGGAAACATAGTCATGAACAGCACCGGCTCTATAATTTGCAGGATCAAGTGCAAATAAAACTGTGGGGCTCCTTGTTGAGAACTAATTCAGAATTTCAAGATGGTAACAACAGAGGCTTTTTAAGTTAGGGGGCCCGGTGTGACTGCAGGGGGAGCCCTCAGTGAAGCTGACCTTGGGCACAGAGCGCAGAGCCAGAAGCTGACAGGTTAAACTTTGTGACGCTTCCAAGAGGAACCAGTAAGAGGGAGCTGGGACCTTCACTCAGCTGGGTGGAGAAATTGTCGGAGAGCAGGGAATGCCCACGGGCCATCACTGGATAAGGTGAGAGCCGTCATTATTTTGGGGAAGTTGGTGTGCTTGTTCGCTAATCTATGTCGGTTAGCGAGAGAAAGGTCAGAGGTGAACTGCTGATAAATGAATGCCCTGGTAAACGGTGAGTACAAATGCAAGGGCCAAGCAAACGGCCAGAGGAAAAGGACCCGTCTAAAAGGAACGAGAAAGTTCATTCTTTCCATCCACTTCTCTCTCCCACCTCCAGCCCCTTAACAAGTTTTCCATAGAGAGAAAAATGTTCACAGCCAAACAACAAAAGAGCCAAAGCAGATTTTTCACAGTCTGTGAGCTGATCTTCCACTCTTCAGAGGCTCGCGCTTCATAGAAGAGAAAACATTCAGGCACTTCCTCCGTGCTTTTGCATTTGGAAAGGGAGGCTCCTCTCTTCTAGTGCTGAGTGACATCTTAGAGCTTATTTCTTTCCAGTAAAAGTGGAAAATATCAACTAAGGTTTCAAAGGAAAGGAAATGTAATGTATTTTCTCATCAAATTGGGCATTATCTCTCTAGCAGGCGGGCCTTTCATCTTCGGTGCAGTGTTTTTCCATTGTGTGATTCGGAGTTTGCCTCCACTCTGTCCCACTCTTTTAACTCCAGCTTTCTAAAACACGAAAGTGATTTGCAGAACTTATCTTCTTTTCTCATTTGTTTCCTCGATACTTTTGATTATCACTTGCCAGGGTTTCTGTAGAGAAGCTCACAATTTTGCTTCTGCAAATATTGAACGTAACACAGATAACGTTCCTTTGTTAGTGTGAATTCATTAATGACCTTGATAAAGAGAACTTTTTCCTTTCCGCCTCCAGCATCCTGGGAGGACTAAAATGATTCGGGGGCTGTTGATATGAACATATAAATGAGAAAGTGCAATAATAGGCCTTTAAAAAATCCCATTAATTTTTTAAATAAGAAGGAAAGCCAGGCAGTTCTGTTCCAGCACTTGAGAACTATGGTGAAGTACCTTCGCCAGCCTTCTTCCCCCTAAGCCTTGGAAAATAGAGATGTGAGATTGATCTCTAGGAGTCGAACTTTTAAATCAGTCTGTTATTACATAGATCACAGCACAGTTGGGTAGAGACAAGGGAAAGGGAAGGCAAGACTCTTCAGCTTAGAAGACTGAATTCCATGTGGCCTGATGAAATGTATTAAAGAGCATACGTCAAACAGACACGTGAGCAACGCAAACAAAAAATTCAGAGTCAAATGTTGGCAGTGTTCTTTCAGATGCTGTCTGGGTGGGGACGAAACTTTAGTAGATGGACTTACAACACTCTTGACTCACTGGCAAGTCCATCCCCGTTGTCGAGGTGGCTGTGTTGTGTTTTCTTAGGCTGAGTGCATGGAACATTCAGACCACTTGTTAACTATCCTTAGTAACAATCTACGCTCGCCAGTCGGCCTGATGAATACTCTTGGCTAACTTTGTTAAACCTTGAACAGGGATAGTTCACACTATTCATTCACAAGTAGGTAATTCGGTTTCTGAGACCGCTTCCTTTTTCCGTGTAAATCAGTAAACCACAATTCTGATCTTACACGTAAGATGGGTGGCTAGATGAGCTGCGTCAGCCTCAAGAGAAAGACCTGTGCCAGGGAGGCTGGCTTTAGGCCCTGGCACAATCACAGATGACGTGCCCCTCTCTGAGTGTCGTCTTGCTGGATATCAGGGCTCTGAGCATCCTGGGAGCAGCTTGGATGTTTAGTTTGTCCTCTTTCACATCTTAGTCCTTCTGTCTATATATATATTTATCTTTCCTGATCCCTAATTTAGATCATGTCATACAACAACACTCAAACTGGTAGAGTGACACAATTAGGCCCCCAGCTTTCCTTGTTGGATGCAATTAGCTCACGGTTCATATAAAGCTGTCTAGAAAGCACCATGTACTCATCATGACTTTCGAGCTCATTCTTTTAATACGTTTTACCTTTTTTCGCCATGTGCTTGACACCGCCTTTGCTTGTTTCTGATGGGCATCTCCTAGTGGGTCACATTCTCAAATCTGCTCTTGCTTTGCAAGCTAGGTTTTGATGCCTGTCTTCTGAAGCTGATCTCAGCTCCTTGTGTACATTTTCAGCCTTTTCTGCGTCTGTTTCAGCAGTGAGTCCTTCTCATGACCGGGTGCCCCGAGTCTAAGACTCCTGTCCACGGTCCAGCTCTCCCACCCTCCCTATGCTCTAGTCTCTCCAAACTTAAAAAAAAAATGCCTTTCAAAGCTGGATGAATCATCTCAGCCCCTAATACGGTGGAGTCCAACCAAAGAACAGCAAGAAGAGTTTTGAAAAACCAGTGAAGTGGGGAAGTCTAAGCAAAGTCCTGGCACAACGACCCACTAATCCCAGACAAGGTGATTTGCAGTTGCAGGTAGCTGTTGGGCAGAAGTGGGCAAGGTCCTGAGAGTCTGCAGAGGGCAGAGATTTCTGGAAGAAGTGGCAGGAAGGCGAAGGGGTCATGGCTCCGAGGGCACTGCTATGTGATGATCCTGCACTTCAGCAGCCCCGCGAAAGCCCTGGGGTTCCCAGTGGAAAATCACTGCACCCCGGTTGGGAGTGACCTGCGTGGAGCGGGCTGTGGATAAGCCACCTGGGGATGGAGCGTGAAGAGGCTCCAGTCAGGAAGCCTCGCCCACACGCCTGTTTGCCGTCCTCAGCATGTGGGGTCCTCGTGGTAACCGTGCTCCCTGCTCTGGAAGGTGTAGGGCGATTTGCAGCATATTTTCTCGGTGTCAGATGAGGCGGAGCTTGGGAGTTAATTTCAAGGCCTGGGAATTCTCCAGGGTCACATGGGTAACAGTGAGTCTTTCTAAGGAAATTTCATATTTTCTGAAACTGGAAAATGGACCCCTGAAAGTGTAGGGCTTTGATTTTCCAAAAAAAAAAAAAAAAAAAAAATCCTTTTATAATTTTTCATCCACATTCTGTACTCTACTACCCCAACTCTGCTCCTCATTGATTAATTTTACTTTGGCTTTAGTGGAATGTAGTTTTGCTGTGATTAGCTTTCTGTCAATCAGAATCCCATGGCGATAATAACGTCTATGTATTTTGTTAAAGAGCGAAACTATTTTTGTAAATGACATGTATTTCAAGAAAAAGAATGTCACCTATAAGAAGGTAAAGCACGTTGACTAATGTTTCTTTAAGTGAAGCGAATGGTGTGGAATATTTTATGGCATTTCTGTGGAAAATGTTACAGGACATCCCTAGAGGATTTCAGGGGAACTTTTATAGCTATTTCCTGCTCCATCAGCACGTTACAGAATCCTGTGGAAAGCAGGGGCGCTTGCTGCTGCGTTTGGTAAGTCACGGCCATCAGTTTCTGTTGGACAGTGGGGGGGCTTAGCGCGCAAGCACGTTTGTGCAGACCGGATTGGGAGGATATCAAGAACTACGGTGACGGCGGGTAACCCTGGGGTTCAAGCGTATCCTTCTTAGTTGCCATAGAAACTTCATTACCGTAGTCCTCAGATGAAAGACTATTGAAAATTCTCATTTATAGTAGAGACCGGCTACTTTAACGCTTTTGATTTGTTGAGAGGTGTTTTTTTTTAATTTTTATTGGAGTATAGTTGATTTACAATGTTGTGTTAGTTTCAGGTATACAGTAAAGTCAATCAGTTATACATAGAAACATATCCACTCTTTTATGTTTTAGATTCTTTTCCCATATAGACCATTGCAGAGTACTGAGTAGAGTTCCCTGTGCTATACAGCAGTTTCTTATTAGTTATCTGTTTTATATACAGTTATGTGTATATGTCAATCCCAATCTCCCAATTTATCCCTCCCCCTGCCCTTATCCCCTGGTAACCATGTTTGTTTTCTACATCTGTGACTCTATTTCTGTTTTGTAAATAAGTCCATTTATACCATTTTTTTAGATTCCATAGATAAGCGATATCATACATTTGTCTTTCTGTGTCTGACTTACTTCGCTCAGAGAGATTTTTAAATGTCATTAAATACAGAAAAACTTAGAACCTACTTTTTTTTTTTGGAACTCTACTCAGTGCTCTGTGGTGACCTGAATGAGAAGGAAATCCAAAAAAGAGGGGATATATGTATACATATAGCTGATTTGCTTTGCTGTACAGTAGAAACTAACACAATACTGTAAAGCAGCTCTACCCGAATAAATTTTTTTAAAAAGTACCTACTGTTTTGAAGACATTACTGTGTGTAAGAAATCCAAACAGAGTAAGTGCAAAGCGCGTGCTCCAGAAACCAATCAGTCATGTAGGGTGGCAGCTGTGTTTACGTTCGTCTACAGTATTGTACATTTAAGACAAAAGGCACACCGAGAAGCTACTCTGCTTGATCCCACTGCTGTTTCTCTGTGCGACAGATTTTAACAGATAGCTATAAGGGCTCTCACATTATCCTCTCATGAAGATTTAAAACAGCACTTTAAAATATTCCACTGATTGCACATGGTGATGTCATAATTAGGTAATTCTTTTATTCAACCCATTCATATGTGCTGTGAACTCTTTAAACCAAATCTGTAACGGAGAATAATTGGCCGTATCAAGGGTGGGCATCCGACATGAAATTAACACTTGAATTGGCAGAGAATCTGCACACTGTAGTCAGGATGTACAATCTGGATGGAGACCGTTAGGTGACCGTAGTCCCGGGGTGTTGGTTTAAGCTCTGACATTAACTAGACTGTGGTCTCAGCAAAACTCATATTCTTCTGATTCTTGTACTGTCTGCATACTTCACCCCTCTGTCTTCTCTTGAAGGGACATCATAATCGGCGGTATCAGTAATACCACTTTTCACTAACTTAGAAAGTGTCATTTTCTATACACTTTCCTACCTAGGCTTTCTTACGCTGAGAATAAATAGGACAGAAATCATTATCCCAGTTGTTGCAGAAAAGAAGGAGCATTGGAGGTACTTGTTTTACTTCTCAGATCTGTTTGTCGAAAGGATGCGTAACAGAACCCAGGGATCCAGATTCCGAAGTCTCAGATATTGTCCATTGACTGGAACATACTGATTCTCTGGAGACATTTTTAAAGGATGTCAGTGTCTCAAGATGAGGATACACCAGTGAGCTCTGGGTCTTGGTCTCCTTGACTCAGCCGACATCATTCCCCAGGGCCCGGGGCTCTCCCCAGTTGCTTGTGTGTTGTTTTCCTTGTTCACATGGTGGCGTGTCTCCATGATGCCAAAATAACTAATCAGTTCAAGATATTCTTTGAAGAAGTAAAACCAGTAGTGTTTAGTGTCATGGAGACAAAACAACCGGTTGATTTGACTTTCATCCATTTTCAATCAGCGGTTTTAGAGCCATGAAGAAATAGCCTGTCTTTTTTCATTTTTATGAGGTCTTTTTCCTCCCTCCCTCCCTTCTCTCTCCCCCTCCCACCTCTTCTCTTTTTCTCTCTCTTTCTCTTCCTCCCTCCTTCCCTTCCTTTTTTTTAAACACATTTTTTTCACCCCAGGTAGCAAATGGCCTTACAGAAAATTCAAAATACAAAACGTTGAGTGAAGAAAAAATGAATATAACTGTAGTCACATTGCATAAGCAGACACCTTTTTTCCAACATGTTTAAAGCAAGTAATATTAAAATAAGTAATATTAACCTTTCTCGTTCCTGCGGTCAGCTTGCTGATTTTCACTACACGTTGGGGATTTCCTCTTTGTTTCTGATTTATTTATTATTTATTACCTGATCTGTGACTGCAGAGGTACCCAACTGATTTTCCATAAGATCTTTATGAGGGTCTCTTAGATCTGGCACTAGTTAGCAATGAACAGTGGTATTAGCCGATTTTTACTCACTCATTTTTATGATTTTTTAGTTAATTAATTTACTCACTAATTTTTGATTTTTTAATTAATTTTTTAATTAATTTAATTAATTAATTTTTACTTATTGAATATGAACTGAATTGGGAAAACTGAGTCTTGTGTTTTGAGACCCCAGTCATGAGTGGAAGTAGAACGATTTTGCTACGTAATGTCCTATCATGTCACGCTGTGACATTTATTCATTCGTCCAGAAAGTGTTTTCTGACTACATTCTGTGTTCCAGACACCATTCTAAGTATGGGGATACAGTCATCAAAAAGCCACATGGGCTGGTTCCTGTCTTCAGGGAACCCATCAAACACTAAGGAATACCTGCATCAAGTAAGTCATTACTGGGAAGGGCAGGTAGGAAGAAGAAATGCACATATCGGGCTAAAAGCCAGATGCAGAGGCTTTCGTGGTCATGTAGAAGTTTATGCCTAAATCCTGTGGATCTGAACGTCTCAGATACCCAGCTGCACAAACTGCTTCAGTTGCCTGGGTGTCATTGCACCATGAACTTCCAGACCATCCTCCTGCTGATACGAATTAGGAAGCAGGGCAAGAAAGCATCAACTTTAGGAGTTACCTGATACAGAAAGAGGAAGCATTGATTTACATTTACATACACACATATATACATTGATTTACATTTACACACACATATACACATTGGTTTACACTTACACACACATAAACATTGATTTACATGTACACACATTTACACACATACACATCGATTTACATTTACACACACATACACGTTGATTTACACACATTGATTAACATTTATACACACATACACATTGATTTACATTTACACACAAACATTGATTTACATTTACACACATGTACACATTGATTTACATTTACACACACATAAACATTGATTTACATGTACACACATACATTTACACACATATACACATCGATTTACATTTACACACATACACGTTGATTTACACACACATCGATTTACATTTATACACACACACACATTGATTTACATTTACACACATACACATTGGTTTGCATTTACACACACTGATTTGCATTTACACACACATACACAGATTTATATTTACACACACATTGATTTACATTTACAGACACACACATACATTAATTTACATTTACACATATATACATATACACTCCCTGCAGGGGTTGAGGATTGAGTGGGAATTAGAAAGTGCTGAGAATTGTCTAGCCTCCCTCTCTGTCTCTCCCTCTCTGTCTCTCCCTCTCTCTGTCTCCCTCTCTCCCTCTCTCTCTCTCTCTCCCTCTCTCCCTCTCTCCCTCTCCCTCTCTCTCTCTCCCTCTCTCTGTCTCCCTCTCTCCCTCTCTCTCTCTCTCTCCCTCTCTCACTCTCTCCCTCTCTCTCCCTCTCTCTCTCTTTCTCTCTCTCTCTCTCCCCCCCTCTCTCCCTCTCTCTCTTCCTCTCTCTCATCTTCTGACTTCGAGTTTGAGACCTATAGAGTATAGGTATCACTCTGCAGGCTTCCCATTTTCTTGACCTCAGCAACCATTCACATAAAGTGGGCATGAGGTTCTTTAACCTTAAAGCTAGAGGTTCCTAGGACTAACTTCTTGATAACTCTGGAGGCCTAGCTCGGGTGGGGAGCAGCTGCGTGGCAAGGTCCTTCAAGGGATGACAGATCTGTAGCAATTCTAGGTGGTTCCAACTGGAACAGATACCTGGAGACAGTCACGCAGCTTAACAGGCAGGAATTCAGGGGCGTATGTTTTAGGAGGTCCTGGGCTAATTTCATGTTGTGCCTAGGATAACAACTTGGGGTAAGCTTTACATGGCCACATATGAAGTTTTGATATATTTTTCAAATGAACATGGTAACTTTTTGGAAAATACCACAGCGACAGAAACGTACTGACCTGCACGTTAGAAGAGCTGGTTCTAGTCCTGTTTCTATCTGTCATCCCGTGACTTTCGGCGAGGCACGTTGCATCCCCGGGTCTCTGCTTCTTCATCTTAAATGTGAGGATATTAACTGTATGATTTCCAACAGCCCTTTGAGCTCTGTGGTTTTGTGATGTGAGGAGAACCCAGCATATCTTCACAGAGAAGTGGATTCGAACCAGGCAACTCTCCCTCCCCCTCTTTGAATCTTTGGTGGTCCTCGCAGCGCCAGAGCCTTTGAGACGTGTAAGGGATGTGAAATGAAAACCGCTCTGAACTTGGCGTCAGTTGACTCCATGTAGCAAAGGTGTGACCCTGGGAGAATTATGCTTCATCTCTTTGCATCTCAGTTTCTTCTTCTGTAAACCAGGGCAGAAGTACTCACCCTCACAGGTGAAGATCACAGGCAATGACGCGTGTGTAAATCCATGGCACGTACCGGGGGCCGATCGGCCAGTGCCCCCTCCCCCTTCCTTCTTGCCCTCCCGCACGTGGCCGGCCGGGTCTCACTAGGAACGACCTTAGTGGAAGCTTCTCCTTAGGGTCTAGTTGTCCACAACCCCGGTAGGTGTTGGGCGTCCACCTGCTGCCTGCCTGCTTTGGAATGCTGCTTCTGGTGGAAGCTGGCCTGCTTTTAGACTGGTTTCTCGTCCTGGGCATCTTGGCTGTTGGGGGACTTCTGCTAGAACTGCTGGCAGCATAATCCCATGGGTCAGCAGTTTGCATATCTTCCCAACTTTCACCTGAATTCAACTAGGGAGTAGTGACACACTGGAAAATGCAGTAGCAGCCACTGCAATCCATCCCAGGGCCTCCCAGAGGCTTTCCGGGGCCACGGATCTCTGTGCTCCCAAGAATGCATTTTCTTCTGGTAAGAATATGGACAGCAGTCAGCTCACTCTTTGACTGGCTAATATATCAGAAAAGTCTATCTGCCCTCATAGCTGAAGCATGAGAAATAAAGTAGAAATAATTTTTTAAAAAGGTAAGAGTAAAGAAGGAGTGCAAGAAGAGGAACAAAAGTAGAGAGAAAGAAGAAGAAATGTAAAGGAAAAAAGAAATGCAAGTAGGAAGGAAGGAGAGGTGTCAGCAGTTTTTCCAGGGGCTGTAGATTTTCTTGGTAGAATCAGGACGTAATTAACGGGAGGTGTCTCCCAAACCGCAGACTTTCAGAAGTCCAGAACATTATATTTTCATAATAATTCAGTGGTTTGGGAGTGGTTCTACATGCTGATTCCAGAATGAGTCCACTATTGGCTGCACTAGAATCACCTGTGGGTGTTTCCGTTCCATGAAGGTTTCTGGGCTTCCGCTCCAGATTCACTGAGCCAGAATCTTGAGATGGGACCAGGGATCTGCCTTTGGAAAGAAGTCACCCCAGATGATGCAGATCTGGTGCTAATGTCACTGTTTCAGGAATACAGAATGATGATATTTTCTCCAGCAGTTAGAACCAAGGGCTCCATGTTGTATCAGTTCTTCACGGGGGAAAAGACCCTGGGACATAGCTGAGTCTTGTATCTATCTATCTATCTATCATCTATCTATCTATTGTGTATATATCTATATATCTACATAGATAGTTATATAGATATAGATATATAGATGTATGTCTATGAGATGCCCAAGATCATGGGCATGGGTGCATCACATCATTGTACTATGTGTAAATTACCAATAATGGCCTCATAGGTGGCAACCTTCAAATTTGAGATTCTCCCCCTTCTCAGACTGTAAGAGACTACTTGTGTAGGAAGGAAAAAGCAGACATAGCTATCTTTCCTCCCAACCTGCTGCCACCTGTGAGAGGCCACCCTTGTGGTGTCACGTGCAGGCGAGGAAGCTGGGGTAGCCGGGGTGGTGAGGCAAGCCAAGCCACTGGCGCACAGGAGGTGGGGACACTGGTGACTGCTACATACCTCCTGGTGTGGATCCTGACCCGAGTCCCAAGCACCAGCTGGTCCCACCCTACCATGCCTCCTGTCCAGGGCCTGCGGCTGCACCATATCTAAGTAGCTGAAATCAGACACAGGGCACTTGCAGAGCAGTTTTAAGCCGTAGTTTGTCAAAGGTGTCCCACCTTCTTTCCTGTTTCTGCAAGCCAGAGAGAGACCTCTAGCAACTGCGTTTGTGTGTATTTGTCACCCAGTGCAAATGCCCTTTGGATTCATGGCACACTCAGATGTGACTGTTTCTTTCCATTGGCTGCATTACACTAGATGTGCACAAAAGACGGAACCGTAGCCAACCCACAGCTGCTTATAGGGCGTGTACTGTCATTTTGGTAAAATTCCTGGACTGTCATCTACCATCTATCACAAGTGTCTTTCTTCAAAGGGAGAATAGGCAAATAAACTTTGACTTTTGCAAGCAGAAAGAGCAAAGAATTGGTTTGATGATATGAATTTTATTAATTATGCAACATTTTTGGAGAAGAGGTAGAAGTCTGCTCTGTGTTTGGAAACACCAGAGGATTTAGCAGTTTACCTCCTGGTTTAAGCAAAACGCACCCACATGCCAACGGCTGCCACCAGGTTCCGCTCAGGAGCAGCTTAAAAAACCCTATTGGAAAAGAATATTTAAAAAAGGATGTCTATATGTGTGTAACGGAGTCACGTTGCTGGACAGCAGAGACTGGCACAACAGTGTAAATCAACTGTACCTCAATAAAAAATAAATAAATAAAAAGACTGGAAAAAAAAAGCATTTAGGCAAAAGCCCAAGGTCCCAAGCATTTCAGTTTTCCCTCCGCGCTGGTTACGTTTCCAAAATATCCCCTCATCTTCTGTTGATTGCAAAATAGGCCTTTAGAGAAAGAGAAGAACTTTTCTCCCTTTATTTTATAAATAAAGACTTCTTTTGAAAAGTATTTTAGGCATGGAACCAAAATACGCACAAAGAAAAAACTGGTGATATGGGGGGTTATTGGATGAGTTTTTGGTGTTTATGCCTAGGAAAATAAAGTTTGGGGTGAATGTTACAAACAAGTATTCTAATTGAAGCTGAACTGACCATACTGTGAATATTTCGCCATTTAGTTAAGTTTTCTAAATAAGAAAATTTGCCTTGGGTGCTAATTTCATTTCAGGCATCTGTGAAGTCTGCTATAATATATAAATATATAAAACGTTAGATTTTAGTTGCAAGATTAGGCAATTTGGATATTGATTATACAGTTTATTTAGTTTTATTTATTTAGTTGGTTGCAAAGCTTAGATAATGTGAATATTGTTATTATTACTTACACTATTTCTTTCATCCATGGGGAAGAATTCTGAAGTCTCAGGGCAACTTTGATAATTATCCAATTTTCAACTTCTTTTCAAAAGAAAGAAAAGAGAAAACAGGGAGAGGACAAGTATGATGTGCTCAAGACACTGGTCATGGTCTCCTGGCCACTCTGCCTTTAAAAGAAGTCTACCTTCCACTATGGTCCTGATGACAGATGGGATGCAAAGCTGTTAGCAGCAGGTGCCCATCTTCTAGAATGAATAACTTTCATCATAGCTGGCTAGTTGGATGCTCCTAGGAACTAGGACCTGGGATCCAGAGACCAGTGGGGTTGCCTCTGAGGAGCAGGTTGGGAGCTAAGGGTCAGTGCCGTGGCCAGGTGCAGATTGCATTTTAGGTAAATATAAAAGCGAAAATCCTTGTAGAAAAGGCTCTTCTATAGAGTAGAACAGAACATGTATTAGTTATATATTGCCTTACGGCAAGTTATCATCAAATTTGTGGCTTAAAACAATATACATTGATTGATTGATTGATTGATTTTGGAGTTGAGCTCGGATTTTTATTTTATTTTTGATTTTTTTGAATTTTAGAATTTTATTTATTTTTTATACAGCAGGTTCTTATTAGTTACCCATTTTATACATATTAGTGTATATATGTCAATCCCAATCTCCCAATTCATCCCACCACCACTGTACCCTTCCACTTTCCCCCCTTGGTGTCCATACGTTTGTTCTCTATATCTGTGTCTCTATTTCTGCCCTGCAGACTGGTTCATCTGTACCATTTTTCTAGGTTCCACATATATGCGCTAATATACGATATTTGTTTTTCTCTTTCTGACTTACTTCACAACGATGCACATTTATTATCTCAGATTTTCAATGGGTTAGGAATCTGGGCATGGGCTAAGTGGCTTCTTTGACTCACGGTCTCTCACAAGGCTGTATTCAAGTGTCAGCTGGCACTGAGGTCTGATCTGAGGACTCCTCTGGGAACGGTCCACTCCCAAGCTTACTTACATAGCTGTTGACAGGATTCATTTCCTGGTTTGCCCTTGCCTTTGGGCCTCAGTTCCTTGTCATGTGGGTTTCTCCACAGGGCAGCTTACAACATGGCAGCTTGCTTCATCCAAGCCACCAAGGGGGAGTCCGCCAGCAAGACACAAGTTACAATATAATGTAATGTAATCACAGAAGTGACATACCATCACCTTTGCAATATTCCATTGGTTAGGAGTAAGTCATGGGTCCTGTCCACACTAAAGGGATTTGGTGATGGGGATGTTTGTTACTCAGCATTACTGAGCAAAAGCTGGCTTGTGCAAGGATGTGAGTACCAGAAAACAGATTACTGGAGGCTTTCTTAGCATCTGTCTGCCACAGAGCAGAAACAGAGAAGATCCAAGAAGAGAATAGTGAGAGACATTGAAAAAGAGAGACGGACAGACAGACAGATATATGGAGGAGGAGCCACCTAATGATTTTTTGAACTCTCATGAGGGGTCTGGCGCTACTTCATAGAAAGTGGGTCATATAAAATATTCCCATTAGCATTATACTAATGACCTCTTTTAAAAATTAAAAGTTTAATTTTGGTTAAGCACACATCTCCAGAACTCTGTCTTGCAAAACTGAAATTCCATACCCATTAAAAAACAACTCTCCACCCTCTCCTTCTACCAGCTCTTGGCAAACACCCTTCGACTTTCCATCTCTGTGAATTTGCTTACTTTACATGCCTCATGTGAGTGGAATCATACGGTATTCGCCTTTTTGTGACTGGCTTATTTCACTTAGTATACTGTTCTCAAGATTCATCTATGTGATAGCATGTGATGAGAATGTTGTCTTTTTTTTAAGGCTGAATGGTGTTCCATTGTATGTATGTACCACACTTTCTTTATCCATTCATCCACCGATGGACACTAGGGTTGCTTCCACCTTTTGGAGTAATGATGCTATGGGAATGGGTGTACAAATGTCTCTTTGAGGTCTTGCTTTCAGTTCTTTGGGGAATATATCCAGAAGTGAAGTTACCAGACCACATGCTAATTCTATTTTCAATTTTTTTTAGGAAACACCGTACTGTTTTCTACAAGGACGACACCATTTTACATTCTCTCCGGTCAGTAATGCACAGGGGTTCTGATTTCTCCGCATCCTTGCCAACACTTATTTTCTGTCTTTTTGTTTGTTTGGCACTAGCCATCTTAATCGGTATGAAGTGGGATCTCATTGTGGTTTTGATTTGCATTTCCCTAATGATTAGTCATGTTGAGTACCTTTCATGTGCTTGTTGGCCATTTGTGTATCTTCTTTGGAGAAATACCTGTTCAAGTCCTTTGCCCATTTTAAAATCAGGTTGTTCGCTTTACTGTGGTTGTTTGTAGGGTTTCTTTATATACTCTGGTTATTAACCCCTTACAGAATATGTGTTAGCAATGACTTCTTCTTTAGTTGAGCTTATTAAAATGGGTTTCTGTTCTTTGGCATCAAATATCTCTAATCAAGGCATGAAAGCATCAAGAAATTCTTGCTTTTTATCTCAATTCTTCTTAGTGTCTTGTGTCATGTTTACTGTTTAAAAAAAGGGCCCACTCCATGAAATCAATCCCTACAGATTTTATTAGGGACTGGCTTGGTTTTTTGGGAGCTGCTAGTAACCAGCTTAGAATTTTAAGATTAAGTCCAAGTTCTCACACAGTTTTAGATCAATAACTTTTACCCAAGTGCTTTGAAATATTCAGATTGTGATAAAAGAATGTTTTTTCCTTCACATGATGCAAATTCTTCCCCTCACTTTATATAAATAGACCCCATCCAAGAACTGAACATAAACCCAGTGTGTTCCAAATATGTGCCAAATACGTTTCGGCATAGACCTTTCCCTGGAGAGGATTGGGGAGCAGAAGGGAACTTCAGAGGCTCGGAAGGGACTCGTGTATCCCATGCTTCCAGACTTTGACTCTTTCCAAGTTTCCTCCTCCCACTAATACTTGTTTTTAGCTTCTAATAAATAAGAAGTTAGAGTGTTTTTTTTTTCTTTTCACAGATATGATTAACAGTTACTGCTAAATTAGGTAGCTTGTCCAAAGTACATATATACAGCTTAAAATTATGGGAGGGACAAAACCGTCGTTCTCAGATCAGTGAAGACTGTTGTGGAAGAGCCCACGAAGCAGGTTGCTTGCTAGAATAGCCAACATATGTGTATTTTTTTTTAGCAGGTGAATTTCAAATCCGTATGTAGAAAAGTTTTCTTTCCAGAGCTAGTGGTATATATTGGGGAAGGTGGGAGAGTTATTTTCCCCTTCCTACGTAGTACAAAGCCCCTGATTGAGTGATTGGATCTATACTTCGCAGTGAGAGAGAGTCAGAAGGCTTTTCTTTTTTCCTTCTTCCTCTCCCCACCTTTTTTTCCACCACTCTAATGAAATTTGCAGACATGGAAAGAAAACCAAGTTATTTATAGGAGCGGGAGGAATGTGGGCGCTAATTGTGCTTAGTCTATTCCTAAGTGTGTAATCTGTTTGCTATTAAATTTTACAGTCCTTCAGCAATATACACATTTTTTTTTAAAAGGGGAGAACTTCATAAATCTGACAAAGAAAAAACAAAGAAAATTGTTCTGAGGGTTCAAATCATCTAATCAAAGTCAGGTTTAATATAAAAATTTATTTGTAGGATTAATCTCTCTTGCAGCTCTGATCTCTCCCGTCCCCCCTTGACTATTCATTTTCCCTTCCAGACTTGTAAGGTTAGATATAGCTGCTCATGAGTGATACAAATTTTTGGTAGTGAGTTACCATGTGTGCAATGCACACTCATGCACAAGGAAAATTGGATCAAATGGAAAGTTATTGGATCCAAGTGTCTAAAGAAGGCACTGGGCCCTTACACTTGAAATCCAGCATTTTGACAGTCTAATAATGAGGATAAGTCAAGTTACTGGGTCCCGCATAAAGTCATTCTGGGTAGAAAGCTGTCACGGGAAATGAAGTTTTCCCAGGTTTTTTCCCCTTTATTGCCCCCACCTAATAATCCTGGGAACCTGCTTATTGGAAATTAAACCCTCGTTAAAAGGAACTAGAAAAATCATAATCTTTCTTAGGTGAATTTTCCATAGTGGGAATTATTTCCTGTTTGAAATTTGTTTTAGTGTGATTGTCAAGGCTGCAGGGAATAGAAAATTACTCAGCTTACTTTAAGAAAAGATCAGTTTATTATAAGACCATAACCTTTTAAAAATCACAACTGGAAAACCATCAGGAAACCAGGCAGTTCTTGGGAGCCGTGTGGAGATGCCAACACGTAGCACGTTTTCCTGTTTCTGCTGCTTTGGACTGTTTCCTCTGCCCGCTTCTGCTTCTGAATGTCTACGAAGAAGTTATTTACCTGAACACTGTTATTTTTTCTACTTTATAGCTTCTGCTTGTTCATTTGATTTTATGTTTTCTCATAGCTTTGGTGTGTTATGATCTGTCTTATGCTGACTCGTGCTACCATGTTGGCTTCAGTTTCTGCTGCTCAGCTGCCGTAGTCATCCAGTCTGTTTAGTTAGAGCTCTTGACACAGGGAGTCTGGTGGGTTCAGCATGACTTTTCATGCCGTTGCGAAGCCGGAGTGGAGGCTGTAGGTCAGTTGGTGATTTGGCTGTTTTTGAGTTCGTTGCCAACTGCTTTCAATCGTCTATGGCTTTGGGGTGGAGGGAACCGGGTCAGATGGTCCGCACAGAGGCTCTTCTTTAGTAGGACCTGTTGACATATTGGCTGTTTTGAAGATCAACTTGCTTTCCTCCAGAGAAGGTGGTCCGTAAAGATTAGAATCACAACAGTGATGTGAGTTTGGTCACTTGCCACTTCTGACTCCTCTGTGCAAATGAGATGATATCTACTTTTCAGGGTGTTTCTGTTATCTGATTGCTCAGTAGCAAACCACCTCCAAATGTGGTGGCCTAAAACAACAATGAATTATTTTTTTTTCCTCCTGATTCTCTTGGTTGGTTGATAGGCAGTTCTGCTTCATGGGGTGTGTGGAAGGTCGAAATGTCCTCACTCACGCGGTTAGTAAGTGCTGCGGGCTGCTGCCTGAGAGCTCTGCTAGGACCAGGGCCTGGATTCTCCACCAGGTGGGCCTCCTCGAATCATGGTGTATGGGTTCCATGGAGGAGCAGCTCACGAGGACAAGCCCCAGGACGACCCCCGATGTGGGAGCTCCCCTGCATAATTCCTGCTAAAGTCTTACTGGCCAAAGCTGGTCCCGTGGCCAAGCTCAGCCTCAGTGTGTGTGGAGACTCACAGGGTGTAAATACTGGAAAGCAGGGTTCACTGGGATCCCTGAAATAACAGGCTGTCCTGCAGGATTTGTCATGTTAAATGTGATAGCAGGTGGATAGTGGTCTTTAATGCTCGTAATTGACAGTCAGTAAGCACCTGAGTAATGTTTTTGTCGAAGGAAGTGTGGACAGTTTTCTACACATAGCATAGCTACATTGCATCGTACGTTTGTGTTTAAAACATGAATGCGTTCAATGTAAGCATTAATATTGTATCATACTTTTTGTAAACATATTTAGGAATTTCTACCTTCTTTGAAGATATTTCAGGAGTCTCAAAAATTCCAGGTGACCCAGAATTCTCTCCTTTTCCAAGAACCATTGCTTCCTGTCTCCAAAGACCTTACAATAACCATAAAATAGCTGCAAAATAGTATTTCAGCGTAGGCATTCAGCGTCAGAATGAGATGGGTTAATTAGGGAAGGCGTCTCAGAGAGGGAGGCTTGAGTAGTTTTCAGTGAATCAGAATAATTCTGGAGTCTCCTGATTTTGTTGAAGAGGAAACGGATACTTAGAAAGGAGAACAGCAGACATGAACACAACATTGTAAATCAACTATACTTCAATAAAAGCCATAAATTAAAATAAAAAATTTGAAAAAGGAAGAAAAGAAAGAAGTATTTTGCCCAAGATGACTGTCAGTGATCAAGCCAGAATTTGAATCTTTATCTTCTGATACATTCGTCCACCCACAAACATTGGTTGCTTGCCAGGCACCGTATCAGGCCCCGTCTGTATGGGCAGGAAGGCAGGAGACCTGTGTAACTCTGCAGAGCTTGCAGCCCACCCGGGGTAAAGACGGCAGAGAAGTGAACAGGCCGACTCGCCGACGATCCAAAGTTGCGGTCCATGCTATGAGCACACCCCACGGAGCAGAGTGAGGGAGCATGTTGTTGGACTGGCTGGTCAGGAAAGGCTTCTCTGATGAGGTAACATTTCAGCTGGATTCCGAAGCAGGAATGGGAAGGCGCCAGCTGCGTGAAGAACCAGAGAACATTCCAGACAGGGAACAGGACTTGTCAAGGGCCTGAGCCTGGCAGGATTGTGATGTGTTAGAGGGAATAAAGGAAGAGCCCGAGCACTGAGAAGGAAGAGGTGAGAGGCACCTGACTGACATGGAGACAGAGGAGGGCCTCGTCCCCTTTGGGCCTCTGAGCTCACGAAAGGAAATTTGGGTTTTATTTTAGATACAGTGGGAAGCCGCTGAAGTTTTTAAGTGAGGGAGTGACATAATCCAGTTTATATTTTTAAAAGGCTTACTCAACAAACATTGAAAGCCTATATATTTGCCAGAGCCGAAGCCAAGGGATAACGAGGCAGGAAGTTAACGTGGTCCTGGGGGGGCCTGTGTAGCCTAATGGATTGGGGAGTGTGCGTGGGGGGCGGACACAGCCACTTGTGACCACGGGGGTGTGGCCAGTTACACAACAGACCGTTTGGTTGCGTTGCTCACAAAACCTTCCATGAACCTGTCCGTGGCTTCACTGAAGTGGTAGGACTAGGTGTTCCTACCGTGGAACCCGGTCTTCCAGCTACAGCTGAGCATCCAGGGTGGGGCCCTTGACCCAAGGAGGGTCAGTCCACTATACATCAGCAGTGTCTTAGAATCTCCCTTAAAGTATTTAAGCAACACAGAGAGTGTAATCACCGATGATGAGCCCTGGACCTTCAAGGTGATACGGCCGTGGTGCTACTATTTACGCTGGACACGGCAAGCAGAAGAAGCCGGTCATCTAAAGGAAGAGCCAGAAAAGAGGCCGAGAGAAGCACAGAGCTTATATGTGGAATCTAAAAAAAATGGTACAAATGAACTTATTTACAAAACAGAAATAGTCACAGACATAGAAAACAGACTTACAGTTACCAGGGGGAAAGTCAGGGGAAAGGCCAAACTGGGAGACTGGGATTGACATACACACACTGCTATGTATAAAACAGATAGCTAACAAGGACCTGCCGCGTAGCGTAGAGCACAGGGGCCTCTTCTCAGTACTCTGTAATGGCCCATATGGGAAAAGAAGCTAAAAAAGAGTGGATATATGTCTACGTATAACTGATTCACTTTGCTTGTACAGAGAAACTAACACAACATTGTAAATCAACTGTACTCCAATAAAAATTTTTTTAAAAAAGCAGAGGACGAACGGTAGCTTACGATACTGGAAAGACGTATTGAAAGTGTTGGTCCCTATAGGCTTCCCGGTTCCCATCTTCACAACCCTGGGCTCGTTTTGGTCCTTTCCTGTGAGGTTGTCTACTGTATCCTTCCAGGATGCTTGTGTCTCTCTCCACCTCCCACACTTGGGTTGGGTCGTCAGAGATTTGTATGCTTTTCACACTCGGAGAAGCAGGAGAGAGAGGTTTTAGGCAGAAACAATAGTTTGTTCAAAGGCACAAAAGCACAGACCTTCTGAAGGTGAGCTACGTCAGAAGATGCTCTTGTCATACACCTTGTAAAACCCTGGTAAGACCTCCAGTCTTGATGATGAAAGCGTAAGGAAGAGAAGTTGAAAGGGTGTTTGGAGCAAAACCTGCACTTACAGGTTTAATAGTTGGCGGCAATGGAGAGAATGGATTTTACCCCCGTTCTGTGAATTCCTCTAAGAATATAGAACTCCCATGTACAATTGTCAGCAACCAACATGCCACCTGGCGTTTCACAGGTATTCAGTAAATATTTGAGATACGATATTGTCTTCCTTTCCCTATGCCTTTGCCACCAGTCCACAGCCAGCAGTACACACGGACTTATTACAAATTAAGGTCCAAGTTGTGTAGTTCAAAGGTAAACACCGAAGCATGTGGGGTATTTGCAATAAGAAGTTCAAGTTCTCTTCCGCCGTGAATAATAAACTGGCTTCCAGTTGGCCAGCCGCCATATTCCTTTCCAGAGGCCGACTGGCAGCCAGCTCACACCCATCCCTCTTGGAATTTACAGATGTGTGCTGGACAGTGTGGGAAAGGGTGTTTTACAGCAGCAATTAGTTTATTCCTGGGGTAAATAGTCGAAATTTAAGGATAATTGCAGCAAGAAATTTGGTTCCTATTGCAGCGTGAATAACCTGCTGGCGGCCAGTTGGCTGGTTGCCCTACGAATCCCCAGAAGGACGACTGGCAACCGTTTTGCATTTGTGCCTAGGAGGGGTTTGCAGATGCGTGTTGGGGAGGGCAGGAGAGCCAGGGAGCGGGGGCTGTGCTTTTACGTAGGTTTGCAAAGCCAAGGATGGTTTTCTAGGAGGGGTTAAACCAGAAGGAGAAATTCTGGTCTGAGCAAGGGGAGTGCTGGTTTCTCCTTAAGAAGGGAGTTTCGGCCTGAGTGCCAGTTGGCATCTTCTAGACCCAGCTATAGGGCCAGCACACACGCAGGCGGCAGAGTCACTTAATCCTTCTGACTTTGCTGTTCAGTGCCTGTGCTTGGTGGAGCCTGAAACAAGCTGCGCCCCTGAGCCGGTGAGCAGCCCATCTTCCGTGGCCCTGGCTGAACTGGTTGTAGCACCCTCTCCACGTTGCTACCCCTCCAGTTTGGCTGTTTCCCCACATTGCTTACTCAGGTGTGGCAACCATTGTTGTTGTGTTTGCATCGCATGAGAACACAGACACGAGAGTTTGCAGGCTGCCGTTTTCACACGGTTTCCCTAAATCTGTTACACTCCCTGGTGCAGGCTACAACTTGAAAGGTCAGCTCCGGCAGCAGCAATATCACATGTATGTATAGCCTTGTCGTTTAGGATTACTGTGTAATTATGTTTTAATATTTCCGTAGGAATCTTTAGGAAGGCATTTTTGGTGAAAGTCACCAGGGAAATATGCAAAAGAGCTAAACTTGGAGCTCTTGATTCCAGTTACTAGAGGTTTAATCTTTCCAGGTAAGGGGAGAGGTGCAAAGTCTTGCTCGACTGATTGGTAACAACTTCTCCCACTAACTCTGAGCTCCTTTAAGGAGTCACTGCCGTAGGCGTCTCAGGCTTCTTAACCGGTTTTCCTGCACCTCCCCCAACCCAGGCCTCAGTGTGTGCTGCATGCGTGGCAATTCTGGTCATGTCAGGATTAAAGTAATTGAAGATGTAGAAAATAAACGATGGTTACCAGGGGCTAAGGGGGCGGGAGGGATAAACTGGGACATTGGGATCGACATACACGTACACTACTACATATAAGCAGGTAACTAATAGAGACCTACCGTACGGACATTACTCTGTGATGACCTGCACAGGGAAAGAACCTAAAAAAGAGTGGCTACAGGTCTATGTATGATTGAATCACTTGGCTGTACACCTGAAACCAACACAGCATTGTAAATCAACTATACTCCAGTAAAAATTTTAAAATAAGATTAAAGTAATTGAGTAATATCCTTTTATGGGGGGAAATAAAATAAATCAGTCTTCTCAGCATGGTTTGTAAAGCCCTACTTGATCTGACTCCAGTCTCACGTCTGAGGCCAGAGCTGTTCTCTGCAGTCCGGTCATGCTGGCCTTTTCCCCTGACCGCCACATGCATCATGGCTCCTCTGGTTGCAGGGCGGCTGCCCATCCCAGGCTTGCCTCCTGGAAGGCTCTTCCCACTGGGCTCCGTTGGGGGTGGGCTGCTCCTTGCCCTCCGGGCCCCAGCCTGTGGGCGCCCTCTCCCCTCAACCTCCGAGGTGGTCAGCTAGGCCTGTGACCCCCTCACGCTGCATGTGGAGCTCTCCTTCCTAACCCTGACCACAGTCTGTAAATTCTACGCAAGCTCAGCCTACCTTGCCCCTCAGCGAGAAGCAGGGCTCTGTTTCAGGCATCTTTTTGCCCCTGGGTGATGGAGTAAAGGTGAACTAGATTGGAAAGAGGCTGTGAGCGCTGTCACGTTAAGACGGAGGTGCCAAGTTTAATGTTAAGAAGTAGAAGAAGATGGGACCGAGGCCAACAATTTGGAAGGGGCTTTGAAGGAAACAAGTCGAGGTCAGCATCGATTTTAGTCTGCAGAGTCTCAAGGACGGGAAGTGAATTTCACATCAACCAGGCTCTGAACTTCAGTTTTGAAACCAAACATTGATTTGGGGGTTCAAAGAGGCAGCATTATAGAGGTGGGATCACTCATCTCCAAGCAAAAGGCATTTTATTTTTGTCAGGGTTTGCCCTGTCCTAAGTGTGGGCAGGTCAGGGTTTTAGCCCGGTGGCCAAAGCAAAGAGGGCTCCGCCAGTGCCCGGAGTGTTTGCAGCTGGGGATAAAAGTTCCCCTGGGGAGTTCTAAGTGGTTTTGCAGCTGATTGCTGGGTGTGTGTGTATATAGAAACAGAAGACGAAGGAGAAGGGGAAGAATAAGAAGGAGAAGGAGAAGGTTAACGCTTAGGGGGACAAGCACAGCTCAGCAGTGTCAGAGAAGGATAGCGTGCAGAGGAAAAGTTGGCAGGAAGGAGGCAACTCAAGAGAAAAGAGCCCACACTTTGCAAGGGAAGACAGGAGAGACTTTCAAGAAAGAGGGTGTGGAGAAGGAGGACGAGAACAGAAAAATCGCCTTGAGATTTATTCAGAATGAGGCTGTGGATGGCCTTGGAAAGGGCAGTGTTATTGGAGTGCTGGGGGATGGAAACCAGAGATCAGGCTGTTGAGAAGGGGATTCCGAGAAAGTGGGGAAGTCAGAGCCGCGCACTCGGGTTGAAAAATCTTTAAATCTTTCAACCATCTAAGGAAGTTGCCAAAGGCAAAAACCCTTGCCTGCCACGGAGCTGTTGGACAAATTGTTCCCTTCTCCTGATTGCTGTTCTCAGAAAGCTCAGGGCCGTCGGGTCCCAGCCAGATGTGTTGAGGGTCAGGACTGAGATGGACATCTTGGGAGACGAGGTGAGGGTGTGTTGTGCACCCTCAGTGTCTGGCAGCGCCCGTGGGCAGGAGTCCATCCCCGCGGACGGCCCTTCCTTGGCGTGACCTGCTGTTATCATTAGCTTCTCTTCCAGGAGTCCTAAATCTATCATAAAGCATGAAAACTGGTGTTTGGAATACGATCTAATTAGTGCATTTTGCTTTATCTGAACTCAATGGCAGAAGAAATGTTGGCTTTGGACTCGCATCCCTTGGGCTGTGTGGTGGTACCGGGACAGCAAAAACTGAGATGTAGGAGGGAGGAGCGTACTGCTCACCAGACAGAGGCCTGGTGGGAAGGGTGGAAATCAGCGTGAGTTAGGTTCACCGGCAGGAGTTGGGCCATTGATGTAGTCAGCGCAGGTGTGGGTTACAGCTGGCACAGGTGCAAAGCAGGTGCTCTAGGGCAGGGATGCAAAATCGTCATTAGAAGTCAGCAACAGAGAATGTTACTCGGGCTTTGCAAAGGTAGGAGCAGGTTAGCATCTTTAATAGGAATGCAGCCCAGGTTCCTACAGCTAATTCTGTCCCAGTGAAAAGGCCACACTACTTCACTCTGTGGCGTTGTAATCATCCTCCGCCCAGGAGCACCGTCTGTGCTTGTTCTCTTGATGGGGCTGTGCCCTTGGGGCTGTCACGTGACCTGCTGGATAAGTGAGGATCATCTTCTGAGAGTCCTAAGCTTCTGTTTATTGGAAGCTTCTTTCTCTGGGAGACCACCCAATTGGGAAGAGTCATGACAGATAAACAGAGAGACCTCCCCCTCGGGTTTGATAGTATCCTGCTCTCAGCCTTGTTGGAATGGCAGTGGGGGAATTTCTGTGACTGTCATATGGGCTTTCCGGGCCTGTTCCCCTGCAGCCTAGGCCCCCTAGTGCGTCGTAACTGTTTCTGCATCCTCTGGGCCTCACGCTCTTCTGCTTCGCTGGTGTGAGCCAGGTCTTGTTCTTGAGTGTAATGTTAGAGGTAGCTCAGAATAAGAATTACACTTTGAAGCTCACCACGACTTACACTTGTAGGCTACAGGAAGCAAGCAGTTGACCCACACCTTTTCGGAGGTCTAAGGTAGGTAAGCCATTCTCAAGCCTCTCTGCAAGGTTTGTCCCTGTTTTGTAAATGCCCTTGTTCCCTTGAGGGACAATTTGCAAGTTGGACTACAACTTGCAGTTTGCAAATCTGGACTATGCAGATAGTGCAGAGAATGATGAATGCTGGAAACAGTGTGCATGGAATTTAAGGTCACTTAAAAGGGGCCAGTCTGTATGAAGTGTCCTGCCGGTGAGTTGGGGCGGGGGGGAATTGTAAAACTCCAGGGTGCTGGTTGTGTACTCAGATGCTGCTGGTTTGCAATTCGTAGGCAGAGGTCAGGTCTGTTGCTCTTCTGAGTGGACCAAGGGAGGATCTCCTAAAGTTGGAAATAAAATGATCACCTAAAATGGTTTATCTTAGAGTTTTTAGATGTTAAAGATAGCCTAGAAGAAAAATAAGACTTCGCGTAGCAGGAGGGGAAGCTTGTAACTTTGGATACTTTGTCCACAGCACTAATTATAATAAACTGTATTTATTTAGCACTTAACTACGTGTCTCATACTGCACCAAGGACGTTTTGTGCCATTTGTTTCCTACAATATTATTATCCCATTTTACAGACAAGGAAATGAAGCAGGGGGCTTAGATATCATACCCGTCGAAAATGGAGAGCAGGAGTGAAACGTACATCTTTCTATTTCCAGATCTTCTGTTCTTTCCAACACACCACACATCTGGAACGGAGATTCGCTTTGTGTAGGAAAGAAAACTCTGCTTAAAACGGAGGTGGGGACGAAGCCTGGCAAATGGTGAAGTTGCAGAGCTAGGGAGAACTTCCGAAGCGGCATGACTCCGCACCCTCGCGGTCTGAGTGGGAAAGCTGAGGCGCAGGGGCGGGGCTTGCGTGTATGCCTGCGGCTGTCGCTAGCAGTTGGGAAGGGATGATCCTAACCTGCCCGCCGGCAGCTGGCCTGGGCACAGTCTTCGCCAGCAACTCCAGGTCTCCAGGCAGCCTGTCCCTGAGGTCTCCCGAACTTTTGCACAGAATCAAAAACAATCTCAAACCACTTGAAGTGGCATGAGGACAGGAATTCAAGGCACAACATTTTGGCAGCAAGAAGAAAGTGCTGGGCTAGATGTTTACCAAAGTCTTTTCCCACCAACGTCCTATGAGTCTGCGATCTTGGCCGAGGGTGTACACTCAGGAAGAGCCTGCAGTGGAGATCAGAACAACATAAGTCTGTATGGTGGCAGTTCTCCCCGCAGAGTGAGGGTTTCTGATTTAAAGATTTTTATCTGCTCCTCTGCAAAGTCCTTCCACTGTGAGCCCCAACTAATAAGAGGATTTGGATCCAAGAACATGTGGCTGAAGCCTTTTTATTTTAATAGATTTATTTATTTATTTTATTTATTTATTTTTGGCCGCGTTGGGTCTTTGTTGCTGCACGAGGGCTTTCTCTAGTTGCGGCGAGCGGGGGCTACTCTTCCTTGCAGTGTGTGGGCTTCTCATTGCGGTGGCTTCTCTTGTTTTGGAGCACGGGCGCTAGGCCTGCGGGCTTCAGTAGCTGTGGCACGTGGGCTTCAGTAGTTGTGGCTCACGGGCTCTAGAGCACAGGCTTAGTAGTTGTGGCGCACGGGCTTAGTTGCTCCCTGGCGTGTGGGATCTTCCCGGACCAGGGCTCAAACCCGTGTCCCCTGCGTTGGCAGGCGGATTCTTAACCACTGCGCCACCAGGGAAACCCTCTTTGTTGTTGTTTAAAATTAAATTTTTGGTTACTACTGTGGCAGGCTGATTCCTGCCCAACCCCCCCACCCCCACCCCAGATTGTCCATGTGCTAATCCCCGTGTCCTAAGCACCCCTGAACCTGTTGCGTTATATGGTAAATGAGACTTTGCAGATACAGCTCAGTTAACGATTCTGAGATGAGGAGGTTGTGCCGGATGGTCTGGTTGGCCTGATGCCAGTCAGATGTCCTTGGAAGAAGGAGGCAGGAGGGTCAAAGTCCTAGAAAGAAAATGTGAGGATGGAGCAGAGCTCAGCGGGGAGGGGCATCTGCTGGCTGTGACGATGGGGGAGGGTCCATGAGTAGGCGAGGAGGGCGGCCTCCAGAAGCTGCTGAAGGCGAGGACGGGGCCCCGGAGGCCTCCAGAAGCAGCACGGTCCCGTGGACCTGCTTCAGGGTTCTGACCTCCAGAACTTCCCCGTAACAGCAGAAACGTGTGCTTCTTTTAGGCCAGTAAGGTTGCAAGAAACTAATGCAGTCACTATTTTTTCATGCTTGTTTCTTATTTTTGTGTTTTATTTTTCCTTGGCCCTTAGCTTATCTTTTATTTTGATGATTTTATCTTTTCCTTATGGGTTTTTGAAGGCTATTTTTGTATTAAGGATATTAACTATATTTCAGTCACAAGTATTTTCAATATTTTCTCCAACTGGTCTTATAACTTTATTTTTAGGGTTTTTTTTTTTTATTGCTTTTTCTTTCTTAATATATAGGAGTGAAGATTCTGGACTATCCTGTCAGGAAGTCCTGGACTTGAGTCTCAGCTCTAATTTTGGACAAACTGTCTTACCTTTCTGAGCCTTAACTTTCCTATCTGTAAGTTTGGAAAATAATAGTATCTTTCCTATAAAAATCAACATAATGATTAAGTGAGATAATGCACATAAAGAATCGTCATCATGTCTCGTATCTAGTAAGTAAGCAATGCATGTTAGACCTTCTTCTTCTCGTTGTCTTTCCTTTTATGGTTTCTTCTTTCGCTCAGTAGTTGACAGGGGAGATTTTGCTTTTTACCTTTAATCCATTCAGTGCCTCCACATTTCAGGTAGCTAATAACTTGCTGTTTTCAACTTATTCCCACCACCAGTTACAGCCATTTTCTCATGTCTCAGACGTTGGAGACCAGCAGGTCACTCCCATCGTTCTTTTGACCCACGGCCCGTTTGATGACTTGTCACTCTAGCCAGCTGGTTGCTGATGGCTGCCTTGTTCTTTTATTCATGAAGCGATTGATAGGGAACCAGGAGTCAAAAAAAAGACTTTCCCCCTCATTCTCTCAGCTGAGTCTGCAGAAAATCATCTGCATTTTGGTCTGAGTAATGGCAGGTGGTGAAACCACCCGTAAGTTCCAGGCTTATCTAACAGCTGGCTCACAGGTGATATGTATATAAAAGTGAGCTGGAATCCAAGATCTCTGCAAAATAAAACTTTCTAGAAGTCAAACATCTGTTAAAAGAACGCAGAATTCTAGGCAGTATGTATCCAGGAGCAGTTTGAATAACCTGCCAGTTCTTTTTTGTTCTCATAATTTTTCAGATGAATTTGCTTTTGGAGGTGGTGGAGGTGGCTAGAAATAAGCAGAAATGTCTTCAAAAACTACTCCAGGTACACTGGGTCTCCTTCTTCTCTTTAATTTTGGATCAAGGTCTGTGGCAGGATTTGGAAGCTGTTTTTTTTTTTTTTTTTTTTTTTTTTTAAGAGGGAAAGAACTTCAGTCCAAAGTGTTTTACTCTCTTTATCAGCAGAGTTCTGAGGTCATCACTACAGAAAACGGCAATTTGGGTCGTAACGCGGTGGACCATTTTGTTCAGAGATCGAAAGGTCAGTCTCGTTGGCCCTGTGATCTTAGGGGTGTTGCTTATCCTCTCTTCAAAGTGTCCGTCTTCTCGTAAATGACCAAACAGACAAACAACCCAGAGGATTATAAATGGGCTTCCTTATACTTGCTGTCCCTTTGATTTGAAGTGACTACAATTATTGCATGAATACTTCAACTGTCTGTCAACATTTAGGATCACCTGTTGAATGTCTACTATCCCAGGAATTGTGGAAGGAAAAGAAAGCAGGATTACTCATCAACGTTATAAAGCAAGGTTTGCGGTATGAATAGCACAGGAGAGCACCTCTGAGCATTTATACGCTCTTGTTTCATGTGGAATATTTTCTCTTCATTTGCTTAGAATGTGCTTGGTAATCCGTCCTAGTGAAATAGCATGTCATTCCATTGGCGTGCTTTTCATTGGCCCAGAACCCCAACTGCCCACTGCTTTCTCCCTTCTCCCGCCCCCTGATAGAAACACCAAGCCTCCAGGAGATGCTTTTCCCTCCCCTGTCACCTCCGCTTTCCCAGAAGGGCTACCTTCTGAGCGGGACTGTCTCTGACCCTGCCCTGCACACTTTCAAGCCCAGTACCAGAGGTCTGATTCCTCAGGTGTCAGACCTATTCTCTGTATTTTCCCACTCAGGATGGGTCTCTCTCTTTCTGTTGGTGACGTAATCTGGTTTCTCCCACGACCTGGAATCCCTTCACACTTTCTTCTTTATCACACACTCTTCCCCTGATTCTTTGCCCTGACGCAAGTTCTGGATCTTTCACTGCTGCTTTCAGTGGTTTTCTGCCTACTTATATATGAAAATCAGAGTGTGTAGTGTTTCTGTTTTCCAGTTTTGCAAGAGTCATGGGCCGTGGCAGATTTTACTTGCTCTGCCTGTCGATCTGCATGGTGTTTGGTGGACGTGTAGACATATTTGGATCGAAATGTCCACTGTTATCCTGGGGTATGGTTTTAATGATGAAAAGAAAAGAAAACAGAGTCTCTCTTTTGCTACCGTTAAATTAGAACGCTTCACCGTATGCCCTTTCTGCAAATCTTACAAAGCATCTTTGTCTGAACTGTATTCAGATGTTTAAGTCCTACCACCTGGTTGACCCATCTGAGATGCCTTTTGCCCAAACATTTACTAGAAAAACAAATCAGTCCTTAAGATGTGGGCATCCTCCTCTCTCTCAGTCCCCAAACCATCCTCAGTTGAATCACCTGTGGCTCTAAGAAGCCTCTTGAACGCTGGGGTTCCAAGATCCGTAAGCAGTTACACCCTGAGACCCAGGCAGACGGGCTCTCTGGGCATGTGCCTTAGAGGGCCGCACGTAGCACACACGCGCGCACACACACGCGTACACACACACTAAATTTATTCAAGGACGCACAGGCTTCTTTGTCTTTAGGGACCTAGCCCTTGGTGGTGTCTGCTCTTGTGACCAGTATTCTCCAGCCCTAGAGAAAAACCCCTCCGTAATCCTTACAGTACATCCTCAAAACAAAAGAAGCTGTATCCAGATGGCACGAAGGTTTCTGGATCGTGCCTGTGCTGACAGCGGAGGTAGCACCGGGACAGTAGAAGGGCTTAATTTGAAGGAAAGGCAAACTTGTTTAACTCGTCAAATAATATGATGTACGATTATATAGTATGGATGCGCTAGAGTTTTGCATAACCAGGTATAGTTTCCCAAGAGTGCCAAGCACTCATTTTCTTACTCTCTTCATGATCTAATTTGCGATTCCAGAGGAACTCAAGGTTCGCAAGCTGAGGAATGTTTCACGGTATTGAGCGCTCCATATTACTCTTACACTGGTGTGTATGTGAACAACAGGCGTGATGTGTAATCTTGAGTCTTTACAGTGCCAGCTGGACAGATCCCAAATACCAGAATAGCAAAGAATTTTATTTTTATAAAAATATATTGTAATTTTTAATTTTCTTTTTACATTTTAATAGAGAATTTCAAATCCCTAGAAGAAAAATAACTTCTTCGAAATCAATTCTTTTTTTATATTTTACATTTTCTTTTTTAATGAAAATACACTCAAATTCATATATTTTGAATACAGTTATATTTTCTGTTTTAATCCTTTAGTCACTACTCTCAGGACATCATAAATTGTGGTGAAAATCATTATTACAATAATGTAATTAATGAATTTGCTGAAATGAGAGCAAGAAAAATAAAGTCTATAGGATAACTATAGAATAAGTTATACATTATGCCTGCTTTTAGTTTGGTACTTATCCAGATAGTGCCAGCTTATCAACAGAACACCCAGACATAATAAGAATGAGACTCAGTCCTCTTAGGTATTTGCTCAGTTCTCAGTGTCATGATAACCCTAACTTTATTCATGTCTTATCTTGTCATTATGAAGGTTTGTTTTTCAGAGTGGGGGGAGAGAATATTGAAATCGAGCTTCATCTGTACTATTGTTCAAGCTCTGCAAATATTTGGGGGTAGGTTTGCCTGTCACCTTTCTTGGTGACTCATTCTAGAGACTTTTTTCATTCTGGTAGCCAAACAGTTTTCCTTGTGTCAAACAGAAGTCTTTTCTACTGTATCTTAAGTCATTTTTTTTCTTATATTTAAGAATACACACACACACTTACATACATATGGTGAGTATCACCAGATATGTTTTATAAAATGTGTCTTACTAACAGTCTTCCTCAAAAAGGCAAATTTAAGAATTTTGTTGGTGTTCCCACATTTTTGTGGTTTTTTCTCGGGTCTGTCGCCCTACCACATACAAAGGTGTCTCTCTGGTTTTGAGAGGTAAATGTAGAGTCCTTGATGTTATTGTTAGAATATCATCGAAAACCTGTATATCTGGGAAGGGCGCTTTATAGAAACATATGGGAAATGCATTTGACAGCTAGATTGAGTACTCCTTTCTCTGCAGCTGACCTAAATTCACATTTTATCCGGCTTGTACACTTCTAAGCGACAGCGTGGAGAGTGTGTCAGCTGAGTCGGCCTGGCAGTTTCTGTCTCTGTCCCCTAAGGACTCTGTCGTGCTGGCTCTAGGCTTAGCTGCTCACCTATAAAATACAGAGCTACTGATTCCAACCTACGGCCTACCTCATAGACACGCTGTAATGTTTTAATGAAAAGTACTTTGAGCTTTTTTTGGGGGGAAAAAAAAGATCCTCTCCATAAACAGAGAACTGTTACCACAATGTTCTTTTCATTAGTTCTTTGGATCCCCGTATGAAAGTCCCGGTCCGCCTAATGGACGGGGATTTATAGATAGCCATTGTAAAAGCCCATCCAAATGCACTCAAACATTAAACAAACACAGATGTGCAAACGAGATTGTGAAATTGCCCCGACAGAGGCACAGCCTGTACCTGGGAGTTGATGGGAGGGCCTGATTTTTCATAACTCCTAATTATTCTCACACTCTACCATACATTTGAGGCTTAAACGGCCTGAGCCGGCCAGCATGGAAATGGCAGTCCTTTTTATAAAACTCTTACTAGTCCTCCGAGGGCAAAGCAGAATTAGGAACAGATTGTCTAAAGCTAGGGCTACACTGGCCTTCAGACTTCTTTAGGGATTTTAAGGTCCCATATAGATTGCTGTAGACACCACGTAAGTAATGCTGCAGGACGCACAGCTAGCGACTGGAGAGCCAAAGGTACGGAACTTTGCAGTTTCCCATAGATTTCAGGCCCTGCTGTAGAAACAGTTAAGCTTTCGGAGCATCTGAGAGCTCCCAAGGGTTTTGTTTAGACACGTGCAGACACTCCCTGTATGGCGCCCTAACATTGCAGACCAGAGGGCACGGATCGGAAGTCCTGACGTTTAGGCTTTTATGACTTCCTCCCTCCTTAAGGCCACGAGTGATACAAACAAGAGGCGATTCTTACGATGACAGTAAAACATTGACTTTGATGATCCACACTGGTGGCCTCCTCTCCCCAGATTCACTTAACTGTGGCCCTGCTCTCTGCTCGACGCTTGCTCACGCTGGCCATCTTCTGTTACCATTTGGCAGGAAGCTTCTGCCCTAAATATTCCTGTCTTGCACAATGGAAACGGTACCCATAAGGTCTCAATCAAACTGTCATGTGAATGATTTTACATCTCATGAGGGAGATAAAAATAAACTAGATCGGGATTGGAAAAACCATTTCACATCCTCACCCTCAAGCCGTCTTCATCTGTCCTCTCTCCAGCCTCAAGCTGTCTTCATCTGTCCTCTCTCCAGCATATGCTCTATCCACATTCTGACCTATCGTTGCCTCCTCTCCTTGACGGTGACTCAGGCCGTCCTCCTATTGCCCAATTCTTGTTACGACTTGGGAGGTTGCTGTGGTGGTTTGTTTCTAATATCTTGCCCAATCTTTCCATTTTTAGTTCCAGACTATTGCTTTTAACCACTTTCAACTCTCCCATTCTTTACAGAGTGACATAGTACTGTATACAATCTAGCTCAGATACTTTTCTCACTCTCATTCCAGGGTGGCTGCGTCATACCCTGTGGACTCTACAGAAATGGCAAGTGGGAGATGGTTATACAGTTTTCTCTTTATTCCCTGAGGGGTCCAGTTCAAGGGACCCACACTTATTACTGCATAGATGTGATGTACGTTGGTATTTGGGGAGGTGGGCGGCAAGAGAGCCAAGGTCATCCAATCAGTAACTGATGGTGTTAGTAGCCTGTGTCCAAGTCTGACTGACTCCAGACTCCATTTTTGTCTGGTGTTCGCCTGTCTCCCCACTAGTCTGGTCTTTTTTTTTTTTGACCCTGGAGAGGAGCTTCAACTTATTACACCAACTGCAGCGAAAACCATAACACATTTAAATTCCAAAGCAGCACCTGGCCCAGGAAGCTTATCAGCAGAAATGAGGGGAACGAGGGGCTCGTAAGACAGGGACAGGGACACTGAGAAGTTCCCACTCAGTGTTCCTGAGGGATGTGCCTAGAAGGAGGATCAAGTCTGCTCCAGGAGTCAGAAAAGGACCTGATGCCGGGATTCGTAAGACAGGGACAGGGACACTGAGAAGCTCCCACTCAGTGTTCCTGAGGGATGCGCCTAGAAGGAGGATCAAGTCTGCTCCAGGAGTCAGAAGAGGACCTGATGCCTGATTGCGGTTCTGGGCTGATAAAACACAAAAACGTGCGGAGTTCCTAAGCAGAGGCCTGTGCCGTGTTGCCAGTGTCAATTACTATTTGACCGTCTGAACGCAGTTTTGTTATGTTTTCGTCAGAGTTCTTCCTATTGTCAGTTTCCATTTTGCTTTAAGAGGAATAAGCCCCTGCACTGTTCGTCCACCACACCTGCCTCTGTCCTGCCCCTGGGAAGGCGCACATCTGAGGAAGGTGTGGTAGCCGTGCATCATGGTACCTTTCCTTAGAAGCAGGGCAACCAAAGTATTACAGAAAGATGCGGTCGTCACCGAATCCTTAGGGAGTTCATTAAACCAAATAAACGTGCTTTATTCTGAGTTCCGAGGAAAAGGTTTCGATCGTTTAGCTCCAATAGACAAGGTTTGTTAATATAGTCAGACAGCGTTTCCCGTGGGGCCTTGTTATTATTTACAGCTTTCATAGACTCCTGCCTAATTATTATTTATTCCCAGTCCAGTGGCTCTTTATCAGATGTGCATTTTAGCATTTGACTTGGTTGTGAGCACTTGCTTAGTTGGTGGAAGCTCTTCTGTTTGTTGCAAACGTGGACGGGGAGTTCGCTCTTGTTCAAGTTCTACTGCAATTCTTTGTTTCATAACCTACTGCCTAGGTAGGTAATAATAGAAACAAACACAGAAAATGACTGTAATTTTTTCCTGGTGAAATTTCCCTGTTAGCTTCAATCATGCAGAGTGACTAGTGTGAGGTAATGGCTATTACTTTCTTAGAATTATTTGTGTTCTGCAGTGTGTTTTGCTTTAATAAAACTCAGGATATCATTTTGAATATCTCGTTCTTCCGTGTGAGCCTGGTTTTCATCTGGAAACTTCATGTGTTCCATGCGTACTTAGCGCGGAGTAGGCTGGTACCATAGCCGAGGCTAACAGCAGCAACGAAACGTTGAAAAAGTGAACAGGATCTCGAAAATGCTTTTATCACCACCTCCAGATTGCTTTTTTTTTTTTTTTTTTTTGCTTAACTCGTAATATTTCCTTTCTCAAATTTATTTGTCTTATTCATTGAGCACCTGTGTAAATCCTTAGGAAATGGTCAGACACATAGAAATGTCCCCAAAGCCCTTCTTTGTTGTCTTAATTTTATTTTAATGTAATAGAACCGACATAGGTGTAGCCACTGTTTCCACAGTGGTTGTCAGGTGCTCGAATTAATTTTCTCTCGAATCATTGAGCATCGTGGGACTTTAAACCAAGTACATGGAGCTGCAAGCTGCAGGTCTTCTGTCTCTCTAAGTTGATGGACTAATTTCTTTGCACTACAGCAGATGACTTTTCTGATATTTCGATTTTATATTATTGTTTTGTATGGGAGACCTAGACTTAAGACTTGTAGTAGATTACACAACTGAGAGAGAGAGACAGAGAGAGAGAGAGAGAAAGGGAATGTGGTGAGTGAATCATTATAAAAAATTAAATTAAATAGTTTACATTACAAGCAGAGGTAAGAGACACTCAAAACTTGTCACTTCCTTGGGGACTTGGGGCAGTCCAGTGGTTAAGACTCTGTGCTTCTACTGCAGGGGGCTGGGGTTCGATCCCTGGTCGGGGAACTAAGATCCTGCATGCCACGCCTCAGACAAAACCAAACAAACAAATAAAAAAAAAAACAAAACTGGTCACTTCCTAATGGCAGTTTTACGACCTTGTCTTACTCTCTGTGCCCTCCAGGTTGTCCATGTCTGTGGCATCCGGGTGGTGGGAATCCTCGATCACGGTGTGCTGCCTTTCCCAACGCTGCCTGCAGTGGGGTCACACTGGTAGCTAGACATGGGCCGTCGTGGAGTATCTACCCGACGGGGATTGGGACGCCCTTTAAAACATGGTCTATACGTTCAGTGGAAGAGTGTTCAGCCTTTAAAAGGTAGGAAATGCTGCCATATGTGACAACACGTACGAACCTAGGGGACAGTGTGCTAAGTGACCATATCCAGTCACAGAAGGATCAGTACGGGCCCTTCCACTTCAGCGAAGTGTCTCGTGGAGTCAGAGTGAAACAGCATTGCTAGAGGTTGGTGACAGGGGAGGGGGAGATGGGGAGCTGCCCTTGGACAAGTATAAAGTTTCACTTCTACCAGATGGATAAATTCCAGTGATTTGCTGTACGATACGGTGCCTATAACAAGCAACATGGTGTTGTGCACTTATTAGTTTGTTAGGGGGATAGATCTCATGTCAAGTGTCCTTACAATAATAATAATAATACATAGTAAAAATAAAGCTCCCTAGGGGATTCTGGTGTCCAGCGGTGGTTCAGCACATTGGAACCCCCTTCAGGAGTTATAATGAGGGAAGACTTTTTTTTTTAATTTAATTTTTTGTAAATTGAAGTATAATTGATTTATCAATACAGTGTTGTGCCCATCTCTGCTGTACAGCAAAGAGACTCAGTTATAAACATAGAGACATTCTTTTTTTAATATTCTTTTCCATTATGGTTTATCACAGGATATTGAATATAGCTCCCTGTGCTACACAGTAGGGCCTTGTTGTTTATCCGTCCTGTATATAATAGTTTACAACTGCTAACCCCAAACTCCCAGTCAAGGGGGGAAGATTTTCTAGAAAGGGTGACAGCTGAGCGGAGACTTGGGAAGCGCATGTGAGGAATCCAGGCGAAGAAGGACGTCAGCTCTTGGAATTCTACATGGCTTCTGCCGTGGTGCCTGCGGAAGCCTGGAGCCCTGTAGTTTCTCAGTCAACTCTTATAAAATAATAATGATGATAAAGTCATACTACTGTTAAGTGTTTACTAGCATACCCCGAGGCGGGACCATGTATACCAAAAGGAGAAAAAAGAAATAGCAAAACCCCGTTTAGGGGTTCGTGTACTTTGGCTGGGACAGAGAATTGGACTGGGGAGTAGAGATGAATAAGGCTGGGGAGGTTCTCCACACATACAGAGGGCTCTAGAAATGAGAAAATCCTCGCTCAGAACCTGACCCCGCCACGTCTTGTTTCATTGTCACAAATGAGAAATTGAGGCTCCGTATGCTGGTGACTTTCCTGAGACCACGCGGCAGCTAAACGGCCGCCGGAGCTTGTAGGACCAGCCCAGGTCTCAGGAGGCCACACACCGAGTTGTCTTCTCTTGCATCCCTTTCCTGTGAAATGCCTAAGAGCAGTAATCGGCCTGATTGCGTACTCGGTGCATGACAGGTACTGAGTGAACGTCTCCTAAATGACCCGCGGGGGATACCGTCAGAACTGATGTGAAGAGATGCACGTTTGTTTAAACAAACTGCTATCTGAAAAGCGCTTTGCTCTTTGAAGCCTGTTTCCCTCCTCCTTTCAGTTGGATGGCTCTTGCGTTCTCGGTGGGCATTAAAAAGCGGGCAGGGAGGCACGGTGACATACAAACTTCCCGACTGTGTTCCAGGAATGCCGAGGGAGCCTTGGAAGTGTCTCTGGGGGTGAGGACTGTGTGGGGAAGAAGCAAAGGAGCTGGAATCTCCCCCCCCCACACCGCTCACCCCTACTTCAGAAGAACAGCTCCGCTGCTTCATATCGGATTTCTGAGTAGCGTTTAGTGGGGACAAAAGAAAAAGTGTTCTGTTAAAATAACAAAGCTTTGAAAAGGACTGGATTAGTGGGAACAGCAGTGTCGCTGAAATCAGGCAGTCCTGCAGCCAGATGGTCAGTATGGCTTTGGGCAAGCTGAGTCACCTCTCCACTTGAAGAGCATATATAATAATACCTACACGCTGGGGCTTTCGTGAGGATGGAAAGAAATTGGGACGTGAGGCTGCTAGCACTCTGCCTGGTACATGGGAGGTGTTATTTTGAATGGTGACTGTAGCTCTTCTGTGGATATAGCGAAAGTGTTGAACATGTTAACTTTGTCTCCAAACAGTAGCTCCGTGAACCTGATCATCCTTTCCAGTACTTTTCCTAACATCGTAGCTTAGCCTGGCTTGCCTTAAACATGCTCAGAACACTCACATTAGCCCGCAATTGGGCAAAGTCATCTACCCCAAAGCCTGTTTTATAATAACGTGTTGAAAGGTGCGTGTAATTTTTTTTTTTGCTTGCTTTTTGGTACGTTGTATTTCATGTGTGGTGTCTTCAGTTGTTAAAGATAGTGTTTAGTAGTGCGTTAACTCCTAGACTGAGCTAATGGAAACTTTTGATCCCAAACAGAAAATAATAGCAACAATAATAATTTATCTTTTGGGTTTTAGTGGCTCTTCACCTCCTTCTCATGTAAGACTCAAAACAATCCAACTGGGCCAAAGGGCAAACACTGCATTCTCCATTTTCTAGATTAAGAAATTGAAGCCCAAGGAATAAAACGACCCGTTTTTTGAAGTTACTGTCAGTCTCTCTCTCATTTTTCCTCCCTCTGGGTTTCTTAGTTTCAAAGGTGGACTGACTTAAATCTTCTTATCTAGAGAGCCCGTCTCACTTGATTGCCCTGACTAATCCTGACCCAGGAAGTATTTAAATAAATGTCAGGTCCAATTCCATCACTCCAGCATAACCTACAAGGCTTCCTTACTCCGTTTTCCGTTTTGAACGACCTGGAATTTTCCTCAGGCTGTCCTTCTGCCACTGCAGTTCCTCTGTTCCATCAATAGGGCTTCTACACCTGCTGCCACATAGGGCTTCCTCTGTGTTACATGTCTTCGGCTTCATCTTGCAAACTGGGTACAGGTCACTTCCCTATAATGAGACTGAATGTTATGATAATTTTGGATTTAGTCATTTTCCCACCAAGCTGCTTTCCTTCTGTCCTCTTGCTTCTCTGTCCACCACCTTCGTTCTCTCCCACCCATGGACACCTGCCGGGCTAGAACTCCTTTCCCAGCTTTCCTGGGCTACTACACAGCCATGCCTCGCAATAAGATGTCAGATGCGTTCATCATGCGTTGATCTTGGCAGCAGGACCAAACCAGAACACACAATCAGGGTTCGCATTATGCTTAACCCCAGGAAGGTTATTGTTAATACAGCTGGCAGCAACGAGGACCAACATGAGTTACTCATTTATTGAATCAAGAGTTATGGGAAGACTACCCATCCCAGGCAGTGTGTTGTGCACTAGGCAAATCATGTGTAAAAATGTAGTAATTGAAGGCAAACGGGTTCCTCTGAGAAGGAGTCTAGGTGAAATTCACAATGGTTATTTATAGACCTGGAGGCCAAATACTGAAGGGGAGGAGAATGAGGCATTTTAGAGAAACATTTTTCTAGGAAAGAGGAGAGAAAGGACACGAGGAAGGTTACATGAGGTGGTGACGTGCAAGGGGAGGAACAGAGAATGGGGCAGGGTTATGAAGAACTTTGGAAGGGTGGAAACTTGGACTTTGCAAGATGGGGAGGGATTGGTAGAGAGATGTCGTTAGAATCGAAGTTTGGAATCAACACTGGCAAAGACTCTCCTCCTGGCACGTCGGGGAAGATGGATGAAAGAGTGAGTGAGATGAAAGCAAGGGAAAGTGAGTCATAGCCCATCCAAGCACTCACCACCGAGGGGAAGGAACAAACAGCAAGGCTTCGAAAGAACCCAGGACTGGAGAGGCTCAATGAGAGTGAAACCCTTTCTTCCAGTTCCTGTTTGAAAATATAAACAACATGCAAATTCAAGTAAAAAGATTCTTCCTGTCTCGCATTGAGAAACTCTCTGTTTCTTCTGTTGCCGTGACTCACTTGGGGACTGTTCTTACAAAAATGCAGCTTGTAGGGATGGGCAGACCTGTTGGGGAAAAACAAGAGCCTCTCTGGAATGTTGATCCATTCTTTTTTAAAAAAACCTCTCTATTAGTTTAGATTTGAAGGGGAAAATGTCTCAGATATCATAGCCTAACCAGGGTGAGGTACCCAGGACATCTCGAAATAACCCTTAAAGAAGCAATAGAGGATGCTTGATGACTTAGACCACTTTTCTTAACTCAAATCTTACCCCAAAGGGTGCAGAGAAACAGCTCAACTTGGAAAATGGGTGGGATGAGGGATGGTCCCGGTCAGTGAATGCTCCCACAGGAATCATGAAGGATTGGACACTCAGAGTTTGTTTTAGCGAGAGAGTGGGAAAGGAGGAGATGAGGAAAGCAAGTGGCAATAGGTCAAGTCAAAGAATCAAATCCTGTGCTTCAAATAAAATACTTTCATGGAACAAAGTGTCTGCTTGAGAGGCTTACATGGATAAGTTTGGGGGGGTGTTGCCTCAAAAATAAGCTTTCTTTCACAAACCTAAAATCCACACGGAAAATTTTAGATGAGACAGATGAGAAAAATGTAAATTCTCTGATTCTCTGTAAGTTTACAGATGCTGTTGAAGGATTGGTGACCTTTTCTTTCTTTCTTTCTTTTTCTCCTTCCTTCCTTCCTTCCCTCTTTCTTCCTCTCTCTCTCTTTCTCCATTGTCTTGGCTTTGGAACATTTAATCCTGAAATATGTTATAATGAGTTGCATTAAAAGTAAAAAAATTCAGTAAAGTATTTTGACATTCCTAAGGTGTCTATCTTCTGTCTCCTATCAGAAGAATCTGAGGTAATGGTGAGAGTCTGAGGTGAGGTATTTCAAAAGAAAAAAATTAATTCAGTGGTAGAATGTGTGTGTGTGTGTGTGTGTGTGTGTGTGTGTGTGTGTGGAGAGAGAGAGGGAGGATGGTGGGGTTCAGCAGAGTCCTGGCTGTTTTAGGAAATACATCAGTACATTGGGGGCTGTGAGGTCCCTGAACCAAGGGGGTGGACACAAGGCAGATGGTATTTTGAAGAGCATCAAAGCAATACCATTTTATCTGTTCTTTTTTGACCTTGTGCTTATGACTTCTCTGGAAGCAGTCACTCTTAAAAAAAGAAGACATTATTGGAGGAGATAATACTCAGACTTCCCTAATTTTTTTGAAGCCAACGTGATTCAAATATACTTAGCCCTTCCTAAATGCTTTCTATCTCTTAGTAAGTGAAATGAAGCAGTAAAGTTGCAATTGTCAGTGCTTTATACGAGGATGGCTGTGAACTGTTCTGCCGGATTTTCACAGCATATCTGTGTTGCTCTAGCTTCAAATGCAGTTATGTGGCCCACACATGATTAACTTTGGAGACCCCCTGGGAGCCCCATCAAAGCGATACTGAGTCATCCTCCTGAAGAGATGAAACCAGATAGACCAGAGGTCCTAATGACTGTTCAGAACAGACGTGAAATTTATACTGAGGACCATGGACAGAGAACATGGCGGGTCCACATCTGAGCCCCAAATCAAATGTCAGGAAGAAGGTCTGAAACATTGCAATTCCTGTGCTGGCTGTTTCTCACATGGGCAACTCTATAATCCAGGGTAACAGCAGAGAGGCACTTGTTTCACGCTAGTTCAGGATTCTTGTAAGCCTTGCAGGGAAGGTTAGATAGTATCCAGATAGAACACGGGGAGAATTCTCGTGGCATTCAGTGGATTAGAAGATTGTTATCTGCGTATATGATTTTCCTTGTCTATTTATGGGTGAGTTATATTCCTGGAAGAAAGCAGATCTCTCTTATCATTGAATTTGTCTGTATTCACAAGTTTTATTTTCCCAACTAGATTTCAAGATCCCGAGTATGAACAACGCCATATAATACTTTTGTGTTCCTTCATAGCACCCAGTGTAAGGATAGGCACATAGTAGTTGTTAAATAAAATTTTTGGCTAATTGATTAAATTGAAAAGTTGAGTAAATGAATCAGAGACTCAGTTAATTCCCAATTCTGGAAGATTAGACTCTTGTAAATTTGTAAAAGTCTTTCCAGTTGTTTTGATCATGCAGTGAAAGTGAATTGCATATTTTTTTCAGCAGAGTTTGTTTTGCAATCTGAAATTTTTTGGACCTTGCTTTGAAAAAGGTTGAAATGAAAGGCATGGCAGTGAATCAGCAAGTTAAGTAGGTTAACAATTAGTCATAACTTTAATAGATGAGACAATTACTCCATCTCTACCTTTTAAAAATAACCATATTTTTAATTAGATTTTAGTCATAAAGGTCAGAGGTAGGGTAAGTTTAGAAAATCAGAAACACAGACTGTGTTGGCAAAACTGCTTCATCTCATGTGTTAAGTTGGACAGATTAACTAAAACAGATTGTGAGAAACTTTCGTTTCTTAAATGAGTTGCTGATTGCATGATTTTAATGGTCTTTAATGTTTCATGATTAGGTCTCAGAGCTCAAGTTCGTAAGTATCGCTTCCATTTCTTTGTTCCTTAAAACGATCTGTGAAACTTGGTTTACTTGCTCTCCTGCTTTCGCAGAGCACAGTACGGCAAGTGAAAAAACTTGGTGTCTCAGCTTTGACTTGGCTTCTGTGGAACATGTGAATATTCTGCCTCCTGATGCAGCTTTTAGAGCACAGTGAGTTATTCGTTTTGAAAGTACTGATCCAGACCAGAAATAGCGACTTCAGATGATCGTGGCCGTCCTGGCTACCTATTCCTGCATGACACGCTGCTTTAGCACCTGGGGACACGGAACAGCGATCCTTTCGTCCTGCTCATGGCCTTGCAGGTCAGGAGTTCGGCCAGGGCAGAGCTGGGTTGCTGATCTGCGTTCCACGATGACTGGGGCCTCCGGTGGCTTGAGTTGGGTGGGATGGCGAGGCTGGGGCATTGGTGTGAGTTGCTGGTGGGGTTCACTTCCTTAGTTTGTCTCTTTAACACCTTTGCTGGGATGGAACGTCCAGGGGGCCTTCTTCCTTCACCTGTGTGCTGTGTGGATTGGGATGGGTAGAATAGGGCCAGACAGGGATATATTTCCTTTCCCTCCCCTCCCTTCTCCTCCTCTCTCTTCCCCTCTCTCTCTTTCTCTCCTCTTCCTCCCTTCCTTCCTTCCTTTTTTTGGCTGCACTGCACAGGTTGCAGGATCCTAGTTCCCTGACCAGGGGTTGGACCCGGGCCCTTGGCAGTGGAAACGTGGAGTCCTGACCACTGGGCTGCCAGCGGATTCCGCTCTCTCTCTTTCTTCCTAGGACTTTTCCACGTGCTCCCTTGCGTTTCCTCGCAGTATGGGAGCTCGAGAGAGTCAGATGTCTTACGTAGTGCCTGGTGCCCCCAGAAGGAACTTTCCAAAGGAGATAGTACCAAAAGGCCCAAGTGGAAGCTGAGAGACTTCTTAGGACCTGGCTTCTGGGATGTTCTTCTACCTTATTCTACTGGTCAGTCAAGTCACTAAAGCCAGACTAGATTTGAGGGGAAGGAAGGAATAGCCTTGGTGGGGTTTGGTGTGTGCAGACAGGAAGGGAACAATTCGTGACAGCCGTCTTGGAGGTGATCTCCACATGCCTTTATTTTGTATTTCTTATAACAGGACATTTGTTCCCACTTGGAGGCTTTTTTTCTTTTTCTTTTTAAACATTCTGTGTTCTAACTTCCAGTGGTTCTATCTATGGGGCTGTCTATTCAAAGCACCAGAAATCATGAGATTGATATTTTATTGTCATTTCATTTTCTGTTTTGATACCAAGATACTACCTCGAATTGCTTACCTCAGGTTCAAATCCACAAGTGTAAAGCCTATACCCTTGACGTTGGGGAGTTTTAATCTTTGAACTTCTTACATATGCCTTTGTTCTCAGTGGCCCCCTTCAGCAGTTAATACTGTTCCTGTTAGGGTATCTCCAAGGTTAGCACATCCAGTTGTTCTGTACTTAATTCCTTTAATTTTCCAAGTTCAGTGGTGTTCAGCTAAAGTAGGTAGTGATGCAATTATTTGATTCATCTGGATTTTAAACCTATAGAACAGACGTGACCAGATCTTATAATGCCGCACAGCCCCAGTTCGATACTGAGAACGTGTGTGTTGTTTGTAATGATTTTTTTTTTTTTTTAATTGCGGTACGCGGGCCTCTCACTGTTGTGGCCTCTCCCGTTGCGGAGCACAGGCTCCGGACGCGCAGGCTCAGCGGCCATGGCTCACGGGCCCAGCCGCTCCACGGCACGTGGGATCTTCCCAGACCGGGGCACGAACCCATGTCCCCTGCATCGGCAGGTGGACTCTCAACCACTGCGCCGCCAGGGAGGCCCCATGTGATGATTTCTTTTGGCAATTTGAATTAAAATATCACAGTCAGTTGGCTCCAGGGAAAACTCTGAGTCAGTCAGAATTGGTCTCTGGTGCTTTTATATTTCCTTTTAAGGATTTTTCATTTTTCAAGGCATCCCACTTTTAGGCTCTGCAGAGTCCCTAATAGCAGTTCCCACTCATTCCAGTGCAGATCCCTGGAGGAGCTGCCTGTTCTCACTGTAACCATAGATACATGGCGATTCATTATCAAGTTGCTGATAATGAATGGTTTAAATTGGTCTCATCCTGGGGATTCTGAGAATATTGTCTCTTTCCCTTATGGGTGATAGAAAACTCAAATTAACTGAAACCAAAAGGGAGTATATGTACAGGGCTAGGACTAGCTTATTGCATCACTTGAATGAGGCTCAAAAGATGTCAGTAAGACCCATTTCTTGTGTCCAGTTTTTCTAGGTGTCTCCATTGTCAAGCCCTTGTGGTGGCCACATTCTCAACACAATACTCAGAGAACTATTGAACGTCTTTTTCTCCAGTAATTCAAATGGAATCCCCCAGCTGAGCTTCCATGGCTCTGGTTGGTCTGATGTGGGGCTCACATCTGCACTGGTGGCCTGGGATGCAGAAGGCACGGATTGCTTTCGCCTGGTTGTGTTTCACTTCGGGACCTGAGGGCCGGTACTAGCTCCGCCAGAAGCACAAGGGCTCAGAGTAGGGGAGTGGCCTCGCCACAGAGCAAACACCCTGTGGGCCTCTGCCACCAGCGGGGAGGAGCCGGCGGGCTTCAGCACTGGCTACTGTCACAAAATACCCATACTCGCGTCTTTTCTTCCTCTGTCATAACTTTCCTCTTGGTAACGCCAACCCTGCTCCTTCTGCCTTCCCTCGGTGTTGGTGAGTTGTCAAGAAAAAACAAAGCTACGGAGAGGTGGCTGGTGTTCCCTCCACACCTTCGTGTGTCACATTTTTGCGCTGATGGAACACCTTGTGTGCCTCAAGCTCACAAAATACCCTTTCCCAAAGTAGCCCCCTTTTCTCCTGTGCCATCTGCCATTTCTCCTTCTCGGTGTAGCCAGAAGCCGGAAGCTCTCACACGTGTTCATTTACATGTGTAGACTCCTCAGGTTATTCACATTATTATACACTAATTTTTATTTATAATCTTTGGCCCAAAAAGTAGGATTAGGGGAAGGAAACATGGGGAGGAAGAGAAGAGCAAAAATGGTGCAAGTTTAGGGAGTCGAAAGCCATCGCTTGTGTGGGCTGTGGATCACGTGCCTCTATTTCATGGGAATCATATGTGATTCAAGTCCAAACTATTCAGATAATTGGATCAACTCCGAACTTCATTCATTACTTTTATAAATGACAAATAATGATTTTCTTTGGAGGAGGCCTAAGGTAAATATATTTTTGGAGAAAGAGGATGAGGCCATGAGCTGCCTAAATGAGCTTCTTTAATTTGATGTCGTATCAGCTCCCATATTTGGAATTTGTACTCTTAATTAGAAGGAAGGCTATTAAGCCAGGATTTGCATATGAAATTCCATTTTTTAATGTGAAATCCATCTATTTGAGACAATCCTTAAGTTCACAGAAAGATATTATTATAATTGCTGATTATTTAGGGGGGATTATCACATTTTTTTTTTTTTGCTGGACTCCACATCTGGAAAACCAGTATTTCCAGGAAATATATTCTTGGACGAACTAGTAACCGTAGTTTTCTTGCATTCTTAATTGGGTAAAGTAAAAAAGAGACAGCTAGGAAAAATAAAAGCCCACAAACACTAGAAGTATATTGCAGTGAGGGGGTCGAGGCAAACAGACTCTCTGCAGCACGAGTTACGGGATCCGGAGTCTGTGGCAATGCCGGCTGCTGGGAGGGAAGAGTGGACCTGCTGGAGTGGCAGTGACGGCTGCTGGGAGGGAAGAGTGGACCTGCTGGAGTGGCAATGCCGGCAGCTGGGAGGGAAGAGTGGACCTGCTGGAGTGGCAATGCCGGCTGCTGGGAGGGAAGAGTGGACCTGCTGGAGTATCAATGCCGGCAGCTGGGAAGGAAGAGTGGACCTGCTGGAGTGGCAATGCCGGCAGCTGGGAGGGAAGAGTGGACCTGCTGGAGTATCAATGCCGGCAGCTGGGAAGGAAGAGTGGACCTGCTGGAGTGGCAATGCTATCAGCTGGGAGGGAAGAGTGGACCTGCTGGAGTGGCAATGCCGGCTGCTGGGAGGGAAGAGTGGACCTGCTGGAGTGGCAATGCCGGCTGCTGGGAGGGAAGAGTGGACCTGCTGGAGTGGCAATGCCGGCTGCTGGGAGGGAAGAGTGGACCTGCTGGAGTGGCAATGCCGGCTGCTGGGAGGGAAGAGTGGACCTGCTGGGGTCCGCAAGGTGTGTGCTTCCTCTGGCCTCCTGTCCTCGAGGCCCTGCAGTGTTGTCAGTTTTGGTCTGTGGCGCGCTTTGCTCTCTGAACATTCGGTGTAAGCTCGGGATGAGGAGTTACACAGGTGTGTTTGGCAAAGAGTGAAGCGTGAAGCAGAAGCGTACTTTCATTTACTGAACATCTAGCATGTTCTAGGTACTCTGCAGGTGCAGTCCCTAAATCTTTTCCTGCATTCATCATAACAATCCTAAGAAATAAATAGAACTATTACGATCATTTCACAGTTGGAAATCCACAGCTAAGATTAGTTAAAGACCTTGCCCAAGGCAAGTTAGTAGCAGAGCTGTGATGTGAAGTGTGGCCTCTGACTCTAAAACCCACATCTTCTACACTCAGCTTTCTGAGTGTAGCACAGAACGCATGGGCAGCGTTGTGCTTTTCAGCCCAGACATCTTTTTCTGTTTCAGACATCACTAGTGGCTTTGCTTTCTGTGGCCTGGGCTGACGTAGTGTCTTCCCTTTCCAGGATCCAAAGCATGTCCAGCTAGTTTCTTTTAGCAGCAGACACAGCTTTTGTCCTATCTCTTCATGGATCCTTCAGATTGAACTCTTTTCTCGTCTTCTGTTTTTATATTACAGGAAACCTAGTGACACCTTCTTTGTCCTCTGCCCAAAATGTGATAGCCACCATGTGATTGTATACCAGTGACGAAGCCATACAGGCTCAATGGCGTCACCTTTATGGGACAGATTATGTCTGTATCTGTATCTGTATCTGTGTCTCTATCTCTGTCTGTACCTCTGTCTGTGTCTGTATCTGTGTCTCTGTCAGTATCTGTACCTCTGTCTGTGTCTGCATCTGTGTCTCTGTCTCTGTCTGTACCTCTGTCTGTGTCTGCATCTGTATCTCTGTCAGTATCTGTACCTCTGTCTGTGTCTGTATCTGTGTCTCTGTCTCTGTCTGTACCTCTGTCTGTGTCTGCATCTGTATCTCTGTCAGTATCTGTATCTCTATATGTGTCTGTATCTGTATCTCTGTCAGTATCTGTATCTCTGTCTGTGTCTGCATCTGTATCTCTGTCAGTATCTGTATCTCTGTATGTGTCTGTATCTGTGTCTCTATCTCTGTCTGTACCTCTGTCTGTGTCTGCATCTGTATCTCTATCTTCCTACTTTGGTTACCAGCACCACCATAGTCCCGTAAGTAATGGAAGCTTGTTTATACTTGTTCTTTGTTTCTTGCATTAAAATCATCCCTACCCTTCTCGCATCCCTACCCGGTGACCCACATAAGTTCTCTGAGCCTCTCTTCCCTCACATAATTCAAGGAGTATAATAGTATTCCTACAGATAACCTCTGTCTCACAGAATTATTGAGAGGATTAAACAAGACAGTCCATGTGAAGTGCATAGCAGAGTCTGGCATATGGTGAGAGTGGTAGCTGTGGTTGGTATTATCTCCATTGGGTTTTGATGTAGAAACTGAGTTGCTGAGAGTCCCTGCCTGGTGCTCCTTTCACTGTCGAGTCCAGCCTCCTTTATCACTCAGGGTAGCTCACGCATTCCAAGCTGCCAAAGCTGACTTTGCAATTCCTGTTGTCACCCTTAGGATGAGAAACCCTTCCTTCCTGGATGCACATCTTATTCAGTTTGTAAAATGTATCAAGAGTATGTGTGTAAGAAACACAGTATACACCACAGTACCCAACAGGCTACCAGCAACATGGGAAATTAAGGATGAACTAAGAGAGGAAACATCTCTCCTAGGACACAGTTATTCCCCGAAGTCACAGGATGTGAGCGCTCCTGTAGTACCTTGTGTAAACCGTGACTCTCTCCTTTCTCCCGCAATGTACCACGTGCGTTTATGTCCCAGCAGATGTTCTGGTCGCCATATTGTGACTATAGTGACCTGAACAAAACTCTGTTTATTGGAACTTCCCTATTCTGTGCGGTAGGAAGGGACACCTGAGTGAGGCTTTCAACTAGCCACCTCAAGTAACAGTAGCTGCCCCAACTGTCTTCCAAAATACGTGGCCCAGTTCCCTGCAGGATGTTTGCTTCTTCCAGTGGAATAGGCCCATTAAGGGCCAGAACTAATTTTCTTTTTTTGGAAAAATGGAAGAGAGAGAATACTTTCTGGGGGAAAGAGAGGAGAAAATAGATATTCAGCTACAGGATGGAGCAGGCTTGGAGAGGAACACCTATTTTGCAGCGATACAGGGAGCTTTTGCTGTTACAATGTATGGCCTGATCCTTCCTCTCCACTTTTCCTCTAAAATAGTAATTCGACTCTATATTACTTGGTAATGTGTGGTAGGAATGGATTCTTCTTTTTTTTTTTTTGCGGTACGCGGGCCTCTCACTGCTGCCGCCTCTCCTGTTGCAGAGCACAGGCTCCGAACGCACAGGCTCAGCGGCCATGGCTCACGGGCCCAGGCGTTCCGCGGCACGCAGGATCCTCCCGGACCGGGGCACGAACCCGCGTCCCCTGCATCGGCAGGCGGACTCTCAACCACTGCGCCACCAGGGAAGCCCAGAATGGATTCTTTATGGTGAATATGAGGATGTACAAGTCCTGCTTCAAGGTAGGAGAGAGGTAGAAATCAGATTGCCCATTGGGAAGGCCAACTTGTGAGCAACACAAGTTTTCTGATGTAATGAAGTTTGTAATCCAGGTAACTTGATGGCATCGATGCCCCAGGATGAAAAGAGAAACACATATTTACGGCCAGATCAATATGTTGTGATCTTTGTTCTCTAAGACGTTCTAGAATAGCCAGTACAAACTGCACTCACATGTCAGATTGTCCTTTGAAAGCATCACCAGTGTTCCAGGCAGTCACACAATGAAAGTCAGGCCAGACATCTAGGAGTCATACTCACCTCCTGCTTTTTGCTCAGACCCAACATCCAGTTAATCCGTAAATCCTACTGGCTCTACTTTCAACACTGATCCTGAGAATTCACCATTTCTGTCCCGGGTCCTGTATTTCCAGAGACTCTCCCAGTAACGTGTGGGATTTTCTAGTTTGTTTCCCATCAAATCTCCTGGTTTCTGTTCTTGTCCTCCTCCATTCTGTCTCCACTTGACTTAAAATATTTGAAACATTTAAATCAGATCACATGATTCTCTTGAAAACTTCCAGTGGTTTCCCAGCACTGAGGACCTATGTTGTCTGGCGTAATCTGACCACACCTGATTCTCTGCCTCGTTTGTGGTCAATCTCCCACTTGTGCTCTTGACTCCACTCACACCGGCCTCTTCCTTCTCTTTCTTACAGCTGTAAAGCCCATCCTACCTTGGGGGCTTTGCCCTTGCTGTTCCCTCTGTCTGGAGGACCCCTCTCCTCAATCTTTGTGGAGAGAAGCCTGTTCCAATGTCACCTCCTCAAAGAAGCGGTCTCTGGCCATTCTATAGAAAATTGTCCCCTCTGGGCCCTGGTAACTACTCTCCTCTCTTGCTTTATTTTTGCTTAAATTTTTAATTTTGAACTAATTTTAGATTTAGAGAAAAGTTGTGAAAACAACGCAAAGGGTTCCCTTCTACCCCTTACCCTTCTTTCCTTAATATTAACACATTACATAGCCCCAGTACAGTAATCACAAACAGACCAATTGACATTGTTGTATCACTTACTAAATTGCAGGTCTCCCTCAGATTTCACCAATTTTTCACTAACATTCTTTTGTTGTTCGAGGACCCTGCTTTCTTTTTGTCATAGCACCTGTCACCATCTGACGTTATATTATTTGGTCATTTTTATTTGTTTGTTTTCCATCTTCCCACCAGCATGTAAGCTCTGGAAGGGTATTGATGAATTTGTCTCTGGTTTACCACTGGGTCCTCAATGTTGAGGAAATTACCTAGTATGTAGAAGGTGCACAATATTTGTTGAACGAAGGAATAGATAAATGCTCCTGGAAGGCAGATCTGCTATGGCCTGGGTATGGTTTTATTACTTCGTGCATCTTGATAAGAAACAAATGCCCGTGAAAGTGGAAAGGGAGTGATGTTAGAAAGGATAGTTCTGCTTTTGTTAGAAGCTGCGTACTTTTCACCACTTTTGTACGTTTTTACTGTCCATCAAATATTAGTACCTGTTGATGAAGGATGACAGTGTTCGAGTAAATTCTGGATTCCTGGATTCCACCAATCGATGTGTTCCCTGGATTCCCGGATTCCACCAATCGACTGTGACACTAATTACAATTTATAGCGTTTGCTAAACAATCCTGAAGAGATCGCCCACACAGTGGAAGAAAAAATTGCTTCTGGGCATAAATTGTTGTTTACCCGTCTTGAGCTATTCCTGTGATCAGTGTACACTTGGGTGTCTGTCTGTAGCGACACGAAAGTGTGGCCCCTTAACAACCTTATATCACTGAGCATTGTCAGAAGGTTCTTCGGCTTAAATTTGGCATTTGCTTGTTGCGGAGTTCAAAAAGTCATCTGAAATTTGATCATGACTTCTGGCAAATGGAATGGTTTCTTTTTCTTTCTTATTCTCTGTAAGTTAAGGAAAACAGAAAACTTTCTAGTATAAAGTTGAAAGATACCGTTCAATGTGACTTACATTCAGAAAGTCAGCTCTTGATGGTAAAAAAAAAAAAAAAATGCAATGGCTTTTGTACAGAAAGACACATGAGAACAAAACAAGAAACAAATGCCTTTCTGTAAAGGAGACACACCAAAGTTATAGTGGAGAAGTTTACTTTTCTTCACTAGAAGAACATGAATCACTTCACAAAATCTGCTATTTAAATCGTATCAAATTTAAGATTTCTTTCTTTGGGGTTAGAAGAAGAATTTTAGACATTTCCTTATGAGAAGAAGAATTATTTGCGTAACCGCTCTCAGTTTGTTCACTCAGGCTTTGTTACATAAAGAAGTTACCCTAAGGTAAACTGTGAAGCCACTTGTACTAATTATTGTTTAAACATGTACTGATTCACAGTCAAAAAGGAGATTCAACAGTTTAAAGGAAACTGGTAAAAAATGTTCCTAATAAACATCTCTTAATTGGATACGTGTTGCTTTGCTTGAAGATTGTATAGTCGTGCTTGTAAATGATTGAACCTGCGATTTCTACCCCCTGGGACGAGCATCTCAGGCTTTCCCACTTCTCCAGGCTCCTAGCAGGGCTCAGCAGCAAGGGTGGGTGTGATGGCGGTGGTGGAGAAGGAAGCCATACAAATGACTGTGTCCAGGGGATTGGAAAGTTGCCTTGGCAAACCCTACATAAGACTTGTAGGTGGACTGTCCTTGTTGGTGGGGGGTCCCCCAATATTTCCTCCACCAGAAGAAAACCCGTTCTCGGTGTCCTGCTCTGTATTTGGTCCCAATTGTTGACTTGACCTTGGCTTTGTTTCTAGTCCTACACCCAGCACCTACTCATGTCCATCTCATCTTGAAAGCGTCTTCCCAGAATCTGCCATCTTTTTCTTGCCTCCTTCATCCCCGCTCGCCTTGAATCTGTGCTTCCCAAATTTGCCTGTGAGAAGAATTGCTCCTGGCACTTACTAAATTTATGAATCGCTGAGTTCCACTCCAAGCCTGTTGAATCGGAATTGTTAAAGGAAGGCTATCAAGAATGAGTGTTTTCAAAAGGACCCAAGGTGACTCTACCAGGCAAGTGGGAGAATTAGAGAAAAAAGCCACTGTCTGTGTTCTTGCCTGGGTCGTGGCAGTCTTTTAGCCAGTTTCCAGCTCCAGCCAGTTCTCTAAACAGCAGCTGAAGCGGGCCTATTAAAATGGTGGGTCAGACACTCCACTACCTCATGGTTTCCTATCTTCTGAGTTAGTCACATGCTCCTCAGGATAACGTCCAAAGCCAACTCCCAGTGTCTCTGATCTACTCTCTTTTCCCTCTCCTCCTTGTACACTCTGGACACACAGCACTTCTTCCACAAATCCAGTTTCAGGGCCTTTGCGTTTCCTCTTTCTGCTACTTGGAATGTATCCTCGCGGATATCTGCTTGGCTCGTTCCTTTATTTCCATTCAGATTGGACTCAACTCTCCCCTCTTCAGAGAGGCCACTCTAAATGAAACAACCATGGCTCACCAGGATTCTATCCTGTGTCTAATTTATTTTTATTCATAGAATATAAGAACCCGACATATTATTATAGTCGATATCAACGTTGTTGTTATTTTGTGTATTTCCCCTAATGGAAAGTAAGCTCTGTGAGGGCAGGAACTATCTTTTAAAATGTGTATTGCCAGGATATAGTATGGTTCCTTGACTCTAGTTGGCTCTCAGGGTGTGTTTGCCCAACTATTCGGTGAGTAGGAAGATCAGTGAATAAATGCATGAGTGAAGAAGAGATTTGGAGCATGTTCAGACTTTTCTCACTGGCTCATTAAGTAGAAGTGATAGACATGGAAGAGAGGAGAGAAACAGGGGATGACAGAAGACCACCATAGTTCTGGTTGAATTGCCTTTTATGATTGAACAGAACAGAGTTTTGTGGGGGACAGAAGAAACGATAGGCAGGAGGACTTGCTCACTTACCCAGAGAAGCTTCCATGGTAGAAAAGTTCCACCTGCAGTCTGGAGTTTGGCAGGTTTGAAGTTTGAAGTCCCATTGACCGTGAGCGTCCTTCCTGAAGCGGGCTGTCGGGTGAGGACGCTCAGAGGACGGTGCAGTACCACAAACTGCGTGGCTTAAACAGCAGAAATTTGTTTTCTCACAATTTTGGAGGCTAGAAGCCCAAGATCAAGGTGTCAGCTGGGTTGGTTTCTTCTGAGGCCTCTCTCCTTGGCTTGTAGGTGACTGTCTTCTCCTTCTGTCTTTATGTGGTCTTTCCTCTGTGTCACTCTATTTAGACTAATTCACATGCATACATGTAAGAGACATGTATAATGCCCGTAACATGTGAGAACTACCGGCACATTTTCCCCAATAAACAAGGTGCCGGTATAAAGTTGCTTGAATATTTACAAAATCGAAGACTTTTCTCTTTGTTTTCTCCACATCCTGTTCCTGTTTGTATTTGCATGTACTATTATTATTTACCTCAGGTGAATTAGTTGAGATGCACCCATATGAATTTCTCTTAAATACGACTCAAGAAATTACGATGGGTACAGTGAATTATTGTAAGACATGGGATGCAACTCTACAGTGTTCTGAAATTTACTCTCGTATTTTTCGTACTGGAAAACTAGTGATGCCCTTAGTGAAGCCTGGGCAGGTGTGGGGCAGTGGCTCTCAAAGTATGCTCCATGCGGCACCGCAGGGGCAGCTGTAGTCCTTCTCAAGACATCTGCAGGGTATTTGTTAGGTCAAAACTATTTCCATAGTACCTAGATTACGTTTGGCTTTCTTAGTCTCTTGACATTTTTCCTGGTGGGTGCGAAAGCAGTGGTGAGTCAAGGCAATGGCACCAAACTGATCCAGTAGTCACTGAAAACTCAACACTGTCCATTTGCAGTAAAAAAAAAAAAAAAAAAAAAAAAAAAAAATTCGCCAGTTTTACTGAAGAGCGTCCTCGATAACACAGTGATAATTACTAAGTTTATTAACTCTCAATTTTGACTCCTTTTAAAAAATGCTTTGTTTGACTAAATGGGAAAGCATCTCTGCTACATTTCCAAGTATGATGGTTGTCTAAAGTAAAAGCACTTGAGTGAATGAGTGAGCTGTGAGCTAGATTAGTAACTTTTTTAATGGATCACAATTTTTACTTGAAATAACAGCTGAGAGATAGACTTTGGATATTCAGATTTGTGTATTTGAGAGTTGTTTTTTTTTAAAATGAACAGAGTGATCCTGTCACTTCAAGGGAAACACCTGACAGTATTTGATATTAATGATAAAATTCGAGTTTTCAGATTTTGACCTTTGACACTTTCTCAGTATTTAACAGCTTAGCTGATGGGCTTGTTAATTACAATTAACAATGTAACTGTTGATATTGAAGGATAAAATATGTCAATATTTGGAAGATCTGTATAACTCAATAAACCAATGTTTTCTAAATGGCCAGTGCATGATGTTGCAAAGTCACGAGTGACTAAATGATACATTCAGAGTGCAGGTAGACCAGTGAATTTTAAAGGATCCGTAACAGAGTGTGAAAGCTCTTTAATATTGCTTCAGGTTCTGCATAGCAGCTAACCTTGAATAAACTACTGCTTGTTGAGTTTTGGTGAAGTATCAAATATGAGTATTCACGATGGTTTAGAAAAGCTGTTAAAATACTCCTCCCTTTTCCAGCCACTTATTTATGTGTGGATGGATTTTCTTCATACACTTCAGCCAAAACAATATATCAGATTGAATGCAGAAGCAGATACGAGAATTTGGCTGTCTGTATTCTGCCAGCTATTAAGAAAATTTGGAAAATTATAAGACAGTGTTAATCTTCTCACTAAACTATTTTGGGGGGAACATAGTTACATTTCATAAAACTATGTTATTTATACTAACATATACTTGGTTTGTCGTTATTTGAAAGTGAGTACAAAAACATACTTTAAAATTCTCAGTATCAACTTTCAGTAAGATAAATACTGATAAATGTAACTCACATAATTTGAGACCCTCTGATTTTTAAAGGCACTAAATGTCTTAAGAGCAGCATGCTGAAGAACCCTTGATATAATCTACTGTCTTGTGTGCGCTGTAGGTCTGGGCACTTTGGTTCTTTCATGGTCCTGATTCCTTGTCAAGCTGGCTCAGTACTGAGCTGGTCGTTCTGGCGTCTCTTCCTCACCCACATGTCAGACTGCTGTGAGTGTTCACGGCTAAAACCAAAACCAAAAGCGACAGTCTGATGGTTTCCCACCTCAACTATCTTATTTGATCAGTTATGCTGTTTTACACTATTTTTGTTTTTATATTGATCATCTCATTTATTCAACACATTCACTCTCGTTCAAACTACACATCAGACATAACGTTAAGTACTTAGGATATAAGGTGAGGAAGACAGATACTGTTACTAAGATCTTTACTTCTAATGGGGGAGATGGGTAATAAAGTAACAGTCAGTGTACAGTATGATTCATACTGTTAGAAAAGACGTAGGATGCTAGGAGCCCAGAGGAGGGGAATCCGTAGCAGGTGACGAGAGAAGGCGTTCCCAAAGCAGTAATGCCAGAGATGAGTCTTTAGGGCAGAGAGGAGTTGCTAGGCGGAGGCTTTGCTCACTCACATCTCCGGAGGCTGGTGGCAGCTGGCACTTAGGTAGAGCGTTTGGCTGAGACACCTTTATGTGGCCTCTGCATGTGTCCTGGGCCTCCTTAGAATGTGGTGGCTGGGCTGTAGTGCCCTGAGACAGAGAGTCAGGCAGAAGCTGTGTACCCTTTTATGACCCAGCCTTGGGTGTCATGCAGCATTTGTCTCCCACCAAATTCCATTCTTTGAAATAGAATTTTGAAATTCACAAGGCCCTTTGATATCAAGGAGTGGGAAAATACACCCCACTTCTTTCTGATGGAGTGTCCTCTGGACTAGAAGTACTGCTGTGGACAATTTTCTGAAAATACAGTCTGTCCTTTGTCGACACAATTCCCACCCCTCTTACATGCAAAATAAACTCACACCCTCCTCGAGACGTCTGAGAACTCACCTCGTTATGGCATCAGGCTCAGGGTCGTGGTCCAGGATCCTATCGTTTAAATCACGTCCAAGTGCGTGAGGTTCTGCAGTTGCAGTTCCATGAGTAAAATCCTCGAAGACAGTTTTTCTCATTCTGAAGACCTGTGAGCAGAGGGGGCAAGTTATCTGCTGCCCACACGCTCAACCTACAAATGGTGTGACAGGCATAGGGTAAGTGCTACAGACACCCCCATTCAAAAAGGAAGACTTTCTTCAATCCCTGGTCAGTATCAGCTGTGAAATCCATCTGGGCACATTTATGATTTCCTTGATTAGGGCTTAGTCCTCCACTCCAGAACTCGTTCTCCATAGCTCTTAGCTCTGTCCTCTGAATAATCTTCCCCCTTCAGTGAGAATTGTCCTGTGTTTGCAGCTGAGTAATGTCCTCAGCCTGTTACCTGCACATAATATTCAAGGCTCAAATACCCTCTTTTAACATTTTTTGCAACGTCTCTGGCCCTTCTAGTCCAGAAGATGTTGATGCAGAGGGAAGAGCACAGGCTGGGGTGGATGAACTGAAGGGTGGAGGGGTGAATCGGTGGAAGAGAGCTTAAGAGCCTGCACATTTGCCCATAAGTAGTATACAGAAATGTCCATTTCTGCCACGTACTCTCTTTTGCTATCACTTTCCTGAAAGTATATTTACTGCTTTAAAATATCTGGGGCTGTGATCAGGGGAGGTATGTTTATAGTCTACAGTAGTTGTAAAGTTCATCTTAGTTGAAATTTGACTGCCAGATGCTATCACGTGGGTGCTCTCTTAGTATTTCTAAATTGTCCTCTGGACACAGAGGATTTTCCAGAGGATTTTAACTGCTTTATACCCATTATATGTGTGTTTCACTTCCCAAATTGACATTGAATTTTATAGGAGGCCTGTTTAGAAGGATACATAAATAGTATTTTCAAGTAAGATGATGCTGCAGTTTATTAGATTTGAATCCCAGTTGTCAAATACTGTTTCTGTCTGAAGATTACAACTCTTGAAATCTAGTACAACTTGTACTAACAACCTACGTTTTCCGGGGGAGTACAAATTCTGTAAATAGACTGTATAAGAGTAACAAGGACAATTTGACATTAGGCACCTGAAAATACATTTAAAAGTTTTTCTTTTATTCTAAAGTTTTATGGGTGTATAGCCTTAAGCTTGCAGACGTTTGTGACTGTATTATTGTTTTTTGAAATCAATAACTTGACCTGGTTCAGAAAAGTTCGTTTTTTCCAAAGCATTTTTTCTAAGATGTCTTAGATTGCAAGTTCATAAAGTATCATTGCCCTTAAGAGTCCTTCTGTTAATAGCTATCCAGTTTTTTTTTAAGTCAAAATGTTGAGTAAAAGAAAAAGCTGAAAACCACCAGATATTTTATTCCCCCCAATTAGTCATCCCATGGAAAAGCTCTAGGTTATGACTAATGCATTGCAGTGCTGCAACAGATCACTTCATATAAGGTACACAAGGATGCGAATAAAAAAGAGGAAAAACAGGGGAGATGAAAGAACCAAATTAGAGACAGATGGTAATTGAACACTGAGGTACCTTTCATTCAGCTCGATTTAAGCAACGTTTTTATTGAGCATTTGCTCTATTTGCTGAGCTTTTACAACTGAAAAGGATGTGGTCCTTGCCTTTTAGGAGGTTGTGAACTGTTGTGAGGATGTCGGGTGGATGTTATCATTCTGTGTAATTAGTGCAGGAATCACGCATGCCATGAAAAGATCACTCCTAGTGATGGATTCAGGGAGGTTTTTGTTCTATTTAATTAATTTATTTATATTTTGGCTGCCTTGGGTCTTCGTTGCTGCGCGCGGGCTTTCTCTAGTTGTGGCGAGTGGGGGCTACTCTTTGTTGCAGTGCGCGGGCTTCTCATTGCGGTAGCTTCTCTTGTTGCGGAGCGCGGGCTCTAGGCACGCGGGCTTCAGTAGTTGTGGCGCACGGGCTTCAGTAGTTGTGGCTCGCAGGCTCAGTAGTTGTGGCTCGCGGGCTCTAGAGCACAGGTTCAGTAGTTGTGGCAGCACGGGCTTAGTTGCTCTGCGGCATGTGGGATCTTCCTGGACCAGGGCCTGAACCCGTGTCCCCTGCATTGGCAGGCGGATTCTTAACCACTGTGCCACCAGGGAAGCCCCCTGGGAGTTTTTTGAGAGGAGACAGAATTTAAGGTTGATGGCAAATAATGCATCTGATTTGCGCAGGCATTCCACGCATATACAAGAGGTGAGAAGAAAAGGCAGGAGGACACAAAAATGTAGGATATCTTCTGGAAAGGCTGAATACCTGATTTTGTTGAAAGGGAGAAATAGTAGGGAATGAACTAGAATGACGTGTTGTAACTAGATCTTAACATGATCTGGAATGACGAAGAAAATTACCTTTTTTTTTTTTCTGTGGGACCTAGGATGTTATTGAAGAATTTGGGGAAGCTATGATGCATAATCTGATGGTAAGTTTTAAGAATATATCTCTGACAGCTCTGTGAGTGATAGTTTTTTAGAATTGATAACATGGGGTTAAGTTTTCTACAGTCAGAGATTTGATCTGATTTACGTGTGTATTTTTAGAATGCCAAGAGGATTGTTCTGTGCATAGTTTTGCAGAGTGTTGATAAATTTACTTTGAATAAATAATGGAGAAAAAGGCTAAGCTCTATTTATCTGCTCTATTTCAATACCTACTTACTTATGAATGTAATTATAAAGATTGTAGAATATCTAAAAGTTATGAAAGTTCAACATCTTAAACTTGGGAAGTGTCACCATGTCACAACAACATGGCTTTTGTCTGTCTTTAATTTAGCTATATTGGGATGGGCAAACTTTTTCTTAAGAGTCAGAGTATATATTTCAGAATTTGTAAGCCATATGGCCATAACTACTCAGTTGTAGTGTCTTATTTAAGAAGAAGGATTTTGAAGCCAAACTAGCCCTGGGCTCTCTTAATTGCTTTGTACCTCAGTTTTCTTATCTATAAAGCAGGGATAGTCACTGCTCATGGGACAGCTGTGAGGTTTAAAATGAGTTAATATGTGTAAAGTGCTTACGTTGTTATTATTGCTTTTGTTTTATTAACAATTCCTATTATATATAGTGGGGGTGTATGGATAAGACAACTTGTTTTTAAATTCACAAGATCAAGAAGAGCCACATTTAGGATTCCATGCAGGCACTACTGCGTGTCCCCTCTTGGTCTTGGACCAAGATTACTTTTATTCTGTTAGGAATACTAGCATGTAATTACGAGGAAAATGCTCACTGAAATCGCAAAATGCAAAATAATAATCCTAATCAATTCCCACAAGGAGAAATGCAAACTGTTACTAAATATATAAAATATTCAATTGTACTATTAATCACAGAAATAAAGATAAATATAGCAACGAGCTACCATGTCATTTAAAAAAAAGTGATACTGGGGCTTCCCTGGTGGCGCAGTGGTTGAGACTCCCCCTCCGATGCAGGGGACACAGGTTCGTGCCCTGGTCCGGGAAGATCCCACATGCCGCGGAGCGGCTGGGCCCGTGAGCCATGGCCGCTGAGCCTGCGCGTCCGGAGCCTGTGCTCCGCAACGGGAGAAGCCACAGCAGTGACAGGCCCGCGTACCGCAAAAAAAAAAAAAAAAAAAAAAAAAAAAAAAGTGATACCAGTATGTGGTTATAATTGGAGAAGTTATAGCTTGGTTTAGTTTTTAAGCCCAGTCCTGACGGGAATGTAAATGTATCACCTATCCAGAGGCAACTTGAGAATTGAAATTGAGACAATTTGAAAATCTGTATCAACCTTAAAACATGAAAAAAAATCTTTGTAATATTTAATATTATGTAACCATGAAAGTTTATAAAAGGAAAAATTTTATTTAAAATTGCCGCCAAGAAAGACTCAATTTATCATAAATAGTGTGTATAATAAAATTCAGTTATTGTAAGAAATAGTATAAGAGCATATGCCCAGAAAAAGCATAGAATGATTTAGAGTGTTTATTATTGAGGAGTGAAGTGTTTGTGTTTCTTTCCTTTCCTTTGCCTAACTGTCTATTTCTTCTTCTCTACTTAGTGTATAAGTAATGTAAACTGTTAGGAGGCTGTTGCTATGGTCTAGACCAGGAGTTATAATATTTTCTGTAAAGGGCCAGATAGTAAGTATTTTTGGCTTCGCGGATCATACAATATCTGCTGTAACTACTCTGACTTTGTAGTCCAAAAGCAGCCTTAGACAATCCAATAAAACTTGACTCACAAAGACAGGCAGTGGGTGGGATTTAGTCTATGGCCCATAGTTTGCCAGTTCGAGGTCCAGACAAGAGATAACAGGTGCTTGACTGTAAAAGCAACACTTAGATTAGAAAGGTAGGAATATTACCAGAGGTATTTCAGAGATATGGCCCCTGTGGAATTCACAGGTCTTGAAGACAATCTGTAAAGCTGAAGAAAAGGGGAGAGTTAACTGTGACTTTTAAGTTTCAAATTTAGACGCCAGCTTGGAAGGATATTGAGTGGTGCTATCAGTCAGCATAGGGAACTCAGGAAAAGGACCAGGTCTTCGAAGGACAGGATAGAGTCAACTTGCAGCGTGGTGAATGACATGCTCAGTTTGCAGGAAGGCATTTGCCGGTGTGGACCCGGTGTAGGGATGTAGTGAGGTGTGGAGCTGAGGATGTAGAAGCATCAGCTCATCAGCGATCACTTGATCACGGACACCATGGAAATCGATGAGTTGCTGGCATTTAAAGAAATAAACTCATAGGGGCTTTAGGAAGCCCACATTCGATCTCTGAAGATTCCCCAAAGTATGTAGAATGATCTGGATCATTCACCATAATCTACCCTCCCCCCTCCTCACTCTGGAAACAGAGTTAGTTACCCGCCCACCTCCACCTCCAAATTCAAGGCTAGCGTCCGCTTGAATTTCATTAGCAGAGAATGCAAAAGAACTCCCTGGGAAGTGCTGATACTACCTTGCTAGTCCACAAAAGCTAAGTGCTACAACCAGATCAGACATAAAAGCTGCCTGTTTTTAGGATTTTGTCCTAGGAAGCCAACCTACTGCTGAATAACTGTTAGAAGCAGACGGAAGCTGTTTCCATTTCAAGAAATTTATGATAATATATCTTGCCCTATTAAGGAGTTAATTAAAGGTGGCATTTTTGTTTTCGTCCATAAAAAAAAAATGTATGTAACTCAGGTCTCTTGTTGACTCTCACTCAGGCAGTTGAATAGAAATGGGTATCCTGTTGGGTGGTATAGTGGTTTTAAAAACAAAACTGAACCAACAAACAGAAAGAAAAACTTGCAGGGAATTTACGTCTCTCTTCTCTTTGGAGCTGCCTTCTCAGTTTTATTATTATTATTATCATTATTATGCAGAGATGTAGTTATTTAAATAAATAATTTTTGATGCCAAGTTTAAATGTTGCCATAGGAAAATTATCTTGATATTTTGGCCTCAGTGAAAAAATGGGAAATGGGAAAGGGATCTAGGGCAAATTTTCAATAATATGGATTGTTCCCCCTTCCACACAGTGCGAAAGTTGCAGTGGTTGCCAGCGGCACTAAAACAGTCAGACCACTTTCAGAAATTCAGTCACCTCTTAAACACTTAGAGGCTGAATTGAGTGAAAACCGGTTTTCAGAACAGTTTCCAAGGAAGTAGAAAGTTTCCACACCCTACATCTTGTACTAAAAGAAATGGAAACTGGGCTCCGTCTGCCAAAAAGTCTGAATTGTTGTGTCACACGCTGCTGAACATTATAATCAGTAATAAAAATGGGAACATGCTTGATGCTATATTAAAATGCACTTCGAAAAGCTTAGCCTAATAATATTTTTTGGATTTATTTTATTTCATTTTTTTGCAATGCTGACAATGTTTCCACACTCGCAATAACAATAAGAAAAACAAGAGAGGGGAAAAATAAATGAAATTGAAATAGAGAATCAGTGTATTGAATCAGCGTACTGAAAAAAACTGCTTTTTCTTTCCCCTCAGAAATCACTTGGAAAGATCCTAGTATTGTCTATCTAATAAGCCAAAGACTAGGAGGAGACATTTTAGTTTTTATTTTTTCTGATTATGAACATAATAAATGCTCATATAAAAATTCAAATGATTCAGAAAAGTATAGGAAGAAAGTAAAAATTACTCCAGATTTCTCAGAGATAACCACTGTTAATGTTTCCAGATATAATTCTAGACATCTAACTGCATGTACGTGTGTATAAATATTTAGTTTATATATAATATTGTGTATACATAATTTTACAGAAATGGCTGCACACTTTGGGCTTTGTTTATCCAACTTTTTTTTTAATTGAATGAATGATTCTTTAAATTCTATAATGGTTTACAATTCTCAAAAAATTTCACACACATGATTTCATATAATCCCATAATATTTCCCTACTCCTATCTTGCCCCTCCCACTTTCCCTCTCTCCACTGGTAGTCACCAGTTAGTTCTCTGTATCTGTGAGTTTGTTTCTGTTTTGCTATATACATTTGTTTGTTTTATTTTTTAGATTCCACATATAAGTGATATCATACAGCATTTGTCTTTCTCTGTCCGACTTACTTCACTTAGCATAATATTCTCTAGGTCCATCCACGTTGCTGCAAATGGCAGAATTTCATTAGTTTTTCTTATGGCTGAGTAATATTCCATTTTGTGTTTATACCACATCTTTTTGATCCATTCGTCTGTTGATGGACTCCTGGGTTGCTTCCACATCTTGACTATTGTCAACAGTGCTGCTGTGAACATTGGGGTGCATGCATCTTTTCCAATTAGTGTTTTCCTTTTTTTCTGGGTATATACCTAGGAGTAGAATTGCCGGGTCATATGGCAGTTCTATGTTTAGTTTTTTTGAGGAACCTGCATACTGTTTTCCAAAGGAGCTGCACCAACTTACATTCTCACCAACAGGGTTCAAGGGTTCCCTTTTCTCCACAACCTTGCCAACCTTTGTTACTTGTAGACATTTTGATGATAGTCATTCTGACAGGTGTGAGGTGATATGTCATTGTAGTTTTGATTTACATTTCTCTAGTAATTAGCAGTGTTGAACATCTTTTCATGTGCCCGTTAGCCATCTGTATGTCGTTTTTGGAAAAACGTCTGTTCGGTTCTTCTGCCCATTTTTAAATCAGGTGGTTTGTTTTTTTGATGTTGAGTTGTCTGAGTTGTTTATATACATTGGATATTAACCCCTTATCGGTCATATCATTTGCAAATATTTTCTCCCATTTAGTAGGTCTTTTTGTTTTGTCACTGGTTTCCTTTGTTGTGCAAAAGCTTTTAAGTTTAATTAGGTCCCATTTGTTTATTTTTGCTTTTATTTTCTTTAGGAGATGGATCCAAAAAAAATGTTGCTGTGGTTTATGTGAAAGAGTATTCTGCCTATGTTTTCCTCTAGGAGTTATATAGTGTCTGGTCTTACATGTAGGTTTTTAATCCATTTTGAGTTTATTTATTTATTTATCTTTTAATTTACTTATTTATTTTTGGCTGCATTGGGTCTTCGTTGCAGTGCGCGGGCTTCTCACTGCGGTGGCTTCTCTTGTTGCAGAGCATGGGCTCTAGGCACGCGGGCTCAGTAGTTGCAGCTCGCGGGCTCTAGAGCGCAGGCTCAGTAGTTGTGGTGCGCGGGCTTAGTTGCTCCACAGCATGTGGGATCTTCCTGAACCAGGCTCAAACCCTTGTCCCCTGCATTGGCAGGCAGATTCTTAACCACTGTGCCACCAGGGAAGTCCCTTGAGTTTATTTTTGTATATGTTATTAGAGAATGTTCTAATTTCATTCTTTTACATGTAGCTGTTCAGTTTTCCCAGCACCACTTATTGAAGAGACTGTCTTTTCTCCACTGTATCTTCTTGCCTCCTTTGTCATAGATTAATTGATCATTAGTGTATAGGTTTATTTCTGGGCTCTCTATTCTGTTCCATTGACCTCTGTGTCTGTTTTTGTGCCAATACCCACTTTTTTATTCAACAATATCTAGTTGATACTTCTCCAAGTCCATAAATGTGGATGTACTACTTGATTCTTGGTTTTATTATTTTATTTATTCTGTTACATGGACGTGACACTGTTTAGTTACTCTTGTGGTCCTTTTGATTGTTTCCAGTTCTTTGCTCTTTGAAGAGCGCTTGCATGAACACTTGTCGTCTGATCATCTTATTACCATAAATCCCCAGAATCAGAACTCATTCATTTATTCCTTTGTTCAGCGAGCATTTATAGAGTGCCTACATTATTGGTGGGTATTGACTTAAGCACAGGGGATTTCAGGGGTAAAAACACAACTTTGTCTTGTAGAGTTTACATTTTCAGGAGCAAGAAACAGATCATAAATAAGCAAACAAATGAATAATCAATTCAGATTATGTGTTATGGCAAAAATAATGTGGAGTGATGCTCTAAAACATGGTGGTCTCGTTTAGGTGGAGCGACCAGGAGGATATCAGTGATGAGGGAATATCTGAGCTGAGGTCTGAATGTCAAAATGTGTCCTGCTGTATAAAGATCTGGAGCAGCACGTTACAAGCAGAGGGAGACACGGGTGCAAAACTCTTGAGGTAGAAAAGATCTTGTCATTTCAAAGGACGGAAGGAAAGCCAGAATGTCTGGAAGTCTGTGGACTCATGGAGAGAGTGTCAGGTTAGTAAGAGTGAGATGCATGTCAGGGCCATTCATGTGAGACATTGCAGCCAGGATAAGGTGTTAAGACTAAAGTCTTACTGCATTGGGAAGCTGCTGGAGGGTTTTAGGCAAGAAAAAAAAAAGTGGTATGGTAGGATTATGAGTTAAAAAAGATCATTCTGTGGGCTATGGGAGGTTTGGGGGCTGGTGAGAGCAGGACAGTCAGTCAGAGTATATTTCAGAAATCCCAGGGAGAGGTAAGGAAGAAGGAGCTTTTTAGGGGTGGGGTTATATATACAGAATTCTGTGTAAATCATGTTACACTTGAAGTGCCTCTTAGACAAAATTGTAGATATACATTAAGCTGTTGGAGATCTGAAATTGGAGCTTAGGACAACTGTAAGTAGTAGAGAAATGAATTGGGAAGCCATCAGCATATGGGGAGTGTTAAAGGCCTGGAGCTGGAGATGTAACTTAGGAAGAAAGTACAGAAGGAGAAAAGCAGCGGGATGGGGATCCATCTCTGGAGCACTCACAGGTCTGCCGGCTGCGCCGAGTCCGGGAACCAGTCGGGGAGGCTAAGCCGCAGCAGCCGTGGGCGAGGAGGAAAGCTGGGAGAGTGGGGCCCCGAGCCAAGCGGAGACAGCACTGCAACAGCTGCAGAGCTGTAAGCGGGCCGAAATCCTGCTCTGGCCTGAGTCCAGTGCACACTCAGCAAAGTGACCACTGTATTTGGGCACACAGAGGTTACTGGTGACCTTTGGGAGGGCAGTTTGAATGGATGGGTGGAGACAGAAGCCTGGTCAACGTGGGCTGGGGAGCAAATGGGTTCTGAGAATGTGGACAGTTTTCTCAGGAAGTTTACTTTGAAGGGGAGAGAAAATGTCAGTGGATGGATGTGGAAGTAAGATGAAGAAACTTTTTTTTTTTTTTGTGGTACGTGGGCCTCTCACTGTTGTGGCCTCTCCCGTTGCGGAGCACAGGCTCCAGACGTGCAGGCTCAGCGGCCATGGCTCACGGGCCTGGCTGCTCCGCGGCACGTGGGATCTTCCTGGACCCGGGCACGATCCCGCATCCCCTGCATCGGCAGGCGGACTCCCAACCACTGCGCCACCAGAGAAGCCCTGAAGAAACTTTTTAAAACAGAATATTCTGAGCATGTTTAAATTCTGATGGGAATGATCCTGTAGAGAGAAAGAAATTAATAATGCAAGAGAGGTAAATTAAAATCAAGGAACCTCATTCTTTTTTTTATCTTAATTTTTTATAGAGTAATTTTTATTTTTTATTTTATTTATTTTTTAGTTGGAGTTGATTTACAATGTTGTGTTAGTTTCAGGTGTACAGCAAAGTGAATCAGTTATACATACACATATATCCAGTCTTTTTCAGATCCTTTTCCCATATAGGTTATTACAGAGTATCGAGTAGAGTTCCCTGTGCTATACAGTAGTTCCTTGTCATTTATCTGTTTTATAAATAATAGTGTATATATGTCAGTCCCAACCTCCTAATTTATCCCTCCCCAACCCCTTTCCCCTTTGCTAACCATAAGTTTGTTTTGTATGACTGTGAGTCTATTTCTGTTTTGTAAATAAGTTCATTTCTATCATTTTTTTAGATTCCACATACAAGTGATACCATATGATATTTGTCTTTCTCTGTCTGACTTACTTCGCTTAGTATGATCATCTCTAGGTCCATCCATGCTGCTGCAAGTGGCATGATTGCATTCTTTCTGTAAGGAGCCTCATTCTTGATTAGACAAGAAAAAGTGGGATCCAGGGAGCAGTGGCAGGGTTGGCTGAAGGAGACCCCTGTTGTGCAGGAAGGATGGTAGGCAATGTCCATGCAGACACGAGTAGGTCATTAGCCTTGTGGTGGGTCTATAAGGGAGTCCTCAAAATACACCTATTTTCTCAATAGAGGAAAGATTACCAGTTAAGAATATCGTGAGAGGAAAAAGTAGTGGAAGCTGAGGCAGTAAGAGAAAGTATAAAACGGTTGTTTCAGAAAACCCTAGGCATGTGTAATAAGATTGTCAATCAGTGTTTAGTGCCCACACTGAGAGGTGGTTATTAATTTAAGGGAAGACTAGAAAGCATGGCTATACCTATTTTTTCTCCATCTCTGTGCAGCTGCATGGGCACAAGTCTGGGATAAAGAAATAGCCTTAACAGGTTTAACTAGTCTGGGGTTTTCTTAGGTGAGTCCGGCAGAGAGAAAAAGATGTGAGGGGCTGAAGGTGTTGGCAAAGTAGTGGACCATGGAATCTAGGCTGGATAAGGTGGAAAATGTGGAGGTGAGAGAGTGATATATAGGCTATCATATGATATATATGTGCCCCCCAAATTCATACACTGAAGCCCTAATGCCCAGCACCTCAGATTGTGACTGCATTTGGAGATCGGATCCTTAAAGTGGTAATTAAGTGAAAGTGAAGTCGTTAAAGTGGGCCCTAGTCCAAAAGGACCGGTGTCCTTATAAGTAGAGGGGATTCGGACACACACACACACACAGAGGGACGACCCCATGAAGACAGACAGAGAAGACGACCATCTACAAGCCAAGGAGAGAGGCCTCAGGAGAAACTGACCCCACTGACACCTTGATCTAGGACTTCTAGCCTCTAGAAACGTGAGAAAACAAAACTCTGTTGTTTCAGCCACCCAGTGGTACTCTGTAGTCATGGTAGCACTAACAAACTAATACAAAAAGGTATCATGAATATCATAGAAAAGAAGTTGGGTCAACAAATTATATGTTCAGCTGACCACAGAGAATAGTTGGCAAGGGAAGCCAGCTAAGCTTGGAGAATGGGAGGTGGCAGTGGGGAAGCCGGATGCTTAAAGCAAGGTGATGCAGGTGGTGAGGTTGCTGGTGATGACAAAACCCAGGGTGCGACTCTGGCAGTGCTCAAGGTGGGCTGGGGAGAAGGTCACGGGAAGAAGGGAGCAGAGACGGAGAGGACAGGGTATTGGGAAAGCCCTTCACGCGGATGCTGAAATCACCCACCAGGGTGGCAGGAGTAGGAACGAGGAGGGAAAGAGTGAATTAGTGAAGAAAATATCCCACAAGTGAGAGAGAGAGAGCACAGCCAGGATATCCTAGATGATGATATTGACAAAGGCAGGGGATATGGTCTGGTTGCCTTCACTTCAAAGGAGGGAGGAGGGCAAAGAGGAAGAGATGGTGGGGAACAAAGAAAGAACGGGATGACTTCACCTCTAGACCCTGAGCAAAAATTGGCCTTCAGTGAGAAGACCGCCAAGGAGACAGTGTCCCTCTGGAGGGGGACCTCCAGGTTCACTCAGGAGAAGAAGGGGAAGGAACGGATGAGAATCAGAGTTGAGGAAACAGAGGAATTTGCTTATTCTGGGCCATGAGTTCCACGTGCAAGACAGAGTGATACTAAAATGGATTATGAGAACTACTAATTTATTTATTTTTATTAAAAAATTTTTTTCTCCCAGTTTTATTGAGATGTAATTGACATACAACACTGTAGAAGTGTAAGGCATACAGCATAATGATCTGACTTACGTACGTCATGAAACGATGACCGCAGAAAGTTCAGTGAACATCCATCCTCTCATACGGATGCAACATTAAGAAAGGAAAAGAATTTCTTTGTAACGAGCTCTTAGGATTTGCTCCCTTAAACGCTTTCATATATAACATCCAACCGTGTTCATTGTTTTCATCATGTTGTGTGTTAAAACCACTCTCACTCGAATCTAGATACACCGAACTCACTTTTCCAGTCTCCGTTCAGATGGAGAGTGACTCTCTGAGGTGCCGCCTCTTTGGTTTTGAAGCCGCAGAGGGAAGTGCGTGTCTGGGTTGGTGCAGGATGCACCGCTCACCATGGAAAAAGCAGACAAGCACAGATGGCTTCACGTGATCCAGACTCACAGGAGGTCATTCCCGAGGAAACAGCCAGCCTGCTGGACTGGGGAAGAGCCACTGTCAGGTCTGTTTATCCTGACCAGGGGGACTTTCTGTCTCCCCCTATAAATCCCAGGTGGAAAACCCCAACTGAAGAAGCTGATGTGTTTCATACACAAGCCACGTGGGACCGGCTTTATGATGACCGGGATATTCACCCAGTGAATACACTCATTTCCCAGGTCACGGTAAACACTGTGGTTAAGGGGGCTCCTTTCACACGGGCGCCCTGTGTACCTTATGGTTGCAAAACTGAAAGCAGTCTGGGAAGCCTTATCCAGTTTGCTCTCTCAGCTTCCCCGTTGTGGGTCTTACAGACGCTAATAAAAACAATAGGTTTATTAACAAGAGTTTAGGAGGGGGCAGAGGGGAGAGTCAAAGGACTCTTCCAACAAGGTAGCAATTTTAAAAGGGTTCTTCAGAAATAAGGTAAATAAAGTGAGTATTGATAGGAGTGAAACAAAGAGGAAACAGAGAGGGAAGTGTCATGGGACTCATCCCATGGGGGTGGACGTTTTTAGATGGTCATTAAGGAATGAGATGAATAAAACGAACATTGATGGGGTTAACACAAAGTTTTATTATAGCACCAAAGGTTGGGTGGGCCAAAGCGACACCCTGCTGGTGCCCAAATGTAAAAGGGCTCCAGACAAGCTGGAAGGTAGAGATTGCTGTGAGAAATCTGAGGAGCCGTCGCTTGGGGCAAAGGGTCAGGCCGGTTAATCAAGCTAAAGGTGGACAAAAGTGCCAGGGTCCCTCGGCTCGGCCCCTCTCTGGGGACCCAGAGTCTTTTGCACAAGATGGCTGAAATGGTCTGAGGGTGGAGAAGAGAAGTTTCCAGGAGTCCTTAATACAGGAGTCCCAGGAACTGTGGTGCCAAAACCCATCGGTGGAGGCTGGACTCTGCTGCAGTTAGACTGAGAGAGCGTTAGAGTGTGAGCGTGGATAGGATTATGAAAGCTGGGAGGTTTAAGCAATGTTACGTAAAGAAGTGGTGTCACGTTGTTTGCGAATCGATGTTATGTCTGCCTGGGGAACACTTCCTCAACCTAATATTGTAAAACCAAGATGTGTTGAAATCTTAAGGAAGGCCACAGTGAGGAACGTAAGGGTTGGTGGAATTAAGGTAAGAGTTTGTAGGAGAATTGGTATGTGTGAACAGGCTTTCTGTACTGTGGTTTCTTTACCTATTTGTGTGATGGGGATGGAGACTGTGTCTGGATGGAGAACGTTTCCCCACCTAGTACTGTAAAACAGAAGGCTATAAATCTGCCCTTCGACTGACATTAATTGGACATGCTTAATGGGAACCAGTAAGATTGCCTGAGCCCACACAGTATAGACTAGAAATTGGGGTGCTGGTGGAGACAGATCGCGCGTGTGATGGCCCTCTAGACCGGGGCTTATGGTAAGAACCTGCGATCACCTCCCATCGAGGACTTCCGGTCCTCTGCACCAGAGCATTTCCATTTGAGGGACATTTACTACCTTGCTGTCTGACATTATTGCTGGAAGCTACTGCTAAGACTGACATAAAATGATCTTAAAACCTGAAACACCCACATCGTCTTGGGTGATGTCAGAGACACGCTGTCGAATGAGGGTGGCAGTACCCAAAAGAGTTCCATAAGCAAATGGAAATGGTTTGTACAGGGTGGTGCTCCCTGGCGAGTGTGAGGAGGGATAATCCCTAGCAGGAAGCCTCTTTTTCTCCAGGACTGACTCTGGAACCGTGGGAGGAGCTGCTGGATTGGGAGAAGGCAAACACAGAACACCTTGGTGGGCTGAATTGCGCACTGTTTTCCTAGCACTGATGGGAGGATTGAACAGTGGTAAGAGCCCCTCTGTTTGGGTTTTTACTCATGAGCAGCAGTAGCCAATGGCCTGGCCGTGAGGTCAGACAGACAGCAATTGGAAACCTGGCCTATTGAAAGGATGCCTGAATGGGGCACGGCCCTATGGGAATTTGGGGGATGCCCTAAAGTAGAACATGACAATGCCCATCAGAAGAACCCTCTTCCAGTTTTGGAAGGTGATTGGAAACGACGAGCAGCTATCGCCATGTGCTTGCTTAAGGTGGCTGGCCCCCCAGATCCATGAATTAAGTGGACGTCGGAGTCTGCAGCAATGCAAAGACGGGCTGGATCTAGACATATTCCTCTTGTTCCTTCTGAGGCGCAAAATGCTAACAGGAGCTGTTCTGTCTGCCAGCAAAAGAGAGAGAGATGGCAGGCGGCTGTGCAGGACATTCCCAGGTGGGAAGACCCTGAGCACAGCTGGCCAGCGAGACCGATGCAGGAAGCCCCGAGGGGCTCCAAGTGGGGCCTGAGAGGAAGAGGCACGGGCTCTAGACTGGGCTTTGCTTCCCCGGCAGTCGATGCAATGCTCCGTGTGCCACAGAACAACTGGAGCAGAACGTAGTGTATCCACGTGGATGGCTCAGCGACCCCTCTTCAGACGAAGGAACTCACTGTATAGCTGTCGACTGAAGAAAAATGCACAATGTGAGAGATGTGAGTTCAGTTTTATTGGGGGCTAAAACGGGGACTATAGCCCGGGAGACAGTGTTTCAGATAGTTCTAAGAAACTGCTCCAGAGAGGTGGGGTAGAAGGTCGGTGTCATATCTGACGTTAGTGAAGGGAGCGGGTAGGCTCAGGCGAGCACACGTGTTGGCAGAGCCTGGCTGCCGGTCACGAGGAGCAGACGTCACCGTGAAGGATTTCAGTGCTTTTCTAGATATGAGGAGATGCAAGACCTGGGCTCCTAAAATCTTCTCCTGAAAATATCTGACTCTCTGAAGGCCTGTTCTGCCAGTTTCTCCCAGAGCACAGAGCGCCTCATTCCTGGTCTCCACCCTGAGCTCCTTTCAGGGGGATGTTGAAGGTCAGCGGCTGCAGCGGCTCCTGATTTAATCCTCGTGGAGGCAGATGGCAAGTGTCAGTCTGTGGTTGGCGCAGCCGATAATGTCCGACCCTGGGCACAGGGATCCCCTTGCAGCCGATAATGTCCGACCCTGGGCACAGGGATCCCTCCTCAGGCTGGGCCTGGCAGTTAAACATGTCGTCCAAACAAGGGGAGATACAAGCATGAAGGGCTGGCTTACACGCCTTCGTGAGTGTGTGCTCACACTCAGCATGAGCACGGGTGGGGCTCAAGGAGTGTCCGTCCCCACGGGATAGATTCCTCTTTTTTTTTCTGGTGGATCTGGGAAGAGCAGGTGAGGAAGGGGCTGCTCTACTTCCTTTCCCACATCACCTCCGCTTTTCAACATTCCCCCTGCTCGCTGCAGTGGCCACAGGATCAGCGCTGCAACTACAAGGGCTGGAAGAAGGGATGACTCCGAAGCGAGGAATAGTAGCTGTTTTTAACCTTTATATCACACTTCCTGAGGGCCTGATGGGGTAGGATGTACCTTCATCCCATCTGCCAAATAGGGATCAGCAGTGAATTCATCTGTATTGCCTGGGGTAAAAATCGCCCACTAGGTGAACCTCTGTAAGCTCTGTCACCCACTCTGTGTGGACAGGGGTGGACCGAGGGGGAGGGGCTTGCTAGGATAGTATTGCTGCCTGCTGTCTAGTCCGGCACAGGGGCTGAGCCCAGCATCCCTCCCAAAGGTGGAAAAGATTGGGGATAAATGGAGAGAAGGGAACGTAGCAGCTGGGAATAAGAGAATAAATAAACGAGTTATGTTATGGAAGGAGGGCAATCCAATATTAAGTAACGTCTCAAAAGAGGTTCAGGGTAAGAGATGATATTGTCTCTTAGCTCTGTTATGCCAGACACCTGAAGGGGTGAAACCATATGTTACTGAAACCACTCCTGCTTTTGGAACCTGACAAGCTGGATAGAAACCTGTGTCCGCATCCTGGGAGACATTTCATATGATGCGAGGAGGGACTGGATAGTTATTCATGACTGACTGGAATTCTAGTAGTGTGCCATTTTCCTGTGACTTTTATGATTGTTTTCCTGTAAGAGATCTGTGTTCGAAGACCGGGGGTAGATTTTGTGATTTTTATGTGTGTGTGTGTATATATATATATATATATATATATATATATATATATATATATATATATATATATATATATATATCTTGATCTTTGCCCCACTTCTGGCTCAGAGCTCTTATAACCCTTCGAATGTCCTAAGTGAGAAAGGCCCTAAAGGGAGTGAAATACTGGAGATTAAAATCTCAGAAGTCAAGAAATCGGGGATACCGATTACATGTAGAATATGGTCTTGGATAGTAGAGGCGAACATCATACGTGGGGAGGAGATGAAAACAGTTTTCGAGTAGAGTGTTGATAGCTTGGGGTGTTAGTCGATTCTTGCCGTGGTAGCAAACAACCTCAGTATCTCAGAGGTGTATAAAAATGCAAACCTCTTTTGCTCACGTCAGGATGAAGTTGGCTGTGACCTGGTTCTGCTGGGCTCGGCTGCATGTACAAGCCCACCAAGCAGCCCCATTTAGGATATGCTGTTCTGATGCTGGGGGACAAGAGCAAAGAGGCAGAATCACAGTAGAAGCTGATTAAAGGTTCAGCCTATATGCAGGGAACCCTAGTCACTAACATTTCAGTGGCCAAAGCAAGTGGCATGGCCTATCCCAAATCAGTGGTGTAGAAGTACATTTTGCCCGTAGGGAATCATGGTGAATGAATAATGCATCTGCCATAGTTGCTAGCTTGGATACTGGGGTTACCCCAAATGTTATGGGCTCTTGTTAAGAAGAGAAAGATTGTAAACCAGTTGCTAAAGCTCAAGGAGATAATCATTACAATAGCTAGAAATGTCTGGGTAATAGGTCATGTTAATATAAAAAACTGAGAAGGACAGTGGCCAGACTTTGGCATTTTTATGCTTTGTATCCTCTTATGAGACTATATCCTTCAACTAAAGACCAGGTAAGTGGTTCAGCAAAGCAAAATAAATGTAGTGAACTGGATACAGATCTGTAAAAGCTCATTACATAGACTGTTTTCCTTTTTCAGCAATTTCTTTCTAAAAAAATCCTCATAATCCCACTACCTTTCCTGTTGATAAACGTGCAGGAGTGAGATGCCAGTCCGTGGAGCGAGCTGGAAACTCCTCATGTCTACAGTCAAAAGCTTGGCTCACTTCCTGCATTTCTTCTTGTATTTAATTAGACACTAAAGATATAGAGACATTATTTTCTTGGAAAGTCTGGCGAGTTGCATGACTAAGCCTTAATTAAAACAAGGACCTGGTTCTGCTTCTGCTGTGTCCTGGGAGAAAGTACCCATGGAACCTCTTGATAAGTCTCTCTTCAGAAACACATAACTCCAGCTTCTTACAGAGGAGTGAGAAGTAAAAACGTGTACCCACTCCTGCATTTCGTTTTCTCTGGATTTGTTGCAATCATAGGAAAGGGAATATTGTTTGATGTTATTCTGCTTGATGTTCATGAAAATAGCTCACATTTATTGAGCTTAGAACCAGCCACTTCTCTGTACATAGATTACTTAACTGAATACTCATAATGACAGCACTAGAAAGCAAGTGTTATTATCTGACTCATTTTATAATTGAGTAAAGCATGAAAAGGCTAAGCATAAATTGCACAAGTTGCATATGGAATAAAGTAATGGAATCAGGGTTCAATCTATGTAGTGTGGCTCAAAAATCTGAATGAACCAATAGAATATACCTGTGATTCTCAGACTGTGCTGACACACGCTGGGTTATTATAGATAACTGATGGGGTTATTTTAATTTTTCTACAGAATCATCTCTTAGATATCATGTAGATTACTATATCCAAGTCATTTTAACTAACTACTCAATAAATTGAATTTTTAGGTATTTCTTTTGGCCTCAGCGCGTCATGTAACAGTTCCTGAGACGCTGAGAGTGTTGTGAACTGAGGATGTTTGGGAGCCTCTGTAGTATCCTGTCTCCACACGCTAGCTACTGCAGTGTGTAGTAAGATTCCAGACATCTCTCTCTGATTGGCCACTGACATCTTGTGCATCTGAAGCTTTGTCGTTCTAATTATTGCTTTCTATTAAAATTGTTAGTGTTCTTTCATCTTTACTCTTTCTTTCATCATTACTGTTAGCATTATTATTTTGAGTAGTGGTTATCATATTTAGAAATATGCTTGGCTAAAAAATTATAAAGAGGTTTGTCTTCTTTGTTTTGTGCACTCCGGGAACCTGAATATTGAATCTAGTAGAAAGGGTCCACCAGATCTAGGTATTCAAATTTTCAGGTGTAAGAAATTTTAACTCAGGACTTTCTATCAAGATGAAAAAGAATGTGTTGAGATTAGCCAACCACAGTGTTTGTAATGGGAACTATATATATAGTTTAGTATACAAGTTTATATTTGAGAAATATTCTCGAATTCCTAAAGAAAGTTCTGGTACTAAAATTGGTTTTCTAGTACGGGTCTTCAGTTCCACCTCCCCCCGCCCCCAACTGTAGTGATAATTCTTAACCTGTGTAGTTATAGAGATAGTTCAGGTTGGGACTGAAATTTTCCTCTACATTTTTGGAATCTACTCTGATGGTCAACTTGGTCTTGTACAATACCCATTTCTTGCTGCAGGACATGTTTTTAGCCACTGAAACATTCTTAATCTTTGCTTATGCATTTATTCAAGGCATAAATTCATCATTGAATTCCTAGTATTGATTAACCATGTTCTTTGGAAGGTTTTCTTTTATATGATATTCTCTGCTAATGCCTATTACAGAAAACGACAGGACAAAGCTCTGTTTTTCTGCTTCTCTCACCTGATCCCTCTGGGGTTTCCTTTTCTCTGAAGTAATAATAATTAGCAAGCCAAGGCAACGAGAGTCATGTTTAAAATCTTTTCAGTTGCGGTATATCGCTCTGCTTGGCACCTGCCAGTCAAATGGATGCTGCATTCCTCAGCAGCATGGCTTGACTTGTCAAGAGGCTTGAAATACGAGCCTTTACCTGACTCTTCACTGAGTAGTAGTAGCTAGAATCTTCCTGCCCAGGAACCTGTCTAGATTTGGGTGACTTTGCTGACATACGGAAGTGTTATGCTCTGAACATATGCTGCCCCAAATTCATCTGTTGTAGCCCTAACCCCCAAGGTGATTGGCATTTGGAGATGAGGCCATTAGGATTAGATGAGGTCATAAAGGTGGGGCCCTAATGATGGGATTAGTGCCCTTACAAGAAAAGACACCAGAGCACCCTCCCCTGCAACTGCCCCCAGCAAGAAAGCAGCCATCTGCAAGCCAGGAAGAGAACTCTCATCAGAATCCGATTATACTGGCACTCAGAGCTCAGACTTCCAGACTCCAGAACTGTGAGAAAATAAACTTCTGTTAAGTTACCCAGTCTGTCGTATTTCCTTATGGCAGATCTAGCTGAGCAGTAAAAGTAGGCACTCAGAATTTGTGGTTGCTTGTTTGATTGATGGTCAGCATCTGAATATCTTGTCAAGTAGTTTCTTTTAACTCAGCCTGACAAACGGTGGGCACTATGAATTCAGTAAGATAAGGTCAGAAGAGTCTCTGCAAAGCATCAACTGATTTCTGTCTGAAACAGACAGATCCTGCAATCTCTTTTTCATTGGTCTAACGAAAGAGAAGAGAAACTCGGTCACCAATCGACATCTTAGAGTGAATTCGCAAAAGAAGTGTAGACAAGCAGTGTAGACTTCTACTGCTCAGGAAATTGACCACACTTGCTGCCAGAGCTCCTGACTCAGCCGTGAGTGAACTGTAGCTGGTCTGTGACCGCCTAGGGAAGTTTCAGACATTGCTCCGGATGTTAGAACATGCCTGAATCGTGTTAATGATTGTAGCAGCAAGGACTGTAAACAAGCACAATCATATGAAGCCTAAAAAGCAGAATGTGCTGGCATGACAGATGCTTCACTGCATTTTATGCTGAAATGAATATAATTTTGTTAATTTGGGGGAATGACTGTATGAGTGAAGTTTCCGTTTTTTTAAATGTTTTTGACATGTTGAAAATTTTCTAAAAGATGAGCTTGTTTGTAGTAGGTTTGGTGAATATTAACCGAGAATGGAAAGCAAACTTTAGCATGCCAGTAATCCTGCTTCTTCTGTACAAAGTGGAAAAATAAGCCCTGTGGCTTATTTCATACTCTGCTGTGCTTGTGAGTTGAGACAAAGTGTCACCTAAGTACTGATATAACTTCCTGTGTGTTACAGCGCTATTGAGAGCTTACTCCTGAGGTTCTTCACCGCATTCGTGTAAACAAGCTCTTCATTAACATGTGAAGGCTTATTTTCGGCCTTACAAAATGTGTCAATTTATTAATTTCATATTTCCCGTTGTTACCATTTTGACAGATCTTTCTGTCCCTGTTTCCTGTTCATGTTCTATTTTTCATATTTAATACTTTAAGGTATTTTTTTTGGATGGGGGTTGTGTCTCAAAATCTGTTTCAGGTAGAAGAGAGCCACCCAGTATTGGTCCTGATGCTGACTTATGGTAACAATATTGTATAAGTATCCAAGCTCCTGAAATGTTGATCTCATAGGTCTGGGATATGGTCTAGGGATCTCCCCATATATGTATTTTTAAAAAGCTCCCCATTTCATCTTGATGTGCAGGCAAACATAAGGACCACCGAAATGGAGAAGTTATAGCTGATGACCAAGCCCACAGTTTGATACTGTAGAATGCTTGCCCTGTGAAGCAAAGTTGAATTCCTTTAAAAGGTATGTAGTTTTCAATAAGGCATATCTCCTCTTGGCCTGAGGGTCTTCATTTATGGAATCACACATTTGCACTGTCTCTAAGAACTGATGAACTTGTAATGCAAACAGATTTCTTTTAGTTCTGAATGAGTTAGATAGGTTCTCCATTATGCCTTTATGAGCAGTTTTAGTCTTTGCTGTGTTTAGGATGACTCTGGTTAGCATGATCATACAATTTATCCTTGGGGAAATTATATCATCTACTGTCTAGTCAAGAGATTTCTTCTTCTTCGCATGGCACCATGTAGGGCTCTTTAAAGTATTTACGTTTGCATCGAGGCCACACTTACTTCCTCATTAGGCCGCTGATTGGCTCGGACCAGTGTCATCTCTGTCATTGAGACAGTGACCCAAAATATTCAGCCTACTGATCCTAGGCTGATTACCTTGCCTTTATATTAGAAATGTGTAGGGATAGCACATGCTGTAATCTCTTGATTGAGAATTAATAAGCTGATGAATTCTGAGTACTTCTTACACGCTAGGCACTGAGAAGGCAAAAAGGTGATACAAATCAGTCTAGTCATCATTTCACGGCAATGAAGAAGAAAGACTTGGTACTGACTACAGAAGAACAGAGGAAGGGTATTAAAATAGGTCTACAGAATTAAAGAAAGCCTCTGGTGGAAGTGACGCCTGGGCATTGTCTTGAAGTGATGAGTCAGAATTAGCCAGGAATGGGTGAGTGGAAGGGTGTTCCAGGCAGGGGAGGACAGCAGCAGAAGCAGAGTCACGGAGGTCTCAGGTCACGGTGTGCTTCTTGAGACTGAAGAGACTTCAGTTTGTTTGAACATCAAATATGAACAGGGAGAAAATGAATTTTGTTTGCTTGAGAGTTTAGAATTAGACAGTGAAGTACAGTGACGTACAATGGCTGTACGTCATAAGAAAATGCCTAGCCCGGGTAAAACGAAGGTGCAGAATCTGGATCCAAACGTAGTCTGTTTGACTTTAAACTTGGAATTTTGCCACTAGATGTTACATGGCATGAGATACAATAATTGGAGAACCTCTGCTCACTTTGTGGGCAGATGGGACACGTGATGTCGGCGTGGGTTAAGATTGAGTTATCGTTTGACTCTGTCAGTCCTTCCGTAATAAACCGTTGTGTCTGATTATACATTGGGAGATATATCGACACAGATGGAGGTAAACTAGTTACATTCCTTAAAGGTTTCTCTTGAATAGGCATGCTTATAAATGACATCCATTGTAAGCTCTTGGAGGCCAGTGGTATCTTATTTCTGTTTCTGTGTCTCTGGTGACTTGCCCAGTGCTAGGATATAGCGATGACTTAGTTCATGTTATTTGGATGAATGTGATGAACAGGATGAAGGAGCTAAATGAGGACAGAGGAGCTGAGTTACATGAGATCTTCTTAAACATATGCCCATCACAAGAGTGCATTGATCTCGTATACAGTTAAGATTGAAATAGGGGGAAAAGGCACTTTAATAAGACATTTCAGACTATGCTTTCTGAAAGATGTGTTGGTACCTGGTAAGAAGGGATGGGGGCAGGAACAGAGACGGAGGGACACAAATAACATGAGCTGCCATTGATACTGGATAATTTTCAGTTATTTTATGCTAGAAACCAAAACATCTCTGAAGTGGGCTGCTGTAGTTTGAGAATCAGACCTCTCGTCCTACAAGAATCATCGAGAGTGGCCCCACCAGGGAGAAGTGTAACACTAGCTGGGAGGAGTGTAATTACAGAAAATCAGAAGTCCCCTAGAGTCCCAGTGACTGCTGAGTCCTTTATAGCAACTGATGAACATCTTGCTGTCAGATCAAATTTATTGATCACTCAAACATGGCATTCTAGTTGCTCCTTTTCCTCTGATGCCTGCTTACCTCTCCCCATTCTTTATTTGTATTGGATTTTTTTTTTTTTGGAGAATATATATTACAGGAGACATCTGTAAAAGCAAGAAGGTGATTAATAATGCACACCGACTGAAATGAGGCTGCAGCCCCATTCATGCTGATGTGGAGAGACCAGAAGTTTTCATTGCCAGTGGTCTTGCCTGGTTGTGCTGGGAAATTAAAACCAAACCTTAGATATTTGGAAATGATTTGGTTAGAGACAGGTGAAAGTGTCTGGTTATTCTAGATGCTCTGTGGCTTTCAGGTTGAGTCTCTGATAGCCAATGCACGTTCAGACAGCATATTTCAGGATTCTGCAAGGGCCAAGTCTGTGCTTCATCTAAGCAGAGACATGGCTTCAGACTTTGGGAATGAAGAACCGTAAGGTCACACAATGTGCTCTCCAAGTGCAAAGATGCGAATTGGATTATGGATTCCTGGCAATTCCGTGGATTCACTTCATTTTGCTCAGCTGCAAGACAGAGGCAGTTATAATGATTAGTCTTCGATTATGTTTGCATCATCCGTCTCTCCCTTTTTGCTGGTCTTAATGGGAGTGATCTTCATCTACATTCTCTGACTTTTATTCTACACCATTTTCCTCAGTTTGTATTATACGTTTAAAGCATTTTACAGATTCTTTTCCCCCATATAGGTTATTAGAGAGTATCGAGTAGAGTTCCCTGTGCTACACGGTAAGTGCTTGTGGATTATCTATATTATGTATAGTGGTGTGCACGTGTGTATATGTATAACTGAACCGCTTTGCTGCACACCTGAGACTGACACAACATTGTAAATCAACTATACCCCACTATAAAATAAAAATTAAATTAAAAAAATGTTAGGATGTGGTACACTTTAAAATTTTATTTCGTTGCACAGTTTCTTAGACACAAGCTACCTACTCTGCAATATCCCATTTCCATCGAAATAAAATGAAATCTGGAGTCCTTGGAGAGCAAATGAACTTATTGCTGTGGCCGGGGGACTGAAGAAAGCCAGAGGGTCTCTGAAAGGGACGCAGACTTTTGCCGCAGACACAGGCAGAAGTGGGAAACCGGGTCTACAGGTTATGCACGCTCACGTCTCAGAACTTTCCTGAGATCTCCCGCGAAGTGTTTGGTTGTTACTTTTCTTGGATACACTCAGTTCTTTCATAATCATCCACATGCTTCTTTGGTTAGCTCCATGAAAATAGCAATAAGTGATTTCTTCCACTTTAGCAAAGATCATCTTGATACTCAATGAACTGGCATGCCCCCTCTTATTTTCATTCTGATTAACAACCAGTTTTCTTTGGAATAGAATAATTCAGTCAGCCATGGAAAGCCGGTACTCATTTTAGCACTGCACAGAAGAAAGCTGGTAAGAAGTTTGCTGAAAGGAAAATCATAGAAATTTAGGGTTGATCCATGTATACTTTGCTAGATTTCCGCCACTCAGCCTATCACTCTGTGACCTGAGACATTTTCTGAGGCTTTAGTGCTCCACAGGCTTTTGCTTTTGATGACCTGATGATCAAGTCAACTGATACTCAGAGAGTGCGTGAACTCCCTGAAGGAAGGTATCCACAGCCTCGCTTTCCATTCCCACCCGTTTTCCTTGATTTGTTTACACTCCTGTGATTGCTGTCATTTGATTGTCCAACTACGTCCCACTGACAGCTATTCATGTTGCAGTGATTACGAAGAGAACAGGAAGGGGAACACAGTGCACTCAGTTTTGTCTACAGTCAGAACTCTAATCTTGCGGCTGCCTTTGGAGACGATAGCAGAAGCCTAAGATGCGCTTTCTTCTGCATTTGGATGGAAAGTATGTTCAAATTTAACTGAGATCCACATTCCACATTTTTGTTAATATCAAGTTGGAGAATAGGTAGTTGGCAGATGCAGAAAAAAACTAACTTCACATTTAATCACTATTTTACAATGTTAATCAGACTGAAACACTATAATAGCTTTTCAAAGCTAAGCATATGTAAGAATTATCCATTGCTTTACTGGAAATTTGAAAATTACCTGATGAGTCAATGGAGGTGATTAAAATTGCTATTGAATATTTAAACAGAATTTTCATGATGATCTCTGAGTTTGGGAATTAAGAGAAATAAGGTGAAGGAAGATTGATTTCATAGCTGGAGGGCTGTCTTCATGTATGGTTTTGATGTGGTATTTCTAGGACACAGCCAGTAATATTATATTTCGATACCTTTCTTCTCTTCTCCTGAGTCTCAGTCAATGTACTGATGTTTCTGAGGCGCTAGGCTGACGGGGAGCAGTAAGGGACGGGTGCTATATGTCCCACCGGGAAAACCAGCGTTGGATACGTTCTCAGCCCTTCTCATGCCTTGAAGTGACATGAAAGTCTTCACTTAAGGGATCTTTTACAATGTTTAAAACATGTCTGTTGCTCATGATAAGATGTGCTCTTTCATGGAAACATCCGGAGCCCCGGAGAGCCTTGATCCAATTAAGGCTGACTGACATCAGGCTTCTGAAGTGAAAAATGGGTTGTCCTGCCTGTGACATTTCCTTCACGTACTCTTTATGAAGTCAGTATTTCCAAGAAATATCTCCTCTTATGATCCTAGTCTGCCTTCTCATCTGGCTCCCATAGATAGATGTTGCATAATGTACACGAGCAGTGCCTGTCCCATTTACCCACTGCGCCCGAGCCGTCTCTTAGGCATTTGTTCAAAGGAGTGATGCCTCAGCTCAGAGACACCCGGATCAGAAACGAGTTCATGGTATGTTTTCAATCATTTCCAAATGTACCCATTCAGAGTGGGCTGAAGGAGTACAGAAGAGACATGCATGAGAATGTCTTATCTGCTTGGAAGAGCAGTGCCTACAGATGTTTCCACAAAGATATTGGGCGTCGCTCCAGGGATTTGTGGGATAACTTGCCCTTTCTGCACTTTCCCTGAAGTGGAAGAGAAAACAGTAGCCTGACTTTCCTAAGTTCTGCCTGCAGATACCTTATCAAGGGAGTGAACCCAACGGACTTTGGAAGGTCCTGCGGTCCTGGAGGAGGGGTCATGGGTGGACCCCACAAGCCTCTTTCTAAACTATATCAAAGGAACTTCAGAAGCTAGCTTAGTGCACTCAGCCCTTTTGTGTTTTTTAGTACATGTGAAATTTCTTTACATTCTTTCTTTTCTTCAATTGCATGTGATGGTTTAAATCCAACGTTTTTACGGTAGCTGTCGTTTGCAAAGACCCCCATCCAGGTTCTGCCGTGTGAGGGGGTGTGTATCACAGGTTAATCCCCTTGTTAATGGCAAATAATTAAAGCGGCAAAATCATTCGTATGTCCTCCTCTATGCAGTATATCAATGCTCCTGAAATCTCCGTAAATTCAACTTAATACAGATTTTGGAGAGGAAAAAACAAGTCAATTTCTTCTTAGCGTGGTGATTTTCTTAAGTTTACGGAGTGTATAGCCCCTTGTAATTCTTTGGATTTCACAGGCAATCATGGTCCCTGGACACTTTAACAGGGAAAAAAAAAAAAAACTAGTAACTATTAGAAGCACCACATTAAGCTTTCACAAGAGTTTTTTTTTTTTTTTTTTTTTTTTACACGAAACACTTTAAGAATTCCAAAACAATGTCAATAGAGTTGGACGAGTTGGTGAAGACATTTTCTGTTATTTAATTTATTTTAAAGTGGTTCAAGAACTGGACGGCTTTATGGTTCCAAAGCGTCCCTCAGCCGTGAACACCAACATAGACACACGGCTGCGTTGTATGATCTGCTGCTGCATAAAGCCAAGCCCTGAGTCATGTGTGGGAAACTGAACTTTCTCTGGGAGTCCACCAACATCTAATTTCTGTATATGGATAAATTAAAAAGGATAATTAGATTTAGTTCTTATTTCGTCTCATTTCCTTATTTTCCACACTTCCTAAATTCCAGCAATCAAAATACCATACTTCTGAATCTGTTTATGTTTTGTTTCTATCTTTTTCAATGGCTGGAGATGTATTTTTGCTTTAAGAGACTTTCACAACATTTTTTTCCATGCCCAGGACTTACTGATTTTTTTTTTTTATGGTGGCAGCCTGTCCACTCTGTGCCATGGCTGCTGCTTGGTACAGCTGAGCCTGAGCAGCCTGACTCACTGTCAGAGGATGGCCTTTCTGTTTTTCTTTTTTTCTCCTACTAACCTTTGAGCGTATGTGGAAAGGAACATCGGTGCATAACTTTCGCTCTGCCTCATTCATTAATTAACTTCCTGCCCCTCACACTGTATCAGCAACTGGTCACAGGGAAATCTCACTCCTACCAAGGTCAAAGCTGTTTTATAGAAAATACTGATTTTTTTTTTTTTTTTGGATTTTTTTTTTGGCTGCACTGTGCACCTTGTGGTATCTTAGTTCCCTGACCAGGGATTGAACATGGGCCACGACAGTGAAAGCGCCACATCCTAACCACTGGACCACCAGGGAACTCCCAGAAAATACCGATTTTTATCAGCTGTATCCCTAAGCATATTCTCTTCCCCTATAAGGTAATTTATGAAATCACTTAGAATAGTAACTGTAACATAAATTTAGGTGTAATCGACATTGAATGTCTGTGGTCTTCTTGGGTGACTTTTTACTAAATAATCTATACTATGTGTTGGGTGAAGCCCTATTATATTTATTTTTTATGACCAAATGTCACTTCTCCTTTGAAATTCTGAGGACTTGACTTACCAATTTCCACTATTTTTGGTTTCACGTCATTGAGACCTCTGTTGAATTGCCTCTATTGGCCATTTACCATGAAGTGTTGTAATTATTTATATACATGTTTCATTTTCCTTAGTGAATTATAAGGATTCGGTCTTTATACCCTTCTTCTCTCCCCAACAGTACTGGTAATAATAGCTAACATGTCCTGAACGTCCTCTGTGGGGCAAGCTTCTGTTTATATTGGTGATCGCATTTAATCCTCACATAAACCCTAATGGGACATCATTAGTGTCCTTATTTCCTTGATGAGAAAATAGAAGCCTAGGAAAGTTTTCTGAGTTCATACTTCTAGCTGCTTGTGGAGCGAGGATTGGATTCAAGGAAATTCAGTTGCCGTGGCTTTACCGTGAACCCAGACGTCCTAATGACCACAGGAGAATCCTTGGCACGCACTGGATGCATCTGGCTTCATATCTTTTCGGTTTTTCCCTCTTTCGTTGCTCATTCATCTGTAGGTTTTGTGACGAGAAGTCTGGGTGCAAAGCCTGCTTGGCGCTGCTTTGATACACGTGGCCGGAAGTGGGAAGGGCGGAAGGCCTGCTCATCTCTGGCTTTCTGAAGGGAACCTCAACTTCCCAGGGAACCCCTGCAGTGAAGCACAGCCTTGCAAGTTTTCTGACGTCACAGAATACTCTAGTGTGGAGTTAGTCCTTGGACTTTGTTCTTGCAGTTGCCTTTTGTAGCCACATTTTTTTCCTACATACATTTTAGCGTGTCCTTTCAGCAAATTTCGTTTCATTAAAAAATCTCTTTATCTCCTTTCTTTTATTTTTAAAATTTTTTTGGATGTGGACCATTTTTAAAGTCTTGGTTGAATTTGTTACAATATTGCTTCTGTTTTATGTTTTGGTGTTTTGGCCGTGAGGCACATGGGATCATAGCTCCCCAACCAGGGATCGAACCTGTACTCCCTGCCTTGGAAGGCAAAGTCTTACCCACTGGACCGCCAGGGAGGTCCCTCTCCTTTCTTTTAAATGGGAAGGAGGGAATAGACATGAAAATGATAGCTGTGGGGAGAACCCATGCCTTCACTCTGTGTCCTCCCCTGGGTCACCCACCACACACACAGTGTAGATGACTGTGCGTCTCCTGTCCCCTTTATTTCCCGTGTCTGCCCCCAAACACGAGGGCAGGGATTGTGTTTGTTCCTGAAGTCCCTCTTAAGGCCATCCACAATAAGACTTCTCTTTTTCTTCCTGTGTGTTTCAGAAACTAGACTTTGCCCTTTAGCACCTAAAAATAATACTAATAAAAAAAATAATAAGGAATCGCACTTTATGCCAGGACTTTGACCAATGTGTCTTGCCTTTGCTGGTGGTCAGCATGAGGAAGTGAATCTCTTTTTCCTTAGCCTAGTCATCCTCAGAGGATACTGGCAGTGAGCCATTGTAACATGGGGTAAATAAGACGTATGACAAAGCTAAAAGCTGAAAATAGAATTCATTTCCTATCAGCTTGTTCTATAGAATGTTTTCCATCTGGGGCCAGCTTTCACGTGATCACTCAGTCACATGGGCTAATCTGGTCTCACAGACATCAAGGGAATTTCTAAAACACTTTACAGCAAATGGAATTGTAATGTTTGAATATTAAAAAATTAACTATTCTTGAGAAGTTATATTAGATATTTTTTTACTGCTCTTTGGGGCAACTGTAGGGCTACTTGTGTGTTTTCCTCTCAAGCCTTATGAGTTATGTTCTCTTTTCTGAGTTCCTAGGCTCTCCTGAAGGTCTGACTTATAACCACTTCCTCATAATATGTTCATAAGCACATCTGCCCCCCATTTTGCATACAGTTTTAGGGAACTAACAGAACTCCCAAAGACACTAGGAGTTTTTGGATATTGCCTTGGACGATATTTTTCCAGGCCATTTATCTAAGTGAAGTCTAAATCAGCAGCATTAATACAATGATCTGAGTATAGAAAACAAACTTGTGGTCACCGAAGGGGAAAGGGAGGGGGGAGGATTGAATTAGGGGTGCAGGATTAACAGATACAATCTACTATGTGTAAAGTAGATAAACAACAAGGACATACCGTATAGCACAAGGAATTATAGCTATTATAATAACTTATAATGGCGTATAGTCTACAAAAATACTGAATCACTATGCTGTACACCTGAAACTAATTATAATATTGTAAATCAATTATACTTCAATAAAAAAATACAGTGATTAGAGAAAGAGTGTCCAGAGACTCACCGTAGCTATTGAGGCTGTGGAAGTGCTAGTTATAGACAGAAACGGTGTTCCCCGGAAAAGCTGCCATTGGGAGCTCTATATTTTATTACACTGAGCTACTGGGCAATTCTTTTTTTTCACATCTTTATTGGACTTTTTTGGAGTATAGTTGCTTTACAATGTTGTGTTAGTTTCTGCTGTACAACGAAGTGAATCGGCTATATGCATACATATATCCCCATATCCCCTCCCTCTTGAGCCTCCCTCCCACCCTCCCTATCCCACCCCTCTAGGTGGTCACAGAGCACTGAGCTGATCTCCCTGTGCTATGCAGCAGCTTCCCAGTATCCATCTGTTTTACATCCGGTAGTGTATATATGTCAATGCTACTCTCTTACTTCGTCCCAGCTTCCCCTTCCCCTGCTGTGTCCTCAAGTCCGTTCTCTACATCTGCGTCTTTATTCCTGCCCTGCCACTAGGTTCATCAGTACCGCTTTTTTAGATTCCATATATAGGTATTAGCATATGGTATTTGTTTTCCTCACTTACTTCACTCTGTATGACACCCTCTAGGTCCATCCACCTCACTACAGATAACTCAATTTCGTTCCTTTTTATGGCTGAGTAATATTCCATTGTGTATATGTACCACATCTTCTTTATCCATTCATCCGTTGATGGACACTTAGGTTACTTCTGTGTCCTGGCTATTGTAAATTGCGCTGCAGTGAACATTGTGGTACATGACTCTTTTTGAATTATGGTTTTCTCAGGGTATATGCCCAGCAGTGGGATTGCTGGGTCATATGGTAGTTCTATTTTTAGGTTGTTTTTTTTTTTTTTAATTTTTATCTATTTATTTTTGGCTGCACTGGGTCTTCGTTGCTGCCCACGGGCTTTCTCTAGTTGGGGCGAGCGGGGGCTACTCTTCGTTGCAGTGCGCGGGCTTCTCATTGCGGTGGCTTCTCTTGTTGCGGAGGACGGGCTCTAGGCGCGTGGGCTTCAGTAGTTGTGGCTCGCGGGCTCTAGAGCACAGGTTCAGTAGTTGTGGCACACAGGCTTAGTTGCTCCGTGGCCTGTGAGATCTTCCCGGACCAGGGATTGAACTTGTGTCCCCTGCGTTGGCAGGTGGATTCTTATCCGCTGCACCACCAGGGAAGCCCTGTTTTTAGTTTTTTAAGGAACCTCCATAGTGTTCTCCTTAGTGGCTGTATCAACCTACATTCCCACCAACAGTGCAGGAGGGTTCCCTTTTCTGTTGAGCAATTTTTATATGTTCGAAAATCAAAGTCTGTGCTCCTCCTGCATTAAGTGTAAGTTCAGTCGGCAGGTAAGTGACAGTAATACTGCAAGCTACTCAGCCTTTTTGTTCTCCCCATGGTTAGAGGATCAAATCAGTATTTATTGTGTTACTTTGGCTTCATAAATAATACTTGATGTATATGCTCATTTATAAATAAGCCCCTCCTGAAATTATGCTCCAGTGAAATTATTAATAATGATATTTAAAATAATAATGGCTAACAGGTGATGAGTACTTATTTTATGTAAGCTTGTGCTCCGTGCTTTGCAGGCATTATTTCAATGCTGTTTCACAATAATTTTTTGAGGAGGTTCTATTATCTACATTTTACAGATGAGAAAACAGGGGCTTAGGGAGAGAGGTAACTTGGCCAAAGCCCTATGTCTAGGAAGAGGCAAGGCCGGGATTTCAGCTCAAGTTTTCCAACTCCCAAAGCCTTATATTTAATTGCTATAGGATGATGCCTCCCTAGTAGAAAAGAAAGGTAAACTTAAAAAAAAGAATCTTGGGCTTCCCTGGTGGCGCAGTGGTTGGGAGTCCGCCTGCCGATGCAGGGGACACGGGTTCGTGCCCCAGTCCGGGAAGATCCCACATGCCGCGGAGCGGCTGGGCCCGTGAGCCATGGCCGCTGAGCCGGCGCGTCCGGAGCCTGTGCTCCGCAATGGGAGAGGCCACAACAGTGAGAGGCCCACGTACCGCAAAAAAAAAAAATAAAAGAATCTTGTTCACTACTTTATGTTTTTTTCTTTATTCACATGAAGGCTGTCTACATAAAGAGTTAAAATTGAGTACTAATAAACTATAACATATATGCAGTTGAATACCATATACAATACGCATAATCAAATGTACCCATTTGAGGTGTTTAGTTTAACTTGACAAGTGTAAACACCTGTGTAACCACCATCCAAATAAGACACAGAACATTTCTGTCACCCTCACATAGTTTTCTGATGCCCTTTGCAAAATCAGTCCCTCACCTTGTATCCTAGGCAACCACCAATTTGATTTATACAACCGTAGGTGAGTTTTGCCTGTTCTAGATAAGATCATAGATCTTTTGTATGGGACTTCTTTTGCTCAGCATAAGGTTTTTGACGTTCATCCAAATACATGATACATTCATATATCAATAGCTGCTTGTTTTTTAAAATTGATGACTAGTATTCCATTATATGAATATCCACAATTTGCCATCTATTGAAGGGACATTTGAACTGATTCCAGAGTTTTGATTACTATGTTTAAACCTGCTGTAAACATTGACTACAAATCTTTGTGTGGACATATGTTTGTATTTCTCTAAGAGTAAAATTACCCTGTCATAGGATAAACGTCTAGATATGCGCCCTTATAAGAACTTGCCGGACTGTTTTCCAAAGTGGTTTTACCATTTTATACTTTTCCAGCAATATGTGAGAGATTGGGTTTCTCCAAACCCTTGCCAACATTTCAGCAATTCTACGTGTACGAAGTAGCACTCTTGCTTTGATTTGTATCTTCCTGTTGGCTAATGATATTGAACAAGTGCTTGTTGGCTTCTGTGAATTGTCTGTTCACATCTGACCTGTTGTTTTATTGGGTTCCTTGTCCTTTTACTATAGAGTACTAATATATACATTCTGGATACAAATCCTTTGAAGACTGTCTCTATCTATCTACCTACCTATCTATATCTGTCTATCACCTATTGTCTTATCTATTCTATCTGTTGATGTGTTGAAAATGTTTCTACTCTTTAACTTATTTTATTGATGTTTTCTTCACAGTGTCTTTTGAAGAGTGAAACTTTTAAATTTTGATGACGGCCTAGTGACACATACATTTTTCTTTCATGGTTCATGTATCTTGTGTCTTATCTGAGAAATCTTTGCCTTTACCCCGAGGCGCCAAAGATCTTTCTGCTGTGGCTTCTTCCAGAAGTGTGGTAATACTGCTCTGTATACTTCATAGTACATCCCTCCTTTATATGTAGTTGAGTCTAACTTAGCCGACTCCTGTGCTACAGTCTTTCATAGATCTCCACTGAATGTCTTAAGTGATGAACAAGATTCCTTTACATTGACTGGTCAGAACTAAAGCCTCTCCCACTGTGTGGGTTCCAGAAGTAGTTATTCTGTTTCAAGTGCTTATTCTTTACCTGATCTTACAGAGTCTCACCCTATTCACCCTGTTCAGGATGGCGATCAAAGACTTAAGGGGACTCCTTTGCAGATTTTGGGAGCGATTTCTCTGAAATCTCACGGTACTGAGCTCCACAAATTCTAGCTGCCTTTGCTTTCCTGAGCTCTGACAACTCTCTGTCTCTCTTTCTCTGTCTCCAACTCAGTGAGAACGCCACCTGCCATGCTCTCCCTGGACGCCCTGCCCACGGGGCTTCAGTGCAGGCCCTCCAGAGCACAAATTCTAGCTGCCTTTGCTTTCCTGAGCTCTGACAACTCTCTCTCTCTCTCTCTGTCTCCAACTCAATGAGAACGCCACCTGCCATGCTCTTCCTGGACGCCTATATTTTTATTATTTTCTAGTTTTCTATGATGGAGGGCTAGTTCCAATGCCAGTTATTCCATTTTGGATGAAAATAGAAGTCTAACATAGAATTTTATCATGGGCTTTTTACATATTTTGGCTTATTTCAATGATTTTTTTTCCTTCTTTCAAGGCAAATTTGAAGTGAAGGAAAAATATTTGTCTGAATTAAATATTTAAGATAGAAAGTATCTTAAACATATGTGGTAGTTATTAAGTAGCTGATGCTGTCATATAGCCAACAGCATTTTTTGTTACAACAATATGAAAATAAAATTATTTTTTATAGACTTAGTAGCATTATTATTTTTTATTGAGGGTATAGAATTCCAGAGAGTAGAGTGTTTTGGCAAAGATTGCACACTTAAATTTTTTTCCACAAAAGTATTAATAGCAAACAGTCATTGTGTGCTTACTATCTGACTTACATGTATGTTTTTCTCATTTAATTTTCCCACAGCTCTATAAAGTAGACTCTATTACTTGCCCCATTTTATAGATGAACAAACTAAGACTTAGAGAAATTCTTTAAATGCCCCTGTTTACACAACCAGAAATAGACAAGCCTGGAATTTTATTTGTCCAGCCTGATTCCAGAGACTGTTTTCTTTGCTTTGCTTTTTTAAAAAACATTTATTGGAGTATAGTTGATTTACAATGTTGTATTAGTTTCAGGTGTACAGCAAAGGGAATCTGTTATATTTACAAACACATATATCCACTCTTTTTTAGATTCTTTTCCCATATAGGACATTACAGAGTATTGGGTAGAGTTCCCTGGGCTATATTTTATACATAGTAGTGTGTATATGTCAATCCCAATCTCCCACTTTATCCCTCTCCCCGTTACTCCTTGGTAACCATAAGTTTGTTTTCTACATCTGTAACTCTGTTTCTGTTTTGTAGATAAGTTCATTTATACCCTTTTTAAAGATTCCACAAATAAGTGATATCATATGATATTTGTCTTTCTCTGTCTGGCTTACTTCACTCAGGATGATAATCTCTAGGTCCATCCATGTTGCAAGTCAGAGCCTGTTTTCTTAACCACTACAATAACCTCTTTTCTTCCTGAATGTCCAGTATGTACCTGGCCCTGGGTAAAGATGAGTAAGATTTGATGTAGTTTCTATCATCAATGAGTTCATAAATTGGGAACAGGGAGACAGATATATGAACAAATTATGATAAACATGAAAAGTGGTAGAATAGCATATGTGTTTGGCGGGGCGTAGGGTAGAGCGGGAGGGGTATCATCCAGAGAAAAGTAACGGATGTACAGAGATACCAAAGTGAACAAGGAATAAAATGGGACATGGTGGGGAGGAAGGGGGTGATCCTGGAGAGATGGAGAGAGGGTCTAGGTGATCTACAGAACATCTTTACCTGGTGAATAACCTTTCCTAGGCCTTATTAGAGATGAACTGGGCAGGGTTTCAGCCATCAAAAGGTATTCAACCTACCCAAGTACATCCAAAAAGTATTTTTACCATTGGGTACATGAATTGCTGTGGGCGCCTGATGGAGCAGGTACTCATTCAGTTTGGGGAATCACATAAAGATCCCCGGGGGAAGCTGCCCTTCCGCCAGGCGCAGAATAAGCAGCTGGTGCATTTGCTCATTAAAGTATTAGAACCTCTTTGAGTGCCATCAGCTGTGTTGTATTATGATCTATGGAAAACAGAGTCCTCGCAGTTATCATATTTGGTTTGAGGGGATCTGGCTTTTGGCCCTTGTTATGAACTGCCCAGAGCGAGATGTGTTGGATTTCCTAAACTATTTTAAAAGTGGTTGGTGTTATGTAAGTGGAGATTTTTGAATCACTTGAAAACTCTGCATATTTGTAAAAATCAGCCCATTCCTAGACATCATGTTTATTTCTCAAGTGGTGGCACTATTTTTAGAAATAAAGGACTTCAAAACCTTCATCCACATTTTTCAGCCATTACACAATGTGTTCCTCAAACATATGCAAAACAATGACACAGAGAAATCATTGAGATGGGGGGTGGGAAACAGCAGCTCAATTAAAAAATTTTTTTAACACATATTATGATTTATTATTTAACAGTTAGCTCTGTCTGGCCTTTGGAGATTTTCTCAAATGCAAGAGTGTATAGTGTATTAAGATTTATTTGTACATTAAGCAACCATCTTTGGTTGAAATGTGGCTGGCGTATTTGACTGAATCAAAAATGAGATGACACATCCTAGTGACTGATAATATTTAGGGAAATATTTACAAGCACACAAAATATTTTGTTGTTTCTCCAGAATTTTCTGTGCCTGTCCCCGTCTGTATTTTTTTTTAAACAAGGAAGATTCAAAATAATGACCCAGATATCTTTTCTTTTTTTCTTAGGATTCAGTATGGACCATATTTGGAATATTTCCATACATGGTCTAATGCTGAAACCTCATTGGGCCTGCGTTTACCTCTCTTTCCTCCCACCCGATTTTGATTAGTTAATTTGTCTGTGAACCTTTTTTTTTTTCTCCACACGTATCATTTGTTCCCTCTCCTATCACGTGAAGAGACTTCCAGATTCTTGTCTCTTAAAAGGATGGGTTGCCAAATGCACGGTGGTAATGGAGTAAATGTAGGGTGTTTGTTGGGTGAACTCAACAACTTCTGGATAAGTTTGAAGCGTCTGCAGAATTTGAGATTAGTAGAGCTTCTGAAAATAATGAAGTGACTCGGACATGCTGAGGACCACGGTTGAATTTTCATTCCTTTATCATCCTTTACACATAGTGCATTTGTATACCTTCCTTAGGGATTTCTCCAATTACTTGTTTGTGATTGGATGAAATAAATTGTTGACATACGTTATGGCATAGGACAGCAAATAGTGAGAGGCATTAACTAGTCTCTTCTGAGACACGATCTTTGCTCTTTTGGAGTCACGGAGAATAAAGGATTACATGAGTGTTAGGAGTTAAGGGTCACAGCCTGCTTGATTGGAGTTCAAGTGCAACTGAAGATGAATGCTTATCAGAGGCCTTTTCTCTGAAACACACAGGAAACATTAATGTAGTATTATTCAAGAACTGAAAAGAGAACTTGCAGAGGACTGAGGGAGTATACACTCCACAGCTCTTCAGGAAAGAGACTACTTTTTGACGGTGCAAACGCTGGTTGCGTGAATAGGGCGATTTCTGCAGAGACTCTCCCAGCTCTAACTCACCAGGCAGCCTGATCTTCATTTGATTTCCTGAGCAAACTCCTCTCCTACAAAGAGAATGTGTTGAACAGCCAACATGAATATCAGTCTGCTTGGCGGTCAGAGCCTCATAAATTATCCTGTTGGTTCTTTGACACAAATCAGTCTCATGTGAGTTTGAGTTGCATAAGCTGGGTTATTTTTCTTTGAGCCTGATTACCACTGGCAAAGCTGATTATTAAATATCTTCTCAGGATATGTATAACCAGGAAGACAAAAACTCTGGAGTAAAGAAAGATAATTGGAATAGTTTTCCTAAGTACCCACCCATCCACTTCACCCCAATTATTAAAGTAACATGGGCTCGTTGTATAAACACTTGTGGAAAGCTGTTAAATAAACAATTGTGGCTCATTGTATAAACCATTGTAGACAATCATTGCAGACACTGCAGAACATTATAAACAGGTTTAGGTGTCTTTTCTTCTAGTCTTTTTTTTTCCTAAGCATAAGGTGGAGGGTTAAAATGAACATAAATATAGCTTTCACTTATTGAACACTTACGATATACAAAGCACTGTTTAAGTACTTGCTGTGCAGTAATTCATTTTAATCCCTGAAGCAATATCATGAAGTGGGTAGCATTATTATCCCACTTTGTAGATGAGGATGCAGAGGCACTGAGATTTTAAATAACGTGTCCAATGTCACAGGGTAAGTAGTGGAGCTGTGACTTAAATTGAGATGGTCTGATTTTATAGCATAAGTTCTTTTTTTAAAATAAATTTTTATTGGAGTGTAGTTGATTTACAATGTTGTGTTAGTTTCTGGTGTACATCACTGTGAATCAGTTATACATATACTGTACATATAACCACTTTTTCTTAGATTCTTTTCCCATAATAGGTCATTACAGGGTATTCAGTAGAGTTTCCTGTGCTATACAGTAGGTCCTTATTAGTTATTTATTTTATATATAGTAGTGTGTATATGTCAATTCCAATCTCCCAATTTATCCCTCCCCCTACTTTCCCCCTGGGAACCATAAGTTTGTTTTCTACACCTGTGACTCTGTTTCTGTTTTGTAAATATTTCTGTTTTGTAAAGACAAATATGCTATTTGTCTTTCTCTGTATAGTGTAAGTTCTTAACCATCATACTTTATTTGTAATCTGTGCCCTGCCATTCTGAATTCACATAATGCACTCTCTATAGAATAGTGAAGTTTTGAAAGCCTTCTTGACCATCAGCCAATTGCTCTTGACTACATAACCCTCAATTTGATTTTGCCTTGAGAAGGCTCAGAGTTAAATTTGCTCACCTAAGTAATGAAATACTTTCCTCCTACTGGTAGCAAAACTAGGCCGCTTAAGAATCAAATATAGGACATATCCGTGTGGTGTCAGACCTAAATGTTCTGTCCTGTGTCCCTTTAATATTCTTAAGTTATAACATGTATTATATTAAATCTTTGAAATTTGACATGAGAAAGAAAGTTCCGAACATTGTCTAACGTCATTGCCTGGGTTGAAGATGAGTTCAGGTTGTCCCAAGACGAAGAATGACAAATGGAAGGCGTCTAATGAAAGGATGGATACTGTGACTGGTTCTCTTTCCAAAAGTGCTATTCAGAGTACAACTTAATGGGCTGCATGTAATGTGCAAATGTGTTCTTCATTCTGATCTATTTCTGACTGATGTGAATTTAGTCATTTCTTTGGTTCAACTCCATGGCCAGAAACAGTGGTCAAGGAAATGTTGACACGAGGGCGTGGCTTTCTCTTTTAAGTGCTGATCTAGGACATTTACATGCCTATCTGTGATTTTTGTCTTTCTTTTGTCGGAAGGGCTATCCTTGACAAAGGGTATGGATCTGAAAACTTAATGCTATGTAAAACATTCAAACTTTTTGTTTGTTTTCTTAAAAAAAAAAATCTGATTAATGAGCACTTAGAAAAAGAAAGCAGGGACTTTCAGGGGTTATCATGTGTTCACTACTGTTTTTTTTCAAACTTGTTACATTTTCTTTCCTCTTTTCCTTCTTACCTCCCATTTCCTCTCCCTCCCTTCCTTCCCTCTCACCTTTCTTTCAAGGAATACTATACTCATGGATTGAGCAAATGCTCTAACTTAAAGTACTTTATTTACACAATTTTTTTGGTAAAGACCCTCATGATATCAAGAGAATCATGCCAAAATAAGGTTGCCTAGTGAATTACTTCTAACTCTTTGGGGGAGGGCTGTGGAAGCTGTCAAAATCTTGAATAGCATTACAAACTTTTAACTTACACAGAAAGTTAGTTAGCTAACTAACTAACTTTATTAAGCTAACTAGCTAAAGTTAGTTAGCTTAATAAAAATTTATAATAATTTAGTAATAACATGGGAGGTTTTAGATACCCACAGCAACATGTGAACAGTATGAAAATATGGTCAATCAAAAAATAGCTGATATAGAATTAAGCATCGTAGGTGGAAGGTTACTGTCTATAAGAAGAGAGGTGATAAATCTTTGTACTCGCTATCAGGAAGATTGCACCTTTAGTTTTGTGTTTATTTCTAGGGACCGCCTTTTTAGAAGTACATTGAGTTCTAGATTGGGGTACATTCGGAGAAAGCTATAAAGGCTAGCAAGTCGTGATGGCTGGACACTATCTTTAATGAAAACAAACGAAGAAGTTGACGATGGTTAGTTGAATATTTTGAAGGCCGAGGGATCTAATGTTAATTGCCTCAAAAATCTTAAAACTATCTATGGAAGAAGAATTAGATTTAGTCTCTGTAACATTATAGACCACTAGAGTGAGGACTAACAAGTGGAAGTTACGTGGAGTCATATTTTGGCTGAATGAAAGGAAGAACTTGTTAAGAAATAAAGCTGCTCCTTAATAGATTTCCTCATGCACACAAAATAGCCACCGTGTATGTACGTGTTGGAGAGGAGGCTGGGTGAGCATGTGTCAGAAGCGATTTTAAAGACAGTCCTCAGAGAATTTGAACTAGAGAGTCTCCAGCACTAAGAGTTCTTAATTCCACGAATCTGCTAAATTCTTTCTCCTGCATTCAGTTACATTTATTAAGGTTTTGGTTTTTTCACTTCTTAAGTAAAGTATTATGATGAATACATTATGCATTTGACCAGCCTTTTAAAAAATCTATAGGGATAACTGAAAAATATCTATTTGACGATTTTATAAACAGATCCAGGAAAGAAAATGTAGTTTGTTTGTTTACATTGAGAAGATAGATGGTAGGTTCCTGCCAGAAACAAGTAGTTTTTGGAAGAAATTTAGCTTTTATTTTCTGATGGGTAAGACCCAAGTGACTAGCGGTTGTTTTCTGAATGATTTTGAATGATTCAAATATAATATTGAATATATTTTTTCATTTTCATTTTGATTTAAATTATTTTTTAACCTGAAGTGCTCGGTTCGTAAATTCTTCACTGCTCATGGTAACAGGCGTCATTAACCTCATTGCATCAGTTTTTGTACTAAATGTTTTTTCAATGATGTTTGCATGTTTGCAAACATCTAGATGAAAAAAAATAGGTAGGTATTTCTAGGTGTCTGTAAATTTAAAATATCAAGGTGATTTTTAAACCTTTAATTTGAAAGTTACAGCTTTTGTGACAAATCCCCAAGCCATTATCAGGTAAGCGGTGTATACAGACATATACAGTTGGACTGTTAAGTTTAGTTGAAGTAATGATTAGTCATTTATGGCAGCTGTGAACTTTCTAGAAAAATAGACTCATAGGAAAATAAGATCTTCTGATTTTTTTAAAAATCAAAGTAGTTTATTGTTATAGACAAAATTCGACATACATCACAAAAGTAGAGGAATGTCTGCTATAATGGGGTAAATGTATTCCTGAAAAATAGAAAAAAAAACTTCTTTGGCAAAATTGTGCCCTAAAAGTAATAAGGCTTTGGAGGAAAATTGGGCTGGACAGGGCACACACAATCTATGCAATTCTATAACCGAAGCACTGGTAAAAATAACTCTTGGTACTTGAGAAGTCACTTGGATGCTGGCAGGCAAGCGGCTCAATCTGCTTAGAGCTGCGTCAGAAGACATTAAACATGCAGAACAAAATAAGTAGAGTGAAGACGCTGGGTCATGGGCACCGAGGTGACGCAAATAGAGAGGAGCTCTGATCAGAGGGCTTCTTAAAGGTGAGAACAGGAGGAAGGGCAGCTGCCAGGAGCGGAAAGCACTGCGAGGCCATCGCCTGCGCTTCTTTGGAAGGAAGTCCCGGGTGCAGGGTGCCTTCGTAGTTTTCTAAACATAGAGTTGAAGGTGTTTTAGCTTCTTCTCCACACTAGCAGAGGGATTTTTCCCCTTTCTGCTAAAGTTTATGATTCCAGTATCACTGTTTTTTCCCGACTGCCTTAGAAGAAAATGCATATAAAGCAGCAAAGCTTCCACGTGTGTGAACTAGTTGACGTTCTAGAAACGTTTATCCCACAGTGTTTTGTCTGAAACTTGTCTACGTGTAGGAATCGCCTTGAAGAGTTTCTCAAAAGCAGGTTTCTAGGCTCCACCTCCTGACAAAGGCCCAGGTAAGGCGGATGTTGCTGGTTTAGGAGGCCGCCTTCTGAGCAGCGAGGCTGTCACAGAGTGGAGGAGTAAGACGCTCTCCTCTTTCAACGTGAACTTCAAAGTGGACGAAAATCACACTGAATACTGGATCCTTTCCTTCAGAAAAGGAGACCAAATAAAAATATCTCACCAAAGCATTTTTAGTGACATCTCTACTGCCTTTCAAATGATTCAGTCTTTCTTCTCAGGTGGCTCAGGACAGGGCATACATGATTCGCAATGATGCAGAATTATGTCAATAGTAAAGTTTATTAATTATTAGGGGTTTGGGAAGACAACGCTTTGCAGCGGTCGGCAGGTGTCTTTGGGTACGCCTACCACTTACAACCAGATTAAACCTGTTTCTGTAGAAAACCCAGCGTTTTCAGGGAAACCACATGGTTTTAGAAAGTCCAGTTCAGTCTGTGTGTGGACTGTGGCTGCTTGGCTGGTTTTAGTCTCCTCAACTTTTGAAAGAGTTATTTCTCACAGGGAAAAAATGTCGTCTTTGTTTTTGGAGATAAGCTTTTGGTAACGTGTAAACTCATACCGTGTTTCGTTACATACAGTTTACCTTGTAGAATGTGCTCTGTGCCCCAAATCACATCGTGTCTCTGGGCTTCCCGTGTCTAGTCTGGAAGTGAAGGGGTGGGTACATGATTGCTAGAATCTATTTCAATTGCAGTGTCTATGGGTCTGAAATCTGTAAGCTAGCCTGGTAGGAATCCTTCAAAAACACAGGCCAAATGACTCTCATTTTTCAAACAATTTTCTAGATAGGTTAAGTGAATCACTTTTCTCATATTTTTAGTCTCTCTTCTTCGAATGTACCATTGATGCCGCTGATGAACAGGGCATCATTAACGACAGTGAAGGATTATTTATTTAAGGAAGTAAATAACGAGGATTCATAACGCTCACAGCCCTACCCTTAAGGAGTTTAACGCCTAATTAGGAAGACGATAAATATAGCAGATTTATTATGAGAACCCAACAGTAGAGGGCTGTGTCTCAGATCGAGTAGTAGAGACATGTGCAGGAGTGCAGCAGATAGAAGGTTGGCCTCTGGGGCACCATAGACAGCCCTTCAATACTGATCACATTTGTTCATTGATTGATTCATTCATTCATTCAACACTTGTTTATTGAGTGACTGTTTTGTGCCAGGCATTCTTCTAGGCATGAGAATGCCTTGTTGAGCGAAAACAGAAAGCGGTCCCTGCTGTCATGGAAATTATAATTTAGTGTTTGGAATGGGTAGTTGGGGATAAACATTAAGGCAAGAATCACACAAATGTATGTAGAAGTATAACTATGATAAATCCAACAGAAGAGCAGTACACATACTCTTGAATACTAAAATTAGGGGGATATGACCTAGCCTTGGACTTCAGGAAATGCTTTTATGAGAAAGCTGAGCTCTAGGAAGATAGGCATTAATTGGGTGAAGAGATTTGGGGGAGGTGGGTGTGGTGGGAAGTTTTCTAGGTGAAGAAACACACCTGAAATACGTTGGTATGGAAGAGTCAAAGAATTGAAAATCTAAGTGTGGGTTGGACTTTGCAATAGTCCAAATGCCTGATGATGGTAGCGTGGGGTATGGTGATGGTAACCATGTCAATATAGATAGAAGTAAGTGGATTTGAAAGATATTTGACTTACAGTGGAATTATTCTGGGAGGTAAGCAAGAGGGTGGTGTCAAAGGTTTCAGGATTAACTAGATAAACAGATAGTGGCATGATTTATTGAAATAGGGCCCATGGAAAGAGAACCAGATATGAGCTTGGCTTTGGGCATGTCGACTTAAAGGTACATTTGAGACACCAGGTGGAGGTGTCCAGTAGACGATTGTGTATACAGGCATGGAACTCGGGGGAATTAGAGATGTTCATCTGATAGTCGCCGGCATATAAGCTGTGAGTGCAGCTCTAGGCTTGATAGAATATGTAGACAGGAGCAACTCTGAGCCTTGAGGAACCCCATCACCAATGGCAACATCGGCGAGCCTGCAAAAGAAACAGAGAAAGGGTATATGACTAGGTTGGTAGAAAGAAAATCAACAGAGTGATTTGTCATAGGAGTCAGGGGAAGAGAGTTATCAAAGGAAAGAAAGGTTAACAGTGTCAAAGTGCTGGTCAGATACAAGTAGGACAAGGACTAAAAAAGCATCCACTGGACTTTGTGACATGGAGGTCACCAGTAAACTTATCAGAGTTGTTTCCATGAAGTAATAGGAATTGGAGCCAGACGGAAGTTTGCTTCAGAGGAGTGTTAGGGGAATGAACGTTGAGTAAGTTGTCCATAAACGAGAGAAGAGTGAGGGCCATAGTTGAAGGGAAATGGGTAGTTGCAGGCATTTTGGTGTTTTGCTGCTTTACTGAGAGAGATTGAGCATGGTTGGCTGTGTATGGAAAGAATCCACTCGAGATAAAGATTTTGACTACATAGGAGTGAAGGATCGCAGATGATATAGTGTAGGGCTTGCAGACTTTCATGTGCATGTGAATCAGCTGAGGACCTTACTTAAAATTTAGTTATAATTCAGTAGGTCTGAGGTGGGACCCAAGATTCTTCATTTCTCTGAGCTCCTAGGTGATGCTGACGCTATTGGTGTCTAGACAACACTTTGAGTACCAGGGTTGTAGTAGAACGGCTGGACAATGCTGTGGTTTCTTTAAAACTGAATGATCATATATTGCTTATATGTGGAATCTAAAAAAGTGGTACAAATGAACCTATTTACAAAAAACAGAAATAAATTCACAGATGTAGAAAACAAACTTATGGTTACCAAGGGGGAATGAGGGGGAGGGATAAATTGGGAGATTGGAATTGACATATACACACTACTATATATAAAATAGATAGCTAATAAGAACCTGCTTATAGCACAGGGAACTCTACTCAATAATCTGTAATGGCCTGCATGGGAAAATAATCTAAAAAAGAGTGGAGATATATGTATACACACATATACTGATTCACTGTGCTGTATAGCAGAAACTAACACAACATTGTAAACCAACTATACTCCAATAAAAATTAATTTAAAAAATAAAAAAAAAGGGCTTCCCTGGTGGTGCAGTGGTTGAGAATCCGCCTGCCGATGCAGGGGATGCGGGTTCGTGCCCCGGTCCGGGAAGATCCCACATGCCATGGAGCGGCTGGACCCGTGAGCCATGGCCGCTGAACCTGCGCGTCAGGAGCCTGTGCTCCGCAACGGGAGAGACCACAGCAGTGAGAGGCCCCCGTACCGCAAAAAATAAATAAATAATAAAAAAATAAAAATGAATGATCGTATATTTATAATGGAATACATTTACCCCGTTGTGTGGCTTTTGTTCCTACCCTTGCTTGTTTGCTTGGGAGTAAAAGGCAAGAAGAAAACAGTGAGTAGAAGTTTCAGTTGGAGGTAGAAAGAACTGAAGAAAGGGATGGATGGATGGATATGGAAAAAAGTAGAAGGTCCAGAGTACTCAAGGTCCCCCAAAAGTTGAAAAGCTGTCCTGGTAGAAGCAGCTGGCAAAGCAGGCTGGAACACAGGGAGCCTACGAGTGAGGATCTTGCAGGTGAAGAAAGCACAGATGGTGACAAGATCCAGAAGTAGCCCTGCAGTGTGGTGACCGGCCTGGCATACGGGGCGGCAATGGCCTCGTTGTTGCTTCACACCCAAGGACGGCAAAGACGGCTGTGAGGCTGCTCGGCTCCAGCACACTCGTGGCCAAATGCTCGAGGCGGAGATTACAGTGAAGGAAGGGGTTTAATCTCGAAGCTCATGTGGGGACTGACCTTTTGGTCTCTTTGAGACTTCTCTTAGGATTAATTCATTTGTGTGACAAATAGTTACTGAGTATTTACTAGGAGCGAGGCACTGTCTCTCAGTAACATGGTACATATCCTGTTGAACGAGACAGTGCTTGTGTCCTGGTGGATTCATGCCCCTGAGTCCTGGTTTCCATGTGGATGATGTTTCAAAAAGGATCACAGCATGGGCTTTGTGGGAAAAGAATCTAAAAAAGAGTGGATACATGTCTATGTAGGAGTGATTCACTTTGCTGGACACCTGAACCTAACAAAACATTGTAAATCAACTATACTCCAATAAAAATTAAAGAAAAAAACCCAGAAGGATCATAGACCTGCCCAACTCAGCCCTCCTCAGCAAACTGGAAAGCGATACCTGAGATGAGATTAGATCAGCTCTACTGTAGCTCTTAAAAAAAACTTCTGTCTCCATCTTTTTCTCTGCATGAAACTTCGGGTTTAGTTTTTTATTTTTTATTTTTTTTAACTGGAGTGAACAAAATTCATTTGTGGGAAAAACAGCAAAGAAAGTCACTTGACCAGCTTTGAAAAAGACTGCTTTTGCCAAAAGCAAAGGAACCCTTTTATCCCATGTTACTGAGAGTTTCCTGAACATGTAGGACAGGAACGTGTATGAAACAGAAGACCTACACGTCGCAAAAGGTAGCAATTTAAGATTAGAGACTATGTGAGATCTGAAAATGTAGAGCTAAGAGCATTTGCCTACCATTGAAAGGGAAACATAAAAAGAGAAGAGTCAAGCAGTTTACCATTACTGATTATGCCCACGCGTCATCAAGCTCTTCTCACTTTTAGTGACTATCCTAAGGTAAACCAGTGATATGAATGAATTCATAGTAAGTTCTTTTTGGGGTTTTTTTGCGGCACACGGGCCTCTCACTGTTGTGGCCTCTCCCGTTGTGGAGCACAGGCTCCGGAAGCGCAGGCCCAGTGTCCATGGCTGGGCCATGGGCCCAGCCGCTCTGCAGCATGTGGGATCCGCGCGGACCGGGGCACGAACCCGTGTCCCCTGCACCGGCAGGCAGACTCTCAACCACTGCGCCACCAGGGAAGCCCATAATAAGTATTTTGATTTAATTTTCAGTAGCCACATATAGGAAGGTCAGATATTCAGCATTTCATGACCTGAGTTTGCTGCCTGGTTGTGCCATTGTTCCATTATTTTCTTTAATATTTCTATCTATAGAGTGATTTCTTTTCTGACTTTGTATTTCGCTAAAATCTGTCCTTGACATTTTGTGAGTAGAAGCTGTTCACCTCGCAGATCAGGACTGCAGATCAGTTACATAAAACAAAGGGAAAGCTTCTTTTATTCTTCTGATAAATGTGGATTCGGTTTTGGCATTGTGTCTGGGCCCTGAAGTGTAATGAGAAGCCCAGCTCTTTCTCTCAACTTTTGATGAATAGAAGACTGTACTCTTTACCTTTGAAATCTGGCTACAGAATCACACTGCACTCCAAAACATTCATATTCCTCCAACATTTCTTGGAACTTTTTGCCTAAAGCCTACTCTGTACTTTCCTGGACTATTTCTGAGACTTTGATCCTTTTCTCTTTGGTTTGTTCCTATCAGTGAGAGCAGTGATACTAATGTGAATGGTGAAAATGAGATCAGCACCGTACAGGTAGGACTGGAGTATTATGATAAATTACGAGAGAGAGGAAGCCAGTTTAGGAAGACAGACTCTCCAAGCTCATAATTCACTCCAACGTCAGAAGATAATAAATTTAGGAGTGTTCTTCGACCTTCATTTGTGCAAGCTGATGATAAACTGCAGTTTTTCTGTTTCAAAGGAAAAGGACCACAAAGCATCTTGGGCCACCAGAAAGTTCAACTCTTACAAAATATTTTGATGAGCTAAATGTAGATGAATCAGAAAACATGAGGATTGAATTTCCACCATTGTACACATGGGAGGCCTTTTTTTTTTTTTTTTTAATGAGAAAAAGAATGCAGTTGACAAACAGGGTTTAGGTTTTTCTGAATCAAATATTTAGAAACCAGCTCGAGAGATTTTCATGAATCTGAAAGAACAAAGGTCCTTTGCCCATTCCTCATTTTATCATTTATTTTGACTTCCTTGGCCTTTATGCGTTCAGGTGCCCAAAACAAAAAAATAAGTAAATATGAACAAGCCGACTTTAAAGGTAAGCATCAATTTTAGACACTTCCTTAATACAATTCAGCTGTTGCAGAGTTAGCTATATATTTATCTCAGAAGGAAGTTTATTTTCTCTGAGAATGTCACTGGTGCTTCCATTTTAATGACCTTAGATGGTCAGATAGGTTTGACAGAAGATCACCTGTAGGGCTGTCTTTGGGCCAAATTTATTGGGTTGGCCAAAAAGCTCGTTCAGGTTTCTTAACAGAAAAACCTGAACGAACTTTTTGGCCAACCCAATAGCTGTAGGTGAACTTTTTCTTTATTGTCCATCCACTTCTAATTTTTGGCATTTCTTCATCCTCCTTTGATGCCCTCGTCTACCTGATGACCAGGGCCTTGGGCTTTTACACTTTCCCCACCAAGCATCCCACTGACGTGGCCAAGGCCCTATTATCAAAGCTTATCCTTCTCAGTATCAGTTCCACACTGTCCAAATAGTACATGTTAACTTAATTATATAAATTGCTCTGAACTAAATCCAAATCTTTTTTTAGCTGCGGTACCCTTTAGTCAATTTAAATCTTATCAATATGTGCAAACCAGTAAAACATGTAAACGGTTACAGCAGGGGTGAGGGTTTCCAAAGATCTGGCCAGTCACCACGTTCTCCTACTATGATAAATCGCGTTTATGACCTCAGTTCTCTTTTCTTTGAATCCCTGTACTTTGCCATGTTACTTTGAAGTTTCTCCTACTTAAGGAGGTAGAGTATGTCTCCCTATAAACTTGACTTTGAGTTTGTCCACGTGACTGCTTTGATCAAGGAAGGATTAGTGGACATGAAATAACCAAAGGTTTAAAAAGCTCTGAAACAACCGGGCTCGCTCCCTTATGTGTCATCCATCCTCACGAGAAGAACATGCCTAGGCTTGCCCAGGAGAAACATGAGACACAAATGGAGCAGTGCCATTTACAACAGCTAAGACATGGAAGCAACCTAAATGTCCATCGACAGAGGAATGGATGAAGAAGATGTGGTACATGTATACGATGGAATACCACTCAGCCATAAAAAGAATGAAATCATGCCATTTGCAGCGACATGGATGGACCTAGAGATGATCATACTAAGTGAAGTAAGTCAGACAGAGAAAGACAAATACCATATGACATCACTTATATGTGGAGTCTAAAATATGACACAAATGAACTTACCTTTGAAACAGAAACAGATTCACAGACGTAGAGAAGAGACTTGTGGTTGCCAAGGGGGAGGAGGGTGTGGGGGAGGGATGGATTGGGAGTTTGGGGTGAGCAGACGCCAACTATTAACTATATATAGAAGGGATAAACAACACGGTCCTACTGTATAAGCACAGGGAACTGTTTTCAGTATCCTCTAATCATAATGGAAAGGAATATGAAAAAGAATGTATGCGTATGTACAACTGAATCCCTTTGCTGTGTAGCAGAAATGAACACAACATTTTAAATCAACTGCGCTTCAATAAAATAAAATTTAAAAAAAAGAAACAAGTGGAGCAGTGCCACCCCAGCCAAACTGCCCCAGATAAGCCCAGCTCAGAACATCTGCTCCCTAGGTAGCCCCCAGAAGCATGAGTGACTCTGTTCAAGATCCGTGGAGCCACCTACCTGAGCCCAGGTGAGATCAGCCAACCTCCAGTTCATCACAGATGCAAATGCTTATCGTCAGATGCCACTAAGTTTGCGTACTTGTTATGCATCATGCCTGTGAATGTGGATAACTGATAGCCCTCACTGTATTCTCCTCCTGGGCAGCTCCTCTGTGTGCAGTAAAAGCGTCCATATCTGTAAATCCTCGCTGATAGCACTACTATTTAAAAGAGATTGAGTTGTCAAGAAAGACTTCCAAAAGTGATGGGGATATACGGCTTCTGGCAAGAGCCTCAAAATGAACATTCCAGTTAGATGCTCCTTGTATGTTGCTCTTAATTTTCAAGGTAATATAAAGATATGTGTTACCTTGTGTTTCTCTTGTACTGATCCTGTATTACCCCATTTACTGAGTACCTCCCATGCTCTTGGCACTGTTCTAAACGCTTTACATATGTTAACATGTTTATTTTCACAGCTGTGAAAATCCTCTGCAAAAAAAAATAAATAAAGTCAGTCTTTCCCTCCTGTTGCAGGAAAAGCTTCGGTTCAGTGTGTTTTCTGTGTGTCTCTTACTCACAGCACGTTTTACTTTGGCGCTTCTGGTCTCCAAATGTGCGGAGGCTTTTCCCCACATCAAGCAATTCTCTGCAGCGCCAGCTGGGTGTCCTACAATTTAACTCAGTTCTAAGCCTGTCTACCTGGAGCCAGCACCACATGCCACAGGCGAAGGGCTCAGTCCTACAGGAGGGCATCCCCACGCCCGTGCTTCAGATGCCAGTCACACGCCCATGTTGTCACCTGTGCTTCTGACCAACTGGCTAGAGATGGAAGGTTTCCACAACCCCCTCCTTGGGTTGGATTAATTTGCTAGAGCGGGTCGCAGAGCTCAGGGGAACGCTTACGTCTGCCCGTTGATTAAAGGATATGATAAAGGATCCCGATGGACAGCCAGATGAAGAGATGCGTGGGGCCAGGTCTGGGAGGGTCTTGAGGGCAGGAGCCTCTGTGCCCCGAGGAGCTGGGGTGCGTCCCCCTCCTGGTGTGGATGTAGACTCACCAGCCTAGAAGCTCCTTGAATCTCGTGCTTCTGAGATGTTTGTGAGGGCTTCAGCACATACGCATGATCGATCACTAGGTCCATCTTCAGTCCTTCTCCTGTCTCGGGAGAATGGGGGGGCGGGGTGGACTCTTCCAGTCTTCTGACCACGGCTTGGTCTTTCCGGCAACTGGTTCTCCTCCTGGAGCCGTCCCACCATCCACCAACCATCACCCCATTAGAACCAGAAACGCTCCTGTTACAACGTTTTCAGGAGCTGTGTGTCAGGGACAGAGGACAGAGACCAGTACATACAGTTTCTATTATCTCCCACTATGGGATAGAAAATGATTTGTTATTTCCTCATTTATGAATGCCAAAACTCATTTGAGCCTTATACCAACTCCGTTACATGGATAAGTCAAGTATTATTATTCCCATTACTAGGTACTTTCTGTGGGCTTTATTTTATTTTATTTTTTTAAACTTTATTTTATAGTGGAGTATAGTTGATTAGCAATGTTGTGTTAGTTTCGGGTGTATAACACAGTGATTCATATACACGTATCTATTCTTTTCCAAATTCTTTTCCCAATTAGATTGTTACAGAATATTGAGCAGAGTTCCCTGTGCTCTACGGTCTGTGGGCTTTACATATGTTCTTTCCTCATTTAATTTTCTCATCAATCATATGAGCAAGAAACTCTATATGATTATCCCCATTTTAAAGATGAGAAAACTGAGGGTCAAAAATGTCAAGTATTTTGCCGGAGTTCGCACAGCTGGTGTAGCTGTGCTGAGGACTCCGTAGCTCAGACACTGCACGGACTGCCTTCTGCTAGCCAGCTGCAGGCTCAGAGGCCCACCCGCAGTGACCTCATCTCATTCTGGGTCTCACTTGCTTCCTTTGCCACGTCCAGGGAAACGCATTCAAGAGCCAGTTCATTAGTCCAGAAAGGCCTTAAAGCTGACTGTCTCTGTCTCTGGCTCACCATTTCTGCAGCAGTTCCTAAAAAATGTGAGATTGGCTCCAGAATCCTATTCCCTAGCAGCTGTCGCATTCACAGTGGACCCCGGTGTCATCTCTGAAAGACCTTCACAGCACCTAGTAATAATAATATACTTAATAATGAGCTTATCTCAAGTATTTACTATAATTCACTGGGGGGCAACATTTTCCGACAAAGCCAGGGGACCTAAGAATAAAGAAAATTTACTTTCTTCTTTCTCCTTAGCTATTCTACCAGAATATTTTTCTGCTGTTCCTTCCCAAGTTCATGTATTAAATTTTTCTTGCTTGTAGGACTGGTTATTGAGGTTAATAACATCCTACATTTCCTTTCCTTTTTTCTTCTTTTCCAGTCCCCCAAGTAGATCTGTGAAGTAAACTCGGCAGTAGTTGTTGGAACGTGACACTGGCTTTCTGAAGTATTCTTGCTGGGGCTGAGGGCCTGAGTTGGGGTTTCCTATAAGTCAGGAATTTAAGAAGTAATTTAGCTGCCCTTGATTCAAGGAGAGCATGACTTAGGCAGTCAGGGTTCTGAATTGAATGATGACACAGAGCCTGGAGGACTGAAAAAGAGACAAGCCATCTTAGGAATTAAGAATGCAGAATTCATTGGTGCATTCCAATTAGCTTTGTTAAGATAATTGAGTGTGATAATTAAGTATATATATGGAGAGATCTTTTCAAAAACATGTCAGCAAAGTGTGCATTTTGAATGATTATGTAAGAATCTGGATAATTACCATATAACTTGTAAAAGTCATAATAACCTTTTAATTGTCCAGTAAACAAGATACTGTGTAACTAAGGAAGCCAATATTTTGCTCGTTAGAGCAGGGCCTATATAACCTAGTAGATTTGAATAAACACTAGACTTAAGCCTCTGATGTTTGGAGAAATTAGGAAAAATAATCATCCTTGTGAATGAGTGAATGAATGCACGCATGATCCTGGGTCTATCTAAAGAAAAATTTGGGTGACAGCCAATGTGGAGGAACATTTATGACTCTTAAATCAGGGGTCTGCTCCTTTAGCCTTGATTTTAAAAATGAGATGGAAGAAGTCCAGAGGCCCTTAAGCCTAAGTGAAATCTCTGCAGCTTATTTTTCAAAGTAAATCCCATATAAGAAGGAGGCAGTGTGCAAAGAGATGTAGTGAATTTAAGGCATGTGTACAGAGTGACTTGCTCTGGAGGAGTGGGATCGAGGATGGACCTAAGAATGGCGTGGAATAGCAGAGGAGCAAAGACTGAGGAGTTGGACCAACTTTTGAATCCTGGCTCAGGCTTTTACCGGTTCTGTGACCTGGATTAATGACTTGACTTCCTGACCTTCAGTTTTCATGACCCAAAGGGTGTGGTAACATCCACCTCTCTGCAAGATGGCTCTGGGTACCAAATGAAGTTGTGTATGTCAAGTGGCCAGCAGCGAGTGTGACTCTGTCCCTATTAATAACTTTCTTCATTTCCTTTTCATTTTCTCTTGTGATTGGAGGTTGCGTCTTAATCAAAATTATATTCCATTTTTGCATCTAGCTCTGCTTCTGGTCCTTAATAAAGGGTTCATTGAATGCTCGCATTTGAATGAATGACCCAATGAAACCACGTAAAATGACCGACAGTGATCTCGGGAGTGTGACACTAGGTATTGGGAAGACTGGCTAAGGGCAAACCTGCGCCACTTAGAACCTGGTTCCCTCTTTTTAAAAAAATTATTTATTTTTAATTGTGGTAAAATACCCATAACATGAAATTTACCATTTTACGCATTTCTTTGGTCTTTTTTTCCCCTTTTTAAAGAAACTGAGGTATAGTTGATTTATAATATTATATGTTTCAGGTTTTCAACCTAGTGATTCCCAATTTTTAAAGGTTATACTCCATTTATAGTTATTATAAAATATTGACCCTATTTCCTGTGCTGTAAAATATATTCTTATAGTGTATTTATTTTATACACAGTAGTTTGTACCTCTTAATCATTTTACCCATCTTTAAATGTACACTTCAGTGGCAATAAGTATACTCACATTGTTGTGCAGTCATTACCACCACTGTCTCCAGAGCGTTTTTCATCTTTTTGCAAAGCTGAAATTCTGCCCTCGTTAAGCAATAGCTTCTCATTGCCCTGGAAACCACCATCCTTTCTGTCTTTGCAACTTTGATCAATCTAAGTATCTCCTATGTGTGGAATCATATAGTAATTGTCTTTATGAGACTCTTATTTCACTCAGTGTAACAGCGGCAAGGTTCATCCACGTTGTAGCATGTCAAAATTTCCTTCCTTTTTAAGGCTGAACATTATGCCATTGTGTGAATATACCATGTTTGGCTTATCTATCCATCCACCATCCATCCACCGATAGACATTTGGGTTGTTTCTACCTTTCGGCTATTGTGAATAATGCCTCTGTGAGCGTGGGTGCACAGGTATCTTCCGGTTCTTGTGGGTATGTGCCCAGAAGTAAATCGCTGGACCACGCGCAGTTTATTGAGGAGCCACCATGCTGGTTTCCAGAGTGGCTGCAGCAGTTTGCATTCCCACCAGCAGCGCGCAAGGGTTCTCATTTCTTATCCTTACTGCCCCTTGTTGCTTTCTTTTTCTTTCTTTTTCTTTTTTTGGAAGTGATACCCATTCTAATGGATCTGAGGTGATATCTCACTGTGGTTTTGATTTGCATTTCCTTAATGATTAGTGAGGTTGAGCATCTTTTCTTATGTTCCTTGACCATTTGTTTTATCATCTTCTGGTTCACTTTTCAAAATCCAGAAATTCAAACAGTACTGTTTTTTCTCTTTTCCCCCACCTGTTTCCATTTTCTCCAGAGGAAGCAAAAACCACTTGCCTTCAAAGTTCTAGGTAACACAACATCGTAAATCAAGTATACTTAAATCAAAAAGAAAAAAAAGTGGTAAGTGTGAATGTAGCAGCCAGAGCCACTGAATGGTCTCCAGCCTTGTTATGCTGCACCAACATAAGTAAACTCACACAGTTGACAACCAGAATGTAGGAGCAAATACTCAGCTACATCTCCAAACCCACACGGCTCTCCATCTTTCAGCTTGAGCAGCTTCTTCAAAGGATCGCAACTCCATAACTCCCCTAAATATGAACCACTATCAATACCTAGGCTTATATATTTTCTTTCTGTCTTTGTAATTAAAACTCGATGTAAGATCCTTTTTTAGTGAAGTCCAAAAAAATCGTCTCAGTGGAGGAGGGTTCCCCCCAGGTATGTGAAATGTTTTTCTGATAAGGATAATGTACAACTTAAAAAACAAATCTACACTGTAGAAAGTGATTTTTAAATGCAGCAGGAGAGATTTAATCTTGATATGAGAGATGTCTCTCCTCCAGAAAATGCTAAGTACTGAAACAAGTTTAGGAAAAAAGTTATAGACTCTTGTCCTTGGAAAAGATGACATCTATTTAAAATCTATTAAAATGTAGAATTCCTATTGCCCTCTGAACGATGGTCTCTAACAATTTTGATTCAGCACACCCATGTTTGAGTACGGGGCCCTGTTGCAGAAAGCATAACGCTGCTATCTGTTTGCCACCTCAGGAAAGTGCAGATAATCAAAAATAATACAATGTAAATAATAAAAGAAAAATATAAACAATAAAAGAGAAAAATCCCATGCCTTAAATTTAAATTTGACAATTATTTTAAATAAGGCTCAAAACAATGAGAAAGACTCTGTGTGATATAATATTTTAGAAGTATTTGCTGTAAAAATAAGCACATTGATGACATCTGGTTGCACTTTGTACATTTTGACTCCGATTTCTTTGCTGTGAATCTATTTTAGGTGTCATGCTATCTTTGTAAATTTACTCTGGGATCTTTCATTCCATTCAAAGCATCCTCTCCCTCAGTGTTTCCTTATGCAGTATTCTCTTAAGCTATTTTTAAAATTTGAGTAGTCATTTATTGTTGAGAATATACTTTCTCAGTGACATCTTGCCTTTATTGGTTCAAAAAGTATATTTTATTATTGAAGTATAATTTATCAAGTACATGTCTAACTAAGATCTGTTAGTAGTGGGTTTTTTTTCCATTCAACCTGTAGTAAATTTCTCTAACAATAATCTAATAGTAATTTCTTCTCATCTTTAGCAAAGTTTTTCTGTGTATATCAAAAGAATTTTCTGATGAAAATGCTTCCCATGTATCATTTTAACCGTTTTTACCCTGTTAGAAACAACACTTGTATTCCCGTGGAATAGGAGTCTTTTATTATTTGCCATCACATGAAAAGGCCCACGTGGGGCCTCTGAACGTTCATCATCAAGTTTCGTGAGATTTTTGTAGTGTTTGGATTGCGCATTGTATGACTTTACACACACTGAAAAAATGCAGGTTTACCTTCTTATTCCAAATGCTTAGTGTTTTTCTCTCTCTCTCCCTTTTTCTCATACATATATATACACACACATATATAAGAAACGAGGGTTTCTTATCACATCGTATGTGACAGGGAGAGACTGATACACAGTGAGATTAAGTAACTTCCCCAAAGTCACCTACTTAGTACGTGGTAGTGTCAGGAGTCTGAGCTCGGGGAGTCTGGCTTCAGAACGCCTTTCTTACCCTGTGCTATCCTTTTCCACCACTGCCAGTGGCCGTCGTTCTGTTCTTGTGTTTGCATTAGCAATACAAGTTGCTAATGCAACTTGGTTTCCAAACCATGATGGATTGTCTAACCCATCTGTCCATTTAGGGAAAGTGAGTTTAAACTAGGTAATAGAATCCATAATTCCAGTGCACGGGGTGCAAGTAAACAGTAATAAGCTGCAGTGAGATGAAAGCACAGGAAGATGAGGGTACCCATCCCCCTCCCTCTGTCGCTGTAGAAAGCCTCCTCTTTCTCTGGGAATCCTTGCATTTCCTAACTGAGATCAGCACTTTTTTTTTTTCCCTGTAATTATTGATTGATTGATTTTTGGCTGAGTTGGGTCTTTGTTGCTGCACGCGGGCTTTCTCTAGTTGGGTCGAGCGGGGGCTGCTCTTCGCTGCGGTGCACGGGCTTCTCATTGCGGTGGCTTCTCTTGCTGTGGAGCACGGGCTCTAGGTGCACGGGCTCAGTAGTTGTGGCGCGCGGGCTTCAGTAGTTGTGGCTCATGGGCTTAGTTGCTCCGCGGCATGTGGGATCTTCCCGGACCAGGGCTCGAACCCGTGTTCCCTGCACTGGCGGGCAGATTCTTAACCACTGCACCACCAGGGAAGTCCCTGAGCTCAACACTTTTTTGATATAAGGCATCACAGAGTTTACCAAAGTCTGTTCTGTATTGTGAGTATTACTAAAACTTGTTTCCTTCTTATTCTTAGGTTGAAAATAAATATAAATACAGCTTCTAATATTTTCTTTCCATACTCACAATGAATTATCTTGGACACCTTCTGGACTGTAAGTAGCCCACTGGGGAGACCATTACAGTACTGCAAGACGAAAATTTAAGTGAGATTAGAGAACAAATGATCACTGAACTCTGGACTGAATTTTTAGGGAAGAGTCAGAATTTTAAAACATGAAAGAGGTCAACTAAGATTAACACTTTAAAATCTCCTCTGGTCTCCATAGAAACAGCAAATTCAGGCAAGCAGTTCAGCTCTCCAAGAGTTTTGAAGGATAAAATGTCTCTAAATGTCAAAAACTATTATCAGCCTCAACTGGAATTGGCTTTTGCGCCTCAGCCTGTGGTTACACAACACTCATCCTTCAAATACCCTTTCCGCAAGTGGCGGCTGACACTTGAACCTGTGAGAACTCCACTGCTCTGCTGGAAACTCAGATTCAGTGGCTCTTTCAGAGGGTCAGTATTTGCTGGTGATGGAAGGCTCGTACGTGGAGTAACGTGAGGCCAAATTGTTTATTAAAGAAAGCTCACGGTTAAAACTCTACGTTTTTCCATTGTTGAACCTTTTCTGTTTTTTGGATATGGAAATAGCTGATAATTTTATTGACCTGAACATTCACTCTCATATTAAACAGCTGAGAGATTTAAGGGGTATTCAGAGAATTACAGTGTCTCAGCGTAATGAATGTCTTATGTTACTGGGTCTGAGCCAATACACCCAGTACCTTATAATTTTTTCCCCTGATTACTTTGCTTCAAGCCCTTTTTGTGTGCGGCTAACAACAACTGGATTTCACTGCTTGCTCCAGTGGGATGTTTCAAAAATTCCTGGAGGCCATTCTGGCTTACTCTTTCAAGTAAATCTCCCCTTTCATAATTTATAGCTGTCTGTAGAGCTTCTGGTCTTACCGATGACCCACTAATCTGCCTTACCAGGGAACTGGGTGCTAACAACCATCTAGAGACGAGTTGGAGAGACATTCAGTGATGTTTAGACACGCTTAGAGTAGGCCTTGGTAAGTCCAGTTGACTTTTCCATTCCATTTCCATTGCAACTTTCATTACTAATTAACTCCTTTTGGAATTGTGAAAACTTTTTTCCCCTTCCCTCTCATTCCTGGTCATCCACAGCATAATCAGCCCATGGAACTCAGCTCTGTGAGTTTTTGTTTTTATTTTTTAAATGTTTTTATTATTTTTTCATAGACTGGATATGAATTAGCGTCAGCAGAGTCATGGGAAAGTAATAGTGATCAAGAGACACCATTTTCACAAAGTCTAAAGTCACAAAGTAATGAGATTGATTTCCATGATTTCCACAAAACATCAGCTTTGGTCCTGTCTAAGTATAGTTCATAAATCTCGGGGCACATGAATGACATACTGCATTCTAAAGAGCGCTTGGTTTATACACACACATTTTGTGGGTCATATCTGATATTTAAAGTTGATACATTACTGGTATTAATCAACGAAGAGCCTCAAATTTTTTCCAGTGAGCATTTTAATTGGATGAAGACTCGAGGGTCTGGGGTAAACTCAACCCCAAACTGAAAGACGCAAAGTCTGTGAAGATGAATGATGAAAGATGAATGATAATAATGATGTGATTTTGAATTGTTAAAATGCATTTTTACTAGGTGTTTCAAAGCACTTCTATGTTGGGACTCATTTAAAAACAGTAATATAACAATGGTATAGTGCCTGTTAACTTTGTAAGTACTTGAAATACTCAGTAAATAATTTGGATGCGTTATCTTGTTGAACACTCCTGCTTATCTTAGGAGATTGATGCTATCAGGTCCCCATTTTAAAGATGAGAAGAAGAATTAAATCACTCATTGCAGTGTTGCACGGCTGGAAAACAGGCAGGGGGGGAAGTTTTAAAGCAAGGTCACTAACCTCAAAGCCCCAGATCCTTACCCCTCTGCCCCCTTCTGCCTCTCCTTCCTTTTGGGTTTCTGGCAGGAAATCAGCAAGCGCCCCTTGCTTTTTCCCAAGGGGAAAACAAGTGATTTGTTTCAAGTCGCAGTTTATGGAAAGCTCAGGTTAGTGTGCGATTAACAATAAGCCAAAACCAATTCCGTTTAGAAGGTAAGAATTTTCTGTATAGTTTTTACATATGAGAAATAGTAACTAATATTTTTACGGCACTAATCACCTATCAGGCACGATATTAAGTACCTTACTCTTTAACTCTTAATCCCCACTTAATCAACCCAATGAAATAGGTACTGTTATGAAACTCATTTTATAGGTAAAAAAACTGAGGCACAGGGAAATGAAGTAAGTTGCCCAAGATCACACTGCTTGGAAGTAAGGAAGTTGCCCAAGATCACACCTTTACATCCAGGTGGTCCTGCTCCAGAGTCTGTGCTTCATTATACCTTTTACTCTCTTACCTTTCCCCTGACATCTAGGTAGCTGAATACCACACCTCTTGCTGAAACTCCAGGGCTTTAGTTGATGTCCCTTATCTTTTGAGTAATACAGACCAAATAAATAATGCGTGAGATCAGCTAATAAGAGATCATGGAAATACTGAGTAGCAGACAGAATTGAAGACGAAATTAGTACTTTTATCATGAGAATATGACCTAATCTGGAGCTACATATGGTTCAGATTGAATCCAAACTCACAGAATTTCAACGGATTCCTTCCCCCCCACCCCCTCTTTTTTTACTTTCACTGTGAAGTCTGTTGGTGAGACAAGTATTACTCACTTGTGTGTGTGTCTGTTTGATGCCATTCCCTTCCTTCTGTTCTTTCATGCCAGATTCGTAACAGAGAACTGCAGGTACTCAGGCAATTTCTTGGATCATTCTGAGTAGAATTTTGTGGTTGATGTGCTTCTATGTGGTCAGATTTGGAATTCGAGATTACGAGTATGGAAAAGACCACCATATGTTCATCCTGATACCAAAAAAAAAAAAAAAAAAAGATGGTTTAACAACCTTGGACTATCTAAGCTGCAGATACTGGGTGGCTGAGACTATGCGATAGACTTGCCTGGTGTAACAATAACAAGGCAGGTCAGAGCAGCCACAAGCTTTCCAGCTTCTGGGCGACTCATTCTGTCCATATGGCTGTGCAACTGACCCAGCACTGTTTGGTGACAGGCTGTTCTTCTCCCTCTGCACTGTGGTTTTGCCTTTGTTGTTAATCAGGGAGCATATATGTGTGGGTCTGTATCAGTACCACTTTGTACTCTTTAGTCATTTGGTCTGTTTTTATACCAGTACTATATTGTGTTAATTACTATGGCTTTATAATAGATCTTTCAGATCTTTCTTTTCGTTTATAGCTTTCTTGAAATGGACAAGACCACTCTTTCAATGCCGAATATAAATGGTGTAGTTATTGTCTCATTTTTGCTATTGGGGAAAATTCTCCATATTTACCATTAAACATAATGTTTGTTTCGTGGGTATTTTATCGGTTTAAACAAGCTTTCTACTTTTCCTAGTTTTCTATGAGTCTTTAAAATCATAAATATTTGTGTTAAATTTTGTAAAAAAATTTTTTCTGCATCTATTGATATGATTACATGATTTTTCTACTCGTAGTGAATTACATTAAGTTTTTAATATTAATGTACTCTTGCCTATCTGGAATAAACCTCACTTGGATTTAGTGTATTATTCATTTTCTGTATTACTGGATTCAATTTGTTAGTATTTCCATAAGAATTTTGACATATAAGTTCATGAGAGAGATTAGCCCATAATTTTCCTTTTTTTGTAATTTTATTGTCAGGTTAGGGAATCAAAATTTTGCTGCTTCCTCCACCCCCCCACCCGCCCACCCCCACAAAAAAAAGAGGAAGTATTTCCTTTTTTGTCTAGTCTCTAAAAGAGTTTATGTAAGGTGGGTATTATTTTACCTACAAACGTTTGGATGAATTAACTAGTGAAATGCTCTGGGCCTGGATCCTTCTTGTGGGAAAGTTTTATAATTACACATATAATTCAGATTTTCTGTTTCTTCTTTTTATAGTTTTGGTAGGTTGTGATTTTTAAGAATTTTAAAATTTTTACTTTATTGCTAATTTCATTGGCATAAAGCTGTTGACAGTTATCCTCTTATTATTATTTCTAGTATCTGTAAGATCTGTAGTGATGTCCCCTTTTTCATTCCTGATATTGGTAGCTTGTGTTTCTATTTTTTCCCCTTTGATCAGTCTTGTCACTGTTTTGTCAATTTTATTAACCTTTTCAAAGGAAACACTTCGGGCTTTGTTGATTTTCTCTATTGTATGATTGTTTTCTATTTAATCAATTTCTGCTTTTATTTTTGTTATTTCCTTCCTTCCACTTTCTTTGTATTTATTAGGCTATTCTTTTTCTAGCTTCATGGTGTCTTAGAGCACTGATTTCACTCTTTTTCTTTTCTAGTATATTTATTTGAAGCCACAAATTTCTCTGTTAGGACTGCTTTTGCTGCACCTCATAAGTTTTGATACGTCATATTTTCATTATCATTTGGTTAAAATATTTTCTAATTTCCATTGTTACTTGTTCTTTGATCCATGAGTTGTTTAGAATTTTGCTGCTTATTTTCCAAACACTTGGGAGATTTTCAAACATTTCAAAACATTTCTCTGTTATTAATTCCTATCTTAATTTCACAGTTTTGAAATATTCTGCTTAATTGTTAATGTTTTGAAATTTGTTAAGACTTGCTTCTCTGCTTTTTATCTTGTTAAGTACTACTCTATATGTACTTGAAAAAGAATTTGAAACTCTGCAGTTGCTAAATGCAGTGTTTTATACGTCAATTAAGTTAAATTGGTTAATTTGTAGTGATTATTCTAGAAGTTAAAATGTGCATCCTTGCCTTAAATGACATTCTTTCTTAATTTAATGCTTTCACCACTTCCCGAGCAGTGTACGAGCTCCATTGATCCTGTTCTCTTCTGTCTTTTGAGCTGTTTTGTCATATTCTATTTCTGCATATGTTGTGCACCTCACGAGATATTATTGTTGTTTCAAGTGGTCAGTATTCTTTTATACTTGACCTGCACAGTCATGCTTTCTTGTGCTCTTCATTCCTTCTTGCTCTTCTGTGCTCTCACCTTGCATCATTTTCCTTGGTTTGAAGAACTTCTTTTAGAATGTCTCATACTGTGAGTTTTTAATGCATTAGTTCAGCTGTTGTTTTTCTGAAAATGTATTTTGTATTTTCACTTTGTATAAAATTCTAGGCTGGCATTTTTGGTTTTGCTTATTTTTTTTCTTTCAACAATTTATAAATGTCTTACATTATCCTCTGGCTTTTATATCAATATTTTGTTGAAAATAGTTTTTGCTCCTTTTTAGTTAATGTTTCTTATTTCTCTGGATTTTTTTTAACTTCTTTTTGTTTTTGATTTTTAACCAAAGTTTTCCTTATTCGTGTGTGTGTGTGTGTGTGTGTGTGTGTGTGTGTTGCGGGGAGTGGAGAGAGAGAAAGAGGGAGATTGCTTACCTTGTTTGGGGTTTTCAGATCTTTCAAATGTATCATTTAATCCCTTTCATCAGTTTCAGGGTTTTTTGGCATTAGTTTTTCAAATTGGTCCCCATTCTGTCTCTACTCACATCCTGGAAGTTTAAATACAGTATGTTACAGTTTGAATGTTTCTATATGTATTTCCTTTTCCTCTTTGTTGCTTCCTTTTTTTCCCTCTTCTTCAGTTTGGATATTTTTTTATTGTTTAGTCTTTGCGTGTACTATTGTTTTTTTTTGCATTGTCTAGATTGCTCTAATGAGTAACTCCACTTATAGTATTTTTCATTTCTAGAAGGTATATTTAATTCTTTTTACAGATTCAAGTTATTTATTACATTCTCCATGTTTTTATCCATTCATTTATTTTGTCCATCTTTTTCCTCTATTTTATATACTATACTTACATAGTTATCTTAATGTTCTTATGTACAAAGTCCAGTATCTGGATAATCTGAGAGTCTACTTCTGTTGCTTAATTTTTTTCTTGATTATCAGATAAATTATCTATTTCTTTGTTTTTTACATTTTAACTTTATGCCAGTCTTTTTGTAAGAAAAGAATTATAGATATTGAATATAATGTTATTTTCCCCCAAAGAAGTGTTGCCCTTTCTTTTGCTAGGCAGGTGAGGGAAAGATCATCTAAGTCTGGCAGTAATTGCACTTATGTAGTAAGGGCTTGGCTGTGCTTTTAGTTAGATTCAGCCCTTATCGCTGCTGCATCCTTAATCTTCTCACTGAGAACTTGGTGGATTTCTGTCTCCTTAGTCCTTCTGCCAACTCACTCCATCTGAGGTGTAAGCTCCAGCCCCAGACAGCTTCAATATCTGGCACACGTACTGAGGAGGACGTGGGCCATGCTTTGATGCAGGTCCTTTTACCCTCAGAACCATGAAATTGAAGTACCACCCAGCCCCATCCCTCCCTTTTGGCTGTGGTCCTCCACGGGTTTCATGAAAAGTCTAATGAGTCTCTACCTCCTCAGGAATGAAATTTGTGCCTCCCAGAGGCTTTAAATTACACTCTAACCTTCCACCCCAACAGGTTCAAAATATGGTGGGTATTTGTGTTTACTGAAGGATTTTGTCTTATTGGCGCTACCAGCAGGTGAACCCCACCGCCTGCACGGCCTGGGCACTCAGCAGCCTTCCTGTGGGGTCATGTTTTTGGGCTCCTTCAGATCCCCGTCTGTCGTGCCAGCCTGTGTGGCTCTTGGGGGCACTGTTAGTGCCAGTTTTCTGCAGTGGCATCCCAAGACTGCCAAGTCTGACCCTCAGAGTTTCCCGGGTGGCCAGTGCCCTCAGGGAGGAAACGACCATCGCTCGGTTGGCAGCTCTCAGGAAGTGCTCTTCTCTCTTTGGCATTTTGGTTGATCCAGTCCTCATTGCGTCCAAAGTTTTTTGATGAGTCTGAAAGTATAATTTTGTAATGTATCCTTTTCTTCCCTAGTTGTCACACCAGGAACAAAGACCTGCCACTATGTACAACATCTTGTCTGGAAGTCAAAATTTCATTATTATTATTATTACTGATATTATTATGATGGATTATTTAGAAAAGCTTCCTCCAGTTTTCTAATTATTGGTAAAGCCCCACACCTTTTCAGACTTGTTATACTGAGACAAACTCTATCAAATTTCTTTCCTGTATGAGCTCTATGATTTGGAAGTGATTTCTATGATTTCTACAGTCTGTCTTCTGGCTCTATTCTATGCCATTTATCTTTGTGTGATAACACTGTGCGGTCAGCAGATTGGACTGTAGGAATTGCTGTGGAAGCCGTTCCTGTACCAGGCTGGATGCCGCGCAGTAATTTAACCACCCACGACAACCCTGTGAGTCTCCTACATATACCCACTAGCCCACATCAATTAGATTTTGATTTCAACTTCTCCTCACTTGGATTACCAACATGCCTACAGACATTCCAACGGCAACTGACATGAGAGGTCAGAGTGGAAAGGCAAACCTGTTACAGTTAAGACGTCTGAATCTTACAAATTTTAGGAAAGTATATGACCAAGTGACCGTATTACTAAAAATTTTCCCAGGACCACAGAAAAGCCCCATGTAAGTGAGGGGCCCTGAAATATAAGCTCTTTTAGCTTCACAGAAAGTCCACCTCCATCAATAACATGTGTACATACAATTACCACCACAATAAATAAACAAATAAGCACAACAAATGAAAACCGAGAACAGAAACAAGGCTAGCTGATATCCACAAATGGGTTTCTGCTAGTTTGACTTGTCCCTATATTTGATAGAACCTCCTAGGAGGATAAAACTTAAAAGATATTATCGTTGATTAAGTATTCAAGAAAAATGGACACTTCTAAAAAAAGGAAGGCATCACGTTAGAGTGACTGTAATGCCTAGGTTTAAATCCCAGCATCACAATGTAGTAGCCATGTGACTCTGGGCAAGTTTGTTAGTCTTTTTACGCCTTAGTGTAGTATCTTTACCTATAAAACGAAGATGTGTGTTTATCTTTACCTATAAAACACACAAATGTATATACTTACACATATTGATATATCGACATGTATTATCTCTGTCTACATTACAACTCTTTCTGCATGTATCTGCATCTGTATATGAAAAGAGCACCGAGCACATCATAAGTATTCTTTAATGTCTGTGAGCATCATTGTTTGGATCTACTCTTAAGTAAATATTACACTGGTATTGCTTACCATGTTTAATAGGGAATTCATAAAGCTTAAAACTTTTTAGGTAAAAGGCATTAGTCACTCACCTTCAATATACTCTGGAGTGCGTGGAAGTACGTATGGGGAGGAGTAAGGCCTGCCTTTAAAGACCCTCAACTGTATCTTGGAGAAAACTGCCTGGGAGGACAGCTCTCCAGGCCACCTGAGGTCAGGGGCCGTGTGTGTTTGAGGCGTCCACCTGCAGGACAGTGTGATTTCCTCCCAAGAGCATAAGGCAGAAACTGAACGGGGAGGGGCTTAGCGATGGAGACAATAAAGGTTGGATCTTCTGGAGAGAAGTTCAGGTAAAGAGGTGAGAGCGCTGAGAGTTTAGGAAGCTGGAGCGAGAGAAGGTAAGATGTTTACGTGTAGTGTCACGAGGGATACATGTGACCATGGAACGAGCAGCAGGGAAAGGAGACCCAAGTTGAGGACTGAGGAATTCAGAGGACGAGGCACTGGAGGCGGCATCCGTGTGCCTACTGAGGTCTCCCAGAGTGACAGCAGGGCTGCTTGGAGAGGAAGGCTGCAAAGCCCTGTGTCACTGTCCTTAATGGATGGAGGGGAGACTGGGAGGTTGACTGGGGAGACCCTCTCCGTAGGGTGGAGGAGAAACTTCACAGGGAAAAGAGGTCTTACTTGAGGCTGACAAGCAAACGGATTTAGGAGAACTCCGGATGCCAGGCAGTTGGCTGGCAGGGCGCCCTCCAGTCCTGCAGCAGAAGGACCCCATGCCTGCCCCATAGGGGGTAGTTACAGTAGGGGGGTTGGCCAGGTGCCATGTAATGTACCTACTTGACAAAGGACACACATTGCGCCTGGAGCAGGGAGAGATGTTCCACCCACGGTGAGAAGCTCAGCACCGGCTCTGTGGGCCTTTATCTCTTGGTAGGAAGTGGTCCAGGCCCAGAGCTCCCTCTTACGCGCGGCTGAGTGGTGGTCCAAAGACTGCATGCCTGAAGCTGCCTTTGCCAGCATACACGCCAGGTAGGAATGAGGGCCCTGAATTGTGGCTGTGGTCGTGGAAATGGAAAGTGGATAATGACATTGAAAGGAAGCGCTTTGGAAGCACGGCCTGGGGCACACTTCTTCCGAAGTGAGCATCAGAGGAGCGCCGGCTCTGCCTGAGGCTTAGAGCAGCTCACCTAGAGTTTCAGGAGCTCCGTGCCCCAGCGGGCGCCCAGAGCCCCCGTTGCAGCCACGTGTGGACGTCTCGTGGCAGCGCGTGGCCGCTCCCCCCATCCCCGCGGGCCTGAGTGGAGCGCGCCTGGCTCCTGTGACTGATGCTGGGCCGCTGGCCCTCTGCTCAGAGCCGGGCTCCTGCTGGCTCTCTGTCGGGTCCTTGGAGGCAGGACTTGTAATTTCCTGGGACACAGTGCCAGGTGAAATGGGTCATTGTATCAACAAGAATGACACAGTAACTTAAGCCTGGGAATGCAGTGTATCCAAGCTTGTCGTTTCCTAGATGAGGTCAAATTACAACAGTCCCTTAAAGGACAGAGAGGTTGAGAAATGTTGCTTCTTTCGGTTTTTTTGTTTTTTTTAATTGTGAGGCACCTATGATGGTAGTGGCCATGGAAGGAAGTGGAGGAGGGACCTTTCCACAGCTGTGACTTAAAATGACTGAATCAGGAATTAGGACCAAGAAACAGAAATTTCCTTGAGAGCGGAATGCAAAGGGTTCTGTGTTTCGCAGACAAGTCCAAGCCTTTCCGTTCTTTAGGCCCTTCCTTCCTTCCTTCCTTCCTTCCTTCTTCCTTCCTTCCTTCCTTCCTTCTTCCCTCCCTCCCTCCCTCCCTTTCTTTCCTTCCTTCCTTCCTTCCTTCTTTCCTTCTTCCCTCCCTCCCTCCCTTCCTTTCTTTCCTTCCTTTCTCTTCTTTCTTTCTCCCTAGGAGGCACTGCTTGTGAAATCCAGAACAATTCCCAGGCTCGCTTTGGGGTTCATTAACCATCTTGAACTATTTTCCAAATGTTTTAGGTTCGAAAAAACCCAAACCACACTGGGCCAGCCACTTTTTTTCTTCTTCACTGTCAAACCTATGTGTATTTTAAGGGAAATGTGAGCCATATGTTTCTGATTCCTTTACACTTAACTCATCAAGCAGGATTTGTTAAAGCCATTTGATGTCCTGGATGCCTTTTGAGCCGTTTCCTTGTGACTTGCAAAGCCCTTTATTCTCTAGACATAGGAAGTTGCATTTTATGAAATGTAAATGAGCTGAACCCCCAAAGGTCTGATCTGGGTCGGAATTCTGAATAATTGGAATTAGTTATAAGCATGCGCTACGCCACTCTTTCAGAAGAATTCCAGTGCAAGGAATAGCTCCCGTATTTTTCATTAAAATTTCATAAAGTTGGCTAAACCTTAATCAGAATATACTTGGGAGAAAAAAAAGGTAAAAAATACCTTATAGCAAGGACATATATAATTAATGAAAATGGATAAATATTTCTGATTAAATAAGAACTACCTCAGCTAAATTAACCTTAAAATGAAATAAAATAGAACAACCAAATGAATCTCCGACAGTCATTAAATTTGATCCCATAGGTAAGTGGCGGCTTTTATTTTATGGCCCCAAAGTGAACCTCAACTGAATATATTTTTTCCTCAGTACATCTCACTGGGACAATCAAGAGAATTCTCTAGAATCAAAGCTATTTTCATTTCTTCGAGAAATATCCTGTTCTCTTAGGCCGTCTTTTCCAGCAGCAGAAATTTTAAATAGAAATAAAGAGATACATAATCTAAGAGTATATCCTCTCCTCTATTTCTGGGAAGAAATTCCATGTCGAGTGTGACGGAATAAAACAGGTTCAGTTCTGAGCCTTTGCAATTGTTTCTCCTTCTGCCTGGAATAATCTTGCCTGAAATGATCATGAGTCTGGCTCATCTGTCCTCTCCTCCCGGAGGCTGGCTCGGACTCTCCTGGCTAAGGTAGCTCTCCCTTTCCCCTTCAGTAACTCTCTGCTCCATTTCTCTTTTTTATACTCTTTTGCAGGAATTAACACTATCTGCAGATTACTCATTTATGCCTTTTGTGCACTTCGTGGTTCCTTTCACCACTGGAAATCTAAATGTATCCCTCTATCCGAATACCTAGGATGTTGGTGGCAAAATAGCAAGTACTCAACCAGTGCTTACTGAATTTAATTGCAATCATTCGTTGAACCAACACTTGACAAACAACAGCTATTGACATGTATTTTATCTCAGAAGAGGTCAATTTATATCTAGGGGCTTTGATGAATGTGTTCTTAAGCAAACTTTGTCTTACCACACACATATGAATTTTAGGGTTAAGTTTCTACAAAAAATGGTGGCTGAGACTTTCATAGGGATTATGCTTCATCTGTAGATTAATTTGGGGAGTTTTGTCCTCTTAAAAATATTAAGTCTGCCTTTCCATTTATTTAGGTGTGATTTAATTTCTTTCAACAGTGTTTTGTAATTTCCACATGAAACGGAAGGGACCCAGAATAGCCAAAGAATCTTGAAAAAGAAGTCCAGAGTTTCAGGACTCAAACTTTCCAATTTAAAAACTTACTAAAGACTACTCTCAAGACAGTATAATATTAACATTGGATGGACATACAGATCGGTGAAATAGAACTTAGGAATCGTAAATAATATCTTGCATTCATGATCAACTGATTTTTGACAAGAGTGCCAAGGCAATTCAATGGGGGAAGAATAGTATTTTAAAATGGTGCTAGAGCAATAGAATACCCCCATGAGAAGGCATGAAGTTGGATTCCAACCTCATGCCATCTATAAAAATTAACTCAAAGTGAATTAAAGTACTAATTATAAGGACTAAAACTATAAAACTCTTACAAAAAAAAAAGCATAAATCATTTTGACTTTGGATCAAGCAATCATTCCTTAGATATGATACAAAAAAAAACAGGCAAAAATGAATAAATAAATTGAACTTCATTAAATTAAAATTGTTATGTTTTAAAATATACCATCAAAAGAAGTTTTAAAAAGGCAACCCACAGGACAGGAGAAAAATACTTGCAAATCCTATATCTGATAAGGGGTATGTATCCAGAAAACGAATCCTAACAATTTAACAGTAAAAGAATAAAAAACTGAATTAAAAATGGACACATGGACAAAGGATTTGGGTAGACATTTCTACAAAAAAGCTATACGAATAGCTAGTAAGTACGTGAAAAAAATGCTCAACATTATTAGTCATTAAGGAAATGCAAATCAAAACGAAAATGAGATACCACTTCAGACCCACTAGGATGACTATAATAACAATAATTTAAAAAACTAGAGAATAACAATCAATAAGTATGTGGAGAAATTGGAACACATGTATATTGCTGGTTGGAATGTAAAATGATACAGCTGATGTGGAAAACACGTTGGTAGTTCCTCAAAAACTTAAACATGGAGTTACCCTATGACCCAGCAATGTCACACCTAGGTATATACCCAAGAGATGGACAACACATGTCTACACAAAAACTGGTACATGAATGGTTATAGCAGCCTTATCTGTAATAACCAAAAAAATGGAAACAACCCAAATGTCCATCAATGGATGAATGAATAAACAAAGCGCTACAGCTACATGCTACGGCATAATGGTCCTTGAAAATAATATGCAAAGTGAAAGAGACTAGACACAAAAAGCTACACATCGTATGCTTCCAGTAATATAAAATGTCCAGAATAATCCAGTATTGAGACAGAAGGTAGATTAGTGTTTGCAAAGCACTAGGGATGGCAGGGAAACATCCCTGCCATCCCTAGTGTTTCTTTTGCGAGCAATGTACAGTGTTTCTTTTGCGAGCAATGAAAATGTTCTGGAATTAGATATTGGTGATGGTTGCGCAATTTAGTGAATACACTAAAACCCACTAAACTGTATACTTAAACAGGTGAATTTTATGGGATGTGAATGATGTGTAAAATTATAACTGGTTTCACAATTACTCAATTCTTTTGTGAGTGTATCAATTCCCATGGGAGAAATGGGAAAGGAAAAATGATGTGTTTGATTTGAGAATTAGTCCTACTCGTTGTTCATTGTCTTTCTTCTGGGCTTTCTCAGTGCTTAAGCATGAAAGGTGGAGAACTGAAGGAGCAATGCTTCCTGACAGAGAAGAGGTGTTAGAGGAATGTGCTGCCGTGGTCTGTGGATGGGGTTCTTTCCAGATCCACCCTTGTTGTGCCCTGAAAGGGCTGGCTGATGTTTAGGAAAGGAAACATAAGAGAGAGCTTTTTGCCTTGCTTTTGTTACCTCACCAGCAATATTTATTTTTGGAACCGGAAATCTATAGATCGATGTGTAACACTCTCTTAGTTCAGGACCATGATGAATGACGGGCTACTGAGAATAGAACGTGTTCCTGTCAACTTACTGGCAGAGTAGGAAGCTCTCAGGCAGCAAAGGTGAAGGTTTAGAATTCTGAGAAAAGAATGGTGTAAGTATGACCTCATCAGAGACAACGACCTTTTTGATTTGTGTTTTCGAAGTAAAACTACGTAAAAATTATCCATGATAGTAAAAGATGGGTGGGAGGAGAATTGCCCATGGCACATGTAATCTGAAATAGCATTTTAAGTGCTACTGGGCTCTTTTTTTAAAAATGCTGTTGTGCTTTTAATGAAAAAGAGAAGAAAAAAGGAAAATTTATATACGGCCTTAAAAACGCATTTGCATGTGTAACAATTTAAGGGGCAAATCTTCCTTGTGAATTGTGTTTTCTCACAGTTACGTAGCATGAGGCCATACCTTCCAATGTTGGAAGACTGGTAGGGTATTTGCGATATTATTCTGCTGAGTGGATGTTACATGGAGGTAATGGAAAGATGACTGCACTTAATTTGTCTGCTGGTGACTTAATGCTGAAGGTACATGATAATTAAAGGGAAAATTAAATAATGATGACTTCCATTTTCACATCAAGGTGGAACTTGTTTACATTTCATGTGGTTATTCTGTTATTTCATCTGGTTTATACCTATCTATCTATCTACGTATCTATCTCTATAACCCCATTTTGACAAAATAGGATCATATTGCATGCACTTCTGTCTCTCACTTCACTGTCAGTGCATGTTTGCAAATAAGTATTTATTTCTACTATGACTACAATATTTGAGGAACTAATATGTCCAGTGTACTGTGTCTTGAATAATTAGACATCATCTTTGCATTCAGATTTTAAAGTCTGTGGCGTAAACAATTAACCAGTTTACTGTTACATTAAATTGATAAGAGATGAGATGGATCATAGGGGGAATACCCTAGGAAGTAAGGCAAATGGGAGACTTACCCAAGACAAGGCTAGCAAGTAAGGCAGAACCCAGATTATGCTGGATTGTTTTAAACCAGGTCAAGTTAGTGAGACTATTGCGAGCGCTGGTGGAAACATTAAAGGGTTTTAGGCAGGACGTGGCATAATTGGATTTGTAGTTTTGAAAGGAAACTCTACTTATATGTGTAGTGATCAGATAATTTGTTATCCAAATCAGGAAACTTTATGCTGGGACTACAGGTGTAAATTTTGGCTCTTCTGGACAAACTAGGATGTATGGTTACCCTATTGACAGAAGACTACAATGGAATTAGAGCGGTACGTGAAGCTGAGTTAGGAGAAAAAATGATGGTTTGGACCCCGATGAGGCAGTCCATAAAGAGAGAGAGAGGGAGTTAGATAAACATAAGAGTTATTTTGAACAAAGAACATGAAAAGGTGGTGACTGAATGTGAAAGGGGAGAGAGAGAGAAGTTGAGGTCTAGCAGGCATGCGGCTTGAAAAACCGAATGGATATTGGAGACATTTATTGAGATGAGGAAGGTTGGAGGAGCCTTAGAAGGAAGGTGATAGTTTTCGATAAGGACGTGAGTGGAAGGTAGCCGTTAGGCACTCAGAAGGCATCAAGATTTATGCCAGGGAATTCCCCGGTGGTCCAGTGGTTAGGACTTGGGGCTTTTACTGCCAAGGGCCCAGGTTCAGTCCTTGGTCGGGGAACTAAGAATCCTGCAAGCCAAGCGGCATGGCTAAAGAAAGAAAAACTAATAAAAGAAATAAAAAGTAGAACATTTACATTAAAAAAAAAAGATTTATGCCAGCCACTTCTTCACATTTTCTGTATCATCCGAGGTACTCATCTGGCCTGAAGGACATTGTGGACCTCAGAGCACTAGCCATGGCCCAAGTCTTTCTAGCACATTAATGACTCCAGAAATATCAAATACTTACTATATTCTCACACTGTCAGCAATTTCTCCTGATCGTTTGGCTCAGAGGTTGGAAATGTAGCCTCATTCTGTATTTTCATGCTGATTCATCGGGAGAAATGCCTTAAGAACCTCCTATTCCAGGCGAGCTGTTTGAAGATGCCTGGTGTGATGAGTGGTTGAAAAAAAGTTTTAAAAACTGCCCTTTGGGGATCTGACAGTCTTGATAAATTAAGGGACAGGGTGCTTGATGACCCAAAATGATAGGATCTGATGCCAGTGGAAGGTGTATTTTGCCTTGGTTAAACTCAACGCTGCAATAAAACCTGTAAAGATTTCTGGTTTTTAGAGAAGTGATTAAAGGTTCAATATAGGAGGCAAAATAAAATTTGAATAATGTGGGCTAAAAAAATAGATGCCTCGGGCTTCCTGGTGGCGCAGTGGTTGAGAGTCCGCCTGCCGATGCAGGGGACATGGGTTCTTGCCCCGGTCCGGGAAGATCCCATATGCCGCGGAGCGGCTGGGCCCGTGAGCCATGGCCGCTGAGCCTGTGCGTCCGGAGCCTGTGTTCCGCAATGGGAGAGGCCACAACAGTGAGAGGGCTGCGTACCGCAAAAAAAAAAAAGAAAAGATGCCTCTGTGTGTTTGTGTGTGTGTGTGTGAAAGAGAGAGAGAGGGAGTATTGGATAGGAGTGGAAGTTCACAACTTATATACAGGTTGGCCCCCAAAGCTACATCACTATCTATTTTTCTCACTTAGTCTAGGTAAACTTGGCTCCTAAATCTTTTAATTAAAGTCCATCTTGCATTTTTTAAATGAAAGGTGGACCCAACTCAATTACACACATACAGGTGATATACTTGGAGGATTATGTGAAATACACCAAGAAGAGCAAATGTGCCTTCCTGTGAGAGATAGTCTGTTTTGTTTTGTTCTTCATTCCTCTTTTTGATGTTGGTTGACTCAACTTCCTTTAGTCCTGATCTCTGCATTGATGGATCATTAGAAACTTGAAAGGATCTACACAAATATGAAAGTGCATCCCCATTTGTGTTCCTTCGAGTTGCAACAGTTTTATACGTAGATCAAATGTTACTATTGCTCATGTTTTAAAAAATGAAAAAAGTGAGATATGGAAGATTGCAACTTGAAGTCTCAATATTAACTGAGCAAAGGACACTCAGAAGGGGCAGCTATCCTGGGTCTTATGTTTGAGACACGGTCTTGATGCCAGAGGTGTTGGCTGAGAGCCTTTCTGAAGCCCAAGTGTGGATCTTGTTAACATGGATTTAACAAACCTGAATGGCTAACCTTGGGAATTGTGAGGGTTTATTCCCCTGCACTGGAATGTACAAAATACAACTGCACTTACCTTGTATGTGAAACCGATACAGAGCTGCTGAGTTGGAGAAGAATTCCCCTGCTTTCCAGAATCAGATCTGTCTTCTGTTACTTTGCTTAAAGTATGCAGCTGTTCGGGAGAATTAGTGTTGCTTCCTTTCACATTAATAGCAGAATAACTAACTTTCCACTGTATTTAATAACAATGTCAGTCTCCTTTAGAGTACTAGGAATCTTTGCCATCCCCTTTTTATGGAAAAAAAAAAAAAAAACCACACGATTCCTTACTTCTAAGCTTCTTGAAGAAAATTTTCCTAATTTGTTTCCCTGTGATTCAAATTTCACCGATCTAAAAGAGTACCGGATAATTGACTCAGTGCTGTACTAAAATGTCCATATCTTCAGCAATTTATGGAAGATGAGTATCTGTTGTATAATCTCTAACATGAAGATACTTTCCACGTTCCTTCCAGCTCTGGAAAAATTCTATCAAAATTCAAAGTCTTATGCTAAACCTTCACTAGGGTTTCACCTTATAAGATTACCTGAAGCCTGTTAAGAAGTAAACTCCCCTTTCTCTCTTTTTTCAGATTAAGTATTCTATTGCTAGTATTGCAGGCTAGGAATAAAGTATTTTTATTCTTTTAGTCTTGCAAAGTGGAAAGTTTTAAAATAGTGATGTTGATACCTCAAAAAGAGGAACTCTAAAGTGATATAGTCTTGGAAATTATCATTGGTTAATTGAAAATTGGAAGGTACTGTGTTCGGTCACTTGTCCTTGTAGAGTCACAGCCAATGACGCAGATGGAAAAAAAAAATCATCTGGCTTCATAGTAATTGTACTTCATTCATAAAAAGAAATTGTGCCCTGAGATTTAATTGAGTGGTTCCAGGGCCATGCCAGCAGAAAATCAGCTGGTTGGGCTCCTATATAAACATGATGACATGTTGAGGGCAGTGTTTACTTTTTTCTAATTAAAGCAAATTAGAAATTCCGTTGTATTTCTGCAGTGCATTCCGACAGCAGCATGCCCTGGGAATTGCTCATGGCCCCTCTAGAGTAAGGCTTTCCTTCATTCAACTTTCATTTGTTCCTTTAAGTCTTAAATTCATTCCAGGCACTAAGTGTTTATGCCGGCTCTGAGACCTCGGTTTTTCAGGATCATTTCAAAACAAGACTGGAGGGTGCAGCGGAATTCAGACCAGCCGCTCATGATGACGTTACATGGTTTCGGCCTTGATGCTGGTTCGCTTTGGGCGGATACTCCGTTTTCTTCTCCTTTTTCGGTTCTGTCAGTTTCTATAACACTGAGGCAAACCTCCAATTGACAGCAAGAGATCATTTGTAGGGACCCACACTGCTAAACAGAAACAACTAAGATGCCAATGAAAATATATCAACCGCACAGCAAACGTGGGTACTTTTCTTACACAGTAATAGGCTCTTTTGAGTTTTAATTTGACACAGGGCTATAAAACCTATGAGGATTTTGTTTTTCATTAATGATACCCTTATCATATTTTTAAACCAGGAAGCAGGTATGTCTGAGTTTTGACGTTTTAAGAAAAGGAAGGACCATCATGCATTTATATCATAGCTGTAAGTTTTCAAAATTCAGTGCCACTTCATTAAAATCCTGTTTAATGAGCAGCACATTGAAAACAAAAGTTAATATATGGAGCTCACTAAGCCATTGTTCATTTCTGAAGTCATGGTCACATTTTATCGTCTTGACATTTTTCTAACTTACAATTTCAAGGTTAAATTTTAAGTCCCAGAAACCTTCTTTCAAGGAAGGTTCTTCTTAGGGGATCGCCACCCCAGAGTTGCTGACAAAAGAGGTTCAAAGAAAGACACAAGGTTCAGGTAAAGTCACCATGAGGTTTAGAACAGCATTTGCATGTTTTCATATTCCTCTGAATTGATACTGAGCTCTGGATCTTAATGAGCTCATTTCTGGAATCACCGTCAAGTTCACGAGAGGGAATGAGGGACACCTCTAATGAATGAACACGGAGAAAAACCATGATGCATTCTGAGCCTTTCTAAAGTAAAAAGAAAAGAAATGAGCAGGTCTGTGACTGTAGCAAGAACTTCATGTTTTTGGTAACCATGGTATACTAAGAAAGTGGAGGTCACGTGTTTCTCTGATATTTGTAATGGCCAGTATCTCACAGACCATTTAAAGCACAAATCATATATTCAAAACAAGAAATGGATGTCAACTCTAGCTTAATATGTGTAGGAGTGATTCTAAGACCCTTTCTCTCTTCTGGTAGGCCATTTTTTTTTTGTATCTCAGCTCGTGCATTGGAGAGAGCAATAGGAATAATAAAAGGAGATAAAATTTTGCTCAATTAGATGTCTAAATGTTGTAACTTTTGAGTCGTTCTTGGAGAATACTGGCAGGGAGAGAGACTGAATGGGATTTTGAGGACTTCAGTTTCTTCGTTGTTCTTGGTTTTGTCCTGCATGTCAAAGACAGTCAAGAATTGGCTGTAAATAAAATTCAGTCTCAAGGAAAGATAGCCCACCCCTCCCCCAAGTCCCCAGCCCACCTGTTCATGCAGTCATGGAATTTCTTCTTTGCCTAAAACCAGCTATATATAGTCAGAAAGCTCATAAAGTGGGGGAGGGGATTCTGAAATGACAGGAGCACTTAGTTAAAGGGTCTGACTTAAAGGAAAGTGCCCAGATGAGTTTATCCAATCGGGGTCAGTTAAGCCTCCCCTGACACCATCCATTAGTAATATTTTCCATGCACTAAGTAAAGCAATGGAAACTCCATCACATCTGGTTGCGCCTCCAATACCTATGCAGGCTGTAATAGTTTTTGAAATCTTGATGTGAAACAGCACCGTGGCACTCCACGATAGATTGTTAGCAAGCAAAGAAGGCGCACTTGTTCCAAAACAATGAAGAGTTGCTTATTCCTGTTCCCCTTAGATGCCTCCCTCTGGTTCATATTGCTAGATTATTTCATCGTGATCCAGAGGGAATTTGGGGTTATTTTCCTCCCCTCTTTCTTCCCCTGTCTTTAGAGCCATCGGCAGCGAGCCTCCAGGGAAACCATCGTATGTGTCTTGTGGGCACCACGTTTTCCCATTGAAAAGTTTTGCTTGGCGGGTGCCTTTCTTTGAAGGTAGAAAAAAGAGCTTTGGAAGACTGATAATTCCAAGAAATATTTGCTGCCTTAAAATCTTGTTATCACCTTGCGCTTTCTGTAAGTACTTCAGAGATTTACAGAGAGGACGTTGACTATACCTGAATATCCCTAAACCACTTCCGTGATGTTAACATTGAATAAAGATGTTATAAAAATCCCAAAGTACCCATTGCTCTCCGAAGAGAATCAATAAATAAACTTCTAATAGGCTATTGGAGCTATAGCTCAAAGAGGGCAGGGTCCATGCCTACCTTGTTCACTTTTCGCATCTCCAGCACTCAGCAAGCCATGGCAAGACCTGAGTTTTCTGAAAACAACTACAATTGCAGGTTTTAGTGTTAATTGAGCCAATGTACATCATATTTGCCAATAGGAAAGATACAGGAGTAGGCGTGATATTTAACGCTAATAACAACAGCAGGGCTTCCCTGGTGGCGCAGTGGTTGAGAGTCCGCCTGCCGATGCAGGGGACGCGGGTTCGTGCCCCGGTCTGGGAAGATCCCACGTGCCGCAGAGCGGCTGGGCCCATGAGCCATGGCCGCTGAGCCTGCGCGTCCGGAGCCTGTGCTCCGCAACGGGAGAGGCCACAACAGTGAGAGGCTCGCATACCGCAAAAAATAAAATAAAATAAAAACAGCAGCAGTAGCAACAACAACAATAATAATAAACATTTACTGGGGAGATGCTCTGTACCAGGCTCTGTTCCAATCATTTTACATATATTAACTCATTTTGTACTCATAATGTCATTGTAGAGTAGGTAATCTTACTGCCAATTCCAGTTTTGAAAAGAGGAAACTGAGGCATGCACAAATTAACCATCTTGCCCTAGATCACATAGCTAGTACGTAATGAAGACAAGATTTGAACCCAGAGCCTTTTCTCTTAACTATTATGTCTTGCAACTAAAATAGTTGTTTTGCTAGACAAGTCTCTTGGTACCTTTGTTGCCATTGTTATAAGATTAGCATAATGATTCTTACCTCAGAGGAGCAGTAGAGATGGGAACCCTCAGATGGGTACATTTTGGGTATATTTTCCATTGTGAACGTACACGAGATAGTTTACTGTTCTCATCAGATGCCCAAGGACTCAGGGGGTCAAGACAGACATGACTGAGATCTCTTTTTACCACAGTTCAAACTCCCAGAGCACTGGGGACAAACAATAATCTTCAAAGCAATTGAGGCCACTTTGTGGCATCAACTCTTGGAACAAAGTAACATATAGTGAGATGTTTCTGTTTGTAAAAAATATCCTTCCGGGCTTCCCTGGTGGCGCAGTGGTTGAGAGTCCGCCTGCCGATGCAGGGGACGTGGGTTCATGCCCTGGTCTGGGAAGATCCCACATGCCGCGGAGCAGCTGGGCCCGTGAACCACGGCCGCTGAGCCTGCGCGTCCGGAGCCTGTGCTCCGCAACGGGAGAGGCCACAACACTGAGAGGCCCGCGTACCGCAAAAAAAAAAAATATCCTTCCACGCTCAGTTTTTATTTTTAGGTTCCATCTAGGCCAGTGATTTTCCATTTCCTTCTTAGGAAGGTATTTTTTTAATGAACGCACACACTCATTCTCACACACATGCGCACACTCCTGTGTACACCCGTGTACATTCACATGCACACACCCGCACTCACAGGCACCTACACCCACAGATTCCTTGACATTGTGACATGTGCCTGCCTGCTTATTGGTGGCAGACGGTGGTAGAACTTGTTACCTCGGAAGGCAGGCCCAAGGGTCCCAGGTGGTTAAGGAAAACTCCATAGTTTTATCTTCTGAGGTCATCGGGTAGTTTTCTTTCTCCCCTCCCCCAACCCTTAGCAAAAGAGAAAAAGAAGAATATTAACTAGTACGGTTTCAGCCATCAACAGGGACAAACCCTGAAATCAGATACATTTGAGCATAACTGAGGTGATAGCGTTTAAGGACAGTACTGACGTTCCTGCCACACTTGCGCTGATGAACTTTTATGCACATTTTGCTAGTGAATTATTTAGATAATGTAGTACCAGTTTGGAGATGTGTGTGTGTGTGTGTGTGTGTGTGTGTGTGTTCTAACCCTCTTTGAACCCGTTAAATTGTGGGCGAGTCTGTAATACAGATGGGTTAAGTCACATAATTTACCAAAAGTGTTAAGTTAGCTTCGCATCAAACATTAAGCATGCACCTCGGGACAGACTGATCCCAGAAGTTCCTCTGTGACGCGGATTTTAAAGCACACTCACCGCAGTCCAGGTATCGTGCCTGACTTCCTTCCCCCTGAAATTAGCAAGCAAGAACACAGGACTTTCTTCTCCACGGCGGCCAGAGACTTTCAGATTTCTGTGACCTTCATCATGTCTCCTGACTGCCTGTCCATCGGCTTTTCCTGGAATACCTGGCTTTTTTCTTCTCTGGACGGGCTGTCTCATACAGCATGTCCTGAATCAGTTGTGTGTGTGTCAGTGAGTTGAACAGAATCTTCACTGTCAAACGATCACGTCTTCTTTCTTTGGTACTGAGATCAAAGTTTAGGATGACAGATTTTCCTTTACCAAATAAATTTGATTCCTAATCAAGGCCACACCTTTCCAAAATCCGAGCTTGTGTGTGTGTGTTTGTGCATGTCTGTCTGTGTGTGTGTCTGTGTTGTGAATAGGAATCTGGAGATTAAGGTAAAGGTGACAGTTAGTAATTCACTTCCATGGTGGGTGTGCTTTCGTCCTGGTTGACCTTCAAGGCTTTTGCTTCTGCCTTCCAAAGACTTACTTTACCTTTGATGCCAGCGAACAGGTCCTCCCAGAACTTACCTTTAACGTCAGGTTCTCAGCTTCCCCCAGTATATTCTGACCACATACAAGCTTAATAAAAATGCAAACGCTGTTTCTTGGAGTTGGGAGGAGCATGGAGTGGCAAAGAGAGAGTGAGCTCTGGGCTTCGAATCAAGGGTTCTGCCCTACTTTGCACACCTGTGTTCATATTTGCAAGTCTTACAATGATTATAATCCTCAGCAAAATCAGAGGATGGGAAGCTATGCCCTGACCATCAATTCTGGTTTTACCAGCTTGCAAGTCTAAGTTCTAGCGCAGCATGTCCAGAGCGTGGGGTATTTGGTTCGCCATCAGCTTTGCTGTGTGCGTCTGTGTGTGAGGCGGGTTGACATCTGTGAGATGGAGGTATATGCCCACACACGAGCAAACGCAGGGTCGGCTGAGAGAAGCTAATCAAGCACGCAGCTAGAAACAGGCACATGGAGTGTGGTTAGCTTTCTGTAAATACACATCATTCAGCCACTTCTCAGTCTTATTTAGCCATTAATTTCATAATTTTGTTTCTCATGCTCCCAGAAATTTGTCATGAGGCTCAGGACACTGGGAAACGTACGTCCTACTAGTTAGACTCACAAATATTTTTTTTAATTTATTTTATTGATAATTAATTGACAATATAGTGTTAGTTTGTGCTGTACAGCAAACCAATTCGGTTGTGCATACATACATTCTTTTTCATATTCTTTTCCATTATGCTTTATCTCAGGGTATTGAATATGGTTCCCTGTGCTCTACAGTAGAACTTTGTTGTTCATCCATCCTGTATATAATAGCTTACATCTGCTAACCCCAAGCCTCCCACTCCATCCCTCCCCCACCCCCTCCCCCTTGGCAACCACAGTCTGTTCTCGATGTCTGTGAGTCTGTTTCTGTTTCATGGATAAGTTCATTTGTGTCATATTTTAGATTCCATATATAAGTGATATCATATGATATTTGTCTTTCTCTGTCTGACTTCACTTAGTATGATAATCTCTAGGTCCATCCATGTTGCTGCAAATGGCATGATTTCACTCCTTTTTTATGGCTGAGTAGTATTCCATTGTATATATATATACCACATCTTCTTTATCCATTCATCTGTCCACGGACATTGAGGTTGTTTCCATGTCTTGGCTATTGTAAATAGTGCTGCTGTGAACACAGGGGTGCATGTATCATTTCAAATTATTAGACTCACAAGTATTTACTTAGCACCAATTAAATGAATATCTAAAGTGTGAGAAGTTAAATGCTTAAGAAATAAGTGAATAATATAAATACAGGGTCCCTTTCATCTAGTAACAATTTCTTTGAGGTAGGAATATATGAATAGTAATACATGCTAATAATACATGAATACTTGAAGTACAAAATAATGCAAGAGGGGAGTGACGGTTGGCTACAAGAGCAGAAGAAAGGGACAGAGGAGGGTTATAAGCCAGTGCCATACAAACCAAAAACAGCGTCTTCAGAGAAGGGAGATTCATCTGGTTCACCGTGAACCAGAATGACGTGGGCGGGGCAGCGTCTGATCTGGATCTAGACAGCTAGGGGGTTATTTTTTAAAAATTTTTATTGGGGTATAATTGATTTACAATGTTGTGTTAGTTTCAGGTGTACAGCAAAGTGAATCTGTTATATTTACAAACACATATATCCACTCTTTTTTACATTCTTTTCCCATATAGGCCATTACAGAGTATTGAGAAGCGTTCCCTGTGCTGTACTGTAGGTCCCTATTAGTTATCTGTTTTATATATAGTAGTGTGTATATGTCAGTCTCAATCTCCCAATTTATCCCTCCCCCCTTACCCCCCAGTAACCGTAAGTTTATTTTCTACGTCTGTAACTCTGTTTTGGTTTTGTAGGTAAGTTCATTTGTAGCCTTTTTTAGATTCGATGGGGGTATATTTTTTATGTGGGAAGAGAGGAGAGATGGAATCCGTGAAGGGTGAATGGCATGAACAATGCATTTGCAGAATTGAATGTTTCAAGGAAGTGAGGAACGAAGGATAATGTTGGAAAGGCAGGCTGGCCCTGGGCTCTAGAGAACTGTGCATGGTGGGCTTAGTCCTGTGGGCAGCATGGCACTGTCCACATCCGGGGTGCAGAGAGTGGCGCTGTACTCCAGGAAATGAAGGGACCGGAGGCCAGTGACTGCAGCAGAGTCTGGAGGAGGTGATAGTTACGGGAACTAGTGGCAGATGAGCAGGCAGAGAGGGATGTGAATATATTTTGAAATTCAAATACACATATGTTATGTCCTATCAGGCCATCAAAACCTAACACACTTTTGCCTTAAGTTTCCAAATACCTCTTCTTCTTTTTTCTTCCTTGATCTTTCCTCCTTTAAAAAATGTAAGTGTATTAGAATAAGGTGAATATGGAAAAAAGTAGGTGCAGATGCCACAGGTTGAAATTAGGATCAAGAGGATTTCAGTTCACAGACACTTCGTCCTCGCTAAGAACCAGGTCAGCTCAAGGGCAGGTTAAGGCAAATAGGTGGGAACCTATGTGTCCAAGAGCAGAAGTGAAAAACAAACCTAGGAGGCAATGACCAGCCACCTCAGTTTCATTTTTAACTCTTCTGCCCTGCCTCTTTTGTAAATATGCATTGTCTTTGTTAAAGGAGAATTGCTTCGCTCCTGCTTTAGAAAGTTCTAGAATATAAGCAGAAACTGAAGCTGTTAGACTAGAGGGCCGGATCTCAAGAAGCCAGACTCAGTGGATTCCACCTTCAAGCCATCCTCAAAAGACCAGAATTTCACATCATAATAGGGAGCTAACTGCCCTCTGAGTCAGTGCTACCCAGATTGGCTTGAATCCCAAACTAAAGAGATCCTGAAATCCCAATCCCAATCGCAAAGTGACCAGGAAGGAAGAGTCCAGCCCCAGAGGTGCCTGGCTACCCCCGATATAGGGTGACAGTAGGAGAGTGAGTTTTGAGCCTCCACAATGTATGCACCTTGGTAAATAGCCAATGGGATTTTCACCAGGGTTCGATTTTTTAGACAACTTTTACACACTTCTGTTTTGTGAAGGACACTGTGTTAATTATCTATCTGTTGTGTCACAAACAATCCCAATATTCAGCTGCTTCAAACAACAAATATTTATTCTTTCACATTTCTGTCAGGAATCCGGGCATGGCCTTGTTTGGTGCGTCTGGCTCAGAGTTTCTCATGAAAATGGTGTCGGCAGGGGCTGCAGTCTTCTTCTGGCCTGGCTTGGGGATGATCTACTTTCAGACTTGCTTCCGTGGCTGTTGGGATGCTCAGGTCCTCTCCGGCTCTTGGCCAGAGATGTCCATTCCTTGCCACGTGGGCGGCTATCCGCCTGGCTGCTAGCTTCTCCCGGAGTCGAGAGGTTTCCAACAGAAAGAGGATGAGAGAGAGAGAGACAGCTAGACCGAGGCTGCATGCATTTTGTTGCTGCCTTAGAAGAGATGTGCCGCCGTTTTCTTTGCCATATTCAGTTGTCAGATGTGAGTCAGTAGGTCCAGCCCAGCCTCAGGGGAGGGGATTTACTCAAGGACCCAAATCCTGGGAAGAGAGTTGATGGGGAGCCTTTGACCACAGACAGGATGAGATGGCTGAGGAAGAAACCCTCTGCACTCCTGCTGTCTCACCAGCGGCCCATCCACTAGCACCATCTGACCTCTTGAGGGCTTGATAGAAATGTAGAATCCCAGGTCCCATCCCACCCAGACGTACTGAATTCAAATCTGCATTTCACAGGGTCCAGAGTTTCCTTGTGTGCGTCTCAGAGTTGGAGGAGTTCTAGCCTCTGCGGGATCTCCACGCATCGAATCTAAACAGAAACCAACTTTAAACTGGTCATCACACGTGAGCATCCTTGCCTCGGAGCAGACAGTGATAAGGTAATGAGATTCTGCTTTCTATGTTCTTCAGAGAAAGGCCTGAGCAGCCTAACCCATGGTCTTAGAATGCACACACAGTCACTGTTTAATGGCTTAAAGATGAGGTCTGCGCTTTTGTTGGCTATCAGACATAACAATGACCACATGGACGTCTCTGATTCCTGCGTGGCATTTATAGGGAAAACCAGATCCTTTGAACTCAAGAGAAACCCCAAACCCATCATCCAAGCATCTTTCATTCCTGGAGATTATCAGACTTTTCATTACAGGTTAAATTCTTTGTAACTTTTTCATGTGGAAACTATCCCGTTACCTCCTGTTAGCTCTCCTCCTGCTGAGTACAAATGGAGTGTACATTCTACTTCCTACAGCTGCTTTGGATTTCGTTACATTTTCCAGGTTTGAAAAAAAAATGTGCTGACAGAACGTGGCTTCATCTACAACTCTCAACTGATCTTAAGAGTATAAACAGAAATATGTTTCCTGATTGTATGTACCAGTGAAATCAAAATATTATCCCTACATCCAGAGATTCACTAGCCACTTTATTTTTAGAAACTTGGCACTAAAGAGGAACAGAAGAATATGTTGGGGAAAGGTCATTATGACATAAAGACGGCAAATATGGCTAGACAAAAAGAAAAGAAGCACGCTTTTTGGTTTGCGCTATTTTCAATGAAAGATATTTGCTTTTTAAATGGAAAAAAAAACTTTCCATTTGCATCTGGGCAGAAAGTCAGAATCAAATAGATATAATTGGAAAAGCTTACTAAATGATGGACTTATGTTACATTTTCCCCCCAAATGATCCTTTTTGTTTTATTTTACATAATGGAGAAAAATCCTCTTAGATAAATATATCTGAAAGCGCAACGTTCAAAAGTCACATTTTATGGTAACAAGATGAAGCAAATAAAGACTTAAATCTGAGCACCAAGAGGTAAACAGTTCTGCTTGGTCTGCGCAATCACACTCCGTGGGAACGGCATGTCTTCCATTTGGGTTTGCAGGTATGAGGCTGTGAGTCATAAAATCACGAGCAATTTTGGGCTCTCCCAATTGGTAAAAGTCCTCAAGGTGTGTTTTGTCAGCCCCGCTAGACTGAATACCTAAGGGTCCAGTAGAAAGGGGCTGGGGGACTGCATACACTGGGATTTTAGAGGCAGGGGGCTGGGTGGAGGCCAAGCTGTAAGGACCAGCTTAGGACCTGTGAACTGAGAAAGGGCAGATGAGCCAGTGAGAAGGAATTGCTGGATAGACTGATCCCGGCCACGGGAGCCCAAGGTCTGAGCTTCAAAGGACGGACAGAGCACCTGGGTTATAACCCAGCAAGTCACACCAGAAAGTCCACTCTGGATGGTGGAGCACAGCAGGGGACTGTCTAGGGAAGTGGCAGGTGTTGCTCTGGGAAGCGGGACCTTATGTGGAGACTTTCATCTCGTGTCAGGGAATTGACAAATCCAGGTCACGCAGGAGGCCCCGCTGTAAGAGTCAAGGTTTGGACTGGGACCCTCAGTCACAAAAGGCAAATGGAAGAGTTTGGTTCAATTAGTACAGACCCAGGGCAGCAGCTCAGCACCATGGCATGAACTAGGACAGGGGCAGGGAATTTTGTGAGTTGGCGGAACTTCTGGAGGGACCCAGCTTACCCCTTTGGCACGCGGGGTAGGTATTTGATTGATAAAGGAAACTCAGGGTAGGGACTGGGGACTTGGAAAACATAGGAGTCTAGCCGGCTATCCGGTTTGGGGCCTGAGAACTTGATTTACCTTGATCCCCTCGCTCACGTCCCTAGAGAAGAGTGGGTGCCTCTGGCCCAGTCGATAAGGTGGTATGTGAGCCCGTCCGGATCCCTCCAGACTTGGGATAGGTGAGATGAAGGAAAATGAAGATGACGCTGACATCACATCCCTTCACTCTGGTCACTCTCCTTCCTTAGGTAACTTGCTTCCAGTCGTGCATGTGTTGCCAGGCCAGGGCAATTAGCTGGAGACGTCCTTACAGGTTTCTGTTGTTTCATTTTATGTGGTTTCTTATGAGCAAGAGAGAAAGTGCTGATCTTGTGGCTCTGTAATCAAGAGGACGCCCTTATTGGATCCCACTCTGGTAAACAGGAGCAGGATCTGATCTCCTTTGGAAGCAAGGCTTTCGCGGAGAAAGCGCATCCCCCCATGAAAGGCAATCTCGCCTGGAACCAGTGTGTTTGAGTATTGAACTCTGGGTCACACTGAGTTTTTCCCAGCAATGATATTCGAATACGTAATTACTCTGCCCTTCATGTGGTGTTGGTGGTGCAAAGAGCAAGTGTGTGCTTTGTATGTATTTCCCAGATTGCCCATTTATTGTTCCCCAAGCCAAACGACGGGGCAAGTTTTATTCCACCACATTGAAAGATAGCTGCTCTTGGCTTCCGGAACCTTTTTTATGCCTTTCCTCTTATTCCTGTCTGATCTTTCTTCTGATCCTTTGGTGGGTGACTAGGTACCTGCTGACGGATCATCTTGTTCCAATAGCACACCTGCCGCCGGGTCACATCCCAGTCTAGATATGTAACAACTGGTGTGGCTTAGGTACTCACCCAGTGGAGTGGACACTGGCCATGTTTCTTGAGCAGAAAACTAAGGGCCTACTGTGGGATCATGGTAAGGTCAAGGCCCCAAAGAACAGAAAGTAGCAGGTGGGGTTCAGGGCAGCAGCTGATTTACTAGCTGGTATGGAAGCATTTACATCTTTCAGTTACTCATAGGCTCATACCAGTGCGTACTGCTGGGTTATCGCCACTGCTACTGAGTGATCAAGGTGGCGGAGCAGCAGGACATGAAACTCACCTCCTCTCGCAAATACGTCAAAACTACATCTGCATGTGGCGTGATTCTCACAGAACATCCGCTGAATGCTGGCAGAAGACCTCAGACTTCAGAAAAGGGATTGGTACTTATTTGGGAGAATACTGTTACAGAAACATTATGTTTTAAATTACAAACTCTGGTAACTAACAGATCCTTGGGAGAAGAAGGAAAGTAGGTAGGAGGTCAGCTCATATAAGTCATGATTGAGTTGGGATTTTAATTTGTGCATGATAGGAAACCACTGGATAATTAGGATCTGAATTATGTTTGAAGAATATCACTGTGGCTTCATGTGGGAGACATGAGTAGAAACATGGAGGCCAGTTGGGTTTTTTTGGTTTATTATATATTTTTTAAGATCAGGTAAGAGGTGATTCGGTGAGGTTATTGGGGCCCAGAAAGCTTGCTTGGCTGGTTCCAGTTCATGCTGTACAAGCTCGGTCCCAGTTTCCATGGGTCTCGACGCCTTGGTCAGTGTTGGCTGCGTTGTAAGTGTAGGGAATGTGGCACCTTCTCGCCGAAGACCTGTTACTTCCCCAAGCCTTACTTCTGCTGTCCTCTCGCAGTCGTCCCTTTGAACTGGGAGAATTTTAACATTGGCTGATTGGTCGCAAAATTGAAACAGCATGTAAATACCCTGGTGCTTAAGAGAATAAACCCAGGTCTCATATCATTTAGGCTTCATCTCTTTTTAAGAAAACTGTGAGTCATTGATGAGAAGATTTTAAAACAAAGTGTGGATGGGGCCATGCAGAGGAAACAGAGTGGGGATGAAACAGTTTTCCTTCCAAAAGGCATGCAGATCAGACAGGCAAATGGCAGCTCCTGAGTTTACACGGGCTGCAGATGGGTTCTGAAATCTGCTGCACCAGGAGGTCCGTCCTTCTGTTGTGTACGGTTCGGCAGTTACCACAATGTGCTGACTTGTGATATTTACCTTTCTCTAGGTATGCACCTTTCATCTGTTAGTGCCTAATGCCTAAGGTGATTTGTCGCATGTTGTGGGCCCTCCATCGTCATGTATCACACAGTGGCTGCCCGTAAGCCACCTGTACCCCTCAGGTTGGTCTGGCCTGCAGACTGTTCCAGAAATTTTGAATAAGCCGTTGTGTTCATTTTCTATCACCATCTGACAAGTTACTGTACACTTAGAAGCTTAAAGCAATGCAGCTTTGTCATCTCACAGTTTCCAGGGGTCGGGGTCCAGGTGTGGCTTAGCGGAGTCCTCTGCCTGCAGTCTCATCAGGCTGCAGGCAAGGAGCCGGCCAGTCATCCAGAGGCTTCAGTGGGGAAGAAACCGTTTGCAAAAGCTCATTCAGGCTGCGGGCAGCGTTCCTTTCTGTACGACCTAGAACCCAGGTGCCTGAGCTTCTGGCCCCATGGGCGTCTCCAGCATGGCCACTTCCTTTGTTAAGCCCACAAGGAGCATCTCATCTCAGAGAGAGACCAGTCCATGTTTCAGGGCTTTTCACCTGATTCAGCCAGGCCCACTCTCAGCATCCACTTTTCAGTTAACTCACAGTCAACTGGTTTGGGGCTTCGATTACATCTGAAAAGTAGCGTCACCTTTGTTCTACTCTCCTGGGTGAAAGTGAGTCGCGGGTTCCATCCACAGGCGCGGAGGGGAATCACACAAAGCCGTGAACACAGGGCAGCGGGAATTGCGGAGGTTTACCAGCGGGGTCAGCTGTCCACATCTACACGTTGGCATAAGTGCACATAAGAATCTAGATTTTTGGTTTCTTTTGGAATAAAACCCCCAAAATATCTAGTAACGCTGGAGCCACACTCCCACCTGGCAACAGCCAGCAGGAGTGGACGGTTCACAGCCTCTTTCACTCAAGACATGCCTGCCTGCGATTCTCTCGTTCCGTTTTCTACCCCTGTCTGTTTTCTTTACTCACCTGTGCTACCTGCTTCACCCTGTGACCATTGATGGTTACCGGTCCCACGGTAAACCTTTGCTAAAGTTATTTCAGTATAACTCTTTTATTTATATTTGTGTTGCTTCTGCCTGTGTTTTTGGGAAGTCATAATAGTATTCCAGATGAAAGAGATATTGGAGATTACTTAACTTCTTTTACAGAAAAGGGGTAAAAAATGTCTAAAAAGGCTCTTTGGGAGGGCAAAAATGAAGAAGTTAAAAAAGGATGAGAAACACTGTTTTAGGAGAAGAAGAACAGACTAGCTTCATAATTTGCTGGGCCCAGCGCAAGACGAAAACGTGGACCCCTGTTCAAAAAGTATGAAGAATTTCGAGCTAGTGACCATGGAGCATTAAACCAAGGACGGGGGCCCTTCTCAGCAGGGGACCTGCTCGTGTGCTGCGGAAGCCAGCCCTGCACGAGAGCATTTGGTGGCAGCTCCTGTGGCTGTTCTGAGAGCTGTCACAGGAGACCTCATGCTTATTCAGCCCCTGCGCCCAACACCACATAATCAGGGTGACGGTGATCCACAGACTGGGGGAGGTTTGCTGAGTGGAGCCTGTGCTTCATAATTAGAAGCAAACTCTGCTAACGTCTGGCTAAAAAAAAAAAAAAAAAAAATGAAAGAGGTAGAGAAACTCAGTGAGTATGTCAGTAGTTTTGATTCCTCCATTTCTTCTATTAATTTGGCTTCATTGTTATCCTCCCCCAAAACATGCAAGTTTTTTTTTTTTGAAATTTCATTTCAGATCCTTTGAGATGAGTGTGGGTAAAGTGAGGGAAAAAAAAAATTTCTGGAGGAAAATGAAGAAATCAGCTTCCTCCGTATCTGCCTCTGCCCCCGGCCCCCGAGCTTCTGGTGCTGCCTGAGCTGGGGATTTGAGAGAGGAAATGACCCCAGCGTGCTCCAGGGCTGACGCAGAGGCCCGGTCCACACGGCCCAGTGGTGCAGATGGTGAACTCAGTGCCTTCCCCTCTCATGCCAGCTCCCAAAATAGCCCGGTGGGAACAGCCCAGCCGCTTCTCCCTCAAGGCCTGCACCTCAAAGCCCCGATTAGGTCCAAGGCTGGGAAGCATGGCTGCAGAGCTGCCCGGGGCACTCCAGTGCCAAGGGCGTGGAAGCCTTCCTGCTCCCCCTGGGGCTGGGATGGAGCACGAGGCCAGCTTCACTCCAGGCACCGCAACCCTCTCTCCGTGTCCTTGAACTTGCTGGGGAGCAGCGGCGGCCAGCCGAGTTTCCATAAGTCCAGCAATGAACACTGTCCAACCAACACATGCAAGACGTCCAACCAAGGAAAGCCCGGCCTTTGCTGGGGATGCCTCGCTCCTGGGGAAAGTCCCTCCCACCGGCCCTGCCCGACGTTCATTGAAATCAGGCCACGGAAGAAGCTGCTTCTGCGTTTCTGATGGGGCAATAGAGCAGCCACTGGTATCACTGCGGATGTCACCTTACAGGTTGGATTAAAAGAATATGAAGGGGCTTCCCTGGTGGCGCAGTGGTAGAGAGTCCGCCTGCCGATGCAGGGGACGCGGGTTCGTGCCCTGGTCCGGGAAGATCCCACATGCCGCGGAGCGGCTGGGCCCGTGATCTATGGCCGCTGAACCTGCGCGTCCGGAGCCTGTGCTCCGCAACGGGAGAGGCCACAGCAGTGAGAGGCCCGCGTACCGCAAAAAAAAAAAAAAAAAAGAATATGAAGTAGTCTTTGCCCCAGAACTAGAGACTTTTTATTTGGATGGCAGAGAGGGGATGAGATAGAGCAGAACGGGGAGGGGAAGTGCTGAAGTAAGACAGCCTGATGGCCGATCTGGCCTCCACCTGTGTTTATAAACACACCTTTACTGAGACTTTCTTTATGCCGCGTGTTCATTTACGCGTTCTCTAAGGCTGCTCTCATGCTACCATGGCAGAGCTGAGTAGCTGGGACAGAGACTGTGTGGCCTGCAGAGCCTGAAGTATTAACCTGCCCGGCTCCTTACAGGAAAAGCATGCCAACACCCACCCTGTAGTCATGACCGCGTGTGCGGCGCTCACTGCTTGTGTACGTACGTCGCGTGGAGGTCTCGCGGCGGTAGTTCAAAGTGGTCCCTGTTCTCCCCGCTTGACAGATGGGGAGAGAGAGGTAAAGTGGCCGGGCCCACGCGGATCATAAACGACAAGGCCGGGTGTGAACCCACTTCTGTCTGATTCCGTGGACTTCTTTCTAGCGCCCTGCACTGCCCTGTGGCTGACTTCCCATCGGCGTGTCGGTTTGAATCGCTGGTAGGAAAGTCAAGCATCTTCAGGGGCCGAGCAGGTAAGATCTGAAGGGCGCAGCTTTCAGGAAGAGGGGGTGGTGTGTGTGTGACCGAGCTGCAGAGGACCAACCCAGCCTCAAGGCACTGACATGACTTGTTTTTCCAGAGCTTCGAGGGCCAAGCAAAACATGGCAGCGAGCCTTATTAGGCCAGCGGGTCCCTGGTTTGAGACCTTTGGACAGAGCCTCCGTCAGGCTGGGCAAGAAGACTCATGATGCGCTCAGAGTGGAAACCAGAGGGGCTGTTTGTCTGTCCCTCTTCTCCGTTTCACTCTCTTGGGAACATCCCAGACAGCTCTGTAGAGAATTATGGGCCTGTAGGCCAGGCGGGCCTGCTTTTCCATCCTGACTCTGTCAGCACATTGATGGCTATGAGCTTCAGATCTTTTTTCTTTAAAACAGGGAAGGACTTCCCTGGCGGTCTGGCGGTTAAGACTTCGCGCTTCCAACGCAGGGGGCGGGCGCGGGTTCGATCCCTGGTCGGGAAACAGGTCCCGCATGCCACGCGGTGCGGCCAAAAAACCAGCCAGCCAACCTGGGATTTATTTATTCCGTGTGTATTGCTGCGTGGCACGTGCCAGGCCCGGTGTGAGTCTCGGCCCACCCCAGGGCATGGCAACTGCATGCTTCCCCGGGCTCAGTCCCCTCTTTCTTAGCCCCGTGCGGACAGCACCCTGCTGGCTCTGTAGTGAGTAACCATTCAGGAGCTGCTGACCTGCCGCCTCTATCAGGACACCTCGTCCAGGTCTCCGCCCTTGCTTCCCTGTACTACGCCAGTAGCCTCCTGACCACTATCTTGGGGCCTTAGAGTCCCGTCTCAACCCAGAGACTTGAGGGAGGCTCTTAATACGTAAGTCAGATCATGACATTCTCCGTGGTTTCTCGTCTTAGAGTAGAAGCCAGAGTTCTCACAGCGACGCTCGAGCTGCCCGTGGTCTCGCTACCACCTTCTCCCGTAGCCCTGTGACTCCACCCTGTACCCTGGCCTGTTGACCCTCCTTTGGCCACAGCCGCCTCCCACCCCTTCCTCAAGCACATGGGGTGAGTTTCTGCCCCAGGACCTTTGCACGTGTTTCTTCTGCCTGGAACGCAGGTGACTCCCTCCTTTCTTCATGTCCTGCTGCATCTCCTCAGGGAGCCCGTCCCTGAGCACAGAATCCAAACGACAGCCCACCTCCCCCGCTCTTCTTTCCTTCTTTATCTTTCTGCCTCGGATTTATCATCACCACATCTTATATAATGGACTTATTTGCATCGTTTATTGGTCACAGTTGCATCTCTAGCATGAAGTCCTCTACCCGCAGCACAAATGCAGTACTTGTGAGTTTCTTTTCTTCTTTCTTCCCCCTTTCTCATCAGAAATAAACTTTCCTTATTCCCACAATTGTATTTAGTCTGGTACGATTAAAGCAGGATTATTTAAACTTCGGAGATCTGTGGCCGTCGATAGGAAGTTACTCCCGACTGGAAGCCAGTGATTATGGCAGTGGGGTCCTCCGGATCTTAGCTTCAGCATCACGGCATCCCCTGGGATGCCTTAGAAATTCGAATGCTTTGTCCCTAGCCCAAATGGGCTGAGTCAGAAATACTGGGGAAGGACCCAGCAATGATTAGACAAGCCTAGAGATGACTGTGATGTGAGAGCAAGTTTGAGCCACTGCCGTGCTAGGATTGGTTTATAAAACAGTTACAGGACAAAAAGGCAGAATGAGGTCATGGAAAACCCCTGTGGGATGAGATTCGGGACACTTCTGCCATTGGGGGATCCTGGAGGCATCACTTCTCAGACCCGGAGCTTGGGTTCCCTGGCTTCTGGGTCAGGACATGACGGTTTCTTTGGATATCCAGTGAGTCTGTTTTGACCTTGCTTCTTTCTTTGGGCTCTAGAACCATCTCCCAACAACGTACATGTCAATGCCGCCTCCTTTACTTTATGTTCCTAGATCCCAAAGACATGTGGCTGTGATCTGGATGCCCCTCGTCTCCACACATTTCATTCCCAGCAAAAAAAAAAAAATACCCAATATCTGTTTTATTTATTTATATATTATATACGTGTGATACTATGTGAAACATTTTTTAATACATTATAAATCACACACAGAATGGAAACTCAAGCTGAGATCAATAACAGAATAGCGGTTCTAACATTTTTTCCCCACACCCCTTAAAGATCAACTTCCCCAACACACAGGTGGATTCACTGCACAGAAACCACTTGTCTGGAGAACTCAAGGCTGACTTCTCCCCAGCTCTGTCCTAAACAGTGACCTTTTTCCAGCAAAGTACTCGTGTTCTTTGAGAGTTGAGCTTAGTTACTAAAAACCACTGCTCAAGTAAATTCGTAGGAAACCAGCGTCCTCCTTTTATCGAGCACTTTACTACCCGTCAGCCACAGTGCCAAATGCTTTTCAGATTCATACGTCTCATTTATTATTTACATTAAGTGGGGATAATTATTGCATTTGACAGGTGGGGAAACGGAAGCACAGCCTGGCTAAGTAACCTGCTCCAGTTTACTCTGAGGGAACGCAGTGGAGCTCGGACACAAGAAGTTCCTGCTACAAGATACAGATGAGTGTTTGCCCTTAAAGAGGAGTTCTTTAGCACAGTGGAAGTGTATTACTTTCTAGTTGTAGATTTCCAGTGAGATTTTTGTTGTTGTTGTTGTTTTTGTTTTTGCGGTACGCGGGCCTCTCACTGCTGCGTCCTCTCCCGTCGCGGAGCGCAGGCTCCGGACGCCGCGCAGGCTCAGCGGCCATGGCTCACGGGCCCAGCCCCTCCGCGGCATGTGGGATCTTCCCGGACCGGGGCACGAACCCGCGTCCCCTGCATCGGCAGGCGGACTCCCAACCACTGCGCCACCAGGGAAGCCCCCCAATGAGATTTTTGGTGAGGCGCCGACAGCGCCATCCAATGAATAAACCTGAATTGTTTCTATTCCACAGAGAACTAGGGCTGACATTGAGGAAGGGGGTACGGTTTTCTGTGTGGGCTTTGCCCGCCTCTGTGGCACTGCCCCGGCTAGCTGGTTGATGGGATGGATTTTCAGTGGAGAGTCAGACCCCGTGCCTCAGAATGGGCACAGGTAATTAGTACCACGATGGTAGCTGGAAAGAGAGAGGTGCGTCTGGAAACAGCCTCAGAGTGTTCACATCACATTTAACACTGTCACCGATGTCCCTCGTGGAGCAGCTGCCGCGCTGAGAGCGTGCTTGCTTTTCATCATAACTGATTTTCTCCACAGTGAGCGGGGTTCCCGAGTTTGCATGCACTTTATCAGACACACATGCAGTTGACATACGATATGGAAACGCTCTCATTCGCGTCTGTTTATTTGCTGCATCAACTGACAGAATGTGGTTGCTTTTGAAGTCTCCGAGGAGCTGAAAAAAAAAATCTCGGAAATCTGACTTTATGAAGTTAGGTTTTCCACCACCAAGACGTATCTTCATGTTAGGTTTGTTTACAAGGAGTTGCTGTTTCCACTTGCTAGAGCAGCTCTTAAACATTAAAAAAAAAAGTTGTTTTTTCCAACCGCGAAGTGGATCTAAACATTAAGTGTTTCTACGGTTGGTGTTTCAGCTCCTGGGCTGCTATTAACTTCTGCTGGGATGAGATGGAAGGGTGCCTTCCACTCAGCCACCCGTCACGTGGGAGTGTAATATTTGGAAGATTTTTTTTAAACGGCTCATTGTGCAATATTTATATTTCATTCACATCAGCGCGGGACACTGTTGACACCAAGTTCCGCTGTGCTGTTGGCTGCGCCCTCGCTGCGCCATCCCTCCAAGCCTGGCTCCAGGCCTGATAAAGTGGCTTCTACACGGGGCCGCCCCCTCCAAGGGGAAGGGCAGGCACAGGAGAAGTGGAGGGATGCTTCCACGGCTCTGCTCGAAAGGAGAAAAGATCGGACACGGTCTCCCAGCCTCAGAACTGAAGCACTTGGAAAGTTAGACGGATCTTCCCTCTCCCCCTGAAGGCAGAAAACACGAAGTGCGCTGCGGTTCTGTATACAATGTACATTTCACACTCTCTTAGGATTGCCTTTGCCAGATAGGCTCACAGACTTGCTCACATTTTGTTCCCTCCAAACCAGCTCCAGACCATGAATCAGGAATCCCAGGAAGCATCCTGAAAAAAGGGACCTCTGCAGAACGGAACCCCCCTCTCCCTTAGGCTAAATACCTTCTGTTAGACTCTGCTATTTCAGTGAATGGTAAGGATGGATCCCCAGGGAGTGAGAAAAATTTTTTATCACTTCCTCCTTGTCCCTGCCCTGCACCACACACACACACACACACACACACACACACACACACACACGCTCACCTAAATACTCTTTCCTTTTGTCAGCTTTCAGCCATACTCTTTCCCAAATTCACAGCCAGCTCCTGCTGGCAAAAGTACAGTGAGAAATAGTCCCATATCATTGTCAACGAAAAAGAAATTTCCTCAAAATTCCATTGCCGTTCTGTCTTGAGTTTTAGATTCTGCTTAGCTCTGGGCATTTAGGAGAGAGAGAGAGAGAGGGAGGATAAATGAATCAATGACTTTATGAATATTTACTGTTGGATTCTCTGAAATCAAGATTAGTATTCAAGCAATAAAGACAGAATAAAGTAAAAGTTAAGCCGTGTGTCTGCATGAGACTAACCTGGATTTTCATGACTTATTTTCCTGCCCAACCTTTTAAAAAGCTGGTGACAAAGCAATGAAAAAAAAGACCAGGTGCAGGGCAGATGCTATCAGGTGTTTTGATTGTTGGAATGTCACCTTGCCAGTAAGATACCGGCCCCACTCCAGGTAGGCATGTGGTTTTCTGGCTCAGCTGAACCATGACTTAGAAATGGAGAAACGGGGGTCCATGGATTTCCAAGTCCCCGTGAACCCACCTTCCTCCCCCGCATGCTGTTGTCAGCGTATTCCTTGTTCAGCCTTCATCCCACGAGGGATATAAATTTAGAAAAGAAACCTGTAGGTAATTAACAGTCTAGCGTGTCTGTCATTCCTTTGATAAAATGTGTTGGGTGTGGTTTCTCGACATGCAGTTGATAAAATGCACTGGTGGTGTTCCATTTCATTTGACTTTCCATTAGTTTTTTTTTTTTTTTTTTTTCCAACGAGAATGTCTTAATGGCCAGCTTCTGTTTTCAATCATGGAGGCCATTTCTATGGATTTATTTATTTATTTATTTATTTTACATTTTCCAATAAGAAACATATTCTGATCCTTTAAAGGTTGGGAGTAAAGTATGGAAGGGTGGGTGATACTCAGAAGATGAGCTTCTCTGCTGGCTTAAATTAGCAAGTGTATACGCATCTGGGTGGGCGGGCACGTGTGCATGTGAGGGCCTTTTTGAGGTCTTCATTGAGTCCTGACTCGGACAGAGATCCTGCCACATGCCCTATTTCTTCAGTGTCTTCACAGCTTTAGCAACTCGACGCCTGGAGGAACGGCACCTCACCTTCATTTATCTATTTGGCTCCAGTGTCATACTAGTTAAAAGTGCAGAAAATGCTGGGGGCCTTTGAACGCGGAATTGCAACTTGCATAACCAAATAAGTCTGTGTGATTAGGTTTTACATAGGACTGAGCTGGCGAGCATGCAGATGGAAGGAGCACGGGAGTGATTTCCAGCTCACAGCTTTGAAAAGCTGAGTCATCTGGATAAATCACCCAGCTTTTTAACTACAGAAGCCTCAGCAAATAAATATGTGCAATGGCCACTCTCTGTGAAGAGTCAGCAGAGAGAGAAGGCTCTTCCCACAGCCCCCGTTTGCTCTCCCAAGGAGCCCACGCAGGCAGCCTCGGCAGGCTGGGGCAGGAGGACAGAGCTCCAGGTGTACGTTACTGTGTCGGTGTACCTGGATTTGAACTTGAGATGCTGTCCCTGCTCTGCATCATCTTCTTCACTTTCCTCCTATCCAGTGAAGATCCCGAACTTTGGCCTGTGTCTCGTGCGCTCTGGCCAGTCTTTAAATCTCTCGGCTTCAGGCTTTTGACTGTCACCCATGAGCTGTCGTCTCCCTGAGTTCTGGCTCTTGGCTGGTCTTGAGCCTTGCCTACCATTAAGGCCGGTTGCCTGAGTGGTGCCTTTAGCGCCCCACCTGTGATACCTGACCCGTGGGCTGCCGTAGCCCTGTGTGATGCGCCTCTTGGTCCGCCCTTTCCCAGGCTCTCCACACCCTGTGAGAATCCCGTTCCTTCACTCGGAGACATTTACACACGCAGAAGGGAACTGGCTTATACTGAAAGGCGAATCTCACTTTCATCAGTCTTGAAACTGGAACCAGAGCTCTAGGTCTGTTCCTCTTGAACTGTGACTTCGATTAGAGACTCCCATTTACGTGTGGCATCTCGGTCCACGGTTGCTGCCACTGTGGCCCGGGTCACAGACCTCTGCTCGCAGCTGCTGACACTGGGCACGTGGTCCTGGGCGGCACACCCCTTGAGCTGCTCACTCGACAGCTGTCGCTGCCACCCCTGCTTCTTGTTTGCAAACAGCGCCCTGCATTTTACTGCCGCCCAGGTGGTGAGCCAAGTCCCAGGCGGTGAGTCATTGTTTTGTCAGCCAATGAGAGTCATCTGAATGCTTTTTGCTCCCTGTTTATTTTCTAAGCCTCCCTTGCAGCCTTACAGCCATGGGGTATTGTTATCGTATAAGAGAAAGTCTGCCGGGAGTGTTCAGAAAGTGCTTCGCTGGCAGTAAGAGAAGCAGATTTGTGTGGGGACCTTGCTCGTACAGAAGGATGTGGAGAGGACGCAAGTGCCACAAGACCGAAGTGGATTCCAGAGCCCAGCTGCCTGCTCTGAATTCTGGCATCCGCTGCCAGCTCTCTTGCTGCTAGCTAAGTTAATATGTCTCTTCGTGCCTCAGTTTTCCCATCTAGGAAATGGGAGTGATAGTAATAGCATCTATTTAATAAGGTTGTTAAGAGAATTAAATTAATAGTTATTAACTACTTATAATCGTGCCTGGTACACAGTCGAGTTCTGAAAGTTAAACATATGAGCACAGGCATTTTTCAAAGTGAATTCGATTTAATAAACACTAAACATAGCATTTTTCTTCCATGAAACTGACAATGATGAAAAATGAACAATGAGGTTCAACATAGGCTAGGCCATGAGGAGATGGCTACTCTCCTGCCATCCTTTGGAGTGGATAAATTATATACCTTCTGAACCCGAAATGTCTCTTCCAGAAATAAGGATGGACAAGGAGACTAGTAACAGTAATGACGCATACCCAATTTTTTGACATGAAAATTGTTCAGGGTTCGTGAGGAAATCAGGTAACAGAATATCTTCGATACAACCGCACCATTTATAAAAGAAATTTGTATGCAGTGTATAAAAGTGCATCGAAAACATCAGGGGAAAGAGATATCAAGTATTGGAGAAGTAGATGACTTAGAACATTTTCCTTTTTGTTTACTTAAGTTTTCTAACTTTTCTACAATAGTCTTGGGCCGCTGGTGTAAGAAACAAAGTTCCTGTATTATGATTCCATTTTTGTAAAACAAATACAGTGACCTATAGCAATAAACAGCAACACCTAGATGTTGATGCATATAAAACTATCTGGAAAGACGTGCACCAAGATGTGAGTAGTTGGCATCTCTACGTTCATGGAATTCGTTTATTTTATTTGGTTTTCATTTTTCATATTTATACTTCCAGATTTTACTGCAGTCATTATGTAACATTTTGGTGTTTGCAAAATGAAAAAAAGAGCTAAGCAGCATGTCCTTTTTGCTCTAATGGTCCTAGCGATTTGGTTCCTCTGTAGATGGCCAAGTTGGAAAATTCTGTCTGCGCCAGATATCTGAGCTAATAAAGATTCTGCAAGAATCCTCCTTCCCCCTCCCCCCCAGCCCCACACGTTAGTCTGGAGACACTTATATTTTCCGCCCAGTACCTTTCCCAAGTCATTCTGTGTGGCTGATACCTCGTTAGATTAATAGCTCCCAAGTGACGTGAATATGCTGATTTTATGGCAGACCTCCAGAGAGGGCTTTTTACGAATAAAAATGGCTGTGATGAATTACGTTTCTTGAGATCCTGATGGCTCTATTTAGAGGATTCTGTAGGTGCTCAGGCCTTTACGAAAGGTGCCTCCAGATTACTCTAAAATCCTTGCACTCCGTGTTTCTTTCCCGCTTTGAGAACAGAGTCAGGGTTAATCTGGGGGTAGGGACTTCTGCCCTGTCTTGCGGTTTGTGAATTCCTTGGCCCACCTGTGAACGTAAAGCATTCTCTTCTGATTCAAGTTCATCTGTCAGTCCAGGAAAATGCTTTTCCTTTTCAGAGGACCTGGACTGATTGGTTGGAAATATAATTTAGTTCCTGTGTTTGTACTGGATCAGAGATCAGAAAGCCGTTTCAGACTGCGCTGGCTGGCGGGCTTGCTTTTGGTGGTGAAGTTCTGAAGTGCAGCAGCAGACAGGAAAATCGGAGCTGCTTATACAGTCGCTTTTCTTTCTCTTCCTGAAGTGTTTTAAAGAGGAAGACTGGTTCCCCCAAACTTCTGGAGTTGGCAGTAGTACTGTGGCGTGCTGTCAATTCTTATTTGTTTCCCGATTCTTCTGTCAGTTGGAAGAGAAAAGACAGCTGGTGGGAGGGAGTGTAAGCGGAAAGGATCTTCCTCTGGGTATCGACTTTGTAGCAGACACAGCTCTATACCTCGTACATGTGTGATCTCACTCAGTCCTCTTATTTTTCAGAAAAAAAAAATGATGTCGTGAGAGACATGCAGATAAGCGGCAGAAGTGCGTTCAAATGCCACAGCTGCCTTCTTTGAACTGGGGGTGTTTGCACAACGCCGTGTGTAGAAATGAGCCTGTGGCTTCTGTGATCTAGGTGAATCACTCACCACCTCCAACTTTTCAGCATCCTGTCTGTAGATCAAGGATGACGTGATGATAATGGGGGGGGCGGTTATGCTGGTGATGATGCTTCTTACCACAGCGTTACCATGGTGACTGCAAGGATTACTGTGAGTGAATCCCTGTAGGCATTAGATTGCTAGCCGCACTAGCCCTTCTCTCCTTCCTCCTGGCCGGAGTTGCCCTGGGAAGGAGCAGAGTGCCCGCGTCAGCTGCATATTTCTGTGCAAACTGACATGAGAAGATGCTCTTCTCATTTCATCCCAGCGCATGTTATGATCTGTGTGTCCCCCAGTGCAAAGCACAGATACAGTTGTAAGTTTACATCTTTGTCCACAAACTTCATCATGACTCTGGTGACTATGAAACACATCCTGATGACAACGGCATTGAGAATCCTTGCCAGATTCTGAAAGTATTTGCTTAAAACAGCTGCCGCCCAAGTGGCCCTTGGATCTGTTGGTTCAGAGAGTGCCCCTGTTCACATCGTAACCAGACCAGGACCAAGAGGAAAGACACAGTTTGGTCACAGCACAAAGTCCTAGGCAGCAAAGGGGATCGTCCTCTTCCTGCAGTGGCCTCGTGTCGTTCTCCCTCTTCTTCATTTTTCAGTGGTACGTGGAGCCTGAGCTTGAGAACAGTGGGGCCGCTTTCTCGGGCACTCCTCAATGCTTTTATTATTATTTTTCAGTTGTTATATGTTGGTCTTATATGCTGTATGTCTAAAACTCTAAGACCCTTCTGAGTCTTCTGAAGTCTTTTCTAGAGAATTGGTTTGGGATGAGGAGAGGGGTGAGGGCTGGGTATTCAGAGAGGAAGGGAGAAGCAGGTGGGCATGGAATCAGATGGGCAGCCTCATTTGGGCTCATCTCTGTGGTCACTTCTTTTTAAAAAGATTTTTGGATGTAGACCGTTTTTTAAAGTCTTTATTGAATTTGTTACAGTATTGCTTCTGTCTTCTGTTTTGGTTTTGTGGCCAGGAGGCATGTGGGATCTTAGCTCCTCGACCAGGGATCGAACCCGCACCCCCTACACTAGAAGGGGAAGTCTTTACCACTGGACCGCCAGGGAGGTCCCTCCTTGGTCACTTTTAAAACCACCTTTACTGCACATAGATGCCCAGAGTGGGTGGCAGGCGTGTAAGGAAAGGATGGAGGGAAGTGAACGCTCACATTACGCTGTTGCTCTGGTGCCAGGCACAACGTTAGATGCTTCCCTTTGCTTTACATCATCTTCTCTTTCACTGTCACATGTAAGTTGGGTATTTTATCTATTTTTACTGGAAATAGGTTCAGAAACAAAATGATTGGCCCAAAACTCCAGCTGTATCAAAGGCAGAGCCTTGATGAGTATCTTTATCTCTCAGCCCAAAGCTCAGGTTAGAACAAATGAAAACAAGTAAAATTCGTAGGGCAATGTACAGCTTCTTCAAGGGCTATGGGCATGCCAACCCCAAAGGTATTCACAAAACATGACTTAAAAACCAGCACATAAAACAAGTGAATTTGTAAAGTTATTTGAAAATAACTGGGGGAATGGACAGCTTGTACTATGATAGGTGGTCTCTTAAATTTTTACTTTTGTGAGTTCTTTTTTTTTTTTAATTATTTATTTTGGCTGTGCTGGGTCTTAGTCTTGGGCCCCCTGGACTGGGAGCACGGGGTCTTACTAACACTGGACCACCAGGGAAGTCCCTTACTTTTGTAAGTTCTTTGAACCATGTAGGGTAACTTGAAATAATGTTTGAGTGCCGCCATGCTTTGTGGGCTGTCTTTGATCACTTCATAAGAGATATTTGAAAACGAATCATTTATATGCAAATTGTCGCTGCTGGGTTCTGGAGAATTGCTATATTTCCTTAGGTAGATTAAACTCCAGGAAATCATTCTAATAGAATTCACTTTCTTCAAAAATTCGTTCTTCTTAGATAACAGAAAAGTTAATGTAAGCCCAGCCTGTCTCAGTCAAATTATCACAAATTCCAAACAAGCCGGCTCTGAATTAATAAGATTTCATTGCCGTGCAGGATGGGTATATTTACACGAAGTGGAGACAGAATGAAGGAGCAATCAGGATCAGATGCAATTAAGATGGGAAATACCCTAAGTTAAAAAATCCTTTGATTTTTCATGGATAAAATGGAAATTCTGTCTTGTGACATTTGATACTTTGTCCTAATCTAAACAGGCTGCTAGTCTCTGAAAAGAGTAAGGCTACATCAAGGTGACTTGAGTGTCTGCATCAAGTTTCAGCTTCAGAGCAGGCTTTGGAATCACACCGACTGACGGGCCAGTCCAGGCTTTGCAAATTACGTACGGAGTTGGGTCAGTTGCTTTAATAAGCTCTTTAAGACTCTGTTTAACCCTTTTTAAATTAGGGGGAGTATTGGAGAAATAGAGCAAATATATGTTGAGTAGGTTCACTTTCTGGGATGAAGTAGTACACAAAAAGGGAGTTATTGTTACTATGTTATTATCTTAGTGTTTTTCAAGTAGGCTTTTTTTTTTCATTTGGTTTCGTTGTGGTTAAGAACACATGTGATCTACCCACTTACCAAACTTTTAAGTGTAGAATACAGCATTATTAGCTCTAGGTGTGACGTTGTACCGGCGATCTCTAGAACTTATTCATCTTGCATAATTGAAACGTTACGTCTGTTGATGAGCAACCCCGCATTTCCCACCCTCCCCCCCGTTATCCAAGTAATTAAAAAATGCAATGTGATGAAGACTTAGCTCCATGGAACAATTTAAAATAATGATATGTTCTCATTCCCTGGGTACTTTGGGAGGGATGATAACCAAATTCTGTTATTTTCTTTTTAAAATACCCAGGTAGGGGCAGGTGTGAAAAGATGGGAAGCGGTGGATTTGGTTGGTCATGGAAGGGCAGACATACGCTGAGGTGATGAGGGAATGCCAGTTCCGTCACTGTTACTCTTGGTAATAGTGATGGAATTGACGTGACTGAGACAAACAGAAATCCTGAAAAGCTTCATGGCTCAGTTACATCTGCTCTAACGCTGGAAAGAAAGGCCTTGCTGACATAAAAAGACACTTCCACAGTACATTTTGGTTGTAGTACCAAAAACTGGACAAGGCCCTGGGCCATTCAGTCACCAAAACTGATTCTCCTCTTGCCAAAGTGGAACATTTTCCGTGGGCTCTTGTTTGGTGCGTAACGGGGACAGTAAGTAAGTGAAGCTTTTTGCGAACCCCTCAGCAGCACTGGGTGCGATTTTCACTTCCCCACAAGCACTTTAGACCTCCCTTCCTGAAGATCGTTTAATGCAGTAATACTACTGCCTTAATAGGATATCCTTTTCTCTCATCTCCTCCTACCTCATTTGGAAAGAAGTAATTTTGTACCAAAACAAAACAGAAAAACCACCAACAGCCCAACGTAATTTTCCAGGTTCAGTCAAATATCAAAGTACAGTAGTAACTAGATACAATGTTTCTCACTGGCATCTTCAGAAATGTTGTGAAACGTTTTCTTGGTTCTACTCTATTATGGCTTGCAAAGGAAGTTGGGTGGAAGAGCCAGGGAAAGAAATGCCCAACACATATGAAGGGATATCATTCGGAAGGGTACAGGCTACCTGTAGTTTATATTATTTCTTCCCGGTTGAGTTCCATGCCTCTGGCTGTTCTCTCTATCACCAAAGTATTCCATTTCTGAAAGGAGAAAGCAAAGGAGGGAATATCTAAGCTATAAAATGTCCAGTTGCTTTCCAAACTTGTTACAATTTCCAACCACATCAAGAAGGTTGTCTGAAAAGACAATCGGCTTTTGCACTAACCAAATACATACACAATTATGTACTTTTAAAAAATTTTCTTGGAGAATGTATCATCAAAGAAATGTTCAGGGTTATTCTGAGGCTATTTGCCTCCAATCTTTTAAAAACTAGTTTTGTAACTACAGTATATTTGTCTTTTTTTTTCCTTTAAAAATTTTGTAAATCAAATAAGCCACAATTCAATTTATTTTAGAAAAAAATACCAAAAGCTGGATATATTTTATTCATTTTTCTGGGAATAAGATGCTGGTGACTTCCCAAAGAGCAACTTAAGGAGAAATAATCAAAACCTTACTTTTTCCCCCTAAAACTAGATGGGAGGAGGGTAAAATCTGGATGAGACATATTTCACTGAGATGTGTCAGTAATAGGTCTGTTGAAGGTTTGCTTGTTCATCTAGTCACTTTCATTTCCTAAGACATGAAGGAGAAAGTTGGAGCTCTGCTTGCATCTTTCAGAACTTGGGTTTCATAAAGAGATAGTAAAACGTTGTCTTTTGGACCTCAGAATATTCAAAGGGTTTTAAAGACGTCATGGCTGACAAATTGCCAATCAATCAATATTTTTTGATGAGCCGAGTGTAAATTTCAGTTGCATGAAATATTTCTGATTCTAAGAACAGTTGTAAGTGGAAGGGCTGGTGGTCTGTGTTTGGATTCAGCACGTGTTTCTGGTCTTGCATTTTCTCTCCTCTGTTGGATCGTTAGCTCTACTAGATTTGCTTTAAAATTTTGTCGCTCCTTTTCCCTCTTCTTTCTTTCTCTTTGTCTTTTTTCCTCTCTCTTCCTCCCTTCCTTCCTCCCTCCCTCCCTCTCTTTCTCTTTCTTTCTTTCTTTTTTTCCTCATGTTTGGTGTCAGAACCTCAGTGTGCATGATTAATTAATCCTGATCTCTTATGAATTATTACCACTTCACTGTATATTGCCATTTACCTCACTTCTGTGCATTCAACTACTGTTGTCATTAATTTACTTCTTATTTATTTACTATGGTATAAATCCCACAGTAGTATGCTACTCTTTTTGCTTTATAACAGTCAATTTTCGTTTAAAGAAATGAAGAAAAAAATAAAATATCTTTTTAATATTTGTCCACATATTTACTATTTCCAGTGCCCGATTTTCCACAGGTATTATCCTTGAGCCTGAAGAAACTCATTTAAGCGTTTTTGTAGTGAGGTTGACTGGTGAGAAGTTTTCACAGGTTTTGTTTATGTGAGGATGACAGAGGTTTTTGTTGGTTTGTTTTCTACTCTTTTATTCTCCAGCACTTTAAAATTGCTGTATCATTAATCTTCTGCCCAGCTTTGTATCTGATGAGAAGCAGTGTCGTCATTTTGTCAGTATTACCCTATATGTTTGCGTAGATTTTCTTCCAGTCTGTGCCTTGTCTTTTCGTTTTCTTAACAATGTCTTTCAAACAGCTGACTTAAAAAAATTTTAATGATGTCCCTTTACCAATTTGTTCTATTATACATCATGCTTTTAGTGTTGTATCTAAGGAATCTTTGCATAACTATCTAAGGTCTCAAAGATTTTTTTTTCGTCCTGTTTTCTTCCAGAGTTGTATAGTTCTATGTTTTACATTTAGGTCTAATGATTCATTTTGTGTTAGGCTCCTCAGTGTTTTAAAACAAAGATGTATGTGAGATTGCTGAGTCAAGCTAATGTTTTTCCCACTGTTTTGAGCTACCTCGGTGCGTGACCTGAAAGCCCCTGCAATGAACATCACTCTCTACCTAGAACTTGTGATGTTCTTGGAAAAATTTCTCCCAAATTGCAGTTATAGCCAATATATGTGTCTGATTGGAAGATGTGTTCTCTCATTTAGCTCAAAGGTTACAGAGGTCTGAGTGAGCTGATTTTCATCATTTCACTCCAAGAATAATCTCACTCATTACCTGGTGAAGTTAGGATTTGAATACCCAACAGAATTTAATGGAGGGGGTGGCTTGGTTTTCTGTAAGAATTAAGGTATTTTGCGTCTTCTCTTTGCTTTCAAAACAGTACGAGAAGACTTAAAATAAAATGTCAGATAATTAAAAGTTTAACACGCATCCAGAAACCTCGAAAGAAAAATAGGTGTGTCCTTATAATTTCATAATTTGCATTCCTCTGCGCTGAACCCAACTAGTTCCCAAAGATGGGCCTGCCTGAACATCTTGAAGGTCAAAAGAACCTAATCCAAGAGACACAGCTGAATTTTATATGAGCTCATTTTACCAAATGTGAAATCTGCTATCTCTTATGTAGAAATATGGAAATGCTAAAATAGGCCTCTCTGATGGTGACTTCAAGGCTGGAAGAAACAAGGGGGGCCAGGGTGGGGAGGTGAGATTAGGCAGTTGCCGGCTCTAGCAGGCTGCATGCCTTCCAGAACTTGCCAGGATTCAAGACCATATGCAAGTCAGATGACGGAAGGAAAGTCAGGGGGGACTGTGATGTGTTACTAAAATAGCTGCTCAGCAAGAAACATTATTTCACTACATATTCTCACTCACACATGTATTCATTCATATTCATTCAACATTCGCTGAGTACTTAGGTTCATGTTAGCCCTTGAAAAAGATAACCATGTACTGTCTCTGTTTTCAAGGAGCTTTACAGACTCATCTGAACATTGAAACTACATCCGAAAAAAAGAAAAAGGAAGGAAGGAAGGAAGAAAGGAAGGAAAGGAAGGAAGGAAGGAAAGAAAGAAAGAAGTGGAATTCAAAAGTTGGGAATACAATATATGGCCTCTCAAATGAGTCAAAGATTTTTTGAGTGAGAGAGTTCAAGTAGATATTAATGGAGAAGTGAGTATTTGAAGGGAACCTGAATGAGTGAATAAATGAATAATCTATCCAGAGCTGGTAGGATAACGTGTTCAAAGCCTCGAGGAGAGAGTGAATGAAAATATACAGGTAGGAGAGCCCAGAGAGTGTATGGGGAACCCTGAATTATTCAAATTTTGTTTTATCTAAGAAGAAAACCGACAAAGAAGATGAAAAAAAATCTGAAAATGTCTATCTATTCTATTTATAATGTTCTGTGCTGCCTAATGGAATGTAAATGGGCTAGCTCGTTTTCAAGCATTGATATTTTCTAAATATCCAGAAAGATTGTTTAATGGTGTGAGTGGCTTCATAAACGCGGATTGGCTACAATGCAAAAATCAAAGTTTCATCAAAGGTCAACCAGTTTGCATTAGAGAACACTTTGCATTGGACCTAGAATATTTAATTGGCAGCTCAGCTGGAATTAACCCTGTGACGGTTAATTGTATGTGTCAACTTCACTGGGCCACAGAGTGCTCAGATATTTGGTCCAATGTTATTTGGGGTGTTTTCTGGGAGGGTTTATTTTCTTTGGATGAGATTAACATTTACGTTTGTGGATGAGGTGAAGCAGGTTGCCCTCCTCATGTGGGTGTGTGGGTGTGCCTCGTCCAATCAGCTAAAAGCCTGGCTGGGACAGCGGTCTGACCTTCCTCCAAGTGAGAGAGAATTCTCTGCCTGGAGGCTTTCAAACTATAGCTCTCCCTGCCTGATGACCTTAGCGCGGGGACGTCAGCTCTTCCTGGGTCTATCCTGGCTGACCTGGGACATCAGCTCTGCAGACTTTGGACTCGCCAGCCTGCGTAATTGTGTGAGCCAGTTCCTCGTCGTTTCTTGTAATGTATCTCTTTATATGTACAACACACATACATGGGATACATATATCCTATATATGTATGTTGGAATATATACTGTTAATTGGGCTTAGAGTACTTAGAGCCTGTGTACAGGATGTGTATTGATGTGTATAAAGCACAATCCTGTACGTGTATAGGAACATATATATATACACACACACATATACATTATACATATACCCTACCCATAGGGTATTCTGTCGTTCTGGAGAATCCTGACTAATACAAACTCTGTGGGATTCCTGGTTAACGTATAGAAGCAAAAGTAGAATCTCCTTGAGTCCCCTGGTATGAAGAATAGTGTTTCAGAATCCCTGCCATTCTTGCAGTCCAGGTAGGAGCTCAGAACCCTACTCCCGCTAGCGATGACCATTTCTCAGCATCAGACACAGCGACCTGCCAGAGCAGCTGCTGGCTTTCCCAGGGCTGAGGAATGAGCCTGGTCCACTCGCTCCCCCAGACTGTCTCCATCCCAAGGCCACGTCGTTGGTTGCTAAAACGTTCACTGCGCTCGCACTGGCAGTGATTTTGTTTCCCTAAATAGGACCTGGAGTCACAAATACCTGCATGTAGCTCAGCTCTTAAAAAGAAGCTAAGTAGCGTCCCGCAAAGAGTACATACTTCCCGTTGAAGCCTGTGGTGAAACCTGCGGTGCAGCAAGCCAAGGTGGGGAGAGCCGCAGCGGATCCGGGAACCCCGCCACTTATGCATAGGAATGAGCACAAAATGTGTCTAGACCTGGTCAAGCCTTTTTAACTCCTCCAGGAAACGGAGCTTGAAGGGAGGAATTTGGGCTTTTATTTTTCCCTAGTGGGAAAATACTTAGAGATAATTCATACGATACCGGATGATTATGTGTAAAAAAATAATGTTTTTATTTCCCTTCCTTGAACTCCTAGCGTTGCTTTTCTCTTTGGAACCCCCAATTCAGCTTTACTTTCCTAAGCGCATTCGTTCAACAAGCATTGAGCACCGCTCGCGTGCCTGCCCCGTATCAGGTCCTCTTGCATCACCGCTGAGTTCCTATTGATCCACGTCGTCTTTGCCATCTCCTCCTGCTGCGGGTCCAGACGACATCCCTCTGGTCCCTTGACTGTGATCTTCCTCATCTCCTTTTCTCTTCTCTGGCTTGATGATTGTCCCCTTTTCCCTCTGGTGGTCCCTTGACTGTGATCTTCCTCATCTTTTCTCTTCTCTGGCTTGATGATTGTCCCCTTTTCCCTCTGGTCCAAAGGAGCTTGGCCTAGTGTGGCAGCTGTTGCCTTTGCATAATGATGGGTTGCAGGGGAACAGGTGGGTTAACTTTCCTGGCAGAGTCACGGCAACTGGAAGAAGTTACCTCCACCATGTCAATTGGCCCTTCCCCTCAATCTGGATATTTTTTTAAGTATATGGCAACAGGGAAAGTCTGTGCCTTTCCTAACCTTTTTTTTTTTTTCAAGTAAATAAGTTAAGAAGGATTCTTAATGAATTCCTCAGACTTTTCTCCATTTGTCTTGCAGATTTGATGGAGAACACCTGCTTTTTTCTTGGTCCTCTGCTAGAGAAAAATCTGTTTCTCTTGCCCTTGGATTTGCGGCTCATCAGAAGGTAGGAAAAGGAGATAATGTAATTTATTTAAGCACTCGTCTGGCAGGCGTGGCTCAAGACATCATGAATGATACGTTTTTCATGAATAAAATACATTTTCATGCACTCATTGAATCCCAGAAGCTGAACAACTCAGACGATGTTAGATACAGAAAAGCATTTCTAAATTAATCCGTGGTCCACACTTTTGCCAAAGTCTGGCAGTAGAGTCATTTTAGGACAGGGGTTGGCAAACTTTAGCTGTAAAGGGCCAGACAGTAAATATTTTCTGCTTTGGTTGGCCACGCAGGCTCTGTTGCAAATACTCGATTCTGCAGTCATGAAAGCAGACATAGATGATGCACAGGGGTGGCTGTGTGCTAATAAAACTTTATTTGCAAAAACAGGTGGCTGGTTTGTTTTGGCCCAGAGTCTCCTGTTTTAGGGCAGTAGGTTTAAAGCAACAAAATAAAAGCCATAGATAACATATAGAAACATAATTCTCAAAGGAAGCGAAACAGAAACAATGTGTATTAGAGAAACCTAGAATGAATGCTAAAAAGGCAGATTCGGGGCTCCATCGCAGACCTACAGTTTCTGAATCACTGGCAGGTAGGACCTGGAAGTCTGCGTATTAGTCTATATCCCAGAAGATTGTTTTGCGTAAACCTGACAACTGATACCTCTCTGGAGCCATAAATGTATAAGTTAGCTCACCTGGGAAGGAGCCAACTTAGGAGGATGCAAGTCCAGCGGTAGTCAGGGCGGCGCTTTCATCCTTTCCGTGCTGTGTTCTCTCTTCATTCCGGGCACAGTAAATTCACTGGTTAAGAGAGTAGGATTTTGAATCAAGTAAACATGGCTTCAGATGCAGGAAATGCCACCTACTAATTGGGAGACTTTTGACACGCTGTTTTCTTTCGATTTCTTTGTTGGTGAAGTTGAGGTTATACCTCTAATGTTGGGCCAAAGTGAGGTACAAATGCAGTAAGGACTGCAAAGTGCCTAGCAGCCTTTCTGGATACTAGCAGTCACTTTGAATAGGTGTTTTGATGCGGTTGTTACCTACTTTTGATTCTGTGGCTAACGGAAGCCCATTCTGTTCAGGATCCTAGCAAAACTCTGCATTCATGCTGTTGAGGGGTGCCCAGAGTTCCAGCCTCTGGCCCACAGATCACCTCGGTGCAATCAGAACCAGCAGCCTTCTCCTCTGTGTTCCAATAGCAAGTCACTTGATTTCAACCCAGATCATAGAAAGAAACAAAGATGAGTCGTTTCAGGGCCTCTGAGGACTGGTCTGTTTACCCATTTTAGAACTAAATCCTTTACTTCTAAGAGAATATGGACAGAGTGAATCTTAAGAGTAATAATGACATTGGCCCAGTGTTATGTGACAGATGTATCTTGCCTTCATCCTTAAGGCACCACGAAGTGGCAAAGACCACTTACGCTGCATCACGGGGGGAAAGGGAAAGTCAGAGGATTTATGGGTTTTCTCAGCGTGTGCAGTTGGTAATATCAGAGCTGAGGTTTGCACACAGAACCGCCTATCTCAAACCCTCTCTCCGCCATCATTTTCAGCACTTGCCGTCCGTAATAACCAACCCGGGAAGTTTGAAAACAGTGCAACTGCTCCCTCCGTCCCCCAGGATTCTGACTCAGTTGGTCTGGAGTGGGACTCGGCATTTGCATTTTTCAAGGCTTCTCTTGTGTGTCAGGGTTGAGCACTACTGCTCTTTGTACTAGTTTGTTATTTAAATCTGCCTGTTTTCTTCTTGTAAGTGACCCCCTTCCTTTTATGTGTCAATATTATTAACTACAATTATCTCTAAACATCTCTAATGCTAAGTTGAGAGCTAGCCAAATACTAGGATATTTAAAAACCTTGTCTTGACGTCAAGCGTGGAAGATCAAATACACTAACTTTGTGGTTGCTAGTAAGCGTTCCCAGTGTTTGTCTAGCTCCAAAAAAATCATTGTTTTTTTGGCATCTAAAACCAGTCCATTCCACAAACCACGTTTGCTTCTGATCAAAGGCAACTTTAGGTCACTGACTAAGTGGAACTGGTCCAGCTAGTCGTGCCCAATCTGGTGGTGTCATCCACTCTAAAGAAGGTGAACAAAATGAAGCCGTGTTAGGTGAGTTGATGTTCCTGGACTAATTAGGGACCTGGCTCTGGTAAACTTTGATTTTCCTATGCCCCTTGAGCCCGCAGACTCTCAGAGGGCATGGGCTATAGAAGAGCAACCTGAGGAGCTGAGGGAGGGTGAATAGATGGGTACCCTTCCGTGAAGTACTGATGCCAGGTGCCAAGACCACCTGCAGAGAGGGCCGTGGGAGAAACAGTATGGGACTTGGGTCTAAATCTAGCTGGAGTCGATTTTCCTTCCGTGTGACCTGTGGCATGTTGTCTACCTGCTGGAGGCTTTTGAAAAAATCTTAACCTGGGGCTTCCCTGGTGGCGCAGTGGTTGGGAGTCCGCCTACCGATGCAGGGGACGCGGGTTCGTGCCCCGGTCTGGGAGGGTCCCACATGCCGTGGAGCGGCTGGGCCCGTGAGCCATGGCCGCCGAGCCTGCGCGTCCAGGGCCTGTGCTCCACGACGGGAGAGGCCACAGCGGTGAGAGGCCCGTGTACCGCAAAAAAAAAAGAAAAAAAAGAAAGAAAGAAAGGAAAAAAAAAATCTTAACCTGGAGAAAATAATACCTGCCTTTCAAGGTTGTGAATCTCAGTTGTGCAGACCACGAAGAAGCACATGACGAGAATTCAGTAAGGAAGGTTGCTTTTGCTTATGCACATCAGGCTTCTTTACTGTGTGAGCTGTGTATGTGACACATGATTACTTACTGCCTTAGCAGTTGTGTTAAAAGAACTGATCTTTAGTCCTTGAATTCCCTTGGCATCAACAATTCCGTTTTTGTCAACTAGGGAATACAAGTTTTGAGTAGTTCAAGAGGTGAACTGATGATATTTAGAGCAAATACCTTAGTCTATCACATCTTGGATAGGTTTAGTTCAGAAGTGGGGTTGGTAGTATTCTATTTTAAAACGGGATTACTGTATTTTTCACGATGTTGACATTTCTAGTTTCTTGTGCAGTCTCTTCCAGGTTTGTGGGGAAAGTATATCTTTCTTGTATTTTGATAGGCCTTTAAACCTATAATTTATTTATCATTAAGGGTAACAGAAAATGCAGCTAATGTTAATAGCAGTTTCATGTGGTGTTGAAGACTACCAGGAAATCCAGTGGTGGTGCGTACACCCTGTGTTGGCGATTGAGATTCCTTCTTTTATGTGAGCATTTATGTGTGTGGAATAACATACTGTGGTTCCTCATTAGGGATGAAACTGGACCAAGCAAGGTGATTTGGGATCCGCTGAAGGGTCTGGATTGGAGTCTACTTAAAGCAGTTATACTAATTTATCCCGAGTGGATCTCAAGGGCCGTGGAGCTTCATGGGTTATGGTTACTTGTGTGTGAGGCGACCAGAGCTCTAGGTAAGAGTTTCTCAACCTGGACACAGTTGGCGTTTGGGGTTGACATTTGGGGCTCTGTGTTGCTGGTGTTAGAGGAGAGCTGTGCTGTGCACTGCAGGGTGGTGAGCGGCAGCCCTGGCCTCTGCCCACTCGATGCCAGGAGCACCCCTTCCCAGTCATCTCCAGACATGGCTACACGGTTCCTGGGAGGCAGAACTGCCCCCACTGAGAACCACCATGAAAATGGAGGTGCTTCTCCATCGCTGGAGAAGATGCTCTTATCTGTTTTCATGACTGTTTGGGCCTGGGGCAAGGTAGACCTTTTCCTGAATAAGTTCATAACCAGGTGTGAGGGTTCAAGGACTGCTGAGTAGTTTTACATGGTTTTCAGAGACTCTGTTAAAAGGGGGATTGGATCCAAGGTTAGAATCCGAAGTGAGAGGAACTAAGTTTTAGAAGCTAAGTGTTCTGCAGTGGGGGCAGTGCGTATCAACGAGAGGCAGCAGTTCCGGGACTGGGTCCTCGTCCGTGGTCTCAGTGGCCCTAAGACTTCTCTGCTTCCTGGTCCCCCTGCATGTCCGTCGTGACTGACTGGAAAAACTGACACTGGGCATTTTGCTGAAGTCAGCAGGATGCACTGCCTGGAAGACACGGGCTACACCTGTCTTGCTCTGCATTTCACATGAGTGGCTGGAAGAGGGCCCATCGTGAAGTAGCATTCAATAAATGTTTTTTCAGAAATGAATAGACGTACAAATAAATTACAGGGGAGATAAGTACGTCAAAGGATCTGGGAAAAGCTCTTGTTTTGCTTCCAATTTGTGAAGCAAGTCACTTCGTCTTCCTGAATATCCTGAGCTGAGAAATGGATAACTGTGTTAGGTGATCCTGGAGGATTCTTCCCGCTGTGAAATTTCAGGGTTTTTGGCGAGGTCACAGACAGTGTTACATCAGCGTTGCTATGAAAGTTCTGCGGAGCTTGAGCTGTGAGTGCTTGTGTGTCGGGCAACCTGGCCACACAAGTCAGGGTCTGTTCCAACAAAGGTGATCAGAAAACTTCGGGGCAGAGTTACCCAAAAGAACACCTGCTACAGGTGGAGTTAAAGTGAGGAGCCGACAGAGGCAAGCTGCAAGACCACATGATCTTTTCATTCTTTTTTTTTGATATAAATTTATTTATTTATTTTTGGCTGCTTTGGGTCTTCGTTCCTGCGTGCGGGCTTTCCCTAGTTGTAGTGAGCGGGGGCTCCTCTTGTTGTGGAGCACGGGCTCTAGGCACGCGGGCTTCAGTAGTTGTGGTTCATGGGCTCTAGAGCACAGGCTTGGTAGTTGTGGCATGCGGGCTCAGTAGTTGTGGCTCGCGGGCTCTAGAGCGCAGGCTCAGTAGTTGCGGCTCACGGGCTTAGTTGCTCCTTGGCATGTGGGATCTTCCCAGACCAGGGCTCAAACCCGTGTCCCCTGCATTGGCAGGCAGATTCTTAACCACTGCGCCACCAGGGAAGTTCCAACCTTGGGACCACAAAAGGTGTTGGGCAAACTGAGGTCATGATTTGTCACAAACTCATCGGAGAGCTGAGGTTTCAGAGCGGTGAGCTAGCCCAGAGTCTAGGGAGAGGCAGACACCTGAAGAGAGAGCAGTGGTTCTGCCACTTGCTTACCTGGCACCAATATAACCAGAGACACAGGCGAAAGAATTCAGCTAGAATTGCTTGTGCATTGGGAGGGGGCAGGTAGGGGCTGGAGAGAGTGTGGAGGCCTGTGGGCTGCCAATACGGGAATAGTTTACACCTACTGGCAGGCTCTGGACTTCCCTGGATGCTCAAAAAAAGACGGGTGAGGGTCTTGAGAAAGCATCCCTAACTGTTCAGGGCTGTGGAGGGTGGGACGGTAGTGGTCACTGTGGGAGAAGCGTGAGCCCCCATTTCACCTACACAGTAAGAGCCTTACAGCCTGGGAGGCAGGATGGGTAAGGAGCTTTCTAGATGTTAGGTCACTGGTTAAAACTCATTACAGCTGGGGGACAGGAACAACAACAGCACATGTCCTCTAAGCCTGCGAGAGGGACAGGAATATAGACTGGGAGCAAGAGCTGGGCATGGGGCAGGGGCACAGCAGGCCGGATCCCCAAGGCCTGGGATCGTGGTGCTTGTCTAGACTGGGAGCAAGAGCTGGGGATGGGGCAGGGGCACAGCAGGCCGGATTCCCAAGGCCTGGGATCATGGTGCTTATCTAAGCCTGAGGTTTATCCAGAATAACAAGGACGTTGCTTCCCGCCCCAAACAGTCACATCAGCATTGAGTAACAAATGCCGTGGAAAACTGCAGGAGAAAGACCCTCCCGACACACAGTGTACAGAGGAGACTTAAAGCTGGGAGTGGAACAGAAATTGAGGATAAGGAAAACCCTCTGGCAGACCAGTCACCACCCTAAACACTAGAGGAAGCTGACGCTTGTGGTACACTCCGGGTAACCATGGCAACAACAAACCCCAAACCCAGTTCGACTGACTCTTGCCCTAGACTGATTCCAACCCCAGACTAAAGACTCAGCAGAAGGAAACACGAGCCCATTTCCACACATAAAAATCTATTTACCTCAGTCTTTGCTGCCCTACACAAAATGTGTGGCTTTCAGGAAAAAATTACAAGGCGTACTAGAAAAAAAACAAACAAACAAAACCCGCATAACACACCGCCAAGACACAGCACAATTAACAGAACCAGACTCAGATATGACACAGATGTTGGAACTTATCAAGGCAATTTAATAGCACTATGAAAGGTTATGAAAAAAGAGGACAAATGCCAGATTAGATGGATCATTTCAGCAAAGAGATGGAAACTAAAAGAATCAAACAGAAATACTAGATATAACACAGTGACAAAAATGACTCTTTAAAAATTTATCTTTGATTGAAGTATGGTTGAATTACAGTGTTGTGTTAATTCCTGCTGTACAGCAGAATGACTCAGTTATGCATCTATATACATTCTTTTTTATATTCTTTTCCACCGTGGTTTATTACAGAATATTGAATATAGTTCCCTGTGCTCTACAGTAGGACCTTGTTGTTCATCCATTCTGTATATACCAGTTTGCATCTGCTAACCCCAAACTCCCAATCCAGCCCTCTCCCACCCCACTCCCTCTTGGCAACCACAAGTCTGTTCTCGATACACGTGATTCTGTTTCTGTTTCACAGATAGGTTCATTTGTGCCATATTTTAGATGCCACATATAAGAAAAATGTATGACAGTGTATTAGTTTCGTAGAGCTATTGTAACAAAATACCAGAAATGGGCGCTTAAAACATCGGAAATTTATTCTTTCCTAGTTCTATAGGCCGGAAGTCCAAAGTTAAGGTGTCCACAGGGTTGGTCCCTTCCGAGGGTGCTCAGAGGGCAAATCTGTTCCATGGCGATCTCCTAGTTTCTGGTGGTTGCGGGTGTTCTTTGACATGTGGAAGGATAACTTCAATCTCTTCCTCTGTTGTCACATGGCATTCTTCCTGTGTGTCTTCTGTGTCTTCAGATGGCATTGTCTTCTCTTTGTGGCTCTGTCTCTTCACCTCTTATTTATAAGTACACCAGTCATCCTGGATTAAAGGTCCAACTTACCTCAGTGTGACCTCATCTTAACTCTTTCCAAATAAGTTTACCATCTGAGGTTCTGGGAAGGACATGAATATTGTGTGGTTGGGGGGCATCTATTCAACCCAATACAGGCAGGTTAACCGTTGGACCTGACATAGTCAAGGAAAGAATTAGTGAGCCTGAAGATAGGTCAGTAGAAATTTCCAGTGCTGAAACACAAAGAGAAAAGATAGATTATATAAGATTACATACATAAAGAGAAATCAGAATAGAGTGTGGAAGAGCCACTCAGTGATACCAAGTGATGAAAAGTCCACATAATTGAAATCCCAGAAGGAAAGGACAGAGAAAGCGGGGATAAAAAATAAGTGAAGATGAAAAGGCTGAGAATTTTCCAAAATAACAAAAGGCAGCAAAACATAGATCCATGAAACTCAGAGAACATCAAGCAGAATAAATTTAAAGAGAGAGAGACATAGACACATCTAGGCATATCATATCCGAAATGCAGAAAACTAAATGTAAAGGGAAAAAATTGAAGACATTCAGAGAAAATGAGACATTACAGAGAAAGAAACATAAGGATTAAAGTACACTTCTCATCAGAAACCATGCAAGGTAGAAGGTAATGAATTGACATCTTTAAAGTCCTGACATGCAAAGACAGACACACCTGTCAATCCAGAATTCTTCATCTAGAAAAGGTATCTTTCCCATATTACGCTTAATACTACGTTTGATGGTGAAAGCTGAACTGTACACTCCAAATAATGAATTTTACTGTGTGACATTGGGATATAATTTTAAAAAATTAAAGCTAAAAATAAAAAATTAAAGCTGCTTAAAAAGTGCAAGACATTTTCTTTAACAAAGTTCACAACAGCAAGATGACTGGAATCTCAACTGCTCTCAATTCCTCACTTCCCTTCCGAGGACTTTCAAGTGTGCACCCGCAGTACAACCATCTTCCAGATTCTCTCAAGGGGACCCTTCCTCTGTCATCCTGTTCAGGACCAGCTTCATGGGTCACCGGTTTCTCCCCTTAAAAAAATCCTCCTGCTTGATTTAAGGCTCTGTTGTTGATGTCTTGAATTCTTAGTCATTTTTTTAAACAGTGGTCCCTCCTTTTTATTGTGCACTAGATCCTGAAAATTATTTATCCCATCCTGCCCTTGACCTTCAACAAGCTGGTCCCAGTATCAGTGTGCCTGCAACTCCTGTTTGGTTTGAATTCTCGCACATCAACTTAGATTCACCACAATGAAATTTGGAAAAAGAACTTCTTATTTGTGTTCTACTCTATTCCTAGGACCTAGAGTAGCATCATCTTTTTTTTTTTAATTGAAATAGAGTGGGTTCACAATGTCGTGTTAATTTCTGCTGTACAACAAAGTGATTCAGTTATATATATATATTTTCTTCATATTCTTTTCTATTATGGTTTATCACAGAATACTGACTATAGTTCTCTGCTGTACAGTAGGTCCTTGTTGTTTATCCATCCTCTGTATAACAGCTTACATCTGTATAGTAGCATCATCTTGCCCTTTCACTCTCTTATAACATCCTAAGAGACCCAGCTCTTTCCTCAACTCTTTTAGTTCCTCATAGCTGCCCTCTCTATAGAAAACTGGTACCAGGTCCCTTGGGAAACTGGGAGATAATTTGTGGAATATCATTTTGTGTCTCCTTCGAAATTATTCATCCCTTCTGGCTTTTGTTAAAATCCCTGTAGCAAGTGCGTCTCAGTCCTGGTTGCACATTAGAGTCACCAGGGAGCTTTTAAAATTAACACTGGTAATAGAGCAACTGAACTGCAATTTCTGGAAATGGGCCGGTCGTTTAACAAGCTCTTCCAAGTTATTCTAACATGCAGCTGGGATTGAGAACCCTTTTCCCTTACCTAGCTTTTACATGCCCATGTTCTCGTCCTTCTGGAAGACCTCTGCCTTGTCTGTTATTTGGCCGTGTATGTGTGTGCGAGTGTGTGGGTGGGGGGAGGGAATTTTGTCAGTTAAGATTTACACCCTCTGAGCTATATCCAGTCATTTGGAAAATGCTTAACATTCAGATTGGGTGGCTCCTGTGGCCCGCAGGCGCACTCGCCGTGAAGAAATACGTACGGTTTTTAAGGTTTCTTTTAGGATCATAGTCTATGACCCTTTCACAGTTATTATAAAGTTTCAGCACAATTAAATACTGGAAACAATGTCAGTCCACCAGCTTCCTTCTATTCCTCATTTGGAAACTAATTTAGTCAACTTGGAGAAGTTAGTTTATATTTACTTTTTCCTCTTCTGCAAAATGGCAATAAAAGTAAAATTCTTAACTTCCAGAATCCTCATAAAAAAATGACAGAAGTTGGGGCTTCCCTGGTGGTGCAGTGGTTGAGAGTCCACCTGCCGTTGCAGGGGACACGGGTTCGTGCCCCAGTCCGGGAAGATCCCACATGCCGCGGAGCGGCTGGGCCTGTGAGCCATGGCCGCTGAGCCTGCGCGTCCGGAGCCTGTGCTCTGCAATGGGAGAAACCACAACAGTGAGAGGCCCGCATACTGCACAAAAAAAAAAAAAAGAAGTTGACCAAAGAAACTGGAGGCATTCTGGAGAGAATATGTAATCATATCTATATGAATCATATAGAGGTAGATAGATAGACATCCCATATATCTGTATACCTACATCCATATCTGTATATACATGTATATCTACACGACTATCTATAAAACTGGTTTTCAGGATTCATTACAGTGTCAATATAAACATTTGTAATCCAAAGTAGCAGAACTGTTAAAATAAAGAATTACAAGGGAAATATCCTGGTAAAAAGATCAGAGTTCAAATAAAATACTGTGGTCTTCTCTGGCTAATATATATTAGAAAAGAAAATCTTACTTAAACCAACAGAATAAATTGGCAATCAGTGTGTTAGCTAGTGATTATTAGAAGCATATTTTTTGAGCTTACCAATTACATCAGAGATCTATTTGTTAAGAATCAACTGCATTCCTGGCAATGAGAAGGCAAAGAAAGTCACATCCTGCAGGTCCTACTTCTACTAGGTCTCCTTTTGCCAATTTAAGGTCATAGTCTACCTATAGTGAATAGGCTGCCAATTAGTATGTGTCTTTATTCTAAGGACACAGAAGTTAGAAGTTATTTGGTTTGGTTTAATTTAGGGAGAGACCTTGTTTCCCAGCTCACCTTCCTTTAGCTTCTTTGTACAAAGTATAGAGAAATAAAATGGACTTTGAAATTGTGTAGACTGGATTTATAACCCAAATCTACTATTCACTATTTTAGAACAAGTACTTAAACTTTCTGATCTTTGATTTCTCCTTGAGGATAGTATCTTACAGGGCTATTGTAAGTGTTGAATTACATTAAATAGAGTGTATAGAAAACCTAGCACAATGACTAAGAAGTCATAGTCACTTCTTAAGATACATTAATCCCATTACTTGTGCCTTATGTTTTTTTAATTGAAGTATATTTACTTATTTGTAAATTTAGATTTACAATACTGTGTTAGTTCCAGGTGTACAGCAAAGTGATTCAGTTACATATGTTCATATTATTATTTTTTCAGATTCTTTTCCATTGTAGGGTATTACAAGATATTGAATATAGCTCCCTGTGCTCTACAGTAAATCCTTGTTGCTTATCGATTTTATATCTAGTAGTGTGTATCTATTAATCCCATACTCTTAATTTACCCACCCCCCCTTTCCCTTTTGATAACCATAAGTTTGTTTTCTAAGTCTGTTAGTCTGCTTCTGTTGTGTAAATAGATTCATTTATGTTATTTTTTAGATTCCACCTATAAGTTGTATAATATCTGACTTACTTCACTTAGTATGATAATTTCTAAGTCCATCCATGTAGCTGCAAATGGCAATATTCCATTCATTTTTATGGCTAAATAATATTCCATTATTTATCCCATTATATAAATATATATTCCATTATATATGATACATATATATGTACTCTTTATCTGTTCATCTTTTGATGGACATTTAGGTTGCTTCCGTGTCTTGGCTATTGTAAATAGAGCTGCTATAAAGATTGGGATGCATGTATCTTTTGTTTTGGTTTGGTTTGGTTGTTTTGTGCATGTATCTTTTTGAATCAGAGTTTTCTCCGGATACATGCCCAGGAGTGGGATTGTGGTATCATATGGTAACTCTGTGTTTGCTTTGCTTAAGGAATCTTCATACTGTTCTCCACAGTGTTTGCACCAATTCATGCCTTACTTCTTAAGCAGTATGCTTAGTTTATTATTCAAAGGTCCTTATGTGTGGACAAAGAGAACACAAATTGCAAGCATTTATCCTGGATTCTTGAAGAGACTTTGAACAGAAAATTCAAGCCCAGACCCTGGGAATGGAGAATTATGGTAAACTTGAGAAAGTCATAATGAAGAATATGTGGAATATAGCTAAGAACTGGAACAAGTTTGAACTGGTGCCTCTTAAAATGAGCATTTTCTTATAAGTATTCTGATAGATTTAAATAAATCTACATTTACAGATCTTTATAGTATTCAAATGTATTCATAACAGTCATTTCACCTAGTCCTCACAATACTTCATAAGATAAGAACTATTATTCTTACTTTACAAATGGAAGAGTTGATATTTAAGGATGTTAATTTACATGCCTAAATCACATATTCTATAGGTTTGTGGGGAACAAAGATAAACATGTGAAAATGGACATCTGATTATTGGGTGTCCTTTCAATAAAATGTTGGGTTTCTTTTTAAAGGAATCTGAACCTTTTATTGATTGAGCCATTTTACAATTCTGTAAGTCGTAAAAGACAGAGTGGAACGTAAATGATTCTTGTCTGATGGGATGCAAGCTAATGTCGTCTGGTGATTTTGCAATTGATTTCCACCCTATGGAAAAGATGATTCAAATACTGCATTTTATTCCTGGTGGATACAGACCCATTTGCATCTACTAGCAAATTTACTCAGCATTCCTGAACGCCTGTATTTGTATCTGTGTTCAGATTTTTCTTTTGAACTGATTTTACTTTATTTATTTATTTTAAATTTTTATTTATTTTATTTATTTATTTTTGGCTGCATTAGGTCTCTGTTGCTGCGTGCGGGCTTTCTCTAGTTGCAGCCAGCGGGGGCTACTGTTCATTGTGGTGCGCGGGCTTCTCATTGCGGTGGTTTCTCTTGTTGCGGAGCACAGGCTCTAGGCACACGGGCTTCAGTAGTTGTGGTGCATGGGCTCAGTAATTGTGGCTCGCAGGCTCTAGAGCGCAGGCTCAGTAGTTGTGGCGCACGGACTTAGTTGCTCCGTGACGTGTGGGATCTTCCCGGATCAGGGCTCAAACCCATGTCCCCTGCATTGGCAGGCAGATTCTTAACCACTGCGCCACCAGGGAAGCCCTTGAACTGATTTTAACATCTAACAGCTTTCCTAATTAATGACTTAAATTTTTTAAATGTACACTTATTTATTGTATATTTGTATGAAAGTCATAATTTTACCCTTTTGAAAATTATAACAGACTTGAGTTCAGGTCTTCTGCTTCCAATCCCAGGACTAATTAACTATTGCAATTCAAAGGAGTTAGATAAATCTTGCTTCTGTCAACTGTCAGCTCCACAAAGACCACCCAAAACACATAAACCGGATATATTGCAGTAAGGGAAAATGCTACTCTGCTAGCAAAAAGTATTTACACACATGCACAGTTTGGAAAGAAATAAAATGATCTTTATTCACAGACGACATGATTGCATGAGTAGATAATCCATAACAGATAAGGAATTTGCTTTAATGAGCCATTTTAGCAAGATCTCTGAATACAACAAACAGAAAGTAGAGCAAAGAGATACCATTTGTAATTTAATCAAAACATGTAAAATACTTAGGAATAAATCTAATGATAGACGTACAAAATATCTACAAAGAAAACTGTAAAGCATTAGTGAGAGAAATAAAGACAGATATAAATATACATGCATTTAGAAGATCCAGTAGTTTATAGATTACATTTATCCCAAACTGATCAATGGATTGAATAGAATCCTTGGAAGTATTTCTGGAGACTGTCAGACTGATTCCAGAACTTATTTGGAAATACAAAGGGCCAAAATTAGCCAAGAAAAGCTCAAAAGACAACCAAGTTTGGGGATGCAGAATCCTAGGTAATAAGACATTTTAAAGCTGTAGTATTTATGAAAGTGTGGTATTGGCATAAAGTAGACAAATAGAACAGACTAGAAAGCATAAAAAAAGAAAACACATGTATGGTTACTTGATTTTTAACAAAGGTGAGATGCAATAGCATACAGAAAAGGTGTTCTTTTCAGTAAATGGAACTAAGTCAGTTTGGTATCTCTAAGGACCCAAACACACCTTTCCTCTTGTCTGCTGTCAACTCCTGAAAAGACCACCCCAAAACCTGTTGATTATGGAAACTAAATTCGTTAGGTCTACGTTTGACAAAAGTCAAAGCAAGGTATTCGGAGCTTTGGGATTTGGACCAAAGTGGTTAAAGATAAAATCTTTCAAGGCTGGGAACTGAATGAGATTAGAAAATTCCGTGACATAATAGTTTAGGATTGGCAGACAGAGAGCCTTAAAATGAGTCTAGGTTAAGTAAACTGATTCTTATAAGTGAACCGCTTGTTCAGGTGAGAAATCTACTGTCCTGACAGGAGAGACATAACTTTCCTAGATAAATAAAATATTTGCCTGGAGAAGGTGGTTTGCAGGACTTTCCTGGAACAAATAGTTGTCATGTCCCAGATAGCCTCTGTTCTCTGTCCTGCTAATTAACTACGTGGTTGCTGTTTTTGCTAATTCCACCTCCTACCTCACACCATACACCAAAGTTGATTCCAGATGGCATGTAGATCTAAATGTAAAACTAAACAAAACTTCTAGAATAATACATAAGAAAAGATTTTCATGATTGTCAAGTAGGCAAGGATTTCTTAAATAAGATACAAAAAGCGAGTTATCCATATAGGGTTTAAAAAGCAGATAATTGAGCTCTATTAAAATAAGAACCTGTTCATTCAAAATAAACCATTAAGAGAATGGAAAGGCAGGAAACCAACAGAAAAATGGGGAAAAGGTTTGCACAGGAACTCGACAAAGAGGATATTGAATGGTTTTTAAAGCTGAGATAATCATATCTTACAAATCAGCAATTCCACTTCTCTGGCTATACACCCCAAAGAGGTATATACACATATTCACACCTATACACACACAATATTGTATTCATGTACAATAATTTCTATTAATAGAAGAGTCTATACATGAAGTTGTGGTCTAGCCATACCATGGAGAATGAACATGAATCATCTATTGCTTCACGCGACACTGTGGATGAGTCTTACGAACATAAAAGGAGCCAAATACAAAGGAGAATAGACTCTATGCATCTAATAATATAAATTTCAAACACAGGCAGATTTACTCTATGTTGTCACGAGTCATGACTATGTTTACCTTTGGTAGCAGCTTGAGGGAGATGTTCAGAGCTTCTGCAACGTTAGGAACTTTCTGCTTTGTGATCTCACGCAAGTTATGCTTTCAGGGTATGTTCATTTTGTGAAAATTCAATAGGCTGTACTTTTTTTGTACTCTCAACTGAATTGACAAGAAATCGTTAAGGAAAAGCAGGAGAAAGAGAGGAAAGGAGGAAGGAAAGACTGAAGGAAGAGTTACTTTCTAGGGATCTACAGTTTAACAGTCATCATAATGACATGAAAAGCAATGTGGGCAGAGAAGCATAAACGGATCACCCTTCACACCAACCAAAGCGAATTCAAGAATGAGAATGCTAAGTCTGGGGCGGGTGCAGCTTATTCCCCTGTCTTTCAAAGCTTCGAACTCTCTGCTGGAGTATTTTTCTTGGTGTCAGGCTTGGTCCTTCATACTTCATTAAAGAAGCATTTACAGCTGGATGGGTGCTAGTTCCCTTCCCGTGGAGCCAGCTTTAAATCTTAATTGACAGCCCAGCCCCTGTTCTCTTCATTTCCCATGCGCAGTTAGAAGGAAAGAGCCTACGTTCTGAAGTTGAAGCTCAGGGATGGGATGTTTGGAGTTCCTGAAGCCATTCTTCACTCCATGAACCCTAAATTCGTCCCGTTCCCTCCTGACGCCACATGTGCAGTGAAATATTTGTTACAAGGTGACTCTAACATGGCTTTCCACTGACATCCTTTCTGCTAGTTCCAGAAATACAGATTAGCCTGTGCTGGCAGAAGACTAGGGACGGCTCTTTTAAGCAGTCTTTCATTCTGCAGTTTTATTTTCCATTCATCTTGCCAAGAGAGAGTATCTTTCTCCAGAAGTTTCTCCTCTGCTCTCTGTACCCTCCTCTTGTTTCATTTTAGTTTTGTTGTTTTTTCCCTCCTGGATCCACAACTATATCTCCACTGGAGTGTCTTGCTACTTCTTATCCTTATATGTTCTTACACTGCCCATTTCTTTCATCTCTTCGCTTTTATCTCTGGTTTTAACATTTTTGGCCAGCAGTAGCAATGTTTATAAGTTAAGTGCCACCCATGAAGTGGGTAAGTCACCTGCTTTGCTCAATCAGACTTCACTTACCATTCAGATTTTCTTGAATCTCCTGAGTTTGAGATGTAGACTCTCAGATTAACTATCGTTCATTAGCTATTGATTGTTTAGACCCTGTTCCTAATGAGAGTTTTATGTTCCCTGATGTCAGAGATGTATCAGTAAGAGGATACAACCATCTTCCACAGTATCCTCTACCTTTAAATTTGGTCCCTCCAAGATTACGCTGTGTTATAATGCTTATATTCAGGAAGCCTCACTACGTGTACTAGTCCAGTACCTCGTGTGTCCACGGGTCTCGAAGAAGCTCTTTGGCTTCAGTAGCAGTATAATGAGGAAGAGTCAGGGCCAGTTAAGCTGTCCACTCCCATCCCCATTTTCTCCTGCTGGTTCTGCCGTAGCAGCTCGTGATTTATCGCGTTTACAACTTTCAAACTTTGGAAAGTCTCTTTACTATCAACAGTCTTGCCACTTCCCTCAGGAAGGATGACTGCACAGCACTGGGGTCTGTGGTTACCCTGCACTGTTTGGACATCTCCAGGGAGGGAGGGAAGGACAGCGGTTTGAGCCCTGTGGAAACCGTGCCTGGTGACCTGGAACCCAGGGATTAGTTGAGAGTTTCTGTGGCGTTCGTTCACGCCTCTTTAGTTTTTACACTTTTTAAAAAACAGTTCTTTCTTTGGTTTTCTGTGGGGTTGAAATATCCATGCCTTCCCACTTGGACATATTGTTGTTTGGTCCTTTCTTAATACAATGTCCAAAACGTAATGCTCTTCCTGAGCACAAAATAAGCATCTTTATGGAGTGATAGGCAAGTTCAATCACATCCCTCCCCCAAATCTTGCTTTTATTTCCACTCCGTTAGAAGAGAGCAGGGTTTCTAAGGAGAAAGTTCTCTCAAATGGCTAACATTTAACAACTTTATTTTCTTTTTCATGCTTTATTTCTACTACCACTTGAAGCTAATTCTCAATTATAAAATGAATAAAAGGGAGGACACCTCCGGGCCTTCCTGGCTGGAATTAGACGTTCCAGATTTCAACCATCTCTTAGTTATGAATATTTGTTTTTAATCTGGATGGATCAGTGGCCTAGAAATTTAGAGAACTGTTAAGAATTGACATTTCAAATCTTTGTCTCTGTTTGTCTGTTAAGGGGCTTTTATTCATTTTGGCGGCGGGGGGTTGGGGGAGACCTCAGCTGAGGCCATCACACTGAGCATAATAATATCATCTGGGTTCCAAGCCGTAAACATGCCTTGTAGGAAAGAGATGGTTGCAGTAAGTTTTTCTGTGTAGATCCTGTCCTTGGAATATAAAGAATAAAAAGAAGAAGGAGAAAGGGGAGGAGAATGTCATATTGCTGTGCTATAATGAAATGTCGCCGTAATAATCTAGGGTCCTGCTCCGCTGCGTTGCTTTGAGGAAACTCTGATATAAGTAATCATAAAGCCTTTCTCCAGAAGAAAAAGGATTCGAACCTTAAGTACAGTAACTAGGTTAAGAATAATTAGTCCCCTTGAATGCCTCTGCTCAGAGGTGGGCTATGATCAGAGGAGAAAACAGATGAAAATAACTTCATGGATTCAGAGTGGACAGTGTCATGATCATGTGTATGACCTGTCTATTGATTTTCTAGTTTCTCTAACTTTCATCTTCTGAAGAGATAAAAATGTCCACTTAATGAAAGCCTAGGAACGTATACATCCTTGCTTTTACTTTTTACGTTTTCAAAATTTTTGGCTGAGTTGGGTCTTCATTGCGGCACGCGGGCTCAGTAGTTGCGGCACGCAGGCTCAGTAGTTGTGCCTCGCGGGCTCCAGAGTGCAGGCTCAGTAGTTGTGGCGCATGGGCTTAGCTGCTCCACAGCATGTGGGATCTTCCCGGACCAGGGCTCGAACCCCTGTCCCCTGCATTGGCAGGTGGATTCTTAACCACTGCGCCACCAGAGAAGTCCCAAGTTTTTACCTTTAAGGTGCTGAAGTTTTCATGAGAGTTATAGTTTTATTATTGTGTTATGATAATATTTTATGCCTAGTGCTTTGACATCACCCAAACACATTGCCACATAGTACATCCTTTGAGCCTCAAAGCTCTCAGGAGAAGTAGGTAAAGCAAGTACAATTATCTGTATTTTACAAGTAGAAACTTGAAGTTTCAAGATATTGTGACTTCTTTATCTTCAAGGTAACACATGTATAAAATGATGGGCTGTGCCTTAGAATTTTAGCGCCTTTTCCAATATAACTTTTGCTCCAGTATTACTAACTTTAAAAGTTTCAAGGATATATTTTTTTAATTCCACTTTCTTTTTTCAATTCCATTCCTCCCTCCCACACCAAATTTTTAAAAAATGGGATTCTCTTTAACAAGTTGCTCATCAAGTTCATTTTGTGGAACTAACCAAGAGGAAAAAAAAAAACAACTGAAAGAAAAAAATAGCAAAATGTTACCCTCTTTAACTGAACTGATTTAAGACATAACAAGGGAAATGGAAAAAACTGGGCTATCCTGACAGATAATTTTGTTTGCCAAACTACAGGCAGATCAGGATTTAAGAAGCTTAGTCTTAAACGCCTGGAAAATAAGAGAATAATTCCAACTGGAAATTTTGTTTAAAAAATGACTTTCAAAAGTAGGACACTGCAGATCAGTGATATGGTACAAATGCAAAAGTTAATAAAGAGAGTATAATTAATCAGACTCTAGGTACACTTACTCCAGTGTCTAAAAGCAATCTATATGTGTTGGTAAACATCGTCATTGTCAAATGATGCAAAACATTATATACCCTCAACTGTTTCAAGTGGTCTCTTCCAAGTTATGACTATTAAAACCCACTGAAATCCATGGGGCTACAGTGTAAACAGAGATATATAAACACGCACGCATTAAATGTCTTCAACAGCGACCAAAATGTTAAATCGATTTTATGAGAAGTTGGTTTTCCAGCCACTGAGTGGCTATAAATGTTAAGTGTTTTTACAGGTTGCTGCTTTCCCAGCTGCTGAGCTGCCTTAAATGTTATCTCACACACACACACACACACACACACACACACACACACACACACACATCCTTGCTTTTCCAGCTGTTAAGCCTCTCTGTACATTTTTATGAAGTTTTTCCTCATTCTTTCACTTGCTTAATCTATTTATATTTTACTCACAAAAGCAAGTGCAAAATTGTCTTGGCATCATCCAACTTTTATTTTTATTGTATTTTTTTAACTACAAATAAAAATTCCATCCCCGTTTTGGTGCTTTCCAGAAAGTAGGGGCTCTAGTTATAATGAATCCAAGATGAACATTACGAGTTCAACTCAGAATTTAGGTACCACAAAAGCACTCTCGTTGTGGTACGCTCAGTGGAAACACTGTTCTTGTGGTATTTCCATTGGAAATATCGTACTTGTGGTATTTTTCAATGGAAAAACTATTACTGTGGTATTACTGAGTGCAGCAGGAAATGCTGGCTGGAGTCTTGTAACAAGTGGCCAAGAGATAGAGGGAGACGCCGAACAAAAGAGTTAAATTAAGGTGCAACAGATGGAAGCTAGGGATTAAAAGAGGGCTGATGAGGATGGTGATAGTTCGTTGGAGAACCCAAAATTAAGTCCTCGTCACATTATAAATGAGGAAAGAGGGAAATTCTTTCCTGTGTAGCAGCAGTTGTGTAAAAAAACACAAGATAAAATGGGAGTTAGAAATAAGACTTACTTATGATAGTAGAATGAAAACAAAATAAAAGTGAAATCATGAGCCACAGGGGTGCGGTTGTGCTTTAGAGTTCTATCTTAGTATCTGTTCACAAGCTCCAGAAATACGTGCTCAAGAGAGGAGACAAGTAAGAGGTAGAGATTCAACGGGAAAGGCACAAGGGAGAATTTTCTGAAGAATTTTCCCAATCAAGTTTGAGTCGGGACTGCGGTATTGAAATAAACCAGCTTAAAATAATCACCTAGCTCCCTAGGCTTGTCTGAGTCTGGCTTGGGTGTAGTGCTTTTCTCTGTTAGCAGCGCTCCCCAGAAGGATTCTCTGCTTCTGTTGGGCAGAATTCTCACCATTTCTCACTTACGCGTGGCTTCTTCTCACACTTGGTTTCCTGCATGAGTATCCTCCTTCCTGGGATACCCTACACTGATCTGAATTCCTCCTGGGCTTCAAGCCAAGGTCAACGTCCAACTCATCAAATGAAGCCTTTCTGACGCCACCAGCCTCCATGGGTAAACCACTCTTTCAAACTTTCACTTGGTGGTATTTCTCTACAATTCAGCATTTAATGGTGTTCTTAGGATCCATTGCCTTCCCCGCAATGTGGAGGGCAGGCACTGTGCTTTTTATTTCTTTTGTGCCCTACAGCACCTGGCGTGAATCTAAGCCCCCAGTAGGTGCTTAATAACCGGCAGTCGCTTAACTGAAGCAAAGCAAACATGGTCTCTCCATTTCTCTGAATCTTCATGGAGTGATTATTTTAGCTGTGATAGCACTGGCTGCTATAACAGATGAACCCCGAAATCGCAGAGCCTACCCCATAACAGCTTGTTTCTTATTCACATCACGTTTCTGTGTGAGCGTTTCTGGTGGAGTGGCTCTTCTTTAAGTGCTGACTTAGGGACCCGGGCTCCTTCCACCTTGTGGATCATTGGTTTTCAACATGTGGCTTTCAAGGTTGCCCAGAGGGTGGTCTCTATCCAGCCAGGTGGAAGGGGGGACAAGGGAATAGGGAGCTGTGTATGCAGGATGTCTATAGCATTGACCTGAGGTGGCATCTCTAAGTGCTGTCCGTATTTTATTAGTCAGCACTCCATCACATGGGGTTATGGGCTGAGCTACGTTCCCCCCAAATGTATATGTAGAAGTCTGAACCCCTAGTACTCAGAATGTGACTGTACTTGGAGATAGTGTCTTTAAAGAGGTAATTAAGTTCAGATGAGGTCATTAGAGTGAGCTTTAATCTGGTATGACTGGTGTTCTTAAAAGAAGGGGAAGTTTGGACACAGACACATACAGAGGGAAGACCAGGTACAGGGAGATGATGGACAGGTACAAGCCAAAAAGACAGGCCTCAGAAGAAACCAGCTCTGTCGACACCTTGATCTCAGATTTCTAGCCTCCAGAATGGTGAGAAAAGAGATTTCTGTGGGCGAAGCTGCCCCGTCTGCGGTCCTTGGTCATGGCAGCCCGAGCAGACTCATATGCGTGGCCACACCCATTTGTGAGAGATGTTTGCACTTGAAGTCTTGCTGTGTGTGGAGTATGAACAGGAAGTAGGTTTTGCTGAACACAGAGAAGCTTTTGCCACGTGCCAGAACTGGATGTGATGCTAGGGACCACCTACTCCATCTTCCCTGTCCTTTTTTAAAGATCAAGATAAAGGCTACCAAGGGGACGGGCTTGTTCAAGACTCCTCTGGATGTGGAGTGACACCCTCCCTAACGACTTCATTTTCATCTAGTTAACTGGATCTAAAAACTAGCCAATGACTATTCTCTACCCACACTCCATAAAACTCCCTGCCCTTCAATGCATGCCACCCCAGACCAGCTACATAATTTGCTGGGCCAGTACAAAATAAAAAAGGAGATCCCTTTTTAAAAAAATTATTAAGAGTTTCAAGAAGGTGACAGCAGAGCATTAAATCAAACACAGAGCCCTTCTAACTATGGGCCTTATGTGACCGTACAGGTGTCAGGCCCGTGAAGTCGGCCCTGGCGCCGTCCATACCACCAACAGTACCACTACCCGGGATATTTACGGCTTGAAGTTGATATTAAAAAGCGGAGAGACATTTTAAGAGCTAGCCCACCCCAGCTCGTGTTGAGTATGGTGATGCATGATGACCTGAAACATTAGTTTGTTAAAGCAGATTTACTCTCTCTCACCAAGCTTCTTACGTTAGAATCACATGGGGAGAGTTTTTGCTCTTCTTTTTTTACTCTGTAGAGAATTCAGGTGATTTACTAGGGTTGAGGCACAGGTAAGAAAAGTTTTCAATGCTCCCAGGAGATTCTGTTGCCCCACCAGGTTTGGGCATCGCAGGTTGCAACAACTTGAAATCTTACACACCCGTTAACCTTAATCTACTTAACCATCCCCAATTTATCACCCCCCAACTTCCTTTAGTCAAGGACAGATTTTATTTGTAAATGATATTTTAGATGGGGTTTGAGAATATTAATAGAGACCAGTCCAAAAAAGAAAGTTCCAAAGTCTATAAAATTAGTTTTCTAGTGTCTACCTCAGCTGTCCTTAACTTCCTTCAGAGGTTATCCCAGGCGACTTTATCAAGAAATTAGTATCTTGTTGTTCTATCTGTACTTTGCTCCATCAACACTGTTCTCCTGGAAAGGGTCTGATGAATCTATTTATATTAAAACATAAAAGACAGATACGAATTAACACATCAGCTCTTTCCAGGATCTCTTCAAGAGATGAACCACTAAGTGCAGGTTTCTTTACACTGAAGAAATTCTAATAGAGGCCAGAGGTGTATGTTGTGGGGTTTTTCATTTGTTCATTTATTGATTCATTTATATTTTCAAGGTATATTTAATCAAAGGAAAGTTACTTCATTATTAGATAATCCCTTCATTTAAGGAAATTGCATTTTAAAGGTAAATGTACATATTAAAAGATTATTAAAAGATTAAAATTACTATTTATTTACATATATATGATATATATATCATATATCATATATATATATATATAGAGAGAGAGAGAGAGAGAGTGCTAGGAAGACCCAGGGGAAGGAGTATCTAATTCTGTCTGAATCCGACAAAAAAGGTGCCCACAGTAGGTGTGGTTTGGCCTGAATCCTGAGGCAGCATGGTGTAAATTAAAGAGCATAGGCTTTGGTGTAGGACTTGAATGCCTGTCATTTGTTTAGCAGGATAAATTTGGGGAAATTACTTAGTTTAGCGGCTAAGGGTACAAAGTCTAGAGTCAGATGGCTTGGGTTTGAATCCCGACCTCGTCACTAATTGTATAACCTGGGGAAATTTATGTAACTTCTCTGTCCCTTATTTCTTCAATTATAAAATGATGACAAAACTCAGCAGACCCCACTGCATCAGTTTTGTGGGAGGGCTCATGAGTCAGTGCATGCAGAGCACTGAGACGAGTGCTCGTATTATTACTAATTAGCCTTGTTCCGCCTCTGTCTATTCTCAGTGAGATGGGGAGAATGGTATAAGCCTTTAGGGGGGACTTTCCTGGCGGTCCAGTGGTTAAGACTCCATGCTTCCAGTGCCGGGGGCGCGGGTTCCATCCCTGGTCAGGGAACTAAGATCCCGCATGCTGTGTGGTGAGACCAAAAAAAAAAGCCTTTAGGACTGATTTGAGGACCAAATTCAAGACTACATGCAAAACATCTAGCCAGTGCACTTCAGCTCAGAAAATATCGTTTGCTTATTGATTCATTGACTCAACCAACATGAATGTAGGTTACCTCTCTGTAGATTGCCTTTTCCTTTTATGCGGGTTACCTTTACCTTTATGTAGATTAATTTAACTCTACAGACTAGGGTCTGAGTGGTAAAGTGAACATAGACCATATATTTACTGTTTTCAAATCCTGTAATGAGTTATTTTGCTTTTCCTTTACATAAATCTCTGTAATCCCACCAAACAATTCAAATTAGAGTGTGGGAATCAGTATGCTATGAATAAAAATATGTAAATATCTCCTCTCTAATTAACATCCTTTGCAGTTTTTAGCTAAATGATATGATGACACTTAAAAAATATAGTTGCTCTGAGTGAACAGGTGCAAGAAATTCTACAGTTCTCTTTACTATGCCTTTCCCAGAATTATTTTTAACATCATTATTTATGCCCTGCTTCATTTAAGATATATTTATGCATGGCTTAAAAAGATACATAAAACAAAACTAAACTAAAAATAAAATAAAAAAATAAGAGGAGCTGAAGGGAAAATAAAAGTGGTGAAATGAGAAAAACTCAGAGGTTCCATATACACATCAAATTTATACTGTAGGTGAAACTATGGACCACAAATTGGTTCTGGCCATCATGTGGATAGACCAGAAAGGGAACAATGATCAGGTCTGATATTTATAAGGGCCATCAGATAAAAACAAGCAAGAATACTTTTTTTTTCTTTTTTCTTTTTTTTTTTTTTGCAGTATGTGGGCCTCTCACTGTTGTGGCCTCTCCCGTTGTGGAGCACAGGCTCCAGACGCGCAGGCCCAGCGGCCACGGCTCACGGGCCCAGCCACTCCGCGGCATGTGGGATCTTCCCGGACCAGGGCACGAACCCGTGTCTCCTGCATTGGCAGGCGGACTCTCAACCACTGTGCCACCAGGGAAGCACCCCAAAACAAGCGAGAATACTTTTAACCAGTCTTCTAAGTATCTTACTATTCTCTGAACTCAGACACCTTCCCTAAACCTCTTTTGTGCATACATCTTTTTAACTTACGTTTAGTTATCTTTATCCATTACTAAACCATAAGATACCTGAAGAGAGAGGCCTTAGTGTATTAATTTTTGTATAATACTGTACCTCACACATGATAGGACTGTCATAAAATGTTTGCACAATGAATTAATTAAGGAAACTTTAAGATGTATGTCAAAAGAAAGAAGCCTGTTTGAGTGGGCTTCCCACTTTCAAAGAGAATTGGCTGGAAAGGCAGGCTAACTCGTGAGCTGTGTTGGGAAAGACGAAAGTTGTAAGTGAACTTCCCTGGACGCACAGAAATAATCACTGTGGTGATGTATTATCATTTTCACATGAGGGGATAAGACTGGCCATTTGAAGATAATCGTTTGCCAAGAAGGGACAAATGATTGAATCCAAATTCTTTATTTCAAACATCAATCAACATCTAAATCTCAATAGGATAATAATCTAACTTAACTGGGCAAATGGTCTTCATTTGTTTTATTTAAAACCCATATTCAGAAACAACAAGGTCTGACTATACAGCATAGGGAACCATATTCAATATCTTGTAGTAAACCATATTACAAAAGAATATGAAAAAGTATATATACCAAGAGGCAGGAGACCATTGCTTCAGGGTGCGCAAGGAGAGGGGATTCAGAGCACCGCCTAAACGAGCTCCAGAGATGGGCGCGAGCCGCGGCTATCAGCGCGGACCCCAGACACGGGCATGAGACGCTAAGGCTGCTGCTGCCGCCACCAAGAAGCCTGTGTGCGAGCACAGGTCATTCTCCACACCTCCCCTCCTGGGAGCCTGTGCAGCCCGCCACCGCCAGGGTCCCGGGATCCAGGGACGACTTCCCCGGGAGAACGCATGGCGCGCCTCAGGCTGGTGCAATGTCACGACGCCAGCCTCTGCCGCCACAGCTCGCCCCGCACTCCGTACCCCTCCCTCCCCCTGGCCTGAGTGAGCCAGAGCCCCCGAATCAGCGGCTCCTTTAACCCCGTCCTGTCTGAGCAAAGAACAGACGCTCTCCGGCGACCTACACGCAGAGGCGGGGCCAAATCCAAAGCTGAACCCCAGGAGCTGTGAGAACAAAGAAGAGAAAGGGAAATCTCTCCCAGCAGCCTCAGGAGCAGTAGATTAAATCTCCACGATCAACTTGATGTAACCTGCATCTGGGGAATGCCTGAATAGAAAACAAATCATCCCAAAATTGAGTGGTGGACTTAGGGAGCAACTGTAAGACTTGGGGTTTTCTTTCTGCATCTAATTTGTTTCTGGTTTTATGTTTATCTTAGTTGTTTAGTATTTAGTATCATTGGTAGATTTGTTCACGGATTTGGTTGCCGTCTTCCCTTTTATATTTTTTTTCTTTTTCTCTTTTTGTGAGTGTGTATGTGTATGCTTCTCTGTGTGATTTTGTCTGTATAGCTCTGCTTTTTTAACCCATTTATCCTAGGGTCTGTCTGTCCTTTTTTTTTTTTTTAGTATAGTTTTTAGCGCTTGTTATCATTGGTGGATTTGTTTATTGGTTTGCTTGCTCTCTTCCTTTTCTCTTTCATTTTTTAAATTACTTTTTAATTTTTTTATTTTTATTTTAATAACTTTATTTTATTTTATTTTATTTATTTTCTTTCTTTCTTTCTTTTTTCTCCCTTTTCTTCTGAGCCATGTGGCTGACAGGGTCTTGGTGCTCTGGCCCGGTGTCAGGCCTGAGCCTCTGAGGCAGGAGAGCTGAGTTCAGGACATTGGTCCACCAGAGACCTCCTGGCTTCATGTAATATCAAACAGCGAAAGCTCTCCCAGAGATCTCCATCTCAATGTTAAGACCCAGCTCCACTCAACGACCAGCAAGCTACAGTGCTGGACACCCTATGCCAGACAACTAGCAAGACAGGAACACAACCCCACCCATTAGCAGAGAGGCTGCCTAAAATCATAATAAGTTCGCAGACTCCCCAAAGCACACCACTGGATGTGGTCCTGCCCACCAGAAAGACAAGATCCAGCCTCATCCACCAGAACACAGGCACCAGTCCCCTCCACCAGGAAGCCTACACAACCCACTGAACCAACCTTACCCACTGGGGGCAGACACCAAAAACAGTGGGAACTACGAACCTGCAGCCTGTGAAACGGAGACCCCAAACACAGTAAGTTAAGCAAAATGAGAAGACAGAGAAACACACAGCAGATGAAGGAGCAAGGTAAAAACCCACCAGACCAAACAAATGAAGAGGAAATAGGCAGTCTACCTGAAAAAGAATTCAGAGTAATTATGGTAAGATGATCGAAAATCTTGGAAATAGAATGGAGAAAATACAAGAAATGTTTTAACAAGGACCTAGAAGAACTAAAGAGCAAACAAACAATGATGAACAACACTATAAATGAAATTAAAAATTCTCTAGAAGGAATCAATAGCAGAATAACTGAGGCAGAAGAACAGATAAGTGACCTGGAAGATAAAATAGTGGAAATAACTATCGTACAGCAGAATAAAGAAAAGAGTATGAAAAGAATTGAGGACAGTCTCAGTGACCTCTGGGACATTAAACACACCAACATTCAAATTATAGGGGTCCCAGAAGAAGAAGAAGAGAGAAAGAAAGGGACTGAGAAAATATTTGAAGAGATTATAGTTGCAAACTTCCCTAATATGGGAAAGGAAATAGTCAATCAAGTCCAGGAAGTGCAGAGAGTCCCATACAGGGTAAATCCAAGGAGAAACACGCCAAGACACATATTAATCAAACTATCAAAAATTAAATACAAAGAAAAAATATTAAAAGCATCAAGGGAAAAGCAAGAAATAACATACAAGGGAATCCCCATAAGGTTAACAGCTGATTTCTCAGTAGAAACTCTGCAAGCCAGAAGGGTGTGGCAGGACATATTTAAAGTGATGAAAGGGAAAAACCTACAACCAAGATTACTCTACTCAGCAAGGATCTCATTCAGATTCGATGGAGAAATTAAAAGCTTTACAGACAAGCAAAAGCTAAGAGAATTCAGCACCACCAAACCAGCTTTACAACAAATGCTAAAGGAACTTCTCTATGCTGGAAACACAAGAGAAGGAAAAGACCTACAATAAGAAACCCAAAACAATTAAGAAAGTGGTAATAGGAACATACATATCGATAACTACCTTAAATGTAAATAGATTAAATGCTCCAACCAAAAGACATAGACTGGCTGAATGGATACAAAAACAAGACCCATATATATGCTGTATACAAGAGACCCACTTCAGACCTAGGGACACATACAGACTGAAAGTGAGGGGATGGAAAAAGATATTCCATGCAAATGGAAACCAAAAGAAAGCTGGAGTAGCAATTCTCATATCAGACAAAATAGACTTTAAAATAAAGACTATTACAAGAGACAAAGAAGGACACTACATAATGATCAAGGGATCGATCCAAGAAGAAGATATAACAATTGTAAATATTTATGCACCCAACATAGGAGCACCTCAATACATAAGGCAAATACTAACAGCCATAAAAGGGGAAATCGACAGTAACACATTCATAGTAGGGGACTTAAACACCCCACTTTCACCCATGGACAGATCATCCAAAATGAAAATAAATAAGGAAACACAAGCTTTAAATGATACATTAAACAAGATGGACTTAATTGATATTTATAGGACACTCCATCCAAAAACAACAGAATACACATTTTTCTCAAGTGCTCATGGAACATTCTCCAGGATAGATCATATCTTGGGTCACAAATCAAGCCTTGGTAAATTTAAGAAAATTGAAATTGTATCAAGTATCTTTTCCAACCACAATGCTATGAGAGTAGATGTCAATTACAGGAAAAGATCTGTAAAAACTACAAACACATGGAGGCTGAACAATACACTACTTAATAACGAAGTGATCACTGAAGAAATCAAAGAGGAAATCAAAAAATACCTAGAAACAAATGACAATGGAGACATGGCAACCCAAAACCTATGGGATGCAGCAAAAGCAATTCTAAGAGGGAAATTTATAGCAATACAATCCTCCCTTAAAAAACAGGAAACATCTCAAATAAACAACCTAACCTTGCACCTAAAGCAATTAGAGAAAGAAGAACAAAAAACCCCCAAAGTTAGCAGAAGGAAAGAAATCATAAAGATCAGATCAGAAATAAATGAAAAAGAAATGAAGGAAACGATGGCAAAGGTCAACAAAACTAAAAGCTGGTTCTTTGAGAAGATAAACACAATTGATAAACCATTAGCCAGACTCATCAAGAAAAAAAGGGAGAAGACTCAAGTCAATAGAATTAGAAATGAAAAAGGAGAAGGAACAACTGACACTGCAGAAATACAAAGGATCACGAGAGATTACTACAAGAAACTCTATGCCAATAAAATGGACAACCTGGAAGAAATGGACAAATTCTTAGAAAAGCACAACCTTCTGAGACTGAACCAGAAAGCAATAGAAAATATAAACAGACCAGTCACAAGCATTGAAATTGAAAGTGTGATTAAAACTCTTCCAACAAACAAAAGCCCACCAGATGGCTTCACAGGTGAATTCTATCAAACATTTAGAGAAGAGCTAACACCTATCCTTCTCAAACTCCTCCAAAATACAGCTGAGGGAGGAACACACCCAAACTCATTCTTTGAGGCCACCATCACCTGGATACCAAAACCAGACAAAGATGTCACAGAAAAAGAAAACTACAGGCCAATATCACTGATGAATATAGATGCAAAAATCCTCAACAAAGTACTAGCAAACAGAATCCAACAGCACATTAAAAGGGTCATACACCTTGATCAAGTGGGGTTTATCACAGGAATGCAAGGATTCTTTAGTAGATGCAAATCAATCAATATGATACATCATATTAACAAATTGAAGGAGAAAAACCATATGATCATCTCAGTAGATGCAGAAAAAGCTTTTGACAAAATCCAACACCCATTTATGATAAAAATCCTCCAGAAAGTAGGCATAGAGAGAACTTACTTCAACATAATAAAGGCCATATATGACAAACCCACAGCCAACATTGTTCTCAGTGGTGAAAAACTGAAACCATTTCCACTAAGATCAGGAATAAGACAAGGTTGCCCACTCTCACCACTATTATTCACCATAGATTTGGAAATTTTAGCCACAGCAATCAGAGAAGTAAAAGAAATAAAAGGAATCTAAATTGGAAAAGAAGAATTAAAACTGTCACTGTTTGCAGGTGACATGATACTATACATAGAGAATCCTAAAGATGCCACCAGAAAACTACTAGAGCTGATCAATGAATTTGGTAAAGTAGCAGGATACAAAATTAATGCACAGAAATCTCTGGCATTCCTATACACTAATGATGAAAAATCTGAAAGAGAAATTAAGGAAACACTCCCATTTACCATTGCAACAAAAAGAATAAAATACCTAGGAATAAACCTACCTAAGGAGACAAAAGACCTGTATGCAGAAAACTATAAGACATTGATTAAAGAAATTAAAGATGAAACAAACAGATGGAGAGATATACCATGTTCTTGGATTGGAAGAATCAGCATTGTGAAAATGACTCTACTACCCAAAGCAATCTACAGATTCAGTGCAATCCCTATCAAACTACCAATGGCATTTTTCACAGAACTAGAACAAAAAATTTCGCATTTGTATGGAAACACAAAAGACCGCGAATAGCCAAAGCAATCTTGAGAAAGAAAAACAGAGCTGGAGGAATCAGGCTCCCTGACTTCAGACTATACTACAAAGCTACAGTAATCAAGACAGTACGGTACTGGCACAAAAACAGAAATATAGATCAATGGAACAGGATAGAAAGCCCAGGGATAAACCCACGCACATATGGTCACCTTATCTTTGATAAAGGAGGCAAGAATATACAATGGAGAAAAGACAGCCTCTTCAATAAGTGGTGCTGGGAAAACTGGACAGCTACATGTAAAAGAATGAAATTAGAACACTCCCTAACACCATACGTAAAAGTAAACTCAAAATGGATTAAAGACCTAAATGTAAGACCAGACACTATAAAACTCTTAGAGGAAAACATAGGCAGAACATTCTATGACATAAATCACAGCAAGATCCTTTTTGACCCACCTCCTAGAGAAATGGAAATAAAAACAAAAATAAACAAATGGGACCTCATGAAACTTAAAGCCTTCTGCACAGCAAAGGAAACCATAAACAAGACGGAAAGACAACCCTCAGAATGGGAGAAAATATTTGCAAACAAAGCAACTGACAAAGGATTAATCTCCAAAATATACAAGCAGCTCATGCAGCTCAATATTAAAAAAACAAACATCCCAATCCAAAAATGGGCAGAAGACCTAAATAGACATTTCTCCAAAGAAGATATACAGATTGCCAACAAACACATGAAAGGATGCTCAACATCACTAGTCATTAGAGATGTGCTTTGTCTTTACTTCTTGGGGACTCTTGCTTCCAAGCCAGTTCATAAATCATTGTCATCTATGAAAAGTGGGAATTAGTATCCTCATTTTATAAATAAGACTACTAGTAAACAATAGCTATTAAGTGATTTGCCTGAGGTCACACAGCTAATAAGTAATCGTGTCCTTAGCCTTATTCTTGGACTGTGGTTTGGTATAAAGACAGAGCAAATCCTGTTAGTTCTGGATAGAAGCTGGGAGTTCACAGAGGGTGAGAAAACCTACAGAAGCAAAATGGAGGTGAGAATTAGCAATGGAGGCAATGCGGATGCCAGGAAAAGCAAGGTCAACTGAGGAAATCTCCTCAAAAACAAGGCAGATCAGGATAAGAGCAAGACCTATCTTTGGCGCTTTGAATTGGCAAGACTGAGCCCGGAAACCCACCCGGCAAGGAGAAGGGCAGGGCGCCTTTGATGGATGCCAATGCCTTGGAGCTTGGATGGGAAAAGCTGAGAAGCTTTGAGAACCTAAGTAACCAGGAAGAAGGGGGCCAAGTAGAGCAAACCTCACAGCAAAAGTATTTATGAAAATATGTTTTTTACCTGTTGCTGTTGTGAATCGTCTGGTAGCTTCATCAGGAGGGATGAAGAAGCAGGAAGACGACTTGGAGGCCAGCTCGTTTGCAGGCTGAGGCCTCTGAATACTGAGAAATTCACTTTCCAAGAAGAAAAATAGCCTCTGCAGGTAGTGGTGGGTCCCCATAACCCCGATGAGGCCCAAACAGCCAGCAACTGTTTTGTCCTAAAACCAATCTTCCCTTCTCCTAAATCCCAGTGTCACGTCCCGGTGTCCTCTGATTGTCGTCAATTATATGTACTATCACAGGTGATCTTTTCGCGTATTTATGCTCTCTCCCCTACTAGACTATGAACTCTTGCCAAGATGAGGGCAGATAGCATTCTTCTCTGATTTTCTTATGATGCTGCTTAATCTAGTGGACCTGGTTATCGAATACTTGATTTACTGTCCTCGTGCAACAGCACAGAAATGATCCCTGCAGATGGGCCCTTTCTGAGCCTATGTGGCCAGGGGTGGGTTCCCTGGCAAGCAGAAACTGAGACGGAAGTTACAGCTCAGGATATTGATTAAGGTGCACTCCTGGGATCAGTCCCTGGGGAGGGAGAAGAAGGAAGCAGACAAGGGAGAGCAAGACATCGAGCTGTACTGGGGGCCCGACAACAGCCCTGGGGGGCCCCGGAGCTACAATGGCCCTTCAGAGTTGTCTCAAGTTGGGTGATGTGGACAGGACCTTACTTCCTCATCGGTCAGTTACTGGACGTGGGCCACCTGCGAAGGGATGGGGCCGTGAGGGAGACAGCTATTTGCAGCCCTTGAAGGGGCTGACAACTCTCTTAGCAGCCAAAGAGCAGCAGTTCTTCAGTGAAGGCAGATCTGACACAGTGCATCCTGGTGCAGACTCACGCTAGGTAACTCCAGAGAAATGGAAGTCTTTCTTTAAAGGCAGGAGTTATCCGTATACTCTAGTTTGGAGTACTTCTCTGAGCCCAAAGACAAGGGTATCAGTGCCCACCGCTATGTTCATTATTTCCTGATTGAGTTCAAGTTGCATTTGTTCTGGTGGTTTGCGAATTTGCTGTCAGCACCTAGAAAAGAAACAGTTTTTTAAAAAGTCAAGCACTGCCTTCGCCACTGTGTCGGGACACTTTCAGACTAAGGCCCCAAGGTGATGCTATGTGGCCTAAAGAAATACTGACTGAGGGCTTCCCTGGTGGCACAGTGGTTGAGAGTCTGCCTGCCAATGCAAGGGGACACGGGTTCGTGCCTTGGTCTGGGAAGATCCCACATGCCACGGAGCGGCTGGGCCTGTGAGCCATGGCCGCTGGGCCTGCGCGTCCGGAGCCTGTGCTCCGCAACAGGAGAGGCCACAACACTGAGAGGCCCGAGTACCGCAAAAAAAAAAAAAAAAGAAATACTGACTGAAATGGCACTTATGCTCAATTGCGATTCTTTGTTTCCTTTTTCTAAGAGGACTTCAACTACATTCTGGACTGAAAACACAAGTTTGGGATTGACATGTCCATGTACACGCTGCTATATTTAAAATGGATCACCAACAAGGACCTCCCGTATAGCACAGGGAACTCTGCTCAATATTACGTAACAACCTAAATGTGAAAAGAATCTGAAAAGGAATAGATACATGTATATGTATAACTGAATCACTTTGTTGTACACCTGAAACTAATGCAACATTGTTAACCAGCTATACTCCAACATAAAATAAAATGTTTTAAAAAAGGAAAAAAAAAAACGGGAGATGGAGAGAAACAGTCTGCTGGTACTGTTTGCTGGGTTCTTCGGAGGAATCACCTTCTTCTGCAGATGCAACTAGCTAACGTTAGGAAGCGAGCAGAGTGACTTGGATGGGAAGAGCTAGTGGAAGAAATGCAGCTCTCCCCGGCAAGTGCTTGCTGCTTCTCTGCGAACAGGTAACAGGGAAATGGCAGGTCTTCAAGCTAAGGGAGCCAGCGGCAGGGCCAGAGCGTCCCTCCCTCCCTGTCTAGACGAATCAGCAGATCGCACACCTGCTACTGCACGGCCGCCTCTGCGCAGCCCAGCGGCACAGCTGCAGGACACTCTTCTTCTGGCCAGCTGCCCCGAGCTCCGCCTGTCCTCGGGGATGGGGCCCTCCCAAGGCAAGTTCAACTGGGTTCTTTGGCAGCCAAAGTCTACACGGACCCTGCAGGGAGTGGTTGAGAAAAGTGAGTTTGACATGCTTGGAAATATTTAGATCCGGGATGTAAACTGCAAGGAAAATATTTACTCTGTTTGTTTTAATACCACAGAGGGGTTTGGATCCAGGGAATCTTCAGAGAAGTATAAAAGCCTCCTGCCAAGACACCAATTTAACAATTTGGTCAGTGACAAAAGGGCATCCTCTTTAACGAGTCTGAATTCAAGTAACATGTCTCCAGGGTGTTAATGTGTCTGTCCCATCGGTTTACAGGGCTGTTTTCTTTAACCTGTGAATTTTGGGGTTTGGTATCTGAATTGGGACAGAATCAAAATACTCTCCTTTGGTAGAAAGCAAGCAAGCAGGTCCCACGAAGCTGAAGCGGCTGCTTGCTGAGCACAGACGACAGACTCCCCATGACCACTCGACTCCTCCGAGTAACCAGCTCTTCCAGGAGACACGTTTGCTCACGGCCCTCGGCGAAAATTCCCTTCCGTGTAGTAGCCTAGAGTTCAGATATACTGTCGAGTGCTCAGAACCATCTAACAGTATTCTTGGTCAGTGGGTTTTAACCAGGAATTATGATAAAAAAGAAGCCTTTGTAAACTTGGAAAAGTTGCCTGTTTTGAGTTTTTGTCTTTCATGGAGAGATCTCACCTTGGGCAGAACTTTTAGGACCCACCCTGACTTCCCTCTGGTTTCCCTCTAGTTTTCTGTTGGCAGAATGGGAAATTTACTTCTAAAGGGAGGTTTAAAAAAAAAGTCTCAGTTATGCACACATTTGTGGATCTGCTGGGAGAAGAACCACACAAAAAATGAAGCTGGCATCAGAATATTCCCCACAAGAGTCTGTAAGAGATGAACTGGGACCCTTTCCTGCCTTCAGATGGTACACCAGGCAGAGAAAATCGTAACCAGTTTTCAACTCTCAGGAAAGTAGATTCCGTGATCTCTTAGTTTCCTCTTCCACCATCTATTGCTTCCCTTCTCTGGCAATTTTTCTTTCAATTAAGCCCCTTTTGCTGTACTGCCAAGCCGATTCCTCCTGTATAATTGACATGGAGAACGAACAGCTGCTTCTCAGTGGTTGGTCACAGTTGTATTTCAATTCTCTTTCAACACCTGTGAAACAGAATTCCTATTCAGAATTTTGTAACAGTCGACTAAAAGCAGAGAGTCTCTTCCCCTCTCTCTGGTGGTGGAGATTCTTGTGTTCTACTTCCTTTTTAGAACCCTTACCCTTTCTGCATCCCCTTTGACTATTGCCACCATACATGTGATTCCAACTAAATCTGATGTCTGTTGCTGAAACTTCGAATATTTAAGGTCCTCTAGTCCCTTTCTTCCTGAGTCACAAGAGAAAGTTATCCCACTTCTAACCACTTAAGAATTAAGGGAAGAAAGCCTTTTAGTACCCAAGTTGTTATTCTGACATAACCCAGTTTTTTTCACATTTCTTCTTAGTTGCTAATTAATCATAGGAACAGCTACAACGGGGAAAATTCAGGCATGCAAAAAATTATATTTACTAATGAACTAATTTGCATGAAAACCATTAGAAAAATATAGACATATTTGATTTATAGCAGCTTAGAACAAAGAGGGATAGGAAAGATTAATTAGTCTAAATCTAGTTCCTCTCATTTTGGAGGAAAGAAACCAAGCTAGAGCAGTGGAGTGATTTTTTTGAGTCAGATAACTAGTCTCTGGGGTAGCTCAGATATCCTAGAGCTCAATTCTCCATTTTGGTAGCTTCCTTGGTCTTTGACAAATGGTGGTCTGAAATCAGAACAAGGAAGGTTCTGGAACATTGGAAGGGAAGCCGAAATAACTATATCTTGTCGTTCTGCCGGCCAGAATATTTCTCCTACCCTCTAGATCAGACTGAAGTTCCATCTGGGAGAGGTTTGTACATTAACTGTAGTATTTGTTCACCTCTAAAGTTCAAGTCTTTCTGGGAGCTATCCATTTTACACTGTTTAGGCTCTGATGCACAGAATGAATGAGGAGTCTGAGGGGAGGTTTGGATAGAGTGAGAAGAAGAGGCACAGTAATGAGGAATTTCTTAGATGCCATTTACTGTAAATGTAATTGTGATGTTATGAGTGTGTGTTAGTTTGCCACATCCACTGTAGCAAACTGCCACAAACATGGTGGATTAAATAATACAAGTTTATTATCTTATAGTCTGTAGGCTAGAAGTCTGGAATGGGTTTCACTGGGCTAAAATCAAGATGTCGGCTGGGCTGCATCCCCTTCTAGAGGTTCTCGGGGAGAATCCACTTTCTTGTCTTTTCCAGATTCCAGGGGCTGTCTAGCATTGGATCGCCCTGACTTAAGGGCCCACCCATGTAATCCAGGACCATCTCCTTATTTAAGGTCAGCTGACAAGCAACCTCAACTCCATCTGCAACCTTGATTCCCTCCGCCACATACCCTAAGCTATTCACAGGTTCCAGGGAGTTAGGGGGCGGGTATCTTTGGAAAGCATCATCATTCTGCCTACCACAGGCTATAACAAACAAAACAAAACAAAGCTAATCTCAAAGGCTTACATAATTAAAAGTTTATTCGTGCCCCTCATCGGGTGTCTTTGCCGGGACAGCCTTCCTGGGGACTGTGTTCAGGGACCCCAGGCTCCTTCCAGCATCTGGGTCCACCTTCCAGCGGGGCTTCACGGTTTTCTCCATTCAGTTACCAGGTGCAGAAAGAGAGGAAGGCTCTCGTGTGTGTCATTTTATGGATCAGGCCTGGAAGTAGTGAAGGTTATTTCCTCCCATATTCCCTGGGCAGTTCTCAATTATGTGGCTATGAGACAGCCTGGGGCCTGGGACCTGGGACCCTTTGCCACAGTGCTTGCACCTGGACGAACGTCTCTTTGAGCAACAAAATACAGAGAAACTATGAGGGACTAAAAATAGCTGCACACATGCACAATTGGGGCAAATTATGAACAGTAAGATACAAAAAGACCAAAAACTCAACTGCCACTTCTGAGGAGCCGGGAACGACGGCAGAGTCCTGGGCAGGCCCCGTGCACTTAACACCACCAAGGGGTGGGCAGCCCACTTCAGCCACCACTCCTGCCCGACCCCTGGACCCACGCCTACCCTCACCCCATACAAGGAGCCCTCGCCCCCACTTCGGGGAGCAAGCAAGGGACCTGTTACTTGTTTTCTCTCCCCCCTGCTGCAGCAGGGGCCCCAATAAAGCCTTGCCTGAATTTCTGGACTGTCCCCTGATCAATTTCCATCGATTAAGGAGGCCAAGAACCCCGGTTGGTTGTAGCCACACCTACGAACAATGGAAGTCGGGAAATGGAGCCTATCCGTGTGCTTGGGAAGGAAAGGAAATGCACTCGATGAAGAGCTAGTCAGCCTCTGCCCAGTCTGTTCCTGGCCCCCAAACATGTGTTTCATCCTCCTACTACACCTGGAACACACCTGTCCTTCCAGAAGGTAGAAAACCCAAGGTCACCCCCAGTCATTGCCTCAAGGTCAAATCCCAGATCTCTGAGTGATGTTCAGACCTCTAAATCAGGACTGGAGAAGGTTCCTTGAACCTATGAACCCTATGTCCACGCACACACGCACACGCACACACAATATCCAATGGTGATATATAGATAGGAAAATATGCTTTTAACCTCTTGTTTGGAAAAGGAAAGAATGAAAGACACACAGCTGTTCCTGCTTCACAACAATTTGAAATTCTTCTGGACATGTTACGGAGGACCCTACTCTTTGGGTAGGGCAAGTTTTTCATTTCATCCTGAATTACGCTCTCTAGAACCTCCCTCTCTAGTGCTCTCCATGGCTCCGGCCTCAGGCCTCTGGGAGGTGCTTCTGTGTCCACCACTCACCATGGCCTTAATAAAGTGGGTACTGGGGACTGTACTTGGCCCTGGTGAAGTCAGGGGACCCAGCAGTAACCTTAAAGCTTATGAAGTCAGTCTTTTAGACCAAAGCTCATCGCATCCTTAATGATATAATCGTCTCCAAAATTAGCATGCTTCATAATCTTTTTATTTCTAGGTTGTTCCGTGTGCCAGTAACGGCGTTTGAAGTTTCTTTCACAGCAATATTTCTCATCTGGTTTTCTCATTTGCTTCCTCCAAGCCAGTCTCATCCTCCTCAAAGCGTCAGAAACTACATGTTTGAAGACCGTCCCTTTCATCTGACCTTTATCTTATGGTTGTGTGCTTTTGTTCTGCTTTGAGTTTTGCTAAGAATCTTACTATATTTTGTCATTCAGAGCCTTTTTCAATTATCCCTATTACCTGGGGTTCCGAAGGAGATTTTCAAAGCCTAAAAGTTACTGATCTCTGGATGCTATATACACCTTGATTTCTGCTTCAAAACAAGCTGGGTTTTGTCTGTGTTCATCTCTTGTATGTTGCTAAGAGTAGCCAGTAGTAGCAAATAGACACTGTTAATCTCATTCTTATCAACATCTTGTGTAAGAGCTACAGGCTTAATTGTTACATGAGGTCTGGCCTGGCTTCCTATTTACCGTGCTCAACAGTTCTGTTATGTATTTTGATGTGGAAAACCATGGACTAGACCTCCATCTTTCTAGCCTCCTGTGTCAGTTTCTCTACTACTTGCTGACTAAAAAGCCAGTGCCACAAATTTGAAGTTTGTGCTGTGTTAGCACCCAGCTTGCAAATACCAATTTCTAAATAAGTTAAGGTAAAATTATAACAGAAGCTTTAGCATACTGATGATTTAGTTCTAGCTCATATCATGGTCCATAGAGGCTAATTCCGATCAAGCAGCTTTATATGTGGTCATTCAAGGACTCAAGTTCCTTCCATATCTGTAGTTCTGTCTTATTATAGGTTCACAGATCCTTCACCTTTCAGGAACAGATAGAGCAAGGATCACTCGTACAATTTTGCTACGAACTGAGTCAGAAGTGGACATCACTCTTGCCCACATTCTGTTGTCCAGGATTAAGTCATGTGGCTACATCTAGTTGCAAAGGGTGATAGGATGCATATTGTCACTGTGTTTCCAGTGGGAAAAGGTAATGGAATTTGCTGCATATGTGCAGTCTCTGTCACACCAGAGGACGCAGAATTGAGTGTACTGTGCTCCAAAAGCCAGCTGCACTTTGTTATACCGTGTTGATCAGGGTCCTATGAACTATCGTTGATAGTTATTGAATATTTAGCGGCAAAAAGGCTGTTGATAGAATAATACTCATCTGCAAGTCATTTTGAAATCTCGAGGTGTTCAAAGCATTGTAGATCAGAAGTCATTTATTTACACAAATATATTATTATGTTATTATATGTATTATTGATACATTTTCGATGATATCTGGTAATCAGACATCGTGTTAAGTGCTAGACTAATGGAGATCAAGAGGATACATTCTTGTCCTCAGAAAGCTCTCAGTATTCCAGAGGAGGCAAACATGTACACAACTGACTTAAAATACAACTCGTTTTTTCTATAATAAAGCTATATATGTTGGGGGTTAATATATACACCCTAGTATATATAAAATGGATAAACAACAAGGACCTACTGTATAGCTCAGGGCACTATATTCAATATCTTGTAAAAACCTGTAATGGAGAAGAATCTAAAAAAGAGTCTATCTATCTCTCTATAACTGAATCACTTTGCTGTACACCTGAAACCAGCACAACATTGTAAATTAACTATATACTTCAATAAAAAATGGTTTAAAAAACTATATATGTGCTATAGAAGCACAAAAAAAGGAACTGTTACGTCCTGGTCTTATAGAGAAGTAAATAGGGATGGTGAGAAAAAAGTCAACAGTAATTAATGATGTCCTGTTTTTGTTTTTTTGCTTTGCTATGTAAGTGTACTATCTCATTAAATAAGAAAGCTTGTGAGGAGGGGGTTATCAAAATACTAAACACGCCAAACTGAAAAAGTAAAAATGAAAAGTATTTTAAAAGGTCAGAGGTTTTTCTAGTTCAGTGTTTAGGAAAGAGTTATTGAAATCTTAAAATCTAGAATAATGTTCAAGCTAAGAAAATCAGCAAAGCCATTCCCGCCCCCCCTTTCGTGGTTGCCATTTGGACTGAATAAGTTAATGGTCGAAAGTTTGTTTCTGAGATGCCTCCAGTAGGGCACTTGGGCCACCTCCCATGATGGTAGGTCCCTGCTGGGTCTGATGAAGCCAGACTTTCATTAAGCCTCTCACCACCAGTGGCTGGAACCCATCCACTTCATGCGAATAGACAACCACAAGTATTCCGTTCCGTATATCAGTACCAGAAACTAGAAGCATGGAATGCACACAGTATGCTTTGAACCTCATAATTGTTCCTTGTAATAATAATTTTTTACATTTGAACCTATGAGTTATCAAGGAAAAAGAAATACAAAGCCACTCTGGTTAAAGGATAGACTTAAAATAACAGGAATTATGGAGATGGAAAAATACCACTTTTCTTTGTTGGCCCAAGGATTTATGTTTGGGGAAAAAATGATTCAGAGGTGATGGCCTTTCTTGGATATTAACAAACTGTAGAACAGTTTGCATCCCTGACAGTGGATGGTGTGTAAATTCTGATAGGGAGGGAGCTGTGGCAGAGAACAAAAGAGAGCTAAGCTCAGGCAACTTGATGTTTACAAAGGGAGAGACTCTGGATTCTTTTTGTAAGGAAAATTTATTATGAAAGTCTCTTCAGCCTTTACTGGAGAGTGAGAACATTTGTTGTGCTTTAAACTAGAATACGAATATTGCTGAAAGTGATATATCCATACAAACAACATGTTTTTCCCAGCCAACTTGTTATAGTTAACTCACGCTTATCAGATTCTGAGCCGTATACAAATGAGCTCCAGATGGGAGAAACAGTCAAACATTTAAACATTAGAAATCCCGCAACAAAGAATAAAGAAAAGATAGACTTTTTTCTCCCCCAAATTTCCAAAGAGGAGAAATTGAAAGGAAAACGTTGACAGTTGGAGTTTCACTACATTTTAAAAATTTCATACTTAAAAAAAATATTTTTTATTGAGAGGCAAACTACAGAGTACAAAACAGGGGAAAGAGTTCGTCTCTCTTCTTAATGCCACATGCAAATTTATAACAAAATAATTAACTAATAGATATACTGTCCAATGTTACAGCTCATTTATAAGTGAGCAAATTAAATAATAGATATGCAAATAAAAATGTTTATGCTAGTAATTTAAAAATTATCATTAAATTGAGATTACATTTCACCTATTAAATTATAATAAACCTCAAAACAGAACTTTAAAGGGAGCAAAACATCATGGAACTGATTTTCCTTCATCCCTGATGATGTTTGTAAACCGGTAAAAATGTTTTGGAAAATGCAACTTGAAATTTCACGTACTTGTTGATTGAATGAGCTGGGTTCAGAGGTGTGAAACTGTGAAATAATTCTATTTTTTCTTCCACAGTAGCCTGTCCAAATTGTGTGTTGGATCTTCCTTCTTTGCCTTTGGACGAAAACCTCTGGTAGACTCATCCTCAGGTACACAGAAGTCCAGATTGAGACTAAGAAACAAAACACAGCACCAATCCTTCATTGTATAACGCCGTTTCAGGCCTCTTCTCTGGACTCCTAACTTGGAACTGGTAACCCTCTAGTGGGAAGGTGGATACTCCGTCGTTTTTCCGCCTTGTTCTTTCATTCCTCCTCCCTTACTGTGTTGCTTCTTGGCTCCCCCTTGGCGATAAGGAGTCCGAGAGGAGGAATCAGGGCTCAGAAATGATCTATCAGTTGGTGCAGTGTGTAATCTGGGTCCAGAGTCCGATGATGGAGACAGGTACTTAAATGCCGTCTTTCTGCCTCAGGGTATCTATGGATTCTTCGAAGACTACCGCGGACGCTGTGCGCTGACCTGCGCGACGCCCGACGTGTGCCTGCGCAGGAGGTCCATCTACTTCCGCTTCTGGTGCTGAGCTCTGCATGACCTTTTACTCCCGCGGGCCCTCAGCCCTTGTAGGAAACCACATAATGAGATCCTCTCCAGGTGGCGCCTGCCTCCCTGCCCTCTGTAGGGTCCACCCTGATCCAGTTTTTTCTCTGTGTTCAGCCATGCGGATTCCTTCCATCCAACCTCTTGCCTTCAAAGTTTTTCAGGCGAGAGCCAGCCTCTTTGTTTTCCAAATTCCTCACATGTCAAGATCAAAGTTTTCTCACTGGACCTGAGGTTGGTTAACAAAGCGTAGTGGAGGGGAAGAAAAGCGTGGGGTTTACTGACAGTTGTTCTAAAACATTATTTATCCATCTTCCTAATGCACTCTTAGCTTTTGTTCTATAATGGAAGGTAGGCGATAGGCTAAGCGGGGCCGAACCTGGTTTTGGCAGCCTCCTTTGCAGGTCACATGTAAACGACCGGGCGTCTCTCTCTAGGAGGCAGGGGCATTTGTCACATAACTTCTCAGCTTTGAAATCCCAGCCAAAACTGAAACAATGGAACAAATCCCATTTAGACTTCACACATATAAAAAAAAAAATCTTCAAAATTTTCTAAACGTTGTAGACCATGGGGCGGAAAAGACCCCGTGGATTATGTAAGAGCATGTTCTGCATTAAGATAGTTGTTGTAGTGTTAATTATAAAACTGTAAAATTCCAAAATGGTAATTTGGAGGTAATCCAGAGTCCTGTGATAGGAGGATGGCTCAGGAAGTGAGGACATATCTCTATTAAGGGAGACCATGCTACTAAAATAACAGTAACAGACTACGCCGTCATGTGGGAAAATACAGTTCAACATTAAGTGGGAAAAGCAAGATACAAAACTGTCTTCACGCTACGTTTACAACTCTGTAAGATACTTATTAAGAAGCTTGGGCTAGGAAGTCAAACAGTTAGTTTTCTACTCACTCCTCTGTGACTTGGTAGTTTGATAGCCTTGGGGCAGTTATTTAAAACCTCCAGCTCTTCTCTCTAAAAGAAGGATCATGCTTGCTATTGTTGTCATGAGACTTACGTGAGCTGAGGCAGAGAAAGTCTTACTGGGAACTTAGTAATTACTCAAAAAGCTTGGGAAAGACATACAAAAATGAAAAATAGGAATGAGGTTAAAATAGTAATATTTCTTTTACCTTGTTTATAATCTTCCCCTAACAGTGTTATATTACTTCCATAATTAAAAACAGACTCGAAGAAACCGAGTTATCAGCAGGCCAATATCCTGGTGATGCCACAGCCCACAGAGTCGGAGGATGACTCCTAAACGGGAGGCTGTACCGAGCTGAGGCGTCCTCACATTTCATGCACAAATCTGCTTCCCAGCAGATCGTGCGAAACAGTCTAAAAAAACACATCCCAATTATTGGTGTTCTCCAGCCATCTTTGCATCCCCTGGGTATCACTCCCTTAGACTTCAGATGTATGCTACAGTGGCTCACCTTGCTTCTTCCCAGTCCATTTATGTCACATGATACAACCCAAATAAAATATTTCAGAAATAAACCAAGGCTAATATCTTCTGATGCAAGAGGGAAAATTGCAGTCTCCTAGAGTAGGTTTAATTCAAACAAGAGAATATATCTTGGCAAACCTTCCAATGACTTTTATTACAGTTTACTGTATGCCCTCATTATCAGAACTATAATATGCATATACCTTGGGTATTAAAGTAAACCACTTTTGAAGGTTTGCAAATAAACTCCCTTCCTAATGCATTATCACTCTTTCATTTACTGCTATTTGCACTTGTAAAAACATTACATGCATTATTTCAAACTAAGAAGAGAGCCAACCATAGCGTTTAAAAAGGATGAAAAGGTTGAAAATTTTAAAGGTCTTTGTTGAATGGATTTATGACTAGGACCTTGACCGTTTCCCAGAAACATGTGATTAACCTAAACTAATCTCTCAAGTCTAAGTAAAATTAACTTTTGCATATTTACTTTTTACGTGGCTTTATGCTGTCACTTCTAGTGAGAACTAGTCAACTTGCTCAATCAATAATAAAAAAATCTATATTCTCATACTTGAAGGGAAATTTAAATAATTACAACTGCATGTCCCGTTTCATGGTTATACCGGGATAAATGATTAAAAACAACCCCCCAAATAGAAACATATCCAACAGAACATTTAAGAATTATCTTCCTTTGACCTTTTATTATTTAAAGAAAAGATGGTAAAGTTTGGCTGGGACCTTGCAGTCAATTATTTTTAGAAGGAACTGGGGGACTTCCCTGGTGGCGCAGTGGTTAAGAATCTGCTCGTCAATGCAGGGGACACGGGTTCGAGCCCTGGTCCAGGAAGATCCCACATGCCGCAGAGCAGCTAAGCCCGTGCACTACAACTACTGAGCCTGCGCTCTAGAGCCCACGAGCCACAACTACTGAGCCCGCGTGCCTAGAGCCCGTGCTCCGCAACAAGAGAAGCCACCGCAATGAGAAGCCCACGCACCACAACGAAGAGTAGCCCCTGCTCGCCACAACTAGAGAAAACCCCGTGCATGGCAACGAAGACCCAGCGCAGCGAAAAGATTTTTAAAAGTCATAAAAGGAACGTGGAGTTGAGGTTAGTAGCTCATGGAAATTTGAGTCCAGTGGTGTATCAGTCAACTTTGGCTAGAAAACAACAATAAGAACTCAGTGGCACACGGTGTCTCACTTATGTGTCTGCCTGGCAGAAGGGGGGCAGGACTTCTCTGGTCTTGGCTGGGATCAGCTGGACTTGGGCTCCAGCCACAGATTCAGATCAGCTTTGTTGCAGGTTTGTCCTCAGGGACCAGGAACCAGGAGACTAGATGGGGAATGTGCTCATGAAGGGGGAGGGATGATCCCAAAGAGGATGAAGAAAAGCAAACGATGCTTCTCAAGGCCCAGACTTGGAACTTGCACACTATCCTTTCCACGCCCCCATCATTGTAGGTCACATGTTCGTGTGTTGGAGAAATATACTCCTCCCACAGAAGGTGGGGAAGGAGAGACGGACTGTCCCTGACTAACAGTCTAGTCTAACACGAGCAATACATACATTGTACTTCATGTTCCTATAACGATGCCTTAATCACATCAACCTCATTGCTAAATGCTCTCACTTTTTTTCTCTTTAGTGTTTCTCATACCTCTCCAGTGTTCTCCATTCCTTGGTTATGTGTGTAACATACTTTCCTTGAACTATTCCAGTGGATTTCCTCCCTGTGTTTCAGGCACCTTACCTGTACCTTCTACAAGACTGTCATTGTTAACTTTTTAACATAAAATTTGGACATATTATTCCTCCCCTTATAATTCAATGAACTCTCCATCCTGACAGGGGGGCAGACTTTCTTAACATGGAATAAATGACCCTGTCCGTCTAATTTGTTCCTTTCCCCTCATCCCTTTCCCGAACCAATTTCCATATTACGTTCTAGACATGCATACTCTTCCTACGATCTCTCACACGCTCCAGGCCCCTGCACCTGCCCTAGCATCTATCCTCTCCCCCTGGTCCATGGGTCAGAATCCTCGTCATCCTTCAGCTGCAGCACTTGTCTGAAGCTGTACCAATCAGGCAAGGGTAATGTATAGAGCAGTAACAAATGGCGGTGGCTTCTAACCACAAAGCTTGCTTTCTTGTTCAAATATATGTTCATTGCTGGCTGGCTTTGGATCGCTTCCTTCCAGGATTCAGTCTGATAGAGTAGCTCTTATAAAATGAGACATTTCACCATAGGATAAATGAAAAGGTAGCATGCACTGGCTCTTAAAACTTCTGCTTGGGAGTGACCCATGCCACTTCCACTCATTTTATTGGCTAAAGCAAGTCACATATCCACGTCAGAGTACAGTAGGATGGAGGTGAAAACCTGTTCTTCCGAGACAGACACTTCTTATTTTGAAGAATAAGAAGATACACCACAGAAGCTGTCCTTTTGTCTTCCTATTAGACTTAAAGATTCCTTCCACAATGTAACAACAGCAGCAATTAATATGTCTACTTTGTATTTAAAGGAATAGGGGTGTATATAATAGATACATCTTCATGGGTCACCCAGTTCACTGATACACACATTTTCTACTTTCCACTCAGTGGTGTTACTCAACTTTCTGCCACAACGTAACAAAGATCCCTCTTCTTCCAGTTTGCAATAACATTTACCTCATTGCCTGCCAGCCTTCACCTGGAGCTTGATGAATGACCACAGGCTTCTATCGACAATTTCTTCCAGGCCCTCAGGCTGTTCCTAACACTCTTCTCAAAGCCCACTGCCTAGTTCCAAAGCCACCCCCAAATTTTGGGTTCGTATTTTGGCAATGTTCCACTCTTGATATTAATATATGTGTTAGTTATATATTGCTCTGTGATAAATTACTACAAAACTTAGCATCCTAAAAAAACAAACACTCATGATCTCAGTTTCTGAATGATCTAGCCAAGAATGTTTCTAGCCCGGGTGTTGAGAGTGCCGCTTGGTTTCTTCTTTCTGCTTTCAGTAAGATGCAAGAAGGGAGAGAGAAGCTAAAGAAAAGGCTGTTGATTTGTTTTAATTATTGTTTTGAAGATTCCCAGGGTCTAGCACAGGGTTCAATGCATAGAGGAAAGAGACGCGAATAAAAATGACTAACTGAATGAATGAATAAAAATGTAACCAAGATAGTAGGACATGGAATGTACTCTGTATGATACTGCAGTGGTGGATACATGTCACTACACGTTTGTCAAAACTAATAAAATGTACACCACCAAGAGTGAACCCTAAGGTAAACTATAGACTTCAAGTGATAATGATGTGTCAACACAGGTTCACTAACTGTAACAAATATTCTCCTCTGGTGGGGGATGGTGATACAGGGAAGCTGCGCCTCTGTGTGAGGAGAGGGGGTGTGGGAACGTTCTGTGCTTTCCTCTCAATTTTGCTGAGAATCTAGAACTGTAAAAAATCAAGTCTATTATCTTTTTTTTTGTGGTAAACGGACCTCTCACTGTTGTGGCCTCTCGTGTTGCGGAGCACAGGCTCCGGACGCGCAGGCTCAGCGGCCATGGCTCACGGCCCAGCCGCTCCGCGGCATGTGGGATCCTCCCGGACCGGGGCACGCACCCGTATCCCCTGCATCGGCAGGCGGACTCTCAACCACTGCGCCACCAGGGAAGCCCCCTGTTATCTTTTTTAAAAATACCACTTGGGGGAAAATCTTTTAGCCAAAATAGTCTCACTTAAGTCAGTATATACTGAGCGTTCAGTTTTGACTGTTATCCCTGTGGCTCTGTTCCCGACCAAATTTAGGTGACTCTTGGAAGAGTCCACCAAGGACAAGGTTAATAATCAGAGGGACAGAAGTAAGAGGGTAGACAGGGCGACGAGTCCAAAGCCCACACCGAGTTTTTTCATTCCAGATCCTCTGATCCTAGATTGAATCTTTGGGTTTGGGTACCAGGCATGCATGCGTCAGTTCCTGGGACCCTTTTAAATTAGTTTATAATAGCATAGTACCATTTCAGTAGCTTCCCTAGGTTGGATTCAGTTGGTCAGTTGGCCCCTTCGTGCCTCAAAAACAGATTGGGGTCGCGGGTGTTTCTGTGACAAATTTGTTCCTTTATCAATGCCTTTGAAGAGCAGTGGGAATCAGCCATTTGGGACATCTGACTACCTGTTTTATTCCTTCCTGCACTGTGAATTTCTGCTAGGGCTTGTCAGATTTCTACTACTTTTCCCAACCAAGATGTGGGAGAGTGATGCGTCTGCACGAAGAAAAGGACACCGTGGAGACCTGGGCGAGTGGGACCATAGCCTGCAATGTGGATCGCCAATGGTAAGTTTAATGTTTTACTTTACTCTGGGAGCACACCCAAGTAAGGGGATTATAATCCTTTAGCTGTGTTTTCAGGTGGCCTATGTTCCCTGGAAGGTCAAGGTACAGCCTATGAATTTGACCTGATGAAAGTTACTAAAAACAAGGCGTTAGAAAAGAGTCAGAGAAAAGGGTGAGCTTAGTAACACCTGGGATGACTGCCTTGAACCCCACAGTGATCTACCTTCCTATGAAACCCCAGGAGTAATGTTCACCCTTAGTAATTGTAGCTAAACTGGAAACTGTACTAGACTGGAAATTATGGGGATTCCCCTGGTTGTAGAGGAAAGAGTCCTTTGGCTTCACCTCCGCCTGATACCCTGCTAGATGTGACAGCAATGACATCGGTTGCATGTATGGGTGGAGGGGAGTGAGAGACAGTTTCAGAGATAGGAAATTCCATTATGCATTCGGAAGAGCATTTCTTCTTGCTTGTTTATTCCCCACAGAGAACCAACGAGAAGCATTTTTTCTCCTTGTAAAATCAATGCCTTTAATTCTCTAAAATATATGGATGAGAAGGGAAATAATTTACTGCTTGGGCATTGGTTCTTGTCAAGGTGACAGGGTGAGTGTAGATGTGATTGACAAATAACCATACAAAAATACTAGTCTTTTTTATTGACATTAGGCTGACTCTGGCCACTTTAGTCATGAAAAGCTAGAGACATTGCATAGCCATTGTGTCCATGCTTTCTGGTGGACCATCTACTCGTATGACCTCAGAATAAGGTCATGAAATGTGCCAGAGTTGGTGGAGAAAAACTTGTGTCTTTGAAATTTAAGAGCATTTGTTATTCCCTCTGGTGGCCTTTCTGAAATTCTGTGAGTAGGACTTACCTAGTTTGATTCTTCAGTACTTGGAAGTACTGAATAGTTTTTCTTGGAAGTGACCAGATGGAAAAAATTAAAAATGTTTTAGAAGAGCTATTAATGCTGGGTGGATTTTTTCAAGAAGCCTTTTTATTTTTATTTAGATTTCGATCAAGAATATTTATGAGATTAATATTAGCTTATCCAATATGATAAAACGTGTTTTGGTTAGAATTTTAAGCCATGGCTATATGCATTGATGGGCTCGACCTTGTTTTTGATGATCATCTTTACCTCTTGAGCATTTGGAAGACAACAAAATGAAACATTTTCACGACAAGTTTTGCTTCAAATGGCGTAAGCTATTGTCTTTAAAGATATGAACCTGAGGGAGCAGTGATACTGTCTCCAGAATCTTGTCATAGAGCACATTTAGTCCCATTTATGTTGCCCTAATGGATATTTCTTGGTGAAGAACAAGCACCGAATGTATAACGGGGAGCCCTCAAAGAATGACCAGGGTTTTTTTTTTTTTTAACTAGACTTCTTTTCCTAAAAGAGCAGTTTTACAGAAAAATACTGAGTAAACCCAAAGAAATTGGTTTTCTTCTTAATATTTTGTAATCCTATGCTGTCAACCCATCTACAATTAGATAAAGTTTAGGTGTTGAAATTCTCAAAATTTCCACAGAAGGGAGAACGTTTTGTAATATTTGCATGGTGCAGACACAAATGCTGTGGAGTGGACACAGAAAGAGCAGGCTTCTGACATCCAAGGAGACGCCAAACAACTGGATGCTGTGTGAGTGCAGGCGGGTGCCTTGGCCAGAAGAGCGCATCCAGGAGTTAGTGTGTTCCCCTTACAGTTTTACGAGGCAGAGGTTGCGATGTAGAAAGAAGAGAAAAGACTTTGGAATAAAGCAAACCTGGGTACAAATCATTAACAGCTTCATCTTCCAGAGATTGCCGAAGCTCTCCAAACATCTGTTTTCTCATTTCTTAATTTCTGAAAAATTTCTGTTAATAAATTTTTACCAGAAATAAAAGAGATGTTGGGAACCAGAGTATTTGGTGGGGTCACCAGGGCTGTCTTCCACTTGACCTTGGTATCTGTATGGGTTGGGTTTATATTTCATTTGTTAATGTCAGTCACCAGAAGGTACTCATTTGTGGGTCACAGTTTTCTCCATGCACTCATACGTTCAATAACTACTGTTATCCTCCAGGAATCGTACAAAGGACTTGTCAAGGTAAGTGTTAACCTGTTTGAGAGTCGAAACAAAGTATCCCTTTTAATCATAAAACATAGGTAGAGAAAGAAGTGAGGATGTCAAAGAAAGAAGCAATTATTTGTGTACTGTGTTTGTTTATTTCATGACATTTCCTTCTAGCAGTTTGCTTGCTTAATGAAAGCAGAGAAGACATGATACCAGGCCTCCTCGCTTTGCATCCCTGCATTCCTCCCGTTTCCAGCCCCTCTTGGCAGTGAAGTTTCTTGTCTCGTATTTACAATTGAATTCTTACTTCAACACTGCCCTTGTGACTGGAGTGGCTGATGATGGAGCATTCATACTGTTTCTCTTGGTACAGAGCCAATCACATAAAAAGTGCAGTGAGATCATTAACATCAAGTACAAATTCACATGTACCACGGATGGGTAGAGTACCAAAAGGAACCGAGAGAACTGTCAGAAAGAATCAGCCCAGCAGAGGACTGTCCATCTACAAAGCACCGTACGCAGCAGTATTTGGATTATGATGAAAAGTTCCACCTCCCCAGGTAGAGTCAGGTAGCCCCAGTTTTCAATTTTTTAATGATAATTTATAGGGATTGGTACGTTCTGTGTATATATTTTTTAATTATCCAAATTTTAATTTTGGAAAAGCAAATCAAATTGCATGAGTTCCTAGAACTGTTCTTTATGGTGCCTCAGTGTTCAGTTACCCTGGAGGTGGTGAGGTTAACGCTGACCGTCAGTGCTGGAGCCTAGCTCTTCTGGTCTGATCTTCCCCATGGATAATCATACCTGGAAGCAGTGAAGCTACAAAGGATACAAATGATCTGTTCCGAGGTTTCAAGAACATCTGGTAGTTTTTAGTTTTTCTTTCCTCATATTTCTCCAGTAATGTATCTTCTTTCAAAGCAGAAACACCTTAGAATATAGACTGATGACAGTATGAAAGCTCTTTGGAACTGTAAATGCTGATTTTCCAAGCTGCTTTATTTTTAAAAGAAAAATCTACATATATGTGAAAATGCTGAGAGGAAACAATTAAAAGTAATGTCTATTTTATTGCAACTAAAATTTACAGCTTTTCAACACAGCAACTCCAGCAAGACTTGGAGAGACATCGAAAAGACTCATAAAATGCCCTTAAATATCCATTTGAAAGTGAATTTGTTTGTGGCCTTTCAGTGTTGCCAAAGAAGGGAAATTTCCTGAAACGTTTGCCGATTTTTCCTCAGACTCAGGGTATAATGTCCTAGTTACTGAGATCCTCTGGAAATTATTGAGGCAAACGGCAACTTGCTCATTTTCACTCATCCAGGAAATGAAATATACAAGCATATCTTTTATGATGTGGCAATGAAAACACTGGAATGTGTTGACTGATTCCTTAGAAAAGTCAGGTGGGAAGAATGTCCTTTTTTAAGCTGCTGGTATCTGATATGTTCCCCCAGATAAACTCGGTCACAGACCTAAGACATCTTAAGAGTTCATTGGTATGCCTGCCCAATTTATAGATTCTATCAGGTTTTCTGAACCTTGGCTCTGTTGATATTTGGGGTCAGATAATTCTTTCCTGGGAGAGGGAATGTCCTGTACCTTGTGGGGTGTTTAGTAGCATCTTTGGCCTCTACCCACTAGATACCAGTAGCCCCCTCCCTGCTAATTATAGCAACCAAAAATGTTTCCAGACATTGCCAAATTGCCCTTGGTTGAGAACCACTGCTGTAAATCTTAAAAAATAAAAATAAAACAACTTTACTACTTCCAAGACTTAAGCTGTTATCTAGGATATTAGATAGATAGATAGAATGAAAGATAAAGATAAATGTAGATAAATGTACACTACATATATACATGCATATATACAGAGGACACACTATATTACTTTAGTCTTATGTATATGGATATCTGCATAATGAGTATAAACATGTATTTAGCCTTATGCATCTATCTATATAACAAAAAGTTGTGTCTTTCATGTACAGTTTTCTACGCCCTTTGATCTTTTAAAAGAAACAGGATAAGCTTAAAAATGATTTTCTTCTGTGTCTTAAAACTCTTGCAATATGCAGGACATGTGTGTTTTGAAAAGTGATTTTAATGTGTGGGCTGCCCGTTCCTTATTGATAGAAGCCATTTCTCGCCTCCTACCCATCACTCTCAGATCTTAGATGGGAAGATTATGCTCCTGGGCTAGCTTCATGAGTGATCACATCGCTGCTTTCAAATATGCTTGTTGGTGGTACAGTCTTATGTGCAGCTGTCCCCAAGAGCTACCCGACAAGTGCCCCCTTGGACTAGGTTTTCCGTCTTTGCTCTCCCAACGTTTCTTCTTCCCTTCTGTGCTATCGGTACATTGATTCTGATCAATATACCGATAGCATGGTGTATTGTACCATGGTATATGGTATAGCTCGCTCAAAGAAGCAGTCAAGAAAGCAGTGTATTGAAAACAAAGCCGTGAATCCGACCAGAAAGGTACTCAAGGTAAGTAAGAAGATGGGGTTGCATTTTTATGATGTGTGGGCAAAAGTCATCCTCGAAAAATCTGGCTCTGAGGCCAACCATTATTCCCTTTGGGGGAAGGTATCATGCAGAAATCTCCTGATTTGGGGAAATCTCACAATGACGTCTGTTGTCCTCGGCGCTTTACTCAGGAACACGGACCAAGTTTCAACTGAGAGAGAATGTTGACTTAACGCAGCACCTTTCTCTGGGCCAAGTTGCCTTCTTTGTAATCTCTCAAGTGGTATATTTAATTTACATTTGCAATAAAAAATATGTGAGGATAGCATTCAGCCCTCAGATTAATTATTTGGGTTTTCTAAATTCGGGAGAATTGACTTACTGAAGCAGATGTTTCTGAATGTTATCTCTTTACTGAAATCTCCACAAATTGAAATCGCTTTTAGACTTGCATGATTCCGGAGTCTGATAACCTGAAAATAACGATCCGATAAAGTTATTACACCTTACCTCCATGTCTCTGATCACGTATTTTCAAGAAAGCATTGAAATTTGTACCAAAGTGCTTATGCAGGTGGTCTCTTAAAAGCTAGGCTCCCTCATGGCAAGTGAGAAAAATAACTGTCGTAGACCTAAGACTGTTGCTTGACGTCAACCTAAACGGAGTCTGTGCTCCTTACAAGCCCCTGAATGTTGGACAGCTTTAAACTGTGCATGTGTAAATTCCCTGTGAACCTCTAATTGAACAAAATTGAATGCCCGTCATTGTAACTTGGAGCTAATTTCATTCGTTAATGACTATACTGTCTGCAAAGGGAAGGCAGATGTTAGAAGAGCACTAACAAGGCCAAGTATGTTGAAATGTGTAGAGGAGGACTGTGTGTAGGTAAGAAATGCTGTTTCTTTTTGGAAATCTAGGGTGCATGCTTACATTTCCCTTCTTTTCTTCTTTCACTGGTACCATATAGACTGTATACATGGACACCAACATCCATTGGCCACTTCCTGGGTGATAAGCTAGAAACGAAGCAGCAAACCTTTGTCTCATTTACACTCACAGCTGACCTGAGAGACTAGAGGGACTTTGGTGGTTACTATCGCTGTCTTTTTACCCTGGATTCTAGGGCATAAGAATCCAAGTGCTTAAATGTCTCCTTCATAATCATCAACTTATGAGGTGATTGTGGCCAGTTCTTTTGAAAATATGAGGAAAAGACAAAGCTTCTTACCTACGGTTTATCTCTTGAAAGTTGAAAAAAACCACCAGGCACACTAGGACTCCCCCATTGAATAGGTCCCATGCAGTCTGCCAGCACTGGCTAAACCAAATTCATTCCCTCAACAGTCAACAAATACGACATTGCTTGTATGTGGAATTTGTTTTTAACATCTTTATTGGGGTATAATTGCTTTACAATGGTGTGTTAGTTTCTGCTTTATAACAAAGTGAATCAGTTATACATATACATATGTTCCCATATCTCTTCCCTCTTGCGTCTCCCTCCCTCCCACCCTCCCTATCCCACCCCTCCAGGCGGTCACAAAGCACCGAGCTGATCTCCCTGTGCTATGCGGCTGCTTCCCACTAGCTATCTACCTTACGTTTGGTAGTGTATATATGTCCATGCCTCTCTCTCGCTTTGTCACAGCTCACCCTTCCCCCTCCCCATATGCTCAAGTCTGTTCTCTAGTAGGTCTGTGTCTTTATTCCCGTCTTACCCCTAGGTTCTTCATGACATTTTTTTTCCTTAAATTCCATATATATGTGTTAGCATTGTATGTGGAATTTTAAAAAATGGTGCAAATGGACCTATTTGCAAAGGAGAAATAGAGTCACAGATGTAGAAAACAAACTTATGGTTACCAAAGGGGGAAAGGTTGGGGGAGGGATAAACTGGGAGATTGGGATTGACATATACACACTACTGTATATAAGATAGATAACTAATAAGAACCTACCCTATAGCACAGGGAACTCTATTCAATACTCTGTAATGACCTATATGGGAATAGAATCTAAAAAAGAGTGGATATACGTATATGTGTAAGTGATTCACTTTTCTGTACACCTGAAACTAACACAACATTGTAAATCAACTATACTCCAATAAAAATTAATTTAAAAAAACAGCCAACAAATATTTTTAGTCATCTGCTATGTGCTGGGAGGTGTCCTGAGAACCAAAAATATAGCAGCAAACCATAGAAACAGTTCTCTGCCCTCAGGGAGCTTCTATTCTAGCGTCAGGTAAGGGGAGAGAGGCTGTGAGAAGATAAACCAGTAAATAGAAAAAGATGACTTAGAGAGTGATAAGTTCTATAAAGAAAATTAAAGAGAAATGGGATGGAAAGTGATGGCCAGGGTGTAGAGGAGACTTTAGATTGGGTTATTAGGACATGACTCTCTGAGGAGGTCACATCTGAGTTGAGACAGAAAAGACAAGAATCATCCACACATGTGGACTTAGGGGAAGACCGTTCCCGACGAAGGGAATTGCAGTAACGGCCTTGAGACCGACGTGAGCTCGGTGTCCTTTATGTGTAGAAGAGAGCCTGTATACCTAGATTCTAGAGAGTGAGATTGGGTACTGCTATGGATGGAGTTATGTACTTCCGTCCCACTCCCCAACTAAAAAAAAATGTCATGCGTTGAAGCCCTAGCCCTCGATGTGACTGTATTTGGAGATAGTGCTTTTCAAGAGGAAATTAAAGTTAACTGGGTCATAAGGCTGGGTCCCTAATCTGATAGGACTGTCTTCTAAGAAGAGAAATGACACCAGAGATCTCTCTCTCTCCACGTGGACACAGAAGAGGTTCCATGGGGACACAGTGAGAACGTAGCAGTCTGCATGGCAGGAAGAAACCCAACCTGCTGACACTTTGATCTTCGACTTCTAGCCTCCAAAACTGTGAGAAAATAAATTTCTGTTGTTTTAAGCCACCCAGTCCATGGTATTGTGTTAGGGGAGCTCTAACAGACGAATACAGGAGCCTAACCTAAGGACTAGTTGAAAATGAGGCCAGCGTCCTGTTAAAGAAAATACGTTGCACTGTGGTTCAGAAGTTTTGATTTATTCTACATGTAATGGAATGTTATTCAAAAGGAGAGTTGATGTGGTCTAATTTATACTTTAAAGATGTCACTCTGGCTGCGATGTGAATAAACAATCATTTGGTTTGGGGAGCGTAGCAAGAGAGAGACCAGCTGGGAGCAAATGTTAGCAGCTTAGACTAGGCTGGTCACGGTAGAGATTATGAAAGGGACAGATTTCAAGATGTGTTCTGAAGGTAGAATCAACAGCATGATGTAGTATACTGAATACAGGGTGCGACGGTATGAAAGAACTCCTCAGACAATTATGGCTTGGTCAAATGAGAATAGGGTGGTTCTACTGAGGTGGTTATTTTCTCATCTGGGGAGAAATAGGCTATCAGAATGGAGTAGACAGGGATTAAGAGTTCTATTCTAGTTGTAGTAGAGATATCAAAGGGGAAAGTTGTATACAGTGGGCACTCTGTATCCATGGGCACTGCACCTGTGCATTCAACCAACTGCAGATCAGAAATATTTTTTCAAAAAAATTCCAGAATGTTCCAAAAAGCAAAACTTGAATTTGCCACATGCCAGCAACCGTTTATATAGCTTTTACATCACATTAGGTATTCTAAGTTATCTAGACACGATTTGAAGTATACGGGAAGAGGTGCGTAAGTTGTATGTAAATACTGCTCCATTTTACATAATGAACTTGAACATCATGGATTTTGGTATCTGTGGAGGCTTCTGGAGCCAATCCTCCACCAATACTGAAGGGCAATTGTTTATAAGTTTGGAGCTCAGTAGAGCAATCTTGAGTTGGAGATATAAATTTGGGATTTATTGGCAGGTGAAAGGTATTTTAAAAGGAACAAAAATTAAATTTCCTAAGAGCAGAATGTAGGTAGAAAGGAATCATGGCTCTGTGACCCAGATCCAGGTCAATCCCATATTTAGAGATCTCTCAAACAATTAAAGAAGAGTTAGCACAATTCTTTACAACCTCTTTCAGAAAATACAAGATGAAGAAGTACTTTCCAACTCATTGAATGAGGGCAAAACTACCTTGATATCACAACTAGACAAAGACATTACAAAAGAGAAAAGCTATAGACAATATCTCATATAAACTTAGCTGTAAAATTTCTAAACAAAGTATTAGCAACTTGAATCCAGCAAAATATATGTTAAGAATATGCACTATGGCCCAGAGGGCTTTATTCCAGTTACACAATGCTAGTTAAATATTTGAAAATCAATCAATGCAACCTACCATATCAACAGCTAAAGAAGAAAAATCACCTGATCGTATCAATTCATAGAGATAAAACACATGGCAAAATTTAACACTTACATATATTATGTACGAATTTATTTATTATGTATATTATGTATATTATGTAAAAATACTTATGATATTTATATATTTTTAAAAGTATATGTAAGGGGGTTTCCCTGGTGGCGCAGTGGTTGAGAGTCCGCCTGCCGATGCAGGGGACGCGGGTTCGTGCCCTGGTGCGGGAAGATCCCACATGCCGCGGAGCGGCTGGGCCCGTGAGCCATGGCCGCTGAGCCTGCACATCTGGAGCCTGTGCTCCGCAACGGGAGAGGCCACAGCAGTGAAAGGCCCGCGTACCGCAAAAAAAAAAAAAAAGTATATGTAAGGGGACATGACAACTAAATGCAATATGGTATCCTGGATAAGATCTTGGAACAGAACAAGAACGTTACTAATGAAAAAAAAGGAGCCTGCTGAAATCTGACTAAAGTCTGGAGTTTAGTCAATGGTGATGTTCCAATGTTGGTTTCTTAGTTTTGACCAATGTACCACAGAAATGTAAGGTGATAGCATTAGGAGAAACATACCGGGTGAAGGGTGTATGGGAACTCTCTGTACTGTCTTTGCAAGTTTTTGGTAAGTCTAAAATTATTTCAGAATAAAAAGTATATTTAACAAACAATATTTTACAATTTAGGCCAAAAAATATCAAGTTCGTAAGAGTAAATAGAATAATGTGTAAGAGCAAAATTTTAAACGTGGTTGAAAGATAATAAGATCTGCATGAATGGAAAGGTATAAGAAGTGCATTCATTAGAAGAAGCAGTATGATACAGATGGCAACTTTCCCCAGATTTCAACAGAAATAGCAATAATATCCTGGGAGTGACAATTTGTTGGTCTCTGAGTAATAAAATTAAAAACAAAAAGAAGGCTAGGGAATTTAAACGTAAATGATTAATTGCAGAATACTTTTAACGAAAGATTTAATGTACTGGTCACCATAATTATTAATTAAGTGTCATCATTTCAGTTATTTACTCATTTCATGAGCAAACATGCACTGAATGCTTTATGACCCACGTGCTTTGTAGAGCCACTCTTCAAGAAGGAACACAATTGTCTACCAAATCGCTCCTCTACCCTGATAGCAATCCTCAGTACTATTTTGAAGGTAAATGTAGTGAGATCAATACACGTAAACCTAAATTACAAAGCAAATTTATGACCAGAATAAACAGGTACTTTCTCATCTCTTCACATCTTTGGTTCTGTGTAGGTAGAACTTGAACATGTTTGGTGTGGAGCTAATCAAACAAGACTGAGGGCAAGTCAGGCGGATGGAACAACTAACTAACTGCAAAAGGCAACCAGAGAAAACTATTCAGTGATCAGTCCTGAAATAATAGTGCTTTTAAAGACTCCCCATGTTCCAGATGGTGGGCTGGGGCCTTGCAGGCAATCCATTCAACCCTTTCCATTGCCTCGAGAAGCCGTGATCATTTATGACTCTGGTACAGACTAGGAAGTAGACTTACAGAGGTTCCTTAATACATGGACACCTGTAGAGCTAGAACGTGGTGAAGTTAGGATTCGAATCCAAGTCTAGACTGTCCAACTCTGCTTTATCCTTCCGAACTGACCCTGTGATAAGAGGCTGCTCTGTAGGACAAGCAGTAAGTCTCAAATATCTGGGCAGCCAGTGAGCCTGTTTGTTTAGGTAAAGGTGAAAATAGAATCATTCTCATTTTCTCTTGATAATAGATCCCTGAGTCATGGAAACTCTGAATACAAATGCTTTGGAATTCAGTTGAACTGTGTTTTCTTCTTTTAAAAAAGGGGGGCGGGGATTGAATTTCAAGCCAAGCGATTTCTGGAAAGAGTCACGCATGCAAGGCAGCGCTAGTACTCTGGAGGTCCCGCCATATTGGGACAGGTCCTAATTGGCGGAAAGAAAGGGAAAGATTCATAATGAATATAATAACAGGGCGAGATGGAACAAAAAGGACTCCTTTCTCTTTTCCTTCTAATCAAGGGCCCTGATAAAAGACACACAGACACATAGCAAGAGCCTTCCAAGGTTGAATCACATTTATTTCCAAACCTGCTGTCATTTAAAATGTAGGTTCAGAAAAATAAGCAACCAACAATCAAACAAAATCCTCTCATCTTGGGCCAAATTCTGAGCTGAACTAAAACAGGATATTTTCTAGAAGTCTATTAAATGTTTGGCCAACATGAAACAATCCTTTATTTGTTATAAAATGATTCTTAAGCTCCCACAGCTTCAATGATACTGACAGGTTTAAGTAAAGAGACCAGCATGGGGGAGAGCGTCCATGACAGCTCTTCAAATTGAATCATGGGAAATGCAGGGTGGGACCACTTTAATCATCATTTATATTATTACAGGTGCCCACTCTGATGACTCGTTGCTCTACTGCCTTTGATCTCCACTATAGAAAATGCTCTGCTCCATCTCAAAAGGGATTGCCGGGTGCCCCATTAGCTGGCCTTTGGATCAAACGAGCAGCAGACCTCACAGCTAGAATTCCACCATTGGCCATTCACAAAGAGATAAATTGTAAGTCCTTTCCATCACTTCCAAATATTTCTTTCAACAGAGAACAATTTTAAAAAAAAATCTATTAGCTAATTTTGCCATCTGCTCTGGTTACTAATAAGGTTTAGGATTCGGGCCTTAATCATAAAGTGTCCTGCCAAAGCCCTTCCCCACCCCCACCCCCAAGCTATTGAAGGAATAAAAAATTAAGCCTGGGTAGACGTTGTAAAAACTGTTTTTAATGTTCGCTTTATGCCTTTGCTGCTGATGGTAATGATACTCCTATCTGCAGTTCAAAGCCCGATTTTAGCTAAGGTTGCTGCTACTGAGCCATGATCAGTAGCAGGAGGTCTTTAATCCCTTTTCCGTGAGGTTTCTTTCTACTGTGTATTATTAGTCTGGGGGCCAGTAACATGCATTTCTGAGGTAAAGGAAAGGTGTTTTGCCATCGTAGGAGACAATAAATATAACTGGCCCGTGGAAGGGTAGAAAGTGTGGCTCATTTGCCACTAGGTTTTAATTATCTAAGACTAAATTAAGGAAGGCAGCTGTGGTAGAGTGGAATAACCTGGGACTTGTAGTCAAGGTCCTGAGACCAAAGCCACAGTGTGTCATCTACTAGCTGGTTATCCTTGGGTAAGTCCATTCAGACCTCGCAGATTCAGCGTCCTGTCTCTTATCAGAGACTAATCACAACAGCTTATCTTAATGAACCGTTGATTTAGTACTGATGAGACTAGTTTGTAAATGGTAAATCCTGCACAGGTGTTGACTAAAATAATGACTGAGCCCCAAGCCCCAAGCTGCAGGGGGTTTGGGAGAGTATGCTAAGGAGCTATTAAATAACACAGCACAGAAGGATGAAATACCTATTTGTATTTGTTTTCTACGGCTGTGTAACTCTGTGGCTGAGAGCAGTACGCATGTATTATCTCACGGGTTCTGTGGGGCAGGAATCTGGGCTTGGCTTGTTGGGTTGTCTGGAAAGCTGCAATGGAGGTGTTGGTCAGAGCTGGGTCCTCATCTGGAGGCTTGACTGGCGTGGATCCGCTACCAAACCCAGTGCGCTGGCAGGGTCATCTCCGTGGTTGTAGAACCCAGGTTCTCTGCTTCTTGCTGGCTGTTTGCCAGGGCTGCTCTCCGCTCCAGGAGAGTGCCGTGGTTCTTTGTCATGTGGCCCTCTCATCAGGCCTTCTCACAACAGCTTCTTCCTTCGAAGCCATCAAAAGAGAAAGTCTTTGGCATGAGGCTGCTAGAAGGGCAGTTTTATATCAAGTAATATAATCATGGCAGTGACATCATCACCTTTGTCAGGTAACTATTTAGCATCATCACAGGAGAGACAGCGTCCTCTGCAGTTTCTGTGGATCGAAGTAGGTTACAGTTACCGCCACACTCCACGGGAGCAGATTTCCCAAAGGCGTGAACGCTGGAAAGCGAGGGTCATGAGGCTGCCTTAGAGTCTGTCCACCAAACGGTTCATTTTCAGGTCTCTGGATGTTAAATGTACACATCAGAGCATTTGTTCAATTTCTAGACCACAGAATGTAGGCATCAACCTTCCTACCTTTTCGACAGACCTGACTACAGAAACTAGCAAGTAGTCATACAGAAATAGAATATGTCACATTCCTGCAAAGTAGAAAATACACAGAATATTCTACTTAGCCGAAGCTGGGTGTCCGACCTCGCTTTTTCTCCTCTAAAACAAGATGAAGATCATCTTAACTTCGATGAAGTTAGGTCGTTACAATGAGGGTTGCCACTGGGACCGGTGATGCAGTCATTCTCCATCACCATTCACGTTGCCCCGGGCGCTGGGAGGTTGAGCATTGTGGATTCTGTCAAGCCCGTTGAGTGCCCGTTGAGTTCAGCCAACGGGAGGCCGCAGCAGGACTGAGGAGAGAAGAGCCAGGTCCTTTGCTCCATCATTTTTTCCCCTCCCTGTAGGATCTGCTTGGGCTGCCTGGGTCTCTCTGAGGGCTCCGTCCCCGCCCCCATGTTATCCTCACAGGGCAGTCTCTCTACAGGACCCTCCCATCAGGATTCAGTAACTGCTCTCTTCCCTCGTCCATTTAGGCACAGATAACAATTTGGATGTCCCTAGCCCTGGGGTGCTGCCTTGATTGTGTGTACCCGTGTGTACGTGGTTTCTCTGAATGCTTCCCCCAGCTCTGCTAATAATTCCTGTATTAAATCTTCCTCAAAGTACCGTAAATCGAGCATATGGCATTTTTTTTTTTCTTGCAGGACTCTGGCAGATATATCAGTCAAAGAATTTAAGTTTTATAAACACAGGGGTTTGTGCATAAAGGGTAATAAAAAATTGTTGAATGAATGGGAAAAGAACTCTTCGCCGGTGAGTGTAGTCTTTTCCCCATTCAATAATTCAGTAATTGAGGGGCTTCCTGTTCCTTGTGGCGTTCTAATGAGAGTCAATGTGATGGTTCATATTTCCTGGAAAATCTTCCTAAAGGCTCGAGATGATAAATATTGCTTATTCCAGAAGAGATAAGGGTGTTGATTTTTTAAAACTTTCTCCTTTACTCTTATCCAGCAAAGAGTTATGGGGGGGGAAAGGCAAGATGTGTATGTTTACAACAGAACCTCAGTGCTGACTGACATCTGTGCTTAATGATGCCACGATCCACATCCGTCTTTGGTGGAAGAAGCAACAGTGCAGTAGCAAAGGTTGTAATATTAAAGAATTGTTATAGCGTGCTAAAAAAAAAAGGGCAAAATAAGTGAGAATATTGGATAAAGCTAAAATGTTAAAAAAAATAGGCATGCTATAAAGAAAGTCTAGGTAAAAGTATGTGAGGTGATAGAATAAACACTTGAGGACGTGTGAAATGTTTGATTTTTAAAGATAATTAAAAGGGAATTTGGCTGCATATTCAATATTGCCTTGTATGGATGAAAACCGGGTAACTGAGCGATTAAATCAATAATTTTGAAGTCTTGTTACAGCTCTTATGGTTTATAGGACTGTGTCATCATGTTCTGCTGTTGATATTTGCTCAGTGGTGTCTGATCAATGAGATCTCACTGAGATTTCTCAAACATTTGTTTTAATCACACAGATAGGAGTCATCATAGCTGCAAGTAGGAACTAAGCAGCGGCCGGATTCCTGGGCTTTGTCTACATTCTTTTCTCATATGAGTTTTGACATTACAGACACGAGATATCCTGGATGGACAGAGGGCTTTGGAGTATGAAACCTGTTTCTAGACATAGAGTCATTTTGTTGGTTTGTTTGCCAGCTCAAGGGCCCCTTTTCTCTCAGTCTAATTCCTGTACTGCCGTAAAAGTAGGACGCAGCATGTCAAGGCTGAACATCTGCTCCTCTGTAGACATGCAGTCTGACTTTTAAAAGAGCAAGGACCTGGCTCTGGGACTCTTCGCAGACATCCTTAGTTTTTAAGCTGTATTCTGTACGCTCAGCTTTACGTCATCTTCTAGGAAGGCGTTTTTATGGGGAATCCATAGCTTACCTATACCAGAACTCGGTTAGTTACTCAAAAATAGTAAACATGTACATCCTGTTCTATGAACGTCTTCAGAGAACTTTTACAAATTTTTCTTTTCTATTTTTGAAATCCTGGTTGGAAAGCTCTGGTAGCAATTGTGGCAGAGGTACACTTGATGTAGTTCTAGGACCAGAGTCTAGAGACCTGTGATCCAGTCCCAGCTCTGCCACGATTTGACTGTGGAGGACGGAGCACTTCCTCTCACAGAGCTTCATTGTCAGCTTCTGAAAAGTAATCATACGAGAGCAATAGGTCCACCTGCAGAATAACCACGATCCGTACAGTTTAAGATTCTCTAATGTGTCTGATTTTAACTTGCTCACAATACACTGAAGTTTAAGCTCGTTTTCATGAAACTTCCTTTTTTCTTCATTTTATTGAAGTATAGTTGATTTACAATGTTGTGTTAACTTCTGCTGTACAGCAAAGTGACTCAGTTATATATAGATATATACATATATACATATATATGTATTCTTTTTCATATTCTTTTCCATTATGGTTCGTCACAGGATAGTGAATACAGTTCCCTGTGCTATACGGTAGGACCCTGTTGTTCATCCATCCTGTATATACTAATTTTCATCTGCTAATCCCACACTCCCAGTCCTTCCCTTCCCCTTCCTTCCCTTCCCTTCCCCTCCCTTCCCTTCCCCTCCCCTCCCCTCCCCTCCTCTTCCCCCTATGAAACTTCTGAATTAACCCATTCAAAATATTTATTGAACATTTGCTCTGTTCAGAGCGTTAGATGAGGTAATATAAGTGGAAGAAAGCAGCATAGTTATTGAGCCTTTTTTTTTTAATGTTCGCTCTCTAAACATGGTCACTGCTTTTAAGGAACTGATGAGCTATTAAAGAGAAAGGCCATGTTTGCACATAAACCTGATGCTTGCCAGGGGGTGAAAAGAGAGGCTGGGACCAGCATCCAAAGACATAAAAAGTCGCTGTGTGTCTAGGAACCATGGTAAGAAATACAATAGTAGCGAATGTGTGATCATTTACTGTGAGCCAGAACCTGGGCCAAGTACTTCTCACAGGTGAAAACAGAGTTATTACCTGGGTACCGTTATATGCTCCATTCTGTGTTAGAAAGGGATCTCACAGAGAAGTGAAGTGACTTCCCAAGGCCAGTGCTAGAATCAGGGTGCTCATTCAGGCTGCTGTCTGCAATAAACCCACTCCTTTTCAGGTACGATCAAGACGCTTGATGTAGTCCAATGAAAGTGAAATTAATTTCAACAAGTGACATCAGAGAAGTCTTTATAATATTCTATCTTTTGGGCCTTTTCAGTGTTTCTCAAAGTTATTTTTTTTTAATCCCAAGACCATCTGTCTGAGAATCACTTGGGTGAACTTATTAAAAATATAGGCTCCTGGGCCCTCTCCTAGACCTATTAAATCACAATTCTGAGACTGGACAAGGAAATCCAAATTTTTAACAATCTCTTTGGTTTATTCTGATGTACACTAATGTTAGCAAATTCTAAGGGAAAGATTAGATTTCAGTACGTGAAAAAGTTAAACAACAGTTAACAAAAGTTAAACAACAGTTCTAGGTAGAGAGAATATGAACAAAAATGTGGCATCCAAAGATACGCCATTCTGGGGGTTTGAAAGCAAACATTTAGCAGGCATGTAGGGTATATATAAGGAAATAGCAAGATACAAGTGTAGGTCTTGAAAAAGTACAAGTCAGTCTGCTTTGAGCTTTGAGTAAAGTTCCTAGGGCAAGGGACTTTATTGGGCAATCAAATAGAGACATTTGGGGGGTTTTTTGGATAGAAAAATAGCCTATTAAAGTAGAATTTTAGGCAAGTTCGTCAGGTGGTCATTAGGATGGGTGGGGTGTGGCTAGATTGGCAAAGACCTTACGTAATTGGGGCTCTTAAATGCCTGAATGGATGGTATTGATGATACTGAGTACTCAGAAAGGAAGGGAGTAAAGTAAAATACATTTTGGGAAAAAAAAAATCACAGTGTGAAGGTATTTCCTGGGTTAGATGTGAGAGAAGTCTGAAAGATAGGAGCTTGGGTATCTGGGTGTCGGGAATGACGGAGCGGCATATGAACAGGAGGAGAATCGGGGGCAAAAGCACGGGTTTGACGGCAGGTGGTGGAGAGTCCACTTAGACACACATTCGTGGTACCAGCCAAACACAGATCTTCAGGTCCAGTCGGCAGTTCGTAGTTCGAGACAGAATTAAAGGAAAATGTCAGCACTGGAGGCGTCGATCTAGATGTGCTGTGCGGGACTAATAGAAGCAAATGACAACGCGTAGAGGATTAGAGAAACAAGCCCAGGACAGCACCTGGGGAGTCCTTTCACTGCTACAGCGGAGAAGAGATTGAGGAGGAAAAGATGCACTTTTCTGTCGTCAAGAAGAGTTAGACAAAAATAGAGTCTGAGGTTAACCTTAGGTACATTCTCGTCTTAAACAGGGGTGCGAGAAATACACGTAAATGTCTCAAAATACTACCAGTCGCCCCTGCTACGAGCGTGCATTTCCAGAGAGCTTACAGTTAAAATTCAGATCCAATAATTTCCTGCTCTGGTGACCATGAACACAGAAGTGGATTTTATCCCTCTTAACAATCACAATAATAAATTAAGTAGCATTTGAAAGCACCAAGAGAGGAAAGCACACGTCAGATCAAAACTGTTTTATTCCCAGAGCGCACTCTTGCCTTAAAGCAAGGGTGCCTAAAGCGACCCCATCACTGCTGGAGCTGCGCTCCCTCTGAATCAGCTACCACTTGGGGCCAACTGTGAAACATTCAAAAGGAAAGTCTCATCTTTCTGAGTCATGAGATTCTTCCTCTGAAAATACCTTATCATCAAGAACTTTAAAATTTATTTTCAAGTCCAACCTGGAAGCAGAACCAGTAACACAAGTCGATATCAAAAGCAAAAGGGAAGCCACATTGATAAAAATGTCAGAGCCTCCAAGTTCATAGGGCCAGCTTTTGGAGAGGATTCAGGGAGGTCTTTCCCATCAGAACCAGTTTCCCCTTCTTCTTCGTTTCCCTTTCATGGACTCTGCCTCTGGGCACGTGAAAGTGTCCTTCCATGCAGTGGGGAGTTAGTTTATTTGTGCATGGGGGTGAGGCAGCCTTTGATAAATATAAAACCCCATCATTATCTCATTTTGGTGTATTCTGAGATTTTCCTAAACAGATGTCATGGAAAATTCATTGGGAAAGAACAACTGGTTGCAAAAGTAACCCACAGATTTTATCTTTCTCTTTTCCCTTAAAAGTTCAAAGCTGGGAGGAAACAACGTAATTGAGATAGGCCTTAAAGAAAAAGAACTTGAGGGTAATTCATGTGTCATTGACTCGGTAGTATTAGGTGAATGGGGCTGGGTGGAAATTTAAATGCTCTCAGTGCCCTGTGATCACGTTCGGCACTTCAGATGTGTTCCATTGTCTTACAGTCCTCAACCCTTCTCATTCTGAGTATTGCTACTCTTCCTATATGAAGAAGATGCCACCGTGAACAGAAAGGCAACTTTGGGTTTACTTTTCTAAATAATAGAAATAGACTGGTTTTCCCATGAACTATCGAGAGGCCTTCCTCATGCCTCTGATAACACAAAGAATGCATTTGCAAAGAGAAGAGTGGGTTCGGGGATAGCCCAAAGGACAAAGAGATGGTATTGACCATTTGAGAATCAAATCCTTGACTTTGATCGTTAGTTAAGTGCTATTTGAACTTGTCACTAAAATGGAGAAGTATTTCTAAAGGCCTGTATCCTGGACTATAGTTTAGGGTAAAACTGGAACCATTATTATGGAGTTACAACTAGTCATTTGAGACGTGTCTTTAAGATATGCTTTCTCTCAGAAGCCAAGCCTGGATGACCGTGCAAGGTGTCTGAGAATCAGCAAAATCATTTTTCTTTATAATTATCTAAAGAAATACCCTTACCCTTCTCTGACTAGTAGATGGGTTAAAATTTAAAAACCTGCACACAAACAAAACATGATACAATATCAAGGGATGTGACGGTGTGGAGCAACAGGAACGTTCCCACTTCGCTGATAGAAATGCGAGATCCTGCAGTCATGTCGGGCGGTAATTTGACAACTTCTTTTAAAGTTTAACACATATTTACCATATGACCCAGCAATTTTAATCCTTGATGTTTACCCAAGAAACATCAAAATTGGGGTTTACAGGAAAACCTATACACGAATGGTCTTCGCAGTTTTTTCATAATCGCCAAAACCTGGATGCAATCCAGATGTTTTCCATTCAGTGACTGGATAAACAAACCGGGTTACATCCACACAATTAAATTGATGTGCTAATCAACAAGGATGAATCTCAGATACATCTTGCTATGTGAGAGAAGCCAGACCCCAAAGGCTGCATACGTCCTCTATGATTCAATTTCTAAGACATTCTAAAAAGGGCCAAGTTATAAGGAGGAAGGACAGATCAATGGTTGCCTGGGAATTATGAGTGGATCCGTTGACTGCAAAGGGCCAGTGTGAGGGAATTTGGGGACGTGCTAAAACTTGGAGCATCAAATCTCACAGAACTATGTACCACAAAGAGTGACTTCTACTGTATGCAAAGTTAAAAAAAAAAAAAAAATATATATATATATATATATATATATATACACACACACACAAATACTACAAGCTTATTCCACAGCATATCTTTTTCAAACTGGAATTGAAATTCAGTAAAAGAGCTTCAACTTATGTGTACCCCAAAAAGAAGATGCTAAAAAGAGTAGAGAAACACTGGGTTTGCTCCTTCGTTAAAAATACCAGCCTGAGATGTACTTTGGGGGGATTTTCTGTGTGGTCACACTGGTGCCTGGCTCTCCTACCTGTGGCACATGCCTTAAGTACCTCCAATTGCTTTCTTACTCTGACTCCGTGATAATCAATGAATCATAGATCGCGGGAGAGAAAGGGTCATATTTCACCTAATTAATTCGGCAAATACTTCTTCAGTGTCTGTCATACTCCTAACACTCCTCCAGGGAATGGAGGTTCATCAGCTTAAATGGACAGACTTCATCCTCTACCAAGCAACCCTGAATTTTGTATTTTTAGTATTTAGTAGTCAAAAATCTTCACCTTCAACTTGTTTATTTTCCGGTTACTGCAAACTTCCTAATTCAGCCGAGCTTCAACTAGTAATTAAAGTCGATTTGAAGGGGATAGGGAGGGTGGGAGGGAGACGCAAGAGGGAGGAGATATGGGGATATATGTATATGTATAGCTGATTCACTTCGCTATAAAGCAGAAACTAATACACCATTGTAAAGCAATTATACTCCAATAAAGATGTTAAAAAAAAGTTGATTTGAAAAGCACAAAAAGGTAACATCAAAAGAAAAAAAAAAACACCAGTATCCATTTGGGGGCCTCAGTCACTTCCGATACTATTTACTGATTCATAACTCAAAAGAACTTATGTCCTTTGCAAGTTGAGATTCTAGAAACTAATTGGCATTTTCACTTTCATTTTTAATTTCATAAAATTATAGGCAACCCACACTAATTTGTTTATTTGAAAGTAACACATAGAAATTAGAAGTGCTGCTTGTGAGATCCTGGGACACTAGGTGAGAACATTCTGTCTCATAGGAAGGCTGCATGTGACATCAGTTATTTAGACAAAAATCTTCTGGATGTGCTAGAGTCAGGAGCTCTCTAAAGCTTTGAGAAAGGAACTGTATGTAGTAACAAGAAGCAGTCTTTCCAACCAAAATGAGAGTGTGTCCAGGAATCGATGAAACACCTAGGGGATTTATTAATTTCCCCTGGCTGCTGTAACACATGACCACCAACTCCGCGACAATACGAATTCATCATATTGTAGTTCTGGAGGTCAAAGTCTGAAGTGGATTCCACTGGGTTAAAGTCGAGGGGTTGGCAGGGTTGCATTTTTTGTTTGTTTTTCTGGAGGCTATAGGGGAAAACCTGGTTTCTTAGCTTTTTAGCTTCTAGAGGACACCCACATTCCTCCTTCCATTTTCAAAGCTGGCAGTGGCTGGTCACGTCTTTCTCATGTCCTGTCACTGTGATGCTGACTCTTTTGCTGCTTCTTCCATATTTAAGGACATTGTGATTATAACCAGCACACCGGAATAACCCAGGATAATCAGCAGATGGGTAACCTTAATTCCATCCGCTGCCTTTATTCTCCTTTTCCACGTCATGTAATGGATTTACCAGTTTACCAGAGATAAATTTATCTCTGGATGCATGTTGACTGGCTTCATTAGGGTCTTTTGTTTTATTTAACGCTGCAGGAGGTATTGTAAGATGCTTCCTGTGCAGATCATCTTTCAAAGAAGTAAACAAGCCAATAGACAGAGGAATAGAGACAGCCTACAGCTAGTGATCTATCCCCTCATCCTTCCCAGGCAGCTCATCCTAAGTAACATTACTACCGAAACAAAATCATCGGCCTCCAGTTCCATTTTGTTCTCATTTAAGGCCATGTTAACGTGTCTGTTCACATCTGGAACCACTGCAGGCAGACCTTGGAGAAGCTGCCTGTTCGGTTCCAGATCACTGCATGAATGTTGCAGTGAACTGAGTCATACAGATTTTTTGGTTTCCCAGTGCATATAAAAGGCATACTTAGGGCTTCCCTGGTGGCGCAGTGGTTGAGAGTCCGCCTGCCGATGCAGGGGACACGGGTTCGTGCCCCGGTCCGGGAAAATCCCACATGCCGCGGAGCGACTGGGCCCGTGAGCCATGGCCGCTGAGCCTGTGCATCCAGAGGCTGTGCTCCGCAACGGGAGGGGCCACAACAGTGAGAGGCCTGCGTACCGCAAAAAAAAAAACAAAAAAGGCATACTTAACACTATAGTCTGTTAAGTGTGGAAGAGCAGTAGGTCTGAAAAACAGTGTATATACCTTAATTAAAAAATATTGCCAATTATCATCTGAGCCTTCAGCAAGTCCTAGTAGTAACATTAAAGATGGCCACTCGCTGATCACTATAACAAATATAATAATAATGAAAAAGTTTGAAATACTGCACGAGCACCAAAATGTGATACAGAGACGCGACGTGAGCAAATGCTGTTGGGAAGACGGCGCACTTGCTTGACGCAGGGTTACCACAAACTTTCAATTTGTAAAAAAATACATTCTCTGCGATGTGCAGTAAAGCAGAGCACAATAAAACGAGGCATTACTGTCCTTCTTTGTGTTGACACTTACAGACTTGTCTTTCTAATACCTTTCCTGCAAGAATTTGAAGAACCTCTAAGTCTAGGATAAAACATGGTTTTGCAGGGCTTATGTGTTTCACCCACGAAGAGGATTTCCTCATTTGGGGTAACTTTGACCAGATTTAGCTTTTTCTTTAATCTTTCTTTTTCTAAATAGTGATTTAGAACAACACAGATGAAAACCATGAGCCTCTCACTGTTTCACTTTGCTGTAAGGAATTCACAAAAGAATGAATGTTTCGTAATAAAATCCGAATTACTTGAGTGTGGATTTCTTAGCCAATTACCAGTTTCTTTCATCCTAAGGGAGACCACTTGAGAACCTTAAAACTATGTTGGATTCTTTTAATTCTGTGACTAGAAATTTTTAACAAAGAGTAAGTTCATGCTTTAAAGAAGATGAAAAATGTTTATAAAATTAACTCAAGGTTTTTTTAGACATCAGTTTGGGTTTTCCTCATCTCTGACCTCATACGTATCTTTATGTGCCAAGTGTGCATGGATCTGAAACATACAGATTGAAATAAATCTTCACTGTTTAACAAAGAAGGAAAGGGCTTGGTAAAATGAGATGACTTAGAATAGAAGAGACGGGTCAGGACCACCAGATTGGGAGCGTGTGTTTTGAAGTCTGACAGATACATGTTTGAATGCTGGTTTTATCAGGGCAGATACTCTAATTTAACCACCCAAAATCTGTTTTTATCCTTCGTCTATGGAAATAAAACCCCCATACATATACCAGTTTTCATCTAGACTCATGCACATCTAAAACTACTACCTTTCCCACTCCTGGGCATATATCTGGGTAAAACCATAATTCGAAAAGATACATGCACTCCAGTGTTTATTGCAGCACTATTTACAGTAGCCAAGACATGGAAGCAGCCTAAGAGTCCATCGACAGAGGAATGGATAAAGAAGATGTAGTACGTATTTACAATGGAGTATTACTCAGCCACAAAAAAAGAAATTGAAATAGTGCCATTTGCAGTAACAGGGATGGACCTAGAGATTGTCATACTGAGTGAAGTTAAGTAAAACAGAGAAAGACAAATATCATATGATATCACTCATATTGCGGAATAGAAAACAAAGCTGATACAAATGAACTTACTTACAAAACAGAAACAGACTCACAGACTTCGAAAACAAACTTATGGTTACCAAAGGGGAAAGGGTGGGGGGAGGGATAAATTAGGAGTTTGGGATTAACATATACACTCTACTAGATGTAAAATAGCTAATCAACAAGGACCTACTGTACAGCACAGGAAACTCTGCTCAAAACTCCTCAATAAGCCATATGGGAAAAGAACCTGAAAAAGAATGGATATATGTATATATATAACTGAATTACTTTGCTGTACACCTGAAACTAACTCAACCTTGTAAATCAACTATACTCCACTATAAAATAAAAATTAAATTAAATAAAAACACTACCTTTCCAAGATTTCCTAGCAGTTAATATGTCCCGATTAAGTAAGTTCCAACCAGTGGTATGTATAAGTGAAAACTGTGGTATAACTTCCTGGAAGGAGGAACCATGTACTTTTTCTTTTTTTCCTTCCTTCCGGGGCTGGAACGATCATCTTGGACCAAGATGTAGAAAATGGTAATGTAGCAAGGTTGAAGGGCCTTGAGTCCCTGATGGTAGTTTAAACCACTATTACATTTTCTGTTAGTCTTGGCCAAACCTAATCTAATTCAGTCACTTCTTTGAAACTAATATCTTAAAGGGTTGCTGGGAGGATTAAATGAGATAACATATTTAAATCGTGGAGCACGATGGCTCGTCTGTAGAAGGTAAAATAAATGTTAATTCCCGTCTCCTTTCCAGGATAGCTAAAGTTCTAAAGACTTTCATCCATGAAAATATCTCCATAATTTTGATCTGCAAAGTTAATGGCAAAGGAACATTTTTGACTATGAGATAGAGATGCCTCTATAAGGACAATAAAAGAATTTGTGGGTTTTTTGGTTTTTTGGTGTTTTTTTTGGCCACACCACAAGGCTTGCGGGATCTCAGTTCCCCAACTAGGGATTGAACCCGGGTCACGGCATTGAAAGCCCAGAATTCTAACTAGGCCACGAAGAAACTGCCAAGGATTTGTGTTTCTTAATTCATTCTTTTATATTAACTTATTCAGCATGTTTTGAGTACTGATTAAGCCCCAGGCCTGTATTCAGGATTGTCATTGTAAGTAAGACCTAGGTTTTGCCAGTGGTCGGTTCGAATTCTATCAGAAAAGAGAGGCAGAGAAGCAGCCATTAAGATACAGTGATAAGTACCACAGTTAGAAATATTCACAAAAGTACTGTGGGAACAGAGAAAAAAGTGGCTCAGTCTGTCTAAGGAAGCTAGGAAGATTTTATGAAGGAGAAATTGCAGCAGGGAACTAAAAGACAAATTGATATTTGATAGTGAGGGAAGGAAAGGTTTTAAAATATAGGGAGCCGCATATCAGGGCATGAAACAGTGTATTTAGTGGATAACGGAGTCGTTTTGCAAGGCTGGAGTGTTAGGCATGAAGATTTATGAAAAAGGACTGAATAGTAGGTTAGCATCAGATTGTGACCAAAAAAATTTTAAAAATAGGTCTAATGGCAGAGTGGAGGACGTATTATAAACCTGTAAGTGTGGAAGACATGGCCTCAAAAGACCATTTAGGGCACATTTTCTAGGTTTGATAAAACAAAAACAAAAAACTAACTATTTCAGCAGAAACTGGAAGGTGAAAGTATTTCATTAAACATTGGAAGATAAAATCACCATTACTTCATGACTCTTTGGATGTGGTGATAAAGGGAAAATATTCAGTAGGAGTCTAGAGATGTCTCGAGCTTTAGATCAGCTCTGTGACACAGTCAGTGCCTTTAAACAAAGAAGAGGCGGCTGTTCAGCTCTGCTAGGATAAGGTGAACCTTACTTGTCCATGTGATGTCTGGGTGGAAACAGTTCATTGGCCGTTGGCTAAATGAATCCGGAGTTCAGAGCTAATCATTCCTGAGTCGTATGGGTGGTTGTTACCATACGGGGAAAGAGTGACATCTAGTAAGAACTGTGAGCTTTCAGCAAAAGTGCTTGAAACAAGGCAAAAAAGCTGAAGACAGAATCCCAGGGAATACTTTATTTAAGAGAGAAGTCAGCAAGACATGCCACAATTTGGCTCAGAAATTGCAGTAGATAAAAAAATTGTTAAATTATTAAATAGGATGCTTCACATATTCAGAGGAATACAGAAAATTACATCACACGCCTCTGCACTTGCCTCTGAGGTTTAACAACTGTTCTTCTAAAGGTTTTGGTTTTGGTTCTTAACATTTAGGTCTATGATCTATCTTGAGGTGTTTTGGGTTTTTTTTTTTCCATATCATATGAGGGAAGTCCTGGGGTTCTTTCTCTCTCCCCGCCTCCTCCCACCCTCCCTCCCCCTATCTCCCTTCCTTCCTTCCCTTCCCCCTTCCTTTCTCCTTCCTTCCTTTCCTTCTTCCTTCCTCCCTCCCTCCCCCCTTCTTTCTTCCTTTCTCTCTTTCTCTCTCTCTTTCTCTTTCCATAGATAGCTGCTTGTTGGGAAAACCTTTTCCTCCAACCTTGCTTCTGTTGTAGAAAATCAAGCCACAGTATATATGGACCTCCTTTTGGACCCTCTTCTGTTCTGTTGATCTATCTGTCTATCCTTTATGCCAATACCACATTGTCTGAATTATTGTAGCTTTATAGTAAGACTTGAAATCAGGAAATTTAAATATTTGAATTCCCTTTTTAAGGTTTTTTCTATTCTACTTTGTCTTCATGACCATATAAATTTTAGAATCAGTTTTTCAGTTTCTCAGAAAAACCTACCTGGATTTATATTGGAATAGTTGAAATCTATGGATCAGTTGGGTAGAAAATTTACGTCTTAACAATATTGAATCTTCCGACACGTGAGCATGGAGTAGTTAGCTATAGTATTCAGAACTGATCAGTAAATGACTTGAGCCAAGGGATTTCTTTATGGGAGTGTTTCTGGTTAGGAACTCAAGTTTTTAATAGAGTTTTAGTTAACTAGAGGTTTATTAATTTTATGACATTTTTCAAAGAAGCAACTTTTGGCTTTGCCAATTTTCTTTCTTTTTTTCTGCTTCATTGAATTTCATCCTTATATTTATTATTTCCTTTCTTCTACTTGTGTTATATTTTCCCCTGTTTTTCTAAATTCTTAAGTTGGAAGCTTGATGATTGATATTCAACATTTTAACGTTTAGACGTTGATTTAAACTATTACAATTTTAAACATTGATTTTAAATATTTAAAGGTTTACATTTCCTCCTAAGCACTGCTTTCGCTGCATCTCTCAATCTTTGATATGTTTTCCTTACCATTCAGTTCAAGATATTTTCTAATTTCCCTTCTTATTTTTCATTTGAACTGTGTACTATTTAGGATGTTGATTAATTACAAAATATTTTAATTTTCTAGACGTCTACATATTTTATTGTTATTGCTTTCCATTTGGTTTAATGGTAGTCTCAAAACAGGCAATGTATGATTTTAAACCTATGAAAGTTATTAAAACCTGTTTTATTATCCTGTATATGATGTTTGGTCCATGTGGTCCAACATATAGTTTATCTTGGTAAGCATTTCATGTGGGCTTGAAAAGATTATTGTGCAGTTGTTGGATGCAAAGGGAAATCACACAGGATAACTATGGAATACCATGAACAGCTTTATGCCAAAAAAATCGACAATTTAGATGAAATGGGGCAACTTCCTTGAAAGACACAAACCACCGAAACTAACATCAGATGTGATAGAAAAGTCTGTATAGATGCAAACAGTTCTTTATATATTCTTGATATAGTGATGTTCTTTCAGGTAAATTAATTGTAAATGTTTTCTGCTGGGCTGTGGTTTGCCTTTTCATTTTCTTACTGGTGTTGTCAGAAGAGATGTTTTCATTTTGATGACGTCCAATGTATCAATTACTTTTTTTTCATGGTTAGTGCATCCTGTCTTGTCTACTCTAAGGTGGAGAAGATGTCCTCCTATGTGTCTTTCTGGATTTAACTTTTACATTATTTTATAACTTTATACTTTATTTTTCTTGAATTAATTTTTGCATATAGAGCGACAAGTCCCAACTACTTTGTACAATGGAAAATGCCCTCAGGGGAGCATGCTGTATAAATAGGGGTCTCACCCAGTGTGGTTCCCTTCCTTTAAAGATCCAGTGTCCCCAACTTCTTGCTCTTTTTCATCACTCTGCAATGCCTTCAAAGTTGCTGTTACATTTTACTTGATTATAATTGTTATCTGCAGGAATATTAGTATATTCTACTACTGGGCTCAGAACTCCTTTAATCTCCTTTTTAACCAGATATCAGACTGTGATTTTAAAATGTGAAGATTATCTGTTTCAGAAATTCTGGAAAATTTTCATCTACTCTCTTTAAATATTTCATTTATTCTCTATTCTCCCCATTTTTCTCCTTTTGTAATTCCTAGTAGCCATTTTTATACTTTCTTATTCTATCCTTCTTATTTCTCTTGATGTCTTATATTCTGAATTTCCCTTTCTCTTTGTGCTACATTCTGGATAATGTCCTCAGGTCTGTCTTCCAGATTACGAATTCTCTTATCAACAGCAGCTTAGTTTTGTCCAATGATCTGTTTTCTTTCTTTGATGACATGTTTTAATTCTGGTCTCCCCCCTTCTATAAATCAGCCTGTCTTTTTTTCCTCATGTTTCCATTGTTCGTTTTCTATCCTTCATTATTTGACACTTACCTATGTTATATCTTTTTACATTATTCTGTTACTTCAAGTCTTGTATACTTATCCTCGTTTGCTGACCCTACCTCATGAAATGGTTTTTTGTGTGTGTGAGGTGCAACGTTCATGATCTCAAGAAGATATGGCAGCGATCCTCAGAAGAGGTTGATCTTTTTCTCAGTGAAAATGTGTGCGTTTAGTTTGCTCTGCAGTTTGTTTCTAGGATTTCAAGGGCTAGTGACCTGCTTTCACGCTGATTTCTCACCGTGGGGGATGCAGGCACCATGTGGGTTGCATAAACTTCGCTCCACACCAGTGGTGTTGGTCTGAGACTCTTAACTTCCAATAGATGCTTTATTTTGTCCTCCCATTAAGAGGAGCTCAGGCAGAGATATTACATTCTCATTACCACACACACAAGCTGATGAACGGGCTTAGCTAGCCCGCCCCGTGGAGAAGATTTAAATCTAGCCCAGACCTAGCCAGATGTAAGGCTTAATTGTAAATCTCAATCTAATGCAAGGTCAATGCAGCCTTTCCTGTTCATCTCCACGTGTTAAAATACCAGTCCCGGGCTTCCCTGGTGGCGCAGTGGTTGAGAGTCCGCCTGCCGATGCAGGGGACGCGGGTTCGTGCCCCGGTCCGGGAAGATCCCACATGCCGCGGAGCGGCTGGGCCCGTGAGCCATGGCCGCTGAGCCTGCGCGTCCGGAGCCTGTGCTCCGCAACGGGAGAGGCCACGGCAGTGAGAGGCCCGCGTACCGCAAAAAAAAAAAAAAAAAAAAAAAAATTGAAAAAAAAAAAATCCCAGTCCCAGTCTCCACGGCCTAGCTGTTCTGTTAGTTTCTGGGGTCCCTCTGGTAAGCGTTTGTAAGCTGCTGTCTCTAGTTGCAGTTGCCTCTTTATTTCTGGAACCTGGGAACTTCCCTTCCTTTCATTTGGATTCAGCTGTATCATTAATCAAATATTTCTGTGGTAGGGAGGAGACAGTCCCTCACTACCTGAGAACTTAAAGTTGCCCTTAGAGTTTATCATTCTTGAAGGAATGTAGAGGGTGCATTTGATTTATATGTTTATCCTTTATAGTACTTAGCTCAGGGCTCTACAGGTCCATCAGTGCTTAATAAAAATCGGCAGAATGAATTTTAAAATGAATCGAAGGAGAGGACTTTAAATAATAAAAGCTAAAAGAAAGAAGGCTTTAGTCTTTTAAAAGATGAATTCTCTCTCCCCATCTCAAATGGTTGTAAGAGTGAGGTGGGGAACAGGGCCTGGCAGAAGGTATTACCTTCCTTACTGATGTATCAATAGTCGCAATGTACTGCTTCATTTCCAGAAAAAAGTCCCCTGCTGGTTGCTGTCCACAGAAATTCTGCCAACATCCTGGTGGTTGCTGGTTTGTAGTTTTATGGGTTTCCAGAGGATCAAACACTGTATTATTATGTTTGGCTACTAACTCGGGTCAGCAGTTCAAAAGGAGAAAAGAAGGGGAGTAAAGTAGCTAGGAGGGGAAATGGGGATCGTACGTAAGCTGGTGTATGTAAGACAATGAGTTGAATTTACTGAGCATGAAGCAGGCTTTACTGAATCTCAGTTAATTTCATTTCAACAGAATATGATTGTGTAGGTTCGAAGCTCTGTTTTCTAAGAACTGAAGATACGGCGATCATGTACCAGTTTTAATTTGGACTAAGGAGTAAATAGGGTGCTTGCTCCATGTGCATGCTTTTACAGTGCTGAAATGGAATGTTTTTACCAACAGTGACAGAAACAAGTAGATTATTAAACATACCCCGAATCCCAAATCTCTCTTCCTTCAAAATATATTTATTTACCTAAATATAATTTGTAGGAATATTGATATGAAATATATAAGTATAATATTTGGCATTTAAAAATAACATTCAGTGGGCTTCCCCGGTGGCACAGTGGTTGGGAGTCCGCCTGCCGATGCAGGGGACACGGGTTCGAGCCCTGGTCCAGGAAGATATCACATGCCGCAGAGCAGCTAAGCCCATACGCCACAACTACTGAGCCTGCGCTCTAGAACCTGCGAGCCACAACTGCTGAGCCCACGTGCCACAACTACTGAAGCCCGCGCGCCTAGAGCCCGTGCTCCGCAACAAGAGAAACCACCGCAATGAGAAGCCCGCGCACCGCAATGAAGAGTAGCCCCTGCTCGCCGCAACTAGAGAAAGCCCGTGCGCAGCAACGAAGACCCAACACGGCCAAAAATAGATAAATAAAATAAATTCATAAAAAAATAATAATTATGGAGTTACTGAAATACATAAACTATTTTAAGATCTGAGACAATGTGTATATTTTCTCAGGAAATGAGGTTCAAATTATTAATGTAAGAAACTCTGGACCTTGACCACGTCATTATTGAAATCTGCATCCCCAGCACTTTCTTTAGTCTCAGAAAAGAATCAGCATATGTGTAACACTTGTAACAAGTGTAACATCCTTTTATAGGGCCAAAAATTTCATGTTTCACTTTGCCTTAGATCCGAAAGGGACTGGGAGAGGGACGGGTAAAACGATTTTGTTTGCCATTTTGTTTAACATAAGACAAACTGTTTATTCCCATATTGGTTGCTTCTGTTTCCTGCTCCATTCTCAAAATAACTGTTTGGTGCTGTTAACTCTATAATTAGCTGGCTATCAAGTCCAAAAGGAGTAAGAGAGGATTGTGTACTGACATTAAATAAAGCATCAGGGAGGGATAAATTGGGAGTTTGGGATTAACATACACACACTACTATATTTAAAATAGATAACCAACAAGGACCTACTGTGTAGCACAGGGAACTCTGCTTCATATTCTGTAATAAACCTAAGAGGAAAAAGAATTTGAAGAAGAATAGATATATGTATAACTGAATCACTTTGCAGTATACCCGAAACTAACACAACGTTTCAAATCAACTATAGTCCAATATAAAATAAAAATTATAAAGAAAGCATCAGACACAATACAGCTCTTTATTATTAAGACAAAAGGGCGGATATATACATATATTTTATTTATCAATTTATCCATTATTCTCTCATCAAATAAATATTTATGGAACACTTATTTTGTGTTTCTAGGCACTAGGAACTCAGCCATGAAGAAGTGAAACAAGATGTTCGCTTCCAAGGAGGAAACGCTCTGGCCTGGAGGTACCATAAGCCACAAAGCAGATAGTGCAAGTGCTGTGGATAAAACAGGAAGGAAGTAGAGAGGGACCGGCTTGTGTTGGGAGGGCTGTGCAGAATAGCGTGGCCGGAGATGGCCTTTCTCAGAAGATACCATGTGTGCAGGAACCTGAAGGGCGAAAAGGAGCCCGCTGGTTGAGGATAGAGAGAAGCCATTAATGGCGATACCCAGGCCACGCCCTCCTCTCACTGGGGTCCGGGCCGTAGGCCCCCATCTAAATACTTGAAAGTTATAAATCAAGCTTACAAACCATTAATACAATATTTTCTATAACCCCACCTTGACAGATAAGCCTCCTAAAAACCTGGAAGGCTTGCTTGACATTTAGAATACCTTGAACTTCGGGGCGCTCTTCATTGACACATGGCAGCATGGGGAGAGCTGGCAGCATGGGGAGGGCCAGCCCCACCCCTAAATAAGCCTGTTTTTCCTTCTCCTCTCACCTCTGGCTGCTTCCACCGCCTGAGGCGGCCCCCAGGCTCGCGTGCGGACACCCCAGTCCACGCTTCCAAGCTCTGTCCACACCCCCGCTGCCCGCCACTGCTTGACCACCTCTTGGGCCAAGAGAGGACATGTTACTACTTTCAACCAATTGACTTTACTAAAAGTCTCCCCTACGACCAAAAGTTCCGACTCTAAAGTTCTCGAGGTGTGACTGTGATTGAGATGTGTCAGAAAAATCAGAAAGGCCAGGGTGGGCAGTGCACAGTCCCCCAGTGCAGTGGAAAGTTACTGAGTTGAGCATAACCCACTGTGCTGCACATCTGTCTCATATCGGCATTTTCATCTATTACAAAATGACGCTCCAAAATGCCAGTCTAGCTTGTGGGTTTCAAGGAAGAGTTTCCAATCAGATATGTGGTATCATTCATCCTCTCTCCACCCTCCTTAAAAGAAAGACCCTGACTGCAGCAACACCTAAACGGAGAAAGGAGGACCAGCTCTGTTGTATGGGTAAGCAAACTGAAGCTCAGTGTTCCATAAGGCGGCAGAACAGAAAAGGGCGAGGAGCATGGAGACTCATTTGGGTCCTGGGTATCCTACATGTTGGCTGTGTGACATTGGATGAGTTAATGTCTCTACTTTTAGTTGTATTTAATAAGTCATCTCATCAATGGTGACAATAACGGTATTCACCACCTAATGTTATTGAGGGAATTTAAATGAGCTGAGACATGTAATGCATTTAACAGAATGCCTGGCACATAATTTATGGTCAGTAAGCATTCGTTGGTTTTAATTATTACTTCTTCTACCAGTACAACTATTTCTGCTATGACTGTTATTCAGAGCTACATTAAGTAATTGAGAGAACGTCAGTGTAGGTTTTCTGATTCAAAGACTAGCGCCCTGGAAACCTTTAAACTAATGCTCATTTCAGAAACAAAATAAAAGCGCAAAACAACAAAAAGGTAACAACAAAATCCAACAGCACCATTACTTGCAGACAACCACCGTCACCCCCAACCACAGTATTCAAGGAGGTAAAGTCGGGGCCTTGACATCTCCTAGTTTTGTGAAGGCAGAGCTGTATCCTTCCCTGTACAATCACACTCCCTGAGAAGCTGGCTCGGAGCCGCATCTGGAAGCTCTTGACTGGCCACGTAAATGGAGTGACAGTTTTGAGAATATGAGACAATGGACTACGAAAGCTAATTACAGTTTGGCCTTTGGCTTTAGGGCTGGAGGTTCAAAATCTCTCTCTCTCTCTGTCGTTCTCTACCTCCCTTCTTTTGTCTGTCTGTCTCTTCCTCTGACTGTCTCTCGCTCACATACACACAGAAGTACAGACACACAAAGACACACACATACACACATTAGACGTGCACGCACGGTTTTCCCTATATTGACCACCGTGCTCTTAGACTCACTTTGGCGCCCTGTGACTATCGTAGATAATCGCTCCTCCTCAGTAGTTAACTATACGTGAAATTCCAACATGACCTTAAATACCTTGCTGGGCTAGACACTGTATTGCAGTCATGACAGATTCAACGAGTTAAAATATGGTAGCAAGGTGGTTTTGCAGAAGAAAATATTTTGTTCTCAGGCTTTGTACCTGGACTTCATACTGCTTCTAGGAAAACTTGTAGCCCCTGTGTGGTAAGAACTTTGAGCTCAAGCAGACTGGGGTCAAATCCTGGCTTTCCACAAGGGATTTCTACAAAGTTCAATCTCTCTGAATCTAAGTTTCATTTTCTGTAAGGAAGACTACCATAAGTAACTACTTTTGTTATTGTTAGTATTTATTATTGTGATTATTCCTTGAAATTAGCGCTAAGAGACTCTATGAAACCCATAATAACCCTTACCTGCCACTCGGGAGGAGAATCTTTGACAAAAAAATTCTTAAAGAGCATGTTGTTAGCCTAGGTTCCTTAGAAAGAAAACCCTGAGGCAAGGGCTGTATGGGGTAGTTTCTTTGGGGAAGTAATCTCAGATATGAGGCGTGGTGGACTGGAGAAGGCGAAGCAGGATTGGTGGGGAAATGGCGTTATTTGTCCTTTTTTGTGGCTGAGTAATATTCCACCGTATTTATGTACCACATCTTCTTTATTCATTCCTCTGTCGATGGACACTTAGGTTGCTTCCATGTCTTGGCTATTGTGAATGGTGCTGCTGTGAACACTGGGGTGCATGTTTCTTTTCAAATTATGGTTTTCTCTGGATATATGCTCAGGAGTGGGATTGCTGGGTCCTCTGGTAGTCCTACCATACTGTTCCCATAGTGGCCGTACCGATTTACGTTCCCACGAACAGTGTAGGAGGGCTCCCTTCTCTCCACACCCTCTCCAGCATTTATAGTTTGCAGCAACATGATTGGACCTAGAGATTGTTATACTGAGTGAAGTAAGTCAGACAAAGACAAATATATGATATAGCTTATATGTAGAACCAAAAAAAAAGGCTACAAATGAACTTATCTACAAAACAGAAATAGAGTCACAAATATGGAAAACAAACTTACGGTTACCAGGGGGTAAGGGCGGGGGAGGGATGAACTGGGGGCTTGGGGTTGACATATACACACGACTATATATAAACTAGATAACTAATAAGGACCTACTGTACAGCACAGGGAACTCTACTCAGCACTCTGTGATGGCCTATGTGGGAAAAGAATCTAAAAAAAGAGTGGATACGTGTATACGTATAACTAATTCACCTTGCTGTACCCCTGAAACTAGCACAATATTGTAAATCAACTGGACTCCAGTAAAAATGAAAACAGAAGAGAAAGACAGGTGGGCAAGCCCACCAACAGCAGCCTAGCCGAGTGGGCTCCACTGAGCGTCAGTGGCTCCGCTGCCGTGCCCACAGGCATAGGGATCTGGGCTCCGTGCGGTCTAGGACTGCCGTCTGAAAGGAGGAAGCAGAGGAGAGTTATGCACGAGTTCCCATCCTCCAAGGTTCAAATGCTGACCCCCAGGGCAGCGCTTCCTTAGAGCTTTCAGGATGCACATGTATGAGTGCCCGGAAGGTTCTGGTAACCGTCCCACCGTGTGGGTGTCAGAGAGGCCCCAGGGCAGACAGTGCAGCTGAAGCAAGACACGGTCAGATGACGCTGCTGGCAGTCGCTGCCTTAGCCATGGTCTCAGAGGAGGAAGGGCCAAGACGATGTGAAGCGGGGCCTGAGAAGAATCTTCCGCAAGTATTTTCACTAACAAGGGGTCAGTAATAATAATGGGTTAGTTGTTATCCTTTAGTAGAATTCAAAAGAATATACAAGTGCTTTTAAGTCCAGATAATTGTTAGTTTCCTTGGGGGCTAGGAAATAATGGAGGCAAACGCATATTTTTCCCTCTCTATTTAATGCAGAGCTTTTCGGCCTTGGCATTATTCACATTTGGGGCTCAATATGAATTCTTTGCTGGGGGCCGCGGTGAGCTGCCCTCTGCTCTGTAGGATTCTTAGCAGACGCTGTAGCCTGTCTCCACTAGATTCCAGTAGCAAGCCCTCCACCACCCTTTTCCTCGTCCCCAGATTGTGAGGATAGAAACAGTCTCCGGACATTGCCAGATACCTCCAGGGGATGGTTGATCACTGCTAGCTGAGAATCACTAATCTAATAGCATCGCAGCGTCTCTCCTGTCTCCCCTTTCTCTCTACCTGCCCGCCCCCATACTGACCCCCGTAACTGTTCTCCCGGCGCGAGTACACAAGCAGTTCATACCCATGACTTACGCCCCCATCCTAGGGACCGGTACCAACCAAGATTTTTCTCTGTAGCTCTGTTTACTAGAAGTGCTATTAAAAGCAACTGATAGAGCCAGCGCAACTGGATGTAATTAGAGCAGCTAAATAAGGGAATCTTAGGAAAAAAGGGTAAAGGGAGCGCTCAAGTAGTTTGCTGCGATGAGGGGTGTGTTTAAAAGTATTTGTTACGTGTTTTTCTCCATGTTAAAATGCTCCTCATTTAAAAAGGAGCAGCTTAAGTACTACTTCAGAATGTTTCCTTTGGTAAAAAGCCTAAACCAGACCAGCAAATTAATGAAGACATTATAGGTCTGTCCAGGAACAATTTTTTCCCTTTCAACTCTTACGCATTTCTGTAAAATAAATATTTAATTTGAGAACAATTTTAGATTTACAGAAAAATGACCAAGGTAGTACAGATGGTCCCCTACACCACACACCCAGTCATCCTGTTATTAACATCTTCCACTTGTATGGTCCATTTTCACAATGAATAAAACACTGAAGTCAATACTGTATTCAGACATCTTTAGTTCTTCCCTAAAGTCCTTTCTTTGTTCCAGGATCCCATCAGGAGACCACATGACGTTTCAGCTCATTTAGCTCACAGTCCCCTGTGAGCTGCTTCGGCACAGGGGTCCATTTCATTCACGTCTCCATCCACAAGGCCCTCAGTGCAATGCCTTATACATTGAAGGCATTCACTAAAAGCTTACTGAAGTGGATTGCTTAAAAAAAAAAAAAAAAAAGTTATCCTGGCCTCGAAGCTTGAACCGAGCCCTGGAAGTGAGTTGGAAGAATGCTCATGGGAGGAGAAGAGCTAAAAATACCTTCTCATTAGAGTGACGATCAGAAATACCCGTGAACTCTGGGAAGGAAATGCTTCAGGTTCTCTGGCTGCACAGGGCTCTGGGGCTGAGTTCTGACTGGAAGAAACATGCCCGGTCCAGGGACCGTCCTTTGCCCACACTGGAAGATGACAAGGTGTGGTGGACCGCACTGCGCTCTGGGACTCAGCAGACCAGCCATCCGGACTGCGGGGCACTAACTCCGTGACCTCCAGAAAGCTTCCTGACCTCTCTGGGCTCCAGTTTCCTCAACTGTAAAGTGCCGGTGGAGGACCTTGGGCAGACCTTGCGGATCCCTCCAGCTCTCACATTCTGTGATTCTAGGTGCAGTTATATGAGTCCTGGAAGCAAGGCTCCTCCATGCAGCCTTTTGGGAAAAAAGGAAAGGAAAAGGGAAAAGAAAAGCACTTCCATAAACCTATTTATAGCACAGCCAGTGACTATGAATCATGGCATAATTAATCCTCTCTTATACACTTGCCTTGTTCCCTGACTTGGTGCAAGTCATTCCCAAGCCCTCCTCAACAGCAGCTTCGTTGACAGATACAGCATTTTCCTTGTCGCTTCCCACTGAATGAGTTCGAAGCCTCCAGACTCATCTCTGAGTTTCTGCCAGTTCCAGATTTCTGTAACCGCACGATTCTCATCTTATGTGACTGACTGACAGGCCCAGTTCCCGAAGGATGTGAGATAAATGTGATCTGTCTTGACTTCAGCGAAGCTTGGAGTTAACTTCCTCACATCAATTCTGTCCATCAAGTTTTAGTATTAAGTGCTTTACCAGTTAATTGTGATTTGACTAGAAAACATTGTCCATAGGCTGGTTTGACACTGCCGTGTGCAGGTCCTGGGGTGAGTAGATAGCAAACACCCTCTTCTGCGGAAGGATCTGGCGCTCCATTTCTTAAATCTGATTCTTTCTGGCACAACCTTCTGATAACTTGTCTTCTTAATGACACCTCCGAGAAGAATGTTTTCTCACAAAATATTTTTCTCTAGTCTCAGATCCCATTCCGGGATTCTTAAAATGGCATTTAGGGAGCTACCTGCAAGTATTCATGCTTGATATCGTCTTGATTATATTTTGCAAACTTTGTTTTTATTTACTACCCATCTACTTCCACTACCGAGTTGAGGAAGTATGATTTCAGTTCCTTTCCCCCTGATTTAGGGAATCGAGGGTTTAGTCTGAAGCTAAGAGCAGCTGCTTTTATGTTGACAAATTCTGCAGAATGGCCGAAGTGAGAAAAACAGCAGCAGAAACTCAGGAGCTCTCACTTCCCATTTATTCCCATGTCACGTCACGTTTGAATTTTGATACGAGTGGTGTGAATAAAACGTAATGCAACCCCAGTTCAGATCTCCTCTTTGATCTTGAACAAGGCAGTTTACCTACCGGGTTTCGGTTTCCTCACATGTAGAATAAAGAAAGAACTTGGCTGGATGACTCCTAAGGGTTTAAAAAAATATACTGTTCAATGTAAAGATTCAGGGAGCAATCTGGATTCATCCGTTTTTATCTGTCCAAGCTGGCTTGTGTCCTAAAACAGTAAACATTTAGGAGCTATTTTAAAGTTTTTGTTTTTGAACTTAGAATCTTATTTTCCAATGATATGCTTTTGATGTATCCCTTCAGGATACTACTATATAAAATGCATGGCCACAAGGGTGGTGAATTTATCAGCTAGTAACGGCATCATCCCTTTATCACCTGAGGTAGTAATAGAACATCATATGCTGCACTGAAAGTCTAAACATTTTGGAATCACTCAGAAAATAGTCAGCCTGCCATAAATGTTCTTGAGACAGATAGCAGTGAGCCAGACAAGAAGTGTAATTTTTGGCAGAAATAACTACTTTTCTTAAAGCAAGGTCCTTACCATCCACTTGACCCCAGATGGAACAGGTTTAAAAACACTCAGGGATTTCCAGCTTGTTCTGCTGTGTCTGTCTTCAACCAGTTGGGAGTACGTAGCTTGCCCTTTGTAGAGCTGTGACTTTCAATCCTATCTTCAGTTTGTAAGCAGACAGAGGTCCTGCTGCAGAAAATGATAGAGGTACTCTTTTTTGTTTTATTGATGTTCTATTTTGTGAGAAAAAATATATATGTAATCTTTTTTACTTTACATCATATAAAATTCATCTTACACATTTACAAAGAAACTTTGAGACTCCATATAAGACAGCCATTTAAGACTTGGGGTCTTCTGAGTTAACTGCAACACTAGTTGTTTTGTACCCTTGGGAGGGTATCTCCTCATCTGTAGCCAATCTGATTTCATAGTGCAGCTCAACACTTACACTTGGAGAATATTGGAGAAAAGGGTGAGGGATGCCCAGAGGTCTCGCACAGAATTACAAAGGAGATGTTGGTATGTAAACACTCTACGGTCCCATTCAGCAGCACAGGCCTCAGGGGCCTTCTGTCAGGACAAGCGATGGGAGAGGGTTGGCAGGTCTCTTGTCTAGTCGTGGCAGCTTTATTTTCTGAGCTCAGTATCTGATTCTTCCCCAGGCAGCCGAATGTCAGTGGACAGGCATGCTGATGTCTTACTTACAGTGCAACTTCTCCCTCATAATACCCGTCATGCAGTGAGATAAGAAACCTGTCAGGGAAAACTGTGTCCAACATGGCAATTTTGGGTTTCTAGTCACTACAAAAATGAGCCTCAAGTAGGACTTGTTTTGCAACGAGATAAACGTTAATTTCAAGATTGGGTTTGCCTCAGATGCTGGCTGATTCCAGCTTTTAGTCTTGTGCGGTTGCCTTGGTCTGGAGACCGTTGTTTTTTTTATCTGTAGGGCATGTTGCTGGTTTCTGTTGTCTTTTCTCTAATGTCTACTTTGTCTACCTGGTGCAGGAGAAAATGAGAACAATGACAGAGGAGAAATAGGGATGTATTTCCTTGTCTCAAAACCACACCAAAACAAAAAACTACTAATTCCAAAACTAAACATGTCGAACAAAACAACTTCTTCCTTTGCTGGACAGACACATGTGATTGGAAGCAGAATGAGAATTGTTCTCACACTGAGTGCTGCCACTGATAGAAAAAATGGACTTTGCTCCATTTATATCCTGTCATTCTTTAAAGTAATGTTTTTAGGTCTGTTTTTAATTCTGTTCATGTCACGTTGCTTTAAATGGTCCTGATTTACAGTGGACTCCCTTTATTAAGTCAGGGCTCCGTGATGTGGCATTTTCTAGAGGAAAACAGTGCCAAATACTGCTGAAACCTGTGTGTGATAAATGAGATCACATGACTCGCTTGCAAATACTCAGGGCACAAGAAAGTTCCCATTTTTTAATCAGCAGATGACTGCCCAGGTGAGTAATGAAGTCATGGTAGGAGAGAAGGGTTAAGGTTTTTCTAATCCATCCCCTCATTCTAAGCAAGGTTACGTTCATCTCAGCGTTCTTGAGAGTGACTGAAATCTTCCCTGTCTAAAGCTTCTAAGGAGGAGAATCCGTCGAGAGTATATTGTGATAGAAAGACTGTGGCTTTAGATTTTACCTGTATTTTTATTCTAGCTTTTCTGCTTACAGACTGTATAACCTTGGACAATTACGTAACTTCTAAAAGCTTGACTATCTGTCCACCCCCGACTCTCACCCAGAAATGGCCCTGGGATCTGCAGCACGGGAAGCGCGGGCACATTCATAAGTACATCCTACACTTAGTATTTCTCCAGGGTTGTCCCAAATGTACTGAGAACCAACCAATCCCGGTTCTTTGTCTGAAGAGAGCCAGTCTTTACAGATTTCTCCACAAATGAAGTAAAATTCCATTTCTAATTCCCCAAAGCCTGTTCTCTCTTAGTAAAACAGACTGTGACTTATAAATCTTACTGTCCGGCAGAATGTCCTCAGCTCCTGGACCGTTTGCAGGCTTCCAGCTTATTTGGAATGGTATGAAGAATTGAGGGGTTTCTCAAATCTGGTGTGGGAAATGGAAAAGGTTCAATTCTCGGTGGTCAAAAAAGAAGGGAAATGATTCTTTTCACATCACTGAGAAAAACACTGGCCTTGTTCTTTGGCCTTTGGTTTCATAAATAAGCCTGTTAAGGATCAAAACAGCACCAGGGCCACAAATTCCCTTAGCATATCGTCTTTTACTTCATTCTCACCATTTTAAAATTGAAGGAGTTTGTGTTTAAGAGAAGAATTCCTAGACAGAGCTGTTCTTTTCTCTCCTCCCTGTTTACCTCTATCCCAGGTCACCCTTGAGTGCTGTCTAGGAGAGGTACTTTTACTGGTCCAAACGTAACGTACTTCTCAACCAGTTCGGTCCCGCTAGATAGAAGCTCTCCATCAGTTCTTCACTGCTGTCCATCTTTTTTCAAACATGTTGACGTGTTGGTCACACCTCGTCCTACAGCCAAGTAAAGAAGATGTGTTGATGTGAAAGATGGCAGACTCTTCCCTCGCCTGGTTAGCTTAGGGATGGTATTTATTTTCTCCCCATCGTTCTTCTCTCAGATATGGAGAGCACTTTGCACTTCTCAATATGCTTCGGTCAACGTTATCTAATTTGGTTCTTGTATAAACTTATAAAGTTCGTGGTATTATGCCCTTATTATAGATTCATCATTTAGTCCCCAAATGTAAGTGAGCTATGCTAGGCCAGGTATTGAGGATACAGCTTTGAAGAAGCCATGTGCTCTGCCTTCAAGGAGATTATAGGCCAGTGAGGAATAAAGGTAAGTAAACGGGCAGGTGTGTTATAGGGAAATGACTGCAATCACGGGGCTCCAGGGGAAGGCATAAGAGAGAGAATAATGTTTTGAGACTAGATGTTGATGTTACACTGTTGATGTAAACCACTTGGCCTGTACCATATCGGTACCTGCTGGTCTGTCTTCCAGCTGCCAGCACCTTCATCTGTTTACCTGAGAGGGCTTCCTCTGGTCACCTGGGCTATTCATCCCTTGGCCAATGACCGGTCGGCATTGGTGCTTGAAAACCCCAGCTCCCTTGCTGCTTGGTGCGTAGGCTCCATGCTGGTTTCTCTCCTTCCCCAGCTGGGTCAAGCTCTCATTACCCCCAGTGAGAACTGTCTTGATAACTCTCTTAGCTTCTCTTCCCCCGTCTCATTTTGGCACTGTCTATATTTCCCGGGATCACGTTCCAAACAAAATACTTGAATTCTCATCCATGTCTCAAAGTCTGGCAGACTTCTGGGAGAAGCCAAATGACAGGAAAAGATCCATAAAATACCTTTTAATGATAGAGAAGAACATGTATGTTTATATTTAGAATATACTTCTTCATCCTTTAGTCCGTTCATTCATTTAATAACATTGGAGTGCTTCCTACGTACTAAGTGAGAATTGCTGAGTAGCTGGGATGAAAAAGTAGACATAATTTGTGACTCCAAGTAAACATAAACATATAGAAGGAATCTTAGATACCTTCAATAAGTAAAACAAAGGAAACAAAGCAGGGCATTAGGAGTCGTTTGAGAAAAAGAAACCCCTCATTTTAGAAATGTGGACACAGGCTGAGAGGAGGCCACCTGGCTAGTCTAGGGCAGAGCAAGGACAGGCACGCAGGTCTCTATTCTAGTCCAGTATTCTTCCTACCGTACCACATGGAAAAATGGAAAAGAAGTGAACTCTTTAAGTTTTGTGACTGTTAATTATGTCCAGAAATGTATGTGATAAGGTGGTAACCGCTGACTTTTTGTTTCAAATGGACTTTAAGTTAACTAGAGGAAGAAGTAAGTGAGGAAATCATCTCTTCCACTCCTTAACCCACCCTCATCGGCCAAAATCAGCACTCCTAACATCAGACTCTAAGAAATAGCAAAAAAGCAAACAAAAAGCCCCACTTCTATCGATGTGCCTGCAGTGGATTGGGAAGAAATAAATGGTTCCAAATGCTTTTTTTAATTTTTATTTTATATTGGAATGTAGTTGATTAACAATGTTGTGTTAGTTTCAGGTGTACAGCAAAGTGATTCAGTTCTACATATTACATGTATCTATCCTTTCTCAAATTGTTTTCCCATTTAGGTTATTGCAGAACAGTGAGCAGAGTTCCCTGTGCTCTACAGTAGGTCCTCGTTGGTTATCCATTTTAAGTATAGCTGTGTGTACGTGTCAATCCCAAATGCTTTTTATATCCTGTGTTCCCACCCTTGATCTCAGAGCGATACTGTACTGTAGTTCAGGCTTTCTCTCTCGAGCTGGACATGACATGTGATGGAAGGAATGTTGGGGAGTTTATCGTGGACCGCAGCGTGGTCCCCACCTTCAATAGCTGCTCACAAGACAGAAGCCAAGAAGGCGATTGGGGTCCTAAGTTGTCACTGGAACAGGCAGGACACGTCTGAAGGTGGTTCAGATCCGAGTCCAGCGCTCTTTAGTATGATTTGATTCAAAAACGGAAACTACTCGTACTGGTCCAGAGCCCCTCCTGTTTGTTGTAAGAGCGGTGTCAGGTGATTCCCAGTGACTGACTTATTCATAAACCAAATTAGCAGAAGCAAGTTCTGATTCTTACTGGTCCAGTTAAGGCATTCTGGCAATTGCCTTTTGGAAAAGGTTGTGACTTTTGCCTTATTATGATGGTACCTGCAATTCATAGATGGGAACCATGGGCTCTCCTTTCATGTTCTCCTAAATTACAAACGCTCAACAAATGCCTTATACACGTACAGCCCCACAAATATTTATCTTCCTTGGCGTTCCAGCATCCTTTACATTTATCCCCTTCCCTAGGCTTCTAGCAATTACAAAATCCATTTACTGTAATTACAAAGCTCCATTATAATTTGATATATGCGACAATTAATATTCACCATCTGGAATCTTCCAAATGAATATCTGTTTATTCCAATACTTCAGCTGTGACATCTAAAAATGAAGGTAAATAATTTGACAAGGGCCTCAAAAGCCTTGAATATTTTCTTTCAACTGAGAAGTGTGTGACTTCTTAAAATATCTCAGGCTCTTTCTTTCATAGGACTTCTATGAATGGCCTTATGGATATTTTTGTGAGACTAGAAAGGGAAAAGATTTGGATTAAAAAATTCTTGGCTATTTTTAGAGAAGTCCTTAACAATCGAAAGATGTATTTAGAGATTTTTTTCTAAAGGGAATGCTATTCTGTTGTCAATGCAGAATCCCTAGTTAGTAACTGAGGCACTACAGTTCAAGTGGTCGTCGCCACCAGCATCAGGTAGAAGCATCCTCGTTATTATCTAAGGAATCTAATATTGTACTAGTTTTAGTTGGAGTTCTTGGTTGAAATAGAAACCAACAAACCACCTCTGGGTAACTTAGGTAGAAAAATGGTCGTTCGTGAGATCTGTAGGATCTCTCAGATTTAAGCTGTAGAGCCAGCTCAAGCAGAAATCAAGGAAGGAAAGGTCCCTTGAAGGTGTCCCCAGTGGACTTCGGGACATCACTGTTCATCAGCTGACCTTTATTATTGCTGCCTCTGGGGTCCAGCAACCCTGGACACTGGCTGTTGCTCTGAAGAACTGAATTGCTTTTGGACGTTTCCTGCTATACCAAGGGAATCCCCATATTACACTGAAATTTTTCTGACTTTCTACATGCATCTCTTTGTTATTTTTTTTCCACTCTTGGTGGGTCAAATGCCGGCCACAGCATCTGATTAACTAAGCTAAGCAATGTGTCCAGAGTTTTTCCTCCAAGAGGCAAAGACAGGGTATATCTGATGTTCCTTTTGATTCATAGTAAAAAAAAAAAAAAAAAAAAAATGGAATTCCACCTCCTACCTATCACGTGTTCTGGTTTTCTGGAATCATCAGGATTGAAGCCTGCTATTCAGATGTAAGGGTTAATGGTGCTCCCGTCATTCTGAAATGCATCCAGCTTTTCTGGAATCATCAGGATTGAAGCCTGCTATTCAGACGTAAGGGTTAACAGTGCTCCCGTCATTCTGAAATGTAGCCAGGTTTGGATGATGCTACGGAATGAATGTGTGTGTCTCCCCATAATGCATGTGTTAAAAACCTGAACCCCAAGGTGATAATGTTAGGAGGTGGGGCCTTTGAGGGGTGATGAGGTCACCAGGGTGGAGCCCCCATGAATGAAATTAGTGCCCTTATAAAAAAGACCTCAGAGAGCTTTCTAGCCCTTTCCACCATGTGAGACAACAGCCCTCTATGTACCAGGAAGCCAGTTCTCACCAGGCCCTGAATGTGCCTTGATCTTGGACTTCTAGACTCCAGAACTGTGAGAACTTTGTTATTTAAGCCACCCAGTCTGTGGTGCTTTGGGGATAGCGGTCTGAATGAAGACAGACGATAAATGATGTGCTTGCCCTACCTATCCTAGGATTCCTCCCGCCACAATATTAAAGGGGTAATTAGCTGCTAGGAGATCAGATTTTACACTCCTTGTCTCTCACCAAGATACAAAGTGAAACTGATGCTCTCTTACCCTTTTTCTCCCAAAGAAATAGGTATGGAAAGACACTTTTCAGTATTGCTCCTCTTGAGGTACTTTCGATTTTAATCCCCTTGAGAAGAGCAAAACCTCAGTGTAACTAAATAGGAGACTGGCTCCCTGCACAGTCCAGAAATGCATCCCGTTTATTAGCACTTTCGTTATTCATGGGCCACAACAGTAGAGAACAGATGGACCACTAAATCCTCCCACGCAAAACCTTAGAAAGTCATCACACATATGTCTAACTGCTAAGTAGCATCATTTACTTATGTGCCCGAAGTGAGATGGGGCCAGATATGAAAAACTGCTAGAGATGGTAGCTGGAGGGATTTATGGTTTATACTAATGGGAGCCTAGTAGGATCAAAGGGTAAAAGGAATTTCTTTCCCACCACCTATAATTGGGATGATGACCAAGATAAACCACTTACTAACAGAGCCTGAAGTGACACCTCCTTCTCTTTTCCTATTTTTCTAGCCCTTCTATCTGGGGTTTTCACTGACTTCCGTCACCCACCTGTCCTTTCTCCCTACCTAGATGACAGATTCTCTGATGGTCCAAACCACAACTTATGTTCGGTACCCTTTGATGTTGGAGACCATGCCTTGATCATATTTGTTTCTCCAGTTGCACTTGACATAGTGCATTGTATGCAGTAGACTCTCAAAAATCATTTCTAACACTATAATTAAAATTTAACAACATGCAGTGCCATGCATATAAAAAAGCTCACAATGTATGTTGAATGACTGAACATAATTCTGAGTAGAGAGAACCATTTGGAAATTACATGTTTCTGGATGTAGGGTCCTCAGCATCTTATAAGCTAAGTTCCACCAATAAATAGATTAGGAACCTTGGGAGGTGTATTTATATTTTATGCTGCAAATATAACACAATAAAGGGGGAAGAGAACAGTTTTCTTCCCAAAGGAAACCTCACTAGCTCCTTGGAAACTATTGTTCTGAGTTTATTTTAATGACATTATATCTTACGAGTTTTGATTGTCAAGGACTAAAATTGTGTTCATTATGACTTATCCTGGTATTTTAGTTCCCTGAGATGAGTTTGTTCTTCATCATGGGGGAGTAACAGACTGAAAATAGATGTCCCCACAGAGATCATAATAGGTGAGCTCTTTCAAAGGGGAAATTGCTTTTGCCTGGAGAAATGTTCTCACCATTTTACTTTTTTTGATTGTTCTTTCACACCTTATTTCACATAGGAAGAAGTTTTCTTTAATTACCGTAATCAAGTGAGCAGCTTGTAGGAAGTGACTCAGAGGAAGAGGTGTAGACTCCTGTGAGCTGATAACATAGAAGCTGGTGGCCACGCCGGAAGGCTTTCAACGGGGAGACACAATGTTCGTTTTGTGCCAGTATTCCATGGCCAAATAAGCCACCATATTCGCTTACATTTACATGGCTTCATGAAATCACTTTCAAGTAAGGGCTTCAGTCTATGTCACACGTGAATATGATACATTGAGCAGAGTTCCCTGTGCTGTATGGTAGGTCCTTGCTGGTTATCCATTTTAAATACAGCAGCGTGTACGTGTCAGTCCCATACTCCCTAACTATCCTTCCCCCCACCCTTCCCCCTGGTAACCATAAGTTTGTTCTCGAAGTCTGTGAGTCTGTTTCTGTTTTGTAAATATGTTCACTTGTGTCGTTTTTTTTAGATTCCTCATGTAAGCCGTATCAGTCAATATTTCTCTTTCTCTGTCTGACTTACTCCACTCAGTATGACAGCCTCTAGGTCCATGCATGTTACTGCAGGTGGCATTATTTCATTCTTTTTCGTGGCTGAGCCGTATTCCATTGTGTGTATGTACCACATCTTTAGCCACTCCTCTGCTGGTGGGCATTTAGGCTGTTTCCGTGTCTTGGCTGTTGTAAACAGCACTGCAGTGAACTTGCTGGTTATCTACCTTAAATACGGTAGTGTGTGTATGTGGATCCCACGGGTGATGGGGGAGGCTGGTCTGAGGAGATGCTACACCATCCGTAGTACCGGTAGCGAGAGGGAGGCCCTATGAATACGTGCGAGTAGAACTTTCCGGACAGAGAAGGCTTTGAATTTGCTGTCCGAAGGAATATCCTCTTTCAAGGGAAGGCAAGGAGCTCAGACAGTGAGGGTGAGAGGTAGAAAATGAGGTAAGAAAAGTAGCAGGGACCAGACCCTGTGCTTCTGTTGGCTTGATAAAGGTCTCTGGGTTGTATTTCAAATGTTAACGGTATGTTTATAGTGAGACACCAACTGCCACGTCTTGAAAATACCTCTGCTGTCTCCTTTACCTTTCCTTTTCAAAGGTACCATCCTTGAGGTTTTATTTTACACACAGTTTTGATACAGAAAGGAAAAGACCCAGCATTTAGTATTGATAATGGGACAGCACCACGTAAGGAATGTTCCCGTTTGATCTTTTACAACTCCTTCCTGGGATTGAGCTCAGGTTCATGAACTAGTCACACAGCAAGTGGGAGAAGCAGGCTTCTGGGGTGGCCCTGTGTTCAGCCCCATATTCTGTGAGCATCCTGCTCTGTCACTCGATGCCGGCCAGATGCTCCATGCCCCAGGGACGGAGTAGAGCTTCCATCCTCTTATCTGGAAATCGTGTGGGTGGACTTTACCTTACAGTCCAGGCTCTAGGCAAGGCTGAACTCAAGCTCGTGTCATAAAGCCAACAGGATTATCTTCAGCGTGTTTCGAGTCCTTGCTGTGGGATCTTTGTTGACCACAAATGGGGGAACATCTAAAGTCATCGGCTAGAACTGCACCTTCTAGGTTATGATGAAAATAGCATCTGACCAAGAAAGTCAGCTTGTTCTGTGGTCCCTCAGTTCTTGTGGTTTTTACTCACAGGTGAAAGTTCTTATGGCCAAGAATGGAATTGAAAAATCTGCCTCCACTAAGAGAAAAATAAATAAGCCATACTAGGGAATTTCAAGGCCTTCGTGCTATGTCGGAAGTTCCAAATCGATTTACCTCTAGTTCCTGTATGTGCAGTAGTCACTTTCCATTTACGTGTTATTAGAAGAAAATAATATGTTGATATAAATAAAGGCCTTGCAGTAAGGCACATTGACATGGAAATATTAAATCTCACTCTGCCTTTCTCTCTTAGATTTTGATCTCAAAATACTCTGTTATCAGCTAAGGAATTTTAATGAAGAGAAGCATCTGTAAGAGATGTTTCTTCATTTGCTTCTCTTCGAGATACAATTATTTGTTTTATGTGTTTCTCACAGCGTGACTAATGAATATTGATTCATTAATCTAAAGCCTTTTCTAAGAGCTCTCCTACCTGTGAACTAAAAGATGTATCTCCAAAGTGTGTGGCATTTAGAATCAAATCAAGCAGGGTTTAACTCTTTGCTTTCTCACCTACTGGTGGTATTTCTTTGGCTAGTTAAGTAAGCCTCTCATAATTGTAATAACTCTCATAATTGTGAGGGATATATTATTATGGGAGATAATGTATATGAAAGTCTATTGTGCGTTGGAAAGCCCACAAAGGTCAGGTAATATTGATAATAACCGTCACTGTGAAGATGCTCACACGTGGCATGTGTAGTTATTCCACAAACCCTGTGATTATCTCAGTTGGTGATTAAAGGGCAGCTCTAAAATCCTAGACCGGTTTCTGTCACCCTTGTATTATAATTTTAAACTCTTTTTCTTTCTGATTATGTGCTCGTTCTTGACATTAGCCTAATTAAGTAATTAGGGAGCCTTGCCAGTTACAAAAGAAAAGTCTTGGTATGAATTCAAGGTCAAATTGGCATTTAAAAAATTATTTGCCTTTGGAATTAGAATTAATCGCTACTTCTCTTCACGCAATTAAATACTGATCCCTTATGAAGGGATAGCCGATGCATTTTAGCAGCTGACTAGATAATGAGAGCTTTAGAAATTCTACTTTAACAGGCTGTTGGGCATACTGTAATAAGCATTGGACTATTTAAATGATTAGTATATATCATAATTAGCTGCTATTTGACAGTGGGCCAAAGTAATCTATAAACTTTTATAATTATCTTTTCCTGCGTATACCAGTACGTAATTGCTTTGCAGGCAGGGATGGATTTGGGGAGAGAGGATACGATTCTTGGAAGACTTAGAAAAATTGCAGTTTGTCGGGTGCTTGTCCTTTGTGTGTTCTCCACTGCTCACTGCACGCAGACTGTTACAAAGCACTGTTCTGTACTGTGCGTGCGGAGGAAAGGCCTGGGGCTGGCGGGGGGATATGCAAGGCTTTTGCAAAACTGTCCTCTAATGGACAGTTGTCTCATAGCCTGAAGGGCCTTGAATGACAGCACAAAGACTGATTCCATTGAAGACATTTTCTAGGTCTGCTAGTTAAATGTTTCAAATTTGGGATATATAGTTTTTCTTTTCTCCCCCCAGTGATTTATTTATTTTTTAATATTAGACAGCGTCGTTCCAGTCAAACAAGACCTAATTTAAATTTTTCAAGAATAATTTGTGTCCATCTATCTCTCATGTGGTCACAGAGTCAGTCAACACATATTTACAGATTGCTGACTATCTACGAGACACTGTTGTGTATTGGAGTCACCGCTGTAAGCAAGCTTGACATGTGCTACGCTTCTTCCTGCCTTTTCTTCTACATTGTACTCTTTGTGAGGAATCACAAACCTCCACACGGAGTGGAGCGGGAGCCACTTTGAAGTTCTGCACAAAAACAACACGTGACCCCGAAGATTAAAAAAGTAACTTCCTTCTATCACAAAGAGAAGAGCTCACATTTTCCTCTCTGTTCTATTTTCTGAAGAGGGGACGGGAGTTTGTGTAAATCTTGAAGTCTTTTTTTGTTTATTCACAATACGGATCATAAAGCAAAACAACAAACAAGGGACAAAGAACTAAAGCCACAGCAAGAGCAACAAAAAAGCCAGGAGTCTCCCAGCCCCGTCTAAGGCGAGACCTATGGGATAGGCAACAAGGACGACCATTCCATGTAGTCTCTTCCTATTATAGAAGAAACACGAGGAAGAAGAACAAGAGGCCATTTTCTGGCTTCCTTTTAACAATTATGACCATACATGTAAAAAAAAAACAACCGGAGAAGAGAATAATTATCTCCTTCCTTGATTCACACAAGCAATCATTTTTGTTTTCATAAAGACAAAACAAAAGGCACTCCCCTATAAAATTTGGGATTGTTGCTAAATTATCATTGTTACTAAATTATCAGATAATCTCTTCTGCTCTGTTCTGCTACTGGTGAATAGTTTACCCATTGTCCCAAATAATGGCGCATGGCCATGTTCCAAAGGTAAAGAAAAATAACATCGGGCTTATGCATGCTTTTTAGTAGCCATATTCCAAAAAAGGTCATTTTTTTCCAAAACAGGTTTGGTAGTCATGGTTTCTATTTTTAATCTGTACTTAACACACCATTTCAGTTCTCACCATCCATGTGCTCTGTGTTTACTTACCTCACTTAAGACAGGTCTGTTTCCTTTTCTGCTTTATGGAAACCTTCACCATCTGCCCCCAATGCCATAATAGCCCGCCATGAGGTTTAGGTTTACAGCAATACTGATAAATTTGGTTGGGGGGAGGGCTGGCAAAGAAAGTAAAGGAAAAAGAAACAAAAGACCTAAGCCAGTTGAAATTCAGCTCAATTAATGGAAAACTTTCAGGTTAGCAAAGCATTGTTATTGCACACTGTAAAACGAAGTTTAAATTTTCTAAAAGTGCGTTCATTGCTGTATCTACTATTAATATTATTAAGTCCTTTTTATTTGCAAAGTGCTTGGTCTTTGAGAGGTTTATGTTGTCATCACATGCATAAGTGAGATCTGTTTAGAGGAAGAAGCATTAAGATCATTTTACATTAAAAATAAACCAACTAGGGCTTCCCTGGTGGCGCAGTGGTTGGGAGTCTGCCTGCCGATGCAGGGGACGCGGGTTCGTGCCCCGGTCCGGGAGAATCCCACGTGCCGCGGAGCGGCTGGGCCCGTGAACCGTGGCCGCTGGGCCTGCGCATCCGGAGCCTGTGCTCCGCAACGGGAGAGGCCACAACGGTGAGAGGCCCGCGTACCGCAAAAAAAATAATAATAAACCAACTCAATTGAAACATCTCACCAAGAAGATATATGATAAGATTATCAATGTCATTAGTTATTGGGGAAAAGCAAATTTAAGCCACAGTGAGATACTATTTCACACTCATAGGATGGTGATAATAAAAAATATACAATATAGAGGATATGAAGAAACAAAAACTCTCTTACGTCATGAGTGGAAATGTAAAGCGGTTCAGCACTTTAGAAAAGGTTGGCGGTTTCTTAATAAGTTAGACATAAATCTACCATATGAAGCAGAAGTTCTACTTCTAGGTATCTACCCAAGAGGAATGAAAACCTATGGCTACACCAAAATGTGTACATGCGTGTTCACAGAAGCATTATTCGTAATAGGCCCAAACTGCAAACAATTCAAATTTTCATTAACTAAATAAAATACGATGTTTCCATACAATGGAATACTATTTGGCAATAAGATAAAGGTACTGACACAGGCTGCAACATGGGTGAACCCTGAAAGCATTATGCTAAGTGAACTAAGCCAGGCACAAAAGACTACATATAGCATGGTTCCACTTATAGGGAAATACAAGTATACAAATATAGAGAGACAAAAAAATAGTGGTTACTTTGGGCTGGGGCCGAAACAGGGATTACCCGTAAAGGGGGCCTGAGGGATCTTATTGGGGTGATGGAAATGTTCTAAATCAGGATTAGAGTGACAGATGCACAATTAGGTACATTTACTAAAAATCATTGAATTGCACACATAATGGGGTGGAGCACTGCAGTGGGTTTTCCGTACAGGTGTTCCAACACCATTTCAAGGTGGAAAGGGAGGTTAGCCCTCACGTAGGAAAGAGACTTGCTGTAGAGGTTAGTCGATTCTGTGTCTCTGTGCCACCTGCTCGCACCGTGAAACCTTTATGGCCAATAAAAACAGGAAGTAGACCATTCCTGGAGCTAAGATTTTATATTTTCCTGCCCCAAAGGACAACATAAAAACTACGTTAACCTTAGATTTTATACTTTTCAGGTGTTCAAAAGAGGGTGCAGTGTGATTCAGGGCACTTGAAAAGGAGAGTAGCTGACCTCAGCATCCTGAAGTCAGATGTGGGCCGAAGGAAGCAGGACACCTGGTAATTCAAGCAAATCCAAGGCCAGATGAATAATAAATACAGCAGAGAAACAGGGGAAGTGTCACCAGAGAGGGTGAACAATGGCTCTCGATGTGTATCCTGCCATGCTCAATAGAAGCGGCGTATGTTAACATACAAATGAAGTCTCAAAAATTGAAATCATTCTTCCTTTCCATTCTGTTAGAGCAGCAACTTTGGAACCCCTTTCTCTGGGATGCATCAGCACCATTCATGTTCTTCCACGAGTACACATGGCTTTGGGGTTGGGTCCCAGGACCGTCTGCCAGGTGGAGGGATGCAAAGGGTGTTAAATATCGTTTTTCAATGATTCGCAGTTCAGTGAAAGACATAAGCCAGACACGTATGTACATAAATAACTGCAATAAAACAGGAGAGCAAATGCTAACAGCCAGAGGTGTCATGGTGAGTGGTAGTTCCTAAATGCTTTTCAATGTGCTGTTTCTAGACGGGTTGCCTTAAAATCAGAAAAGAAATAAAAACACAACTTCTCGAGTCCTACCCTAGCCCCTTGCTACTCAGTGTGGTCTCAGGGAGTCACCTGGAAACTTGATGGAAACAGAACCTCCATCCCCACCCTAGACCCACTGAATCAGATTACGCATTTTTAATAAGGTCCCTGGGCTATTCCTGTGCGCATGGCGATTGAGGAAACACCAGTCCGGGCTATAAAATTAGATGCTCCTGGTGTGGGATCCTGAGCACGTGGATTTTTGACAGGTTCCCCAGTAGGCTCTGTGTTCTGATCGTCCAGGGAAGGTGGTGATCCCTGGAGACTTGGGAAATTGCAGAGACCCCACGTGGTGGGTCGGCTGGAGCTGCGTCTGCAGGGTGGGTGGAGGGTGGATAGGAAGAGCCATTCTGTGTAAGCAAAGGTGCCGAGGCAGCACCACTCATGCCCAGGAAGGTGCGCTCTCGTCCGGCCTGCCCGTCCCCTCTGTGGCCCTGTTTCTGATTTCCTAGAAATATTTAGTCGCACACATGCGTCTTTGTTCCTAACAGAAGCGCTCCTGTTCTGGATCATGACAGTCCCTCCAGCTGTCGCTTTGATCTTTGATTCCAGGCCTTCTGCTTTCCTCTAAGACCCTACTCCAGCAGCGACCCCCTTCTCTCTGCATCTTCCCCCCTTTCTTCTCGAACGGGCTCCATCCCCCCAGGTACAAACAGGCGCGGGGTGTCTGCCATTCCCAAAACCCTCCTTGGACTCCACATCGCCCTCCAGCAACTGCCTGTCACTCTCCTACCGTCCACAGCTTTGAGAAAATGGAAACTAGGTTTTAGTTGGTTTTTTTCTACAAAAGAGATACATATTCATTATACAAAATTAGAAAACAGAGTAAAAAGAGAGGAAAAGAGAAGCCATAACCATAATATCAATGGCTAGAGAACATCGGCATCAACCCGTATGTATTCCTAGCATATTTCTGTTCACCGAAGTATTGATACTTTCAAAACTTTAAAACGGATCTTCACTGTTCACACTGCTTTATAATCTGCATGTTACATGTTTAATATTGTATGAAAATTGTTCAGTGACATTGCACTTTAATTTACAGTGCTGTTCTTAGTGGTTGAATAGTAGTCAATGGTGTAGCTGGATCATTTTTTTTTAATTTAATTTTTATTTTAAATTGGAGTACAGTTGATTTACAATGTGTTAGTTTCAGGTGTAGAGCTAAGTGATTCAGTTGTACACATCTGTATATCCACTCTTTCAGATTCTTTTCCCATATAGATTATTACAGAGTATTGAGCAGATATGTGCATGTGTAGAATGTGCTCTACAGTAGGTCCTTGTTCATGATCTGTGGGGTTTTTTGGTTTTTTTTTTTTTGCGGTACGCGGGCCTCTCACTGCCGTGGCCTCTCCCATTGCGGAGCACAGGCTCCGGACGCGCGGGCTCAGCGGCCATGGCTCACGGGCTCAGCCGCTCCGCGGCATGTGGGATCTTCCCAGACCGGGGCACGAACCCATGTCCGCTTCATTGGCAGGCAGACTCTCAACCACTGCGCCACCAGGGAAGCCCAGGGATCTGGTTTTGAAAAGTTTACGACACAACTGTGGCCAGTGTCCAAGGTCACCGTGACTAGGGTTCCCATGGGCAAGTTTGAGAAGGGAGTTGGAAATGTTTGGGCTTGTGTTGGCTGCCCCTTTCTAACTAAACCCAGGGAAAGACAGAGTCCCTAGATTCTAGTCTCTGAGGATAGAAGGGAGTCGGGCTCCGTGCTCCCAGATTTCCAGCACTACCACCACCTGAAGAGTTGAGTGGAAATGGAGGAGAGGCAGAAAGGACCTGGTGTAGCCCACTAAGCTTCCTGTGACCCCAGACAGGTCTTGGGGAAGAGTCAAGTTCACCTATGCGTTTATAAAGGATATGGCATTGGATGAGCCAAGGGCACCCCACACAGGAAGTCTGCATGGGTGGCAGCACCCAGACCAGACAGGCATGTGGGCATCTCAGTAGGTGCAGGGTGAAGGGGCAAGCGCAGGAGAGCAGTGAACTTGGGGATTATGATATGGTCAGATGCCAGCCAACGATCAGCCTTCCCCTGCACTCTCACCCCGTTTTACGGAAGCACTGACTCAGAAGTGACAGCAAGGAGGGAGAGAGGAGAACTTGCTGAATGGATTACGTTCTTCCTGAGAAAGGAAAGAACTGAGAAAATAAGGTGACTCCTTCGCACACCTGAGTAGTGGCTTAGAAGGGTTGTACCTACCTACTGATCAAGGTCTACCATAATTTAACAGATCTCCTACTTTTAGAAGGTTTTTTTGCTCCCAGTAGGTCATTATCATAAGTCATGCATAACCAAGCATCCCCATTCGTTCTCTCCACTGCGGGCCTTGCTGAGTTTGTCAACCTGGTTCAACCTATTTTTTCTTCTTTCTATGCTAACAAAACTACTCTTACGAAGGTAACCAGTGAACTAGGTCTTGCCAAACACAATGAACTCACCATAATCTCTATATGTCACGTCACTTCCCTATTTGACATTGATACGTATTCTTCTGAAATTCTCACCTCTCTTGAGTTGCTTAATATAATTCTCTCATTTCCTCTACTTCTCTGACTTTTCTTTCTTAGTTTGCTTCTGCAGCTCCAACTCCTCCAAAACCCATTTAAATGTTGATTTTTTTTTCAGATTATCATTCCCCTTGGTTCCCTCTTCTCCGTTGCCACGTGTTTCAAGTTGATTCTTGGTCCGTGTCACATATTTAACTATCTCCTAAATATGGTACCTCCTAGATCTTCACCTTCTATATCAGATTTTTACTAGATTGCCTCATTCGTGGCATCTTCTTATGGATCTTACTTCACCCATCCATCCATTCATTCATTTATTGATTTAATATTTATTGAGTGCCAGATATTGGTCTGGGCATTTGTGATATAGTAATAACAACAACAAAAAAAGCCAAAAAAAATCTGTGCTCTGAGACATTACACTCTAGTTTGATGTGATGGACAGTAAACAAACAACAGAGGGAAAATGGTATTTTTTCAGTTAACTGCTCTAAAATCAGGCTATTTTCTTCTCCATACCTATGATTCTTCCTTCAACTACCAGAGCCAAGAATGTTACGATTATCCATCAGCTTTTTCACATTAGAATCATCAGAATCAACCTCAACTCCTCTTCTACTTTGCTTTGGAAAGCAACAGAGCCTAGTGGTTAGGAGTCTGGGCTATCCCATCCCACAGATCATGGTTCAAATTTTGTCACTTAAAATGGCTACATGACTTTGGTCAAGTTACTTAACCTCTCTAAACTTGTATCAAGAAATCCTACCTCAGGACCACCCTGGTGGCGCAGTGGTTAAGAACCCACCTGCCAATGCAGGGGACACGGGTTCGAGCTCTGGTCAGGGAAGATCCCACATGCCACGGAGCAGCTAAGCCCGTGCACCACAACTACTGAGCCTGCGCTCTAGAGCCCGCGAGCCACAACTACTGAGCCCATGTGCCACAACTACTGAGCCTGCACTCTAGAGCCCACGAGCCACAACTACTGAAGCCCACGCACCCAGAGCCCATGCTCCGCAACAAGAGAAGCCACCGCAATGAGAAGCCCGTGCACAGCAACGAAGACCCAACGCAGCCAAAAATAAATTAATTAATTTATTAATTAAAAAAAATCCTACCTCACAAGACTAAGTGTGAGTGAAATAATATACAGTCATTTTCCCTGCCTTATATTTGGCACTCACTAAATGGTAGCTATTCTTTTATTATTATTATTAATCCAGTTGGCAATTAGATCTTGCAGATTCTATTTTCTAAAACTTCACCGGCTAAAATGGTAGCCACCAATGCGTGTGGTCATTGATCCCCTCAAATGTGGTTAGTCAAAACTGAGAGGTGCTGTACATGTGAAATACACACTGGATACCAAAAACAGTACCTGAAAAGAACGTAAAATATCTCACAGATAATTTTATATTGATGACCTGCTAAGATAATATTTTTAATCTGTTGGGTTAAACAAAATATACTATTTAAATTAATTTCACATGTTTTGTCTTACCCGTTTAATACAGCTACTAGAAAATTTAGGCTTACCTATGTGGCTCTCATTATAAATGTTTCTAAGGAAAGTGCTGTTGGAAACATTTCCCAGTATCGTTCCTCTGCTCTGCACGTCATGGTTATTATCATCTCTTTGCTGTCTTAGTACTATCCTCCTGGCCTCTGTCTGTGATTCTTCGAAATCCATCCTCTACACAGTTGCCTGATTGATACTTCTAAAATGTTAGAAAAGCTTTTTCTGCTACCTGGAGGATAAATCCAGGCTCCTTGTCTTGGCATACAGAACTCTCTGTGATCATGCGTTTTTACTTCTCTGGACCGTCCTTGCTTTTTTTTTTTTTCTTTTTTTTACATCTTTATTGGAGTATAATTGCTTTACAATGGTATGTTTGTTTCTGCTTTATAACAAAGTGAATCAGTTATACATATGTTCCCATATCTCTTCCCTCTTGCGTCTCCCTCCCTCCCACCCTCCCTATCCCACCCCTCTAGGTGGTCACAAAGCACCGAGCTGATCTCCCTGTGCTATGAGGCTGCTTCCCACTAGCTATCTACCTTATGTTTGGTAGTGTATATATGTCCATGCCACTCTCTCACTTTGTCACAGCTTACCCTTCCCCCTCCCCATATCCTCAAGTCCATTCTCTAGTAGGTCTGTGTCTTTATTCATGTCTTACCCCTAGGTTCTTCATGACATTTTTTTTCTTAAATTCCATATATATGTGTTAGCATACAGTATTTGTCTTTCTCTTTCTGACTTACTTCACTCTGTATGACAGACTCTAGGTCTATCCACCTCATTACAAATAGCTCAATTTCGTTTCTTTTTATGGCTGAGTAATATTCCATTGTATATATGTGCCACATCTTCTTTATCCATTCATCCGATGATGGACACTTAGGTGGTTTCCATCTCTGGGCTATTGTAAATAGAGCTGCAATGGACATTGGGGTGCATGTGTCTTTTTGAATTATGGTTTTCTCAGGGTATATGCCCGGGAGTGGGATTGCCGGGTCATATGGTTGTCCTTGAATTCTTTCTCACAGTCTCCACAGAATGTGGCTGCTCGAAGCTGTTCATGCTTCTTTGCTATTGTACGTGGTTTCCCTCTACCTGAAATGAACTCTCTCATCCTGTCTACCCGAAGAATTCCTCCTTTATCCTTAAAAAACTACCTTGTTGCCGTGTGAAGTTTCCCCACATCTCCTTTTAGTTTTGTTTATACAACCAGGCTTTCATTTACATTCTTCATTGTTCTTCTCCATTACTTATTCTCTCTCTTTTGGGGCTTTGAGTTTCTTAGAAACTGGGATTATAATTTACTACTGTCTGTATTCACCATACATATCAGAGTATTTGTAACAGATTAAGCAAGCAAAAGTATTTAAAGGAAGGAAGGATAAATTGAAGGCTTATATAAAAACATAATAAATAAGCAAACAAGCAAGCCATAAAAACAATATAAACTAAGTATTTGGTACTGTCCATCTTGAATTTGAAAAAATACTCATGTCTAACACACACCAGTTGCCTAAGTAAATATAACGTAACATCTGTTTCCAAATATGATAGTTGCATGTTGCATCAGAAGTACTGTTGGGCTCCACAGCCGATTCTGACTTTTCCATTTGCTACTTCAGCCAATGGGAGCAATTGGAAATAATACACGCACCTCTTGAAACAGTCAGTTCTTTAATAGAAACTCTAGAACTTGATCAGTTCACTCTTTGATATAAGACTATCTTCTCTAATTTAAACAAAACAAAACCTGTGGTTAGTTATCCTTATTGGAAGTTCTGTTCTTACATTATTTCTACCATGAAACTCACATAAGCAATTCTGAGAATAAGGCCCATAGTGCACTCTTTGAAAGTTTGCAAGCCTGTTTCCTAGGTATTGTCTCCATAGACTGTCCCTTATCTGACAGAAAGCTGGCCTGGGAATTGCCCTTCCCCACTGGGAGAACCCTAAAACCACCACCAGGGGCTAACGATTTCTGAACCAGAAAAAAAACAACTGGGAGACGTGAGCACAGATTTCTGTGCTGTCATCTCATTCCTGGTGATTTATTCACTGGAAGGCACTGTTTGTTTTCCAAGGTGGAGCCGTTAAGGAAGGTCTACACTCATCTTTGCAATTTCTTAAGAACCTAAAAACAGATATAGTAGTGTACTGACCTAATTTTCCAGGCAAGGGTTACCCAATAGGTCAGTGGGCTAATTCCAGATTTTGATGTAGTGTGAAAAAGTATGGTCATTGGATCAAGAAGTCGGCTGGGGGAGAAAGTTGCCCTTTAAGGGTAACATAGGTGACAGATGACATCACCATTGGCCCTGGGCTTGCTTGCCTTTGGGGACTAAAGTTTCATAAATTATCACAAACTAATGTTTGTGCAGCATGGGCCGTGTAGAGGCAAAAAGATATGATGCACTTTGTAGGAATTACTTGTACTAGGAAAGAATTTACCAAAAAAAAAAAAAGATACTTCAGTTTAAATGAGTCTAAAATCTTCGTATAGATGTATTCCATTTTAAAATTCACTATTGCGATATACCAAGGTGCTGTTTTTGTAACATACCTTTTTATTATTCGCATCATTATTGGTAAGCAAATATTGTGTTAACAGAACAGAAAAATATATTTTTCATGTACAGTTACGAATTTCACATCTAAACTTGTCATTAAAAATTCTTCATAGGGCTTCCCTGGTGGCGCAGTGGTTGAGAGTCCGCCTGCCGATGCAGGCGACGCGCGGGTTCATGCCCCGGTCTGGGAAGATCCCACATGCCGCGGAGCGGCTGGGCCCGTGAGCCATGGCCGCTGGGCCTGCGCGTCCGGAGCCTGTGCTCCGCAATGGGAGGGGCCACAACAGTGACAGGCCCGCGTACCGCAAAAAAAAAAAAAAAAAAAAAAAAATTCTTTATAAACATAACTTAATGGACTGGTTACAACAGGCATCAACAAACTGTTTCTGTGAAGAGCCAGATAACAAATATTTAACGCTCTGTAGGCCACGCAGTCTCTGTAGCAATCTCTCAACTCTGCCCTTGCATCATGAAAGCAACCAGTAAAACTTTATTGACAAAAGCAGGAAAAATAATAAGCAGTGGGCTGGTCTCAGCCCACAGCCAGTTTGTGGACCCCTAAGCTATAGTATAATACAGTATAGTATCTCAGAGAGATACCTTAATTTACTCAACCATTCTCTTATTGCTGGGCATTTAGATTAGTCCAAAAATGTCCTATTCTAATACAAAATTTTAAATAAACGGCTCTGCAATTAAAACTTTGTCTGCACTCCCCAAACTGCCCTTAGAATAGATTCCTAGAAGTAGAATTTCTAGGTCAAAAGCTATAAATATTTGTAAAGCTTCCTATTCTTTTGCCCCTTGCGAGGAGTGTAAATTGGTGTGTCGTTTCTGGAAAACAGAACTGATGCCTCCCCAAGGTCTTACTGGTTCTAAGTATGATCATTTGTAAAGGAGAACAAAGAAAGGATTTTATGTTAAGAAAAAGGCGTCTCAGTGTATTCGTTTTGTGTGTTTGCAACTGTATACAATTTGTATGTTACACTAATTTTTTCCAAGTTTATTATCCGTTTGTATGTCTTCTCTTTATGTTTTCATTTATATACATTGGACTTTTTTTTCTTTTCTTTACTTTCCCTTTTTTTTTTCCTTTACCATTTTGTCTTCTCCTCTCCAATTTTATTTCCGTTATCCGTATTTTAGTAGTAAAAAATCTAAGACCACAGGTTTTTGAATCACACTGCCCAGGTCCGTACTCTGGTTCTGCCACTTCCTAGCCCTGTGACCTAACTTTAACTTCCCATATTTCTCAACTTCCATATTTCTGAAATGGAGTCAGTAAGAGTTTCTACATCATCTGTGGCTTTGAGAAAATTATGTAAAGCGCTTTACACATTGCCTTACACACAATAAATGTTCAATAAATACCACCTATGACAATGACAGTGAAGGCACAATTTCTTCATTACTTAAACGTTCATTATCCGTCTGGTGATCAAATATATCGTTACTTCTATTTTCCTTTAACTTTATTTTGATTTAATTAAAAACTCCCCGGATGCTGTTTTGGTGTAAAGTATGAAGACAGGCTTAAACTGATTTATTTTCCAAATAGCTGGCCAATTACTGCAGTATTTTTTTACTGAATAGTACATTCCTTCCTCATTAGTTTGTGCTGTGACCTTTATCAAATATTTTGCTTTTACACATTTTAGGATCTGCCTCTAGTGTCTTAAATTTATCTGCTGGTTCATTCTGACCTCTTCATCACTGATTTAATTATTGCAGCTTTATAACACCCAGTAATACTTGCATTACTCTAGTTTCCTATTTTTCCCCAGAATAAATTTATTCTCCTAGTTGTATTTTATAGTCATGTTTTCAGTTTCCAAAAAGAATTGCTGTCACTTGAATTTGGATCAGAAGTAAAAGATACTTGCCAAAAAAATTGAGAATTGACATCACTATAATAAGCATTCTTCCCATCCTGGAACATAATGTGTATCCTCATTTATTCAACTCTTCTTTTATGTTTTTCGATGGAATTTTACCATTTCCCATATCATGCGAAAATAGATAACACTGACATTTAATTCTGTGCGAGGGATTTCTCTAAGGACTTTGCATGTATGAATACGTTTAACTCCTAAAACTGTAAGAGAAAGGTTTTTCATTATCCCCACTTGACAAAGGTAAAACTGAGGAACATAGAGATTAGGTCATTCGTCCCTGATTACCCTAGGCCCAAAGTTAGAACCAGAGTCTGCTTCCAAAAGCCCATGTTTTTAATTACTGTGATATACTCATCATATACTTTAGATGTTAAGACAATTCTTAAATGTATCATATCACTGTGGCTGTGGGAATGACATAGTTTTTTCCCCAAATTATTTTTATTTATTTATTTATTTTATTTTTGGCTGTGTTGGGTTTTTGTTGCTGCACGCAGGCTTTCTCTAGTTGTGACGCGTGGGGGCTACTCTTCGCTGCGGTGCACAGGCTTCTCATTGCAGTGGCTTCTCTTGTTGCGGAGCACCGGCTCTAGGCATGCGGGCTTCAGTAGTTGTGGCTCTCAGGCTCAGTAGTTGTGGCGCACGGGCTTAGTTGCTCCGCGGCATGTGGGACCTTCCCGGAGCAGGGCTCGAACCCACGTCCCCTGCATTGGCAGGTGGGTTCTTAATCACTGCGCCACCAGGGAAGTCCTCCCCAGATATATTTTTTTTAATTGGTAACTGCTAACAGAGAGAGGAAAAATAATTGTCTTTATTGTTGATGAACTCATAATTTGTACGTAAAAATCTACTTTGAGCGTTTACAAAAAAGAAAAAAAACTGGGTACAAATGATAAGAAAAAAAAAGAAAACTAAAATTGACATGTTTCCACTAACAAACATAGTTTTGTTGTTGCATATTTTTCTTGAAGACCAATTTGAATGTTGCAGCACAATACCTTGGTTTAGCTTGAGGAAAGAAACTGTCTTCAGAACAGAGTTGGAAAAATATGACCAGTGATAACTCTATGTCATGGAAAGGTCCATGGACACCCAGAAGAGGAAATCTACAATTTCCTGCATGTTAGCAGTCTCTGCTGCAGTTTCCTTAAGGTTTTCTGCTCTGTTACCTACAAGAAGAAATTGACACGTATTTAACTATATCTATTAGAGTTCTTCCTTCCCTCAATACCTTGTTGTCTCTGCTGAATGTTATGATACGTTTGTGCCACTTTATAGACAAAATGTGCAGCTGTGTACACACACACACATAACATATATACATACACACACATACATATACACACATATGTACACACACACACACAACACAGCAACGCCAAAGTGAGGGAGTGTCATCAACTGTTGTCAATCAAATAATAGGTTATTCAGAACAATTACAAATCATCCACTTGAGAGTAATCATGCTAGAAAATTTCCTGACAGTTTGCTATTGCTATGCTAATGTCACTGTCAGGGGAGGGAGATCATTTCTCACTTGAGATTCGAGCTCCGCAGGATATAAATCCCTATACAACCAAAGAAGCCATAAGAACACGTTTTCCAAAACGCAAGATAATCCCTTGACCCATCCGTCTCACAAATGGGGCAACAGTTCTCTCTCCCTTCCCGGGGGCTACTCTTACAGGCTAAGAGTAAAGTAGATGATGTGATATCCAGGAGCTAACGTGAGAAAGATCCGATGTGGGCGTATCTGATAAATCACCTTCCTTGGACCCCAGAAGCTTCATGTGTGATTGCTTTGTGAATTAGTGCAACAGACAGAGCAACTGGTGGTTGCTACTTGTTGTTTTTGCTTCTGCTCTCCCCACTCTTTATTATTAGTATGAACTATTACTGTTCACTGCGGCCCGCCTGACCACCCTATAAATTGGTCACCTTCCCCTTTACATCTGGCACCTTCCTCCCCTGCTTCCTTCATAGGATTCTGTATCTTCTAAGAAACTCTTATTTTTCTAGTGTTGCGTGTTCCTCCCTGCTAGAATGTAATCCTTCACAGAGTAGGATGTTGCATCTGTTTTCGGGGTGTACCCACAGAGCCCAAAAGAGCCTGGGACACAAAGTAGGTGCTCAATAAATAGATGTTGGATGGATAACAGACGTTGCTGGTACATAGAGGGCTAATTACCTCTGTCTTTGAAGGTTTTTCTAAGCAGAGGGACCTGTTGCTTAAATAGTATTTTGATGCATTTATTGACCCAAAAATATTTTTTATCTGGGCCTTCCATGTACCAGGCACTCTGTTAGGCTCTCTGAAAGATTTAGAGAAAGATTAAGCCATAGGTCTTATCATTGAGATTCTTCTAGTTTATGAGGAAAGAGAAACCTGTACAAATAGGATTATATTACACTATGGTGGGTTTTACAAAAAAAAAAAATACCTTAGGAACAAATAGCTGGTGTATGATTTGCAGCTGTTTTATAGAGGCAGTCCTTCCGGAAGAGATGATTAAACCAAGCATAGAAAGATGGGTAAGAGCTTCCTAGGATTGTAAAATGGCAAAGGACATTGTGAGATTTGCACGTGAGATCTGGATGTGCAGGTGTGGGGAAACATAGTCTGTTATTGTCATGAAGCTGGGGCTCTAGAAAGTCCCCCCACGTCAACTTGTAAGTCATCATGAGGCTCAGAGGCCGCTCAGAGTGGGCCACAGGCTCCCTACAAGCTGCGCCCGGTCCCTAGCCTGGGTTGGCAGAAGGGATGTGAATCTCCAGAGGAGCTGATGCTGGGGTGATAAGGTGCACTCGTGTTTTTCTCTAAGCTTCCATCTCACGTGAGTTTCTCCTCACATATTTGGTGATCATGTGGTGTGGCCGAAGGGAAGAGAGTTTATGAACACTGCGTCAGCAGAATATTGGCGTCAGAATTTCACAGTTATCTGGGTCCTAAGGGACTGACTGGGCTGGACCTCAGACCAAGATTCTGATAAAAAGAGATAACGGCGGTGGAGTGGGGGGGTCAAAGCAGGAACCGTGCTTCGTTTAGCCTGCGTCAGAGGTAACCAGAGAAATTTAAAGAAGGAGCTAACGCAAGAAGTTTTGAGCCTGCAAATAGGTAACTCAAAACTTTAAACTCCAATAATTTGTAATAATAATAAAGAAGGTTTTTTTCCCTACCTATCGTATTAAGTAAGTGTTGTCAGCTTTGGTCTAGATGCTTCTATCGTAAGTATACTGTTTACAATATTGTCTTTAAAATGTGTATCGAGGGTTATTTATGATCACTCATTGTACAGTAATTTATTTAATGTGGAGCTCTATTGCAATTAAAATCATTCTGGATCTTTTCATTTTACACTGGAGGAACCTGAGGCTTAGAGAGAGGAAGTGATTTATTCGGGTGACACAGTTGGTCCAGGTTTGGGGTGGGGACAAGTCTCCTGACTTCTAATTCAGTTTTCCTCCTAGAATATCTATGAGTCAGGTTCAGATTTTGATCTTGTTCTTGTGGAGAGGATATGGATTTTCCAGTCAGATGAATGGGAGCTTGAATTCCAGGTCTAGTGCTTCTTATATGTGTGACTTTAGATCAGTTAACGCTATTGTTAAAAATTTCATTTAATTTTATTTTTATTGAAGTCTAGTTGATTTACAATGTTCTGTTAATTTCTGCTGTACATCAAAGTGATTCAGTTATATATACGCACATATACATTCTTTCTTAAACAGTCTTTTCCATTGTGGTTTATCCCAGGAGATTGAATGTAGTTCCCTGTGCTCTACAGTAGGGGCTTGTTGTTCATCCGTCCTGTATATAATAGCTTACATCTGCTAACCCCAAACCTCCCACTCCATCCCTCCCCCTTGGCAACCACAAGTCTGTTCTTAGATCAGTTACCTTTAAATTTCTGAGCCTCAGTTTTCTCATCTGTGAAATGTGGCCAGTGAGATAAAAGAGATCATATTTGTAAGGTCTCCAGCCCAGGGCCTTCCTCAGGCTGGGCAGTAAGTAAATAAGAACTGATGCTGTCAGCACCTCAAATCACCAGTTGGGTTTTACTCTGAGAAGTAGCCTGGTACGGCAGAGCTGCATTTTGGGTTCTATGACCACAAGTGGGAACTCTCTCAGTAAATTTCAGCTGAATTTCTTACTCTGTGGTTTTGACATTCATGTTCCCTTGTGATCGTGAATGGCATAGAAGACAGTATTTTTTTTCCAAAAACTAGTTAATTCCCCCTCCCCCGTTGTAGATCCTCAAAGAATAATAACATGGACTGAACTTTACGATCAGTAAGAGAGTAAGATACACCTTTGAAATCGTCACAAATCAAACTCACAAGGAGATATGACTTCACACTTGTTAGGATGGCTGTTATCAAAAAACAAAAAATAACAAGGTTTGGCAAGGATGTGGTGAGGATGTGAAGGATACAGGAGCCCTTGTGCACTGTTGATGGGAATGCACATTGGTGCAGCCCCTATAAAAATCGGTATAGACATCGGCAATCCCCACTTCCGGGTATTTTGCGCAAAGGAACTGACATCAGAATCTCAGAGAGGTATCTGTCCTCTCCTGGAGTTTTTAATCTTTCAGTCTCATCCACACTGAGCCTCCATCAGCTATCCATCACAGTTCTTGTTTCCCTCCCCCAGCTGGTTGCCGCAGAGGTTTCTGCTCTGGAAAGTCGTGATTCTCTGTATTCACCTGTTCTGTCTCCAAGTCTGGGAACAGCGATTTGCCTTGTGACCTCAGTTCTTTGAAGCATCTCAGAAGAGTTGTCGATTTTCAGCCTGTTCAGTTTTTCACTTGTTGTCAGGAGGCTGTGACAACTTGCAACCTTCTCACATGCCAGACCAGAACATTCTTTCTTTTCAATTAAAAATTTCACTATGTTTTATTTTTTTTAATTTTTTTATTACTATTTTTTTTGCGGTACGCGGGCCTCTCACTGCTGTGGCCTCTCCCGTTGCGGAGCACAGGCTCTGGACGCGCAGGCTCAGCGGCCATGGCTCACGGGCCCAGCCGCTCCGTGCCATGTGAGATCTTCCCGGACCGGGGCACGAACCCGCGTCGCCTGCATTGGCAGGCGGACTCTCAACCACTGCGCCTCCAGGGAAGCCCTAAAAATTTCACTATGTTTTAAAATGAGAGATACATCCTTCGAGAAATAAAGGATGATGACATACAGTATACGTCTAATGATATTTTAAAACAACTGGACTTTGGAACTCATTCCCTGATTCTAATTATTTCCATAATTATCATCCAGTAAAGAAATTAATTAATCCTGCCATTCGAGCTAAATTCCTACGTACGTTCACGCAGAGTACATATTTAGAATGGTCAGCTCCTAAAGACAATGACTAAAAACCCAGAGGAAAAATGTATTTGGAAAATAAGAGAGAGATAATTTCTTACGTCAACAGAAAACGGAGCCTGAATATTTCACCTGAAAACCCCAAACCAAATCCAAATCTTTCTCAATTGACAACCTACATTGATTTGAATGAAAGTTCCAATTCTATGTCATCGAGAGACCCTTTAGTAAATTTCTGATCATGTATCAACCCATGAACGTGGAGTGCTCACAATATTACATTTGAGTCTCCCCCAATTGCAGATGCGTTTTGTAAGAGGGATTAAAAGGAAATGAATGGAATAGCATTTAAAGAATCAGAGGATAACACACCCACCCAAGTGAGTGAGGTCCGCGTGGCGCTTTCGTTCAATCGTTTTGGTGAATTTACCATTAGTAGCCTCCAGATGATGGGGTCTGTGATTCCTCCAAAGGCTCTCAGATGGTAATACCTTTTGTTCTGATATTTTCATCCTAATACTGCAGACAACCAACTATTGTGCTGATAATGGACAGAGCTCAGGTAGTTCACCTTTCTTCAACCTCTGAAAGTGTTTCTTACTTTGCAAAAGACCTTGGAGAGTCCTGGCTCTCTCTCAGCCAGTGAGACTCGCTGACCTGAGGCAAATAGTTGACACCTTTTCCTGACGTGCACTACAGCAGTCGGGAAGCAGTGCCTCTGTCAGGTGTTGCCTTTACCTGGCCGGAAGCGCATTGCCTCAGCTATTAGGACATTCCTTGCTGCGTTCTAAGTTTTTACTGCCAGCGTTGCCAGGCCACGCGTGCACAGAATCTAAATGAACCCTTTGTATAGCACGCTGGCCGCCTTTTGGCAGTACTATAGGCTTGACTTAGAATTCAGCAACTAAATTTCCTTTTGCAATTGGAGAAGTTTTGAACTGTGGTTCCATAATACCCCTGCATCCAATGTTGTCAAAGGCTAAACACTCCGTGATGTACTTAAACGCTCAGCGGTTATTTACTCAAAGGTGTAAAGACAGTTTCATGTTGGGCTTTTTGTTTCTCCTTTTCAGCTGCGTCTCTAGAATCTTATTTCTGCTTCGGAGGCAGACCTCTTGTTGTGGACGCTCACATTCCTGGGGTGGGGATTTGAAACTGGGTCTGTGGACTTTTGCCTCTTATCATGAACCCTCTGACCTCTGCTGCAGTTTTTCTTTCCTGAGAATTCCTGCAGAAATGGGAATGACTGACTTTGAAAACTAGCCTATCCAATTAAATTATCTGAATCCTACCACAAATCATGGCTACAATGGGAAACGTTACTGAAGATATACCAGCCTAGGGCTTCCCCGGTGGTGCAGTGGTTGGGAATCTGCCTGCCGATGCGGGGGACATGGGTTCGAGCCCTGGTCCAGGAAGATCCCACATGCCGCAGAGCAACTAAGCCCGTGCGCCACAACTACTGAGCCTGCACTCTAGAGCCCGCGAGCCACAACTACTGAGCCCGCGTGCCACAACTACTGAAGCCCGCATTCCTAGAGCCCATGCTCCACAACTAGAGAAGCCACCGCAATGAGAAGCCCGCGCACCGCAACGAAGAGTAGCCCCTGCTCGCCGCAACTAGAGAAAGCCTGCGCGCAGCAACAAAGACCCAATGCAGCCAAAAATAAATAAATAAAATAAATAAACATATATATACATAAAGAAAGATATACCAGCCTAGTTGCTAAAGAGAATTTAGTTATTTAATTTTTAAAAATTCTCGGAAGGTATCTACTCACCATGACAACCATTGACTTCAGTGTCATTCTGTGTTTCTGTTTTGCGTCCCAAGACCAACTTCACATGTCTTCACAGCTGAATATGGTTGATATTAATGTTGAATATGGTTGATAAAAAATAAAGGTCATTTTTAACATCTAGAAGACATGGATTCCCTTATAGCAGTGCCACCAAGACAAGGTTGGAAGCTGCACTTCGGTGTGAAGGGCATCATTGAGGAACTGAGGGCAGACCAGAAAGGGCAATCAAGGGCGAGCACATTTGCTTTTAGCAAACAGGAAGCCTGCAGCCTTCCCTTCATAGTACAGCACAAAGAGTCAATAAGATCAGACGGAGGAAGTAATTCAGATCTCGCGGTGCCTGCCTCCTTTCTGATAAAGGATAGTTGCAAAATAACGTACGCCATATTTTTTCCTAGAGACGAGAGATTCATTCACGTGAAGGACAACCAAAGGTGATTTATTTATTCATTTGTATATGTACTTAAAAAGCCAGTACGGACTGCCCCATCTCTCAGTCACTGCGAAGCGTTGGAGAGACTGAAAAATGGGTGGTGGATGCCACAGGGATGGAGACAGGGCCTTGAGCAGTTCACAGCGTGATGGGGAAGAGAGCTGTGCGTATAAATAATCATGTTTGGTAGTTACCAGCGTGACAGGAGAGCCCTGAACAGTGCGCTAAGGAAGGGCACGTTTTGCCTGGGAAGAAGGAAGGGAGGACTCGTTGAGGATGTATGCACCTCTTGTAAGTCAATGGTGTAGTATAGTAGATCCAGCAGTTCTAGACTTTAAAGTTTCTCAGTTAGACAAATACATGAATCCGTCTTCACAATACAGATGTGTTCTATCCCCTGCGAATGGCCCTTGGATTGAGTCGGGAGTGGGGTGGAGCAGCTAAGGCTTGATCGTGTAGAAACGGAGCAGTAGGTGGTGTGGAGCTGATGAGCTTCCATCTTCACGGGGCCCACAAGTTCTGGTCTCCGCTGGTCTAAGTTAATTCCGTGCTGTAACAGAGAGCAAGAAGCACCAAAAGCTTGCCCTTCGGAAATGGCCCCAGTTGAACCAACTTTCCTTTGCATCCAAGACTCCCTCTTCTTGTTATAAATGTTTCTTGTGAGGCTAAGGTGTGGATATTCCCACCGCACTGGCCACTGTCCTCTGTATGCCTGCGCGCGCACGTGTGTGTGTGTGTGTGTGTGTGTGTGTGTGTTACAGTTCTATCTAGACCTCAGCCAAGAGTTTGGGAAATTTAGAAGGGGGAACTGGGCAAGGGGGACGAGAAAGACAAGATGGAAAAGTTAATTTGAAAAGGGAGAAAGAGGACAGTTCTTCCAGTGGCGCAGATTCTGCTTCCTTGTTCATCAACTCTCTTTCTCCCTCTCCACTTTTTTATTGCTCCTGATGATTCGTGGAACCCATCCTCCTGGAATGCCATGGGTCAAAGTACTGTAAAGAAGTAGAAAACAAACCTGAAAGGCACCTGGAGTGAAACCAGATTCCGTCTGCCCAATGGTGGTAAATTCTGCCTTTGCTTTTCTGGCATTCCACTTGGAAGATCTCAAGCAATAGATTATATAGACAGAGTTTGCAAAAAAATAATAATTTCTAAGTGGCTCTTATGTACTTTAATGAGTTAATATATGAGAGTCCTTTGTATTTTTAAAATAGCCTTGATGTATGGATTTCAAAATATTATAAGTAATAGCTAGTGATAGAAATGCTATCACATCTTACTGAACTCAAATAATTACCTTGACTTGTAAATGTTAAATGTGTTCCTTACCTTCAAGGTGATAAGTTACTCTTTTTTAACTGTTAGGATAATTGAGGTTGCTAAGTCTTTAGGGTTTTTTATAACAGTGACTGTTATTTTTGTTTAATGTTGGAGAACGATGCAAATAGGGTTTTCTATGGCAGTCTACCTATGAGTCTTCATGTGCTTCTCAATAAACAAATAGAGTCACAGATGTAGAAAACAAACTTATGGTTACTGGAGGGAAGGGGTGCAGAGGGATAAATTGGGGGATTGGGATTAACATATACCCACTACTATATATAACATAGATAATTAATAAGGACCTACTGTATAGCACAGGGAGCTCTACTCAATACTCTGTAATGACCTACATGGGAAAAGAATCTAAAAAACAGTAGATATCTCTATATGTATAACTGATCCACTTTGCTGTACAGCAGAAACTAACACATCCTTTTAAATCAGCTATACTCCAATAAAAATGTTTAAAGAACATATGCTTTTCAATAAAGGCAGTTCATTAAAAGGATAATCACATTTTGTTTATTCAGAAATAAACTCATAAATTAGAAACATATTCTGCTGGACCATGTATCCTGATTTTATTTTCCACAAAATGTGGTCATTTTACCCATGATTACAATAACATAAGTGGCATAGCTTGGAAAATATACTGTTAAAGGAAACATTCTAGTGAGATTTAAAATGTGGAATGCATATTGTCTGAATGGAAGTGAACCTTTGGGGGAGGTACCAAAAAGGACCTGAAACCTTAAAACGCAGTCAAGGAATGAATGAAGTGGGGTAACTCCTTCGGTAGATTTTGAAGTGAGGGTGATCATATTCTTTCCAGCTTTACAATTCTTTGTCTTTACGGAGATCTCGTCAAGTTCTTGAATTTCAACTTACTCGTTGTAATGTCCAGTGAAAATCCCATTAATGTCAAATCCCACAGAAATAGCTTGTGACTTTCTCTTTCCACCAACCCAGTGTGGTTTGAGTGTTCAGAACATCCAGGAACTTCCAGATCGGTATCAGTTTCGAGGGCTTAAAGTAATTTCAGGAAATAAGTGGAGTGCCCATCTGACGTCCAGTAAGTATGCCTGGTTCCAGAGAGCTAGCTGTTTTCTCACGATGACCTTGAAAATCACTTCTGTGATCGAGTAAGACCTCTTCTAACACTCAGAGGAAAAGAAATACTTTTCATGAAATGATGAGAATTCAAGGAAGAAAAGTGACTAGGACAACACGTTGGTCCACTCATGGTGAAGATGAGACCTGGAAAAATTGTGGCATTTGCGACTTCCTGTTTACTTTCAGGATGATTGCAATATCCAGGGCAATTAACATCCAGTCGATAGCTGGGCTCTGCCAACGTGCATCTTTCTCCCTGCAGAATACCTACAAGAAATCAGTTTTCATTCAAGAGGAGATTTCTCATTTAGATTAAAGAGACTAACAGGTTCACTTAGAACCCCCCCAAGAACTATAGGCAAAGCTTATGTACTAGCAAAGGTCATGATGAAGCGACCCTGGGCTCCTTACTGGCTGTGTGACATTGAGGTCAACTTCAAGGTTCCTAGTTTTATTTGTAAAACGGGAGCGATAATTTTACGTTGACTCATGAGGTTGTAAGGATTAAGTAAGAGAACATACTTCAGGCTCTTAACATACTGCCAGACCTTTAGCAAATGCTGTGCAGGAGGTGACTGCTGTTAGTAGCTCAAGATGGTTGTTTCTGAGTGGATTTTTCCCCCTGCAGCGATTCTCTTTCAGCTGGAAGGTAGTAATGGATTTTTATCTATTTTGGGGGGAAATAAGGACATACAGAGCAAACTTACTTTTTTTTCCTTTGTTATGATATAAGCTTTCCCTTGGGAAATACCTAGAACAAGAGCAGTTTAGATATAGTTTGAGAGGGTTCCTCGTTTTCAAATGGTTACCTAACTAAAGACCAAGAGAACCATGACAAGATGTGTTACTGTTTTCCTCGATTTACTAGGCTTAATGGTGAATTCTCATGGCCAGAATTGCATCATTAGCATAGAATTAGCATATTGTTGGAATTAGCTCTGAAGAGGAGAACTCTGCTCCCTAGAACGTGGTTACCCTGCCTTACCAATAGAATAGATAAAGATGACAGTTTCTGTACTCTACAGTTTAAAGGGATTTTATTTGATTCATTTTAGATGCCCAAGGAGGCTGGCTTGAAGTAAAGACGTACTGATTTCTTCTACACACAGAGCAGGTACTGCCTTTTGGAAGTTGGTTGGATGACAATTACTATTACGTATTTTTTAACCCCCCTGTAGCACATGGATGGCACTGTTGTCTCTTGGGGAATTTCAGCCTGTCGGCACCGTCACCTTGCTGCCTGTGGTACTTCTTCAGAAATTCTCGGGTTTCACTGAGCTTATGATTTTCCATCTGGTTGTTTTGGAACAACTTTCCTTTGTCCACTGACCAACCCAACAAGTAGTAAATGGTCAGGAACAAAAGTATCCAGGATCCGGGTGCCAGAATGGGTGTGTTTCTCTGACAGAGCTCTGCTTCTTCCATCGCTCATCATCCCATCCCAAGTTGGGACAGGCTAAGGGAGCAGGTCCCTGTGTAGATTATTCTCTACTTAAGACCATTTGTACTCAAACCCAAATCATATCTAACTCACTGCATTAAGAGACCATACTATTTGCTGCAGAGAAAAATTCCATGCCTGAATTACAGTGTATAGATTTATAGCTCTGTTTTCAGAGACAGGATTGATTGGCATGTCACAGGTCAGCAATACTACGGAATATCAGAACCACATGTTACACCTTTCAGGTGAAATAATTTGACTTGTTTTATTCAAATCCATTACATTAAAAACCATAGGATAATTGGGTTGCATGTTGAAAAGAGAGCAAGAGAGAAGGAGGGGACTAAACTCCCAGCTGAATCTCATAGAATAATAAATGACAAATAAATTACCAGAACGTAGCAAAGACTGATCCAAGGATTATGGAATTTCTAGGCTGGAAGGGATGTTAGGCTTGACTTTAGCTGTCCTAATTTTAAAGGTGAAAAACTGAGAGGAAGGAAAGTTAAATGACAGCTCAAGGTCACAGGTTAGGAAGTGGCAAAGTTGGGACCGCAAGCTGGATCTCTCAATTTTAAGACCAGCGTTTCTCAAAATATGCAGTCGAAGTGTGTCTTCTCTTCAACATTTTACATTTCAATTGTATTTAATTTAATGCACACCTGCTATTTTCCACACCAGTTTAGTTCCTACCATCTCATACGGATGCCCTCTTAAAGCACAGACGTTCGTTGATGAAATTTAATAAAATGATCCAGAATGTACCTTTTATGCTATTTCAGAAATCACTTCCCCAACAGTTATATTTTTATATTTTACCAAAAAATAACTGTGTGTGTGTGTGTGTGTGTGTGTGTGTGTGTGTGTGTGTGTATGATATGGTTAAATGTTTTTCTAGGGCATCTGACTGCATGATGGGAAAGCTCAGTCCATGTGTCAAGCAGAGTGAAGCATAACACATATCGTAATCATGTCCCCCAGAGATGAAATGCCTGGGTCCCTCTATGCACTTTCTTCTTCACAGAGGCGAGCCAGGGAAGTGGTTATTAGTAGAAGCTCTTGTCCATCCCTGACTAATCTGAGAGCAGTAGTAGCAGTTTGCTTCCTGTGTATCACGGTGCCTGGAGTTTGGTCCTTGTCACAGCACAAGCTGCATCTGCATGTTTAGATGACTCAGCAGTTGGATTTTGCCAAGTCAGCTCATCAATACAATGTTTTACTGATGTATTTAAAGGGCAGGCTGTGCGTCAGGCACCAAAGCTGCGTCCCACAGTGACACTGGGATTTCCCTTTGGTAGGTCCACATGGACGTGCAGAAAACCAGTGATGGACTGGGCTTGCAGTAAGGAATTAGCATGGCTGGAGACCAGCCTATTGCAAAGGGAGGCATGAACCCAGAGTATGGTAACCAAGAAAGAATAGAAAGTCCGCACTGTGTCTGGACACGTGTTAAAGTACCAGGAGACCAGCCAGGTGGTGGCACAACAGCAGATTTCAGGTGGCGGCAACAAGTCATTCAAGATCACAGCATCCGCGGCAGGCAGAGCCCATAAGTGTTGGTACCTGAGTGTGAGAGGTGGAATTAGCAATTCACGACAGCATGCACGTCCAGTTAAACAAACAAACACGTAAAAATCTCCTGAGGTAGAAATGAGGAGAACTGGCCATGTGCACTGTCAACGGTGGGATGCTATTTCTTTTTCTTTTTCCTTTATACTCAGATAACTTACACTTGGGGATTTCAACTGGCTGTTCCCACCGCTGGATGCTTCTCATTTTTTACCCGCTCTCTTCGCCTAGGACCTTTACAGCACATCACCTGTCACAAGCTTAGAGCTGATCAGACAGGAGCATTTTCGATTGATTACTGTTCTCTGCTCTCCTCCAGTTACTGAGACCTGAACTGAACCAAATGGTGAACTTGAGACAGCACTGCCCAGTCCAGTACACTGCGCAATTCAGTCTCTGCCTTGAACCCCTATGATTCATTCATCTGCAGCTCGCTCTCTCCTCTCACTTTCTCTCTCTTTTTTTAAATAAATCACGCGAGGCACTATTACAGGCAGGGCATGGTGCTGCATTCTAATAGCCTGGTTATGCTGAGAATTGAAGTCATGTGAGAGAAATCTCCCATGTAGAATGACAACAGTAACCCAATGAGGGTAGGGCATTGGAAATATGAGTTCCCACTTTTAAAAGAATCTGATTTTTTTTAAACATGTTTCCCTTCTTTGCTTAAAACTTAGAAATCTAGTGGGCAATGCTGGGGGAGCTGGGACAGTTAGACAACATTCAAGCTTCACACTTGATAATCTCCCATCTCTAGGGGAAAAAAAAAAAGTGACTCACAGTCATCTATGATTTATGGAAGAATTGTACCGCGTGCAACTCTGAGAAAGCTGAATATGTTGGCTCCGTAAAGGAAATGGAAACATTTGTCTTCAAAGAAATATAGGCAAAAGGGTTTAATACCTTCGATGAAATCATGTTCCCCGTACGAAACATCTGCTGATTTCCTTTTAACTCTAGAAAGCAAATATTGTTCTCACATGATATCCTCATTTGGTGATTCAAGGAAAGTTCCCCAGGAAGGGCCTGGGATTGACCGATGGGTAAATATTTACTTATTTATATTTGAGAGAATTAAGAAACATATTTCCCTAAATATGAAGAAGTTTTTAAAAAATTCTCTTTTCTTTTTTTCAATGGCAAAGAAATCCTGTTTAGCAAGTTTATTAGCGTTGAGGATCTGTTTCCTGTGTTTTGTTTTGTTCTGTTAATTGTGATCCTAGACCTGGCTCTTTCCCTGCTGTTCATCTGTCATCCTGTCCAGACCAGTACATGGCCTCTGTCCCGGGACTGCACAGCTTTCTGTTTGCAGGCCTTGGGGTAAAATATCAAGACATTGAGGCTTCCACTCATCTTTCCAAACGCAGCTGTCTTCTATTTCCAGAAGTCCGCATTCAGGTGATTCTTCTGTAGAGGCGATGGGATGTTCCTCTTGTTTTAATCTTGTCTCTCTCCTTCTGGTTTGGCCTAAAAGAGGTTTTCCTAAGTGGCTATAAAACTAATGCATATTATTAACACAAAATATTCTCAGGGGCACAGGAAGTTTTGAAAGTGATCTTTGGTACTGATTGTCTCAGCCAATTCTTCAGAAATCGTAGGAGGGATGTTCACAGCAAGATTTGCCCCTTACATATGCGTGTGCGTACTTTATAGGCTGTTTTCTGGGATTAGCATTAAAAACATGATGAAAAAGAGACCCAACGTGGTGTGGGTGTTCCTGTTATTTTATATTTACATCGGGTCATTGTAAAATCCTCTCTAAAGTATAAGGTTCCTAGACAGAGAAGATTCTCAAATCTGTACCTTGTTGAAAAAACAGATGAGATATATATTGAAAAACATTGCTTTGGATATTTTATGTAAGTCAGCTATGTCACAGAATTGGCGCAACACACACAATAATGACAGAATCCAACTTCAAATGAAACAAGAAAATAACACTTACAAGGGTATGAAATCGCTGGATACACTTTCAGAGTGTAACAGTAGCGATGCTTTATACAGTGTGCTATAGAACACTTTGATTAAGATCTGAAACAAACAGAAGAATTAAGAAACAGAGCCGGGATTAAAAAATGGAAGGTGAGCAGGAAGGATAACGTAATCTAATCAACAAGGCACTCCATCATGTAAGAAGAGTAAGAGCTCTTGAACAATCTTGACTTTACCATATTTATGGTCCTGTTGTATGAGGAGATAAATGATATTATTGGGGACAGGGAAAAACACAGAGGTAGAAGGGTTTAATACGTCAGCACAACCCTAAGCAGCTATTTGGAAATCTTCACAGAGTTAAGAAAAAGTGTAACTCTTCATTTGACTGCTGGGTATTAAATAAATGTAACCTGAGAAGATACAGTCAGTTCTGCTATAATACTTGTTTTGAACATGCAAGTTAGTTCCAGTGTACTTGCTATACTAAGGAGCAGATTGGACATAAACTGTTTGCTTGAGTATAACATGCCTTTTGAGCAAGCTTCCTGTTTCCCTGTATGTGATTTCATTCTCAAGAAACACTAGGTGAATGAGAAAAACTGCATCAAATTCAACGGAGCTGCATAGGAAGACATGAGCACGCGCGCACGCGCTCGCTCTCTCTCTCTCTCTCTCTCTCTCTCTCTCTCTCTCTCTCTCTCTATCCCAGCCATCTCAGTTCACCCAATGTCTTATGAGCTCATCTACCTACACCTGGTGGTACAACTTTCCGTGAGATTTCAGAGAACGCTCCTTCCACCACTTCCCAATAACTCACACGCTGAAACCTTTCTTCAGATCCCCACTTCCACAAGCAAACCTGAGGCCTTTCCCAAGGTAAAGTGCTCTATTGTAGCATTTTTGCATTCCTTAACCATGTATAAAACACTGCCCCTGTTTTAATCAGGGTCCTGTCTTTTATTTTTTAATGTATTGGTGATGAAATTTTTGAGTATTGTACCCCAACCCTATTTTCCCCAATAAGTCCTAGTTTTATTGTTTTGGTTTGGTTTTTTGCAGATTATGGTGATTTTTAAGGACACTTATATCGTGTTGTAGCAGAACTAATTGCTGCACCACAGAGGACAACTCATGGGTGATGGGCATGTGAAGCACAAGCACTGAAATGCACTAGGACCCTCTGCCCTGGAGGTGCTGTTTCCTATGAAATAGGACCTGTTCAGGACCCTCACTCTATAAGCACGAAAATCTAAACACGTTAGTGCTTTGCCTTCAATTTTGAAGTAGTCCCCTGGCCATGTGATTCCTGATGCCCCCATGGTTCCATTGACCTAGGATGAACCTAACCCGTTGGCAGTGCCTCATACTCTGAGATGGGTTTTCCAGAGGCCAAATGGACCCTTTTCTTGCCTTTTCAAAGAGAGCCACACAGGAAGGAAAACAAGAAATTCAACTTTTAAGCTGGCCTATTCATGGCCTTTGCTGAATCCTGGCAAAGAACTGTCGCTTTTCATTACAATTCATCTCACTGATTTCCAAGTGGAATGAACTGGCCTTTTCATTAAGGCCATAGGAAAGCCAAGTGGGGTGACCCAGGTCATTAAGTGTTGCTATCCAATGAGTGAAAAGTGGATGACTTTTCAATATGCATTTGGGGAGCCCTGTGTTTTCTTTCACTGGGTTCTGTTTTGTGAAAATCGGTTCAGGGGGCGGGAGAAGTCCGATCTTGCCTACTCTGTCCTGCTAGAACAACGCATGCCTTTCTGCTCTGTCGGGGGGGTGAAGACAAATAGACAGGCTTAGGAATCGGAAGTGGGGTGTTACCATTCTTATTTCCCACTTTCTGGAGAGCCCAGCCATGTCACTGGCTCAAGAACATTCTATTCCCCAAGTGGACCTATTTACAAAACAGAAATAGAGTCACAGAGGTAGAAAACAAATTTGGTTACCAAGGGGGCAAAGAGGTGGGGAGGGATAAATTGGGAGATTGGGGTTGACATATACACACTACTGTATTTAAAATGGATAACTATTAAGAGCCCACTGTATAGCAAAGGGAACTTTACTCAATACTCTGTAATGACCTATATGGGAAAAGAATCTAAAAAAGAGTGGATAATGGCTGATTCAGTTTGCTGTACAGCAGAAGCTAACACAACGTTGTAAATCAACTGTGCTCCAACAAAAATTAATTGTAAAATAGTCACCCCCCCAGAAAAAACACAGAACATTCTATTCCTGTAACCAGCAGGAGTGTGTTTTCATTAGTTTCTTAGCTTTTCAACTAAAGCCAACACACACACACACACGTACACACACACACGTACACACACATGTATACACACGTACACACATGTACACACACACGGTGACACTTCTTCCTTCTACTAACCCCCCCTCCCTAGAGATTCAGTTTGCATAAGACGGGAAGATGGATTTTTAAACCCTATTCTAAATTCATTGTTAGGAAATATAATGATCTCGAACACTGAACCTATTGAAATACTTTGTGGATAAAGAATAGAATTACAGCTTTGCTTTAATTTGAGCTAAATTTACTGTAAAAAAAAAAACCTCTGTGATTTATAAATTATTGAAATGAATACATTGTATTTACTTATTTAGATATTATTAAATATCATCTTTGAAGGTATTATTTTATTACAGTTTTAGACTATGCCATAGTCTTTTGGGTTTCAGGACCCGATTCCAACACTGTAGGGGACAGTTTTCCCCACCAATAAGGGGCAAGGGGTGTCTCCAGACACCAGTTGGATGTCCTATCATTCACCTCAGTTCTGAAATGATGTATCCAGAGATAGCATCAGATTCTACAGGACTACAGGACTGCCCCCTCTCGCTCTTCAGACACCAATTATAAGCCCAGGGTGTCAACTGACTGCCAGCTGTCTCCAAACTGGAGGTTCCAACAACCCCCTCCAACTCAGAATGTCAGCTGCAGGTCCAGGTTATAACCTGTACTTCTGGCCATTTCGCTATCAGAGATTCCCATGACCTTCTCCTTGGGTTCGATTGATTTGCTACAGTGGCTCACAGAACTCAGAAACATCACTTACTACATCACCCATTTATTAGAAAAGGATGTAACTTAGGAACAACCAGATGGAAGAGACGCACAGGGCGAGGTGTGGGGAAAAGGTGTGAAGTTGCCATGCCCCCTCCAGGTCAGCTGAACCTGCTGCACAGGTTCACCAACTGGGAAGCTCTCTGAACCCCATCCTTTTGGGTCCCTATGGAAGCTTCATTACAAGGTCACGGTTGATTGAATCATTGGCCAGTGGTGATTGATTCGACCTCTGGCCCCTCTTCCCTCCCCAGGGGTTAAAGGGGGTGGGACTGGTATTCCAACCTTCTAATCACAAAGTTGGTTCCCGGGGCAACCAGCCCTCACCCCTTAGGTTACCTGTGGGCTTTCCAAATGTTAGTGCATTAGCATAACAGAAGACACCTTTATTGCCCTTATCACAGGAAATTCCAGGGGTTTTAGGAGCTCTGGGCCAGGAAGAGGTCTTACTGTATAAATCACAATATCACGCTTAGAGTGAACTTTTGCACATCTAATTCATTATATTATTTATTTTTTAAAAAGAAAAAATGGTAGTGGGTTAAGAATTGCGATGAGATATATATAACCCATTAGATATAATCGTTCAAATATCTTTATTAGAAATAAACAATCTATCATCCAGGTATCTTGTTTACATAGTAGTAAATATTCAGCTGTTTGATAGTGTGTGTGTATGTGAGAGAGAGAGAGAGAGAGAGAGAGAGAATGTACTGGTACTTAGCAATCTTTTTGAAATGCATAGATCAGGATAAGAGAAATCATTAATGCAAAATAAATTTCTTAGAAAGTTGTATGCCGAGGTTTGTCTACACACTTCTGCTAAATTCTGGCTTCTTCGTTCTTTGCCCTTATGCATAAATCAAAGCAGAGAGTAGAAATGTGAAATATGTTGCTTTATAAGCTGGATTGTGGTTTATAGGGTATTGAAACAACTGGGCATTATAAATATAGTTAGTCAATTTACTGCAGAAAAAAACTTCGAGGTGTAGTTTGTCTTTAAACAGCAGAATAGGGGCTTCCCTGGTGGTGCAGTGGTTAAGAATCTGCCTGCCAATGCAGGGGACACGGGTTCGAGCCCTGGTCCGGGAAGATCCCACATGCCAGGGAGCAACAAAGTCCATGTGCCACAACTACTGAGCCTGTGTTCTAGAGCCCGTGTGCCACAATGTCCTCATCTGATGATGAAGTTCTTCTAGGACCTGGTCCCGATCCCTTTCTTCAATCTTTGCTTTCTTGACAGGTGCCCCCGAACCACAGTCCACCTGCAACATTCCTGTCTCCCCAATAGTTTCTCTCTTCTGACTTTTTGCATGCTTTCATTTAGGTTCGCAATACATTCATAACCTTCTCTACCTCTTGAAAGTTCATTGGTTCATTGTGAAATCATGACTTGCATGCAGCTTTTGCTGATCTCCACCAGTGGGTGGGGTTATCTTTACTTTGCTTCCATAACAATTGGTTTGTGCTTTTTTAAGCATCCGCATCACCTAAAATTCAGCAGTTTTTCTTTAAAGTATACTTACTGTGTTGTCCTACTACACTAATAATTCCCTGCGGGCAGGCAGGGGACCATATCTTATTCAAGTTTTTAACTGTAGTGCTTAGCACATCTCCTGGAATATATAGGGGCTCAGTCAATGTGTGTTCAATCAAATTCCAAAATTATATACATATATGACTAAGTTTTATAAAAGTTGAGGATCCTTTCCTCCTTCCCCTCTGCCTACTCCTTTTTCCTCCCCTCTCTTACTCTCCATCCTTCGCTGCTTTTCTATCTCTTCTAGAAAAACGTAAAACTTCTAATTATGTATCTCCTTTACTGTATAACAGATATAAGATTAAGTGAAAAAAATTCAGAATTGCTGTAATTTAGTGGTGTTCATTTTTTGCTGGGTGAGTGATCCAAAAGTCCAAGGGACTTGAGTTTATTTGAACAAGTAAATAAATAAAATAGGCAGAGGAGTCTGTAACAGGAATAAGGTGTGTAACGTGAAACAGGAATGAAATGCAGTCTGGGCCTGAAATGACCTGGAAGAACACGGTGGTGGTCTTCACATCAGATCCATGGGAAAGTCTAGAAATCAGACAGAGACCCCATGGAGCTTTGAATATGTGAGGGAGGGTCGTGAGGGTTCTAAAAAATGGGCATCATCCTGAGTTGAACAAACACCTTCAACACATACTAAGTAGCCCCACAGAAAATTAGACCAAGAAGTAAATTTACCTGATATATTTGCTCTACAGTGAGCTTTACATCTGCCAAAGAAGAGACATAATCTAAACTTCAGATGTTGAGATTTTCCTTATGATTTAGTTGTATCAAGCTCTCTCACTAGCTGATATTATTTGGAACCAGAGATGCAAACATTGCTCTGTAGTTGTCATAATTTGAAATGGTTTTGCTTTCCTTTGGGGGCTGATGAAATTGTGTCTGGGGCAACTTACTGGTATCTAATCAATATTTGTCAGACCAAGGAAAGATTTGCTCAGCCAATACTTAGGCAGAAACAAGTGGTTCACAGCTTTGGTTCTGTAGCCAGACTGCCTGGGTTCACATCCTGGGGTCTTCATTTGTGAGATTTGAGGCCTTGAGCAGGTAACATAAGATGCCTGTGTCTACCTCAGTTTCCCCATTGGTTAAATGAGAAAAATAAATGACATAATACATGAAAAGTGTCTAAAAGGGTACGCATGACTAGTATCCACTCAATAAGTGTTTCTTGTTACTTTTATTTAGATTCTAATGATTATTGCCACAGTAAAAATATACAGGTGGAAAATTTAAGAAAAAAGTCATCTTCAGTTTTAGAGCAATGCTTTTAGTTATACAGAATCCAACAGGCTGCAGTAGATATCATCTTCATTAAATTATTTCATTTGAAATGACACCCACTGACCTAGATGCATTACATTCCCGTTTTGTATAAATCACCACCTTTAGGAAATTTTAATTTCACCATTTAAAAAAATCATTTATTGAAATATTATGCCTTAGGTTATGAAAAGGCTCAAATGGATGTTCCTTGAGGAAACAAATTCAAGTTGATTATTCTTTCCTTTTTCCCCCACTTCTTATCATATACTCTGGAAAACTTGGAACATAGCAGAATACACAGAATCCATTAGTATTTTTTTTTTTTTTTAAAAGGAGGAAATGGAGGAAAGGAAGGAGGGAGGAGGAGGAAGGAAGGAAGGAATCAAGGAAGGCAGTCTGGCAGGTTAAAGATGGGTGAGCAGAAACTTACTTTAAGAGTCAGTTGTAGGGCTTCCCTGGTGGTGCAGTGGTTAAGAATCCGCCTGCCAGTGCAGGGGACACGGGTTCGAGCCCTGGTCTGGGAAGATCCCACATGCCGCGGAGCAACGAAGCCCATGAGCTGTAACTACTGAGCCTGCACTCTAGAGCCCGCGAGCCACAACTACTGAGCCCGTGAGCCACGACTACTGAGCTGGCGTGCCACAACTACTGAAGCCCGTGTGCCTAGAGCCCGAGCTCCACAACAAGAGAAGCCACCGCAATGAGAAGCCCGTGCACATCAACGAAGAGTAGCCCCCGCTCGGTGCAACCAGAGAAAGCCCGCGCGCAGCAACGAAGACCCAACGCAGCCAAAAATACATAAGTAAATAAATAAAATAAATTTATTTTAAAAAAAGTCTTTTGTAGTTCTCTTCACAACATGAGGCATTTTGATTTGTGGTTTGTGGGACTAGCTGTGTGAACTTTACAACAGGAAAAATCCTGTTTGTATAAGCAAAGGCATCGCGTTTCAGTTATATTCCCTCTGGAGATTCAAAGGTTCTCAAGTTCTACCCCCTCCGAAGACAAACATCAGCTCCGTCAGGCTTCTCCGCAGCCGGCACAGAAGTTAAGAACATGTGACTCCAGTAGACAAAACAAGAAGATAGACAGACTCACGGGAAATGTCTAGATTTTGAAAAGTACCTGATGTGGAAAAAAATTAAAAGAGACATAGGAATGGAAAATTCCTTTGCTGGCTTCCTGTTCTCTTTCCTGCTAAGGTGGGATTAGTTACCAGCTGTCAAAAGAAATATCACTTTTAATTCTTATTGGGGGGTGGGGGGAGGAAAGCATTAGAAAAAAAAAGTCTTGGGAGAGAAGGAAGTAACGAGGACCTTCCTTTCTACAATCCATCCCTGCAGTTTGAAAGTGTACAAGAGGGGCATAAGGAGGGGAGGGAGGGCTTTGCTGCCATATGAACACTGAAGACGAACTGAGGACATTAGGTAAATGAGTCTCCCTCACATGTTTCCTAATGAAATAATCCACGTGGTAATGAAGTTGGTTAGGGGTTTGGGGCTTGAAGTATTCAGGTAATTGTCTCACCGGCTCCCCTTGGAGAGGCAAAGAAAGAGTTCATAAAAGAAAAATAGTCTTACATAAGGGCGTCCTTTGAAATCCGATGAACCACCTTTGATGCAATTCCCATTCCCATAAGGCTTCCTTGAGGAGAGTGACCGCTTCTCAGTGTATAAGCACCTCATCCAGAGAAACAGGATTTGCACCGTGTTTGGGCACCTTCACATGGCACGCTCGACGGTCTACAGAGCTCTCTCAGGGCACAGTTTCAGTTAACGCGCACAGCTCAGGAGTAAATCCTATCAGTAAATGCGGGCGTGACTGGGGAGTGCAAGGAAGCCAGCACATGCTCCGAAGGATCTGCTTCTCCTGGACGTCGGAGATTCCACGGCGACAAATGCGTTCTTTTGCGTTAAGACAAGAGCTCCTTGACAAAGGTTAAAAAGCAAGATTCAAAATTGTGAATATAATTGAATCTCAACTTTTTTCTTAAAACAAAAGGAAAAAAGACTGGAAATACTTTTCCAAAGGAAATTGAGGCTGGCGATTCATTTTATTGCCTCCTTTGCACTTTTATTAATAGTATCTACAATTAACATACATAACTTGAATATCCAAGAGAGATTCTTGAAGGTATTCTCCCAATTTTTCCCTCCTCTGGGAAGGATAACGCAGCTCTTATCCTATTAGCGTGATTCATTCTGTGTATCAAGCTCTTTTGAATGATGCAGTAAATTGCATCATTTGTATTTAAATCTTCTGCTGGAATAGTGTGCATCTGCTTATAACAATGCTGAACTGGATTTCTCCTTGAGGAAGCAAATTCAAGTTAACTTTTTTTTTTTTTTTGGCTGTGTTGGGTCTTCTTTTCTGTGCACGGGCTTTCTCCAGTTGCGGCGAGCGGGGGCCACTCTTCAGCGCGATGCGCGGGCCTCTCACCATCGCGGCCTCTCTTGTTTCGCAGCACAGGTTCCAGACGCGCAGGCTCAGTAGTTGTGGCTCACGGACCTAGTTGCTCCGCGGCATGTGGGATCTTCCCAGACCAGGGCTCGAACCCGTGTCCCCTGCATTGGCAGGCAGATTCTCAACCACTGCGCCACCAGGGAAGCCCTCAAGTTAACTTTTTTTCCCCTTTGCCTCTTACTGTGTATATTCTGAAGGGCTTGGAACGTGGTAAAACACAGTCCTTCCCGTGGAAATGAGACACCAGGAAGGAAAATTGTGAGAGATGGGATGATAAAGAGAGAAAAAAACTCAGGCACAACCCAGCGATTGTGATGTTGGGTGGAGCAGAAGGGCAGCAAAAGGGCCTCGGGCCTTCGGAGAGGTGGAAATGGACAAGGGATTGTAGGGAAGCTGGTTGAGACAGAGAACTGAAGAAAAGGGTCAAGGAGAGTAAAATCAGTCCATGTCAATAAGTCTCTGGTCTCCGAATATGGTATATGCTTGCTTACTTATAAAAAGCACTAATTCCTTAGTATCTATTGTGTTGCTGTTTTCTGCTAGACACTTTGTTGGATTTGGTGATGGATAAGATCCAGCCAATCCTTACCCGCTAGAAGTGAAAATTTGGTGAAGGAAAAGACACGTGCAACCAAAACACCACGACATATAGACTGGAAGGGAGAGTGCCTTTAAAAAGTTTATTCTTTTTAAAAATTATTTTTTAAATAAACTGTGACTTGATATTTATAGTAGGCAAGGAAAGAGTTAGTAACAGGAACCTTGAAGGAAAGATAGAATTTTTTTAAAGACTATTTTTTAGAGCAGTTTTAGGTTTACAGTCACACTGAGGGGAGGCAGAGAGATTTCCCGTATACCCTCTCCTGCTACATAGGCTTAGCCTCTACCACTACCAACATCACTCACCAGAAAGGTACATTTTTGTTTGTTTTTTACTAAGGATGAACTTCCATTGACATTTCGTAACTACCCGAGGAATCACCATCGTATACTTTAGGGTTCACCTTGGTGGTGTACATTCTGTGGATCCAGACAGTTGTATGATGATATATATCCATCACTGTAATATCATACAGGGTGTTTTCACTGCTCTGAAAACCCTCTGTGCCCTGCCTATTCATCTCTCCCCTCCTCTGCCCTCACCAACCCCTGATCTTTTTACTACCTCCATAATTTTCGCTTTTTCAGAAGGTCATATAGTTGGAATCACACATTTTGTAGGCTTTTCAGATCTCTTTCTTTCACTTAGTAACAGACATTTAAGGTTTCTCCATATATTTTCATGGCTTGATAGTTTGTTTCCTTCTAGCACCGCTTAATGTTCCATTGTCTGGATGTACCACTGTTTATTCACCTGCTGAAGGATGTCTTGGTTCCTTCTAAGTATTGACAATTATGAATAAAACTGCTATAAATATATGTGTACAGGTTTTTGTGTAGATGTAGGTTTTTAACTCTTTTGGGTAAATACCAAGGAGCACAACTGCTGAGTTGGATGTAAAAAAGATAGGATTTTAAATTGTAGAAATTCAGTTGGCTTGGAGTTAATTAACCCTGTGTTATTCATTAATCAGAAAAGAGGATCAGTGTCTTTGGAGAAGAGGGAATTGCATAGTTTAGCTTAGCTCAGGGATTTGCAAACATTTCTCTGTAAAGGGGCAGAAACTAGATATTGGAGATTTTGAGGGCCACGTGGTCTCTGTTGAGACTCTGAGGGTCATGGAATTCTACTGTTGTAGGGTGAATGCAGCCATGGACAAAACGTGAATGAATGAAAGAGTGAGGCTGTGTTCTAATGAAACTGTTTATGGGTACTGAAGTTTATATTTCATATAAATTTCATATCACAAAATATTATTCCTCTTTTAATCTCTCTCACCACCACCATTTAAAAATGTAAAAGCTATTCTTAGTTCCCAGGTCTTACAAAAACAGGAGTAAGGCCAAACAAACAAAACATTTTGTCCATGACAGATCTAGAATAGTAATAGCTCAATTCTAGACTCTGGAATTTTGTATAGTGTATAGAATTGGTATAGTATATCTTCTTTTTAGAGTCTGTCTTCTTTTTAGACCACTACTAAAATCACCAGACAGCAGTGACGTACAGATGATTGAAAAAGAGATCATGTATCCAAGGTCTTATGTTCAAGTAATGGATTCTTTCCTCATCTTGTCATTTGTCAAATCTTAAAACAAAACAGGCCCCTTCAGTTTACCTCAGTTTCTCTCTGTGTTTCGGGGGGATTTCACTTCTCCGAAGCTGAACGTCAGTACATTGAATTTTCAGTTAAGGTAGATTTAGGAAGCATAGAATGCAACAGAAAAGGCAGTCCAGAGAATCCTTTTATTTGGCTTTAGAAAGTGTTTTTCTACTTACATGTGAGTATGGGTGTGTCTGGTGTTCTGGGAATTTACTTCAAACAAAGGAATGAGGCACGCAGTGATGATCTGACTAGGACTTGGGATGCCGTCCAGTTTCCCCATCTTTCCTCCTGTTCTGCTCCTCTCTTTGGTCTTTTTTATTCCGTGTTTAGCAGCCTCATCTTCTCCTATCAGTCCGAACACTCACCTAAAGCCACCTTCCCTGAGATTGTCCTTGCAGAGTAGAGAGAATTATGTGTGTGTTATGTTCTTTTAAGTCCTTTCAGATGGACCACTGATAAAGGAACCTTAGCTTTCCAAAAGCCGGGACCGAGCAGAGTAACTGATAATACTCACTGAGCAATCACATCGGCCTTTATTATGCGTACACCACCACGAAAGTGGCCTCGATCCGTATGGAAACGTAGACATTTCTCCAGTCTTCAGATTTCTTGGCAGAAAAGTTAACCTCTGGGTCCACTGCTTCCCTGACATTTATGGGTGATTTAAAAGATACGTCCCTTGGAGGGTTCAAACTCTTCTACCGGTTACTGTGTAACAGGTTGCAAATCACGTGCTCCTATGAGAATGTCAAAACCTGATTGATAGCTAACAGGTTTGGAACACTGAGTATCAGCCTGACTAGGAGCTGTTGTTGTTATGATTATTATTCCCATTTTACAGATGAGGAAACTGGGATGCAGAGAGATTAAGCAGCTCCCAATGTCACAAAGCCAGTAAGTGACAGCACCGACATTGAAATCCACTGTTGCTTCCTCAAGCGTTCCTGCTTTTACAGCCGCATAGCACAGGGAGATCAGCTCGGTGCTGTGTGACCTCCTAGAGGGGTGGGATAGGGAGGGTGGGAGGGAGCTGCAAGAGGGAGGGGTTATGGGGATATATGTACACGTGTAGCTGATTCATTTTGTTATACAGCAGAAACTAACACAACATTGTAAAGCAGTTATACTCCAGGAAAGATGTTAAAAAAAATAAACAGTTCATGCTTTTAAAAATGCAAACAAAACCAAACAACCCCCAAACAGCAACTGTGGTCGGAACCTAGACATGGCCCCTTAGCTTTGGAGGGTGAACCAGGCGAGATGGGCCCTCCCAGATCCCCGTGCTACCAGTGCTCTTTAGAGTAAAGAAAAATGCTAATTCCTCAGCCAGCACAGAACTCCTTTTGCAGTCTCCTGGTTACAGCTGCCCCAGGTTCTGAAGAGCTTGGATTGTTACTTCTTTAGTTTCTTGTGGCCGCCCTTCACGTGTTTCGGAACTTTCTCTAGACTCTGCCACCTCTTCACTTATTAATCAATTTTGTGACTCCTGGCCGGCCAGCTTGACCCCATGAGCACCTCAATGTTTTGTTTCATCCCTGAGGACTAATTGCTGGGGCAGAGGAGCTGTCAGATTGTACGTTCTGGATCTGGACAACAGCCTGTGGCTTATTCATCATCTCTGTCTTAAACTCTGGTTCTTGAGGTTGGCGTGTGGGGCGGGGGGAAACCTTTAGCCTCCATCTCTGTCTTCTGTTTACCAAGGGTTATTCAAGCGTGGATGCCGGTTCTTTGGAACTGCGCTGCACGGGGTAAATGATCATTAAAGGCATGTTGGATAAAGGGGCGAGTGGCTGCTTAGCTGTTTCTGGTTGCCTTGTCTCAGTTTTCATTGGCATCCCGTCTCAACTCTGACCTGCTAAGGTGTACACAGAGAACTCTTGTGGGAAGGGCTTCTGTGCATTCCTCTGACCAAGTCTGAAAACTTAGCTCCCAATAACCCTGTTGGTAAATATTTGAGTCACTTACAGGCATTGCTGAACATATTCCTGGCCCGGGAAATCTTCCTCCTTTGTATCCCAGCCCGAGTGAAAAGTGAGTCCGGGTGTGCTTGGGTGACCTTCTCCCCGTACTTTCTCCTGTGCTACAGAGGTGGAGCCATAAACTCAGGCTCAGCTGACCGGCCGTTGCCTGCTTTATAAGATGCCAAGGGCTGCCTATGTAGATTCCCAGGGTGGAACTGTAGGAACCAACCAGTGTCAATGGTTAACCCAGGTTCTTGGTGTCTGGAGCTTTTCTTTCCTGTATTATTAACTAAAGAACATTTTTACCATTGCCCAGCTGTGAGCACCCAGCTCATAGATCCTCTATGGAGAGAGTGAACACAGGTAAGCATTGCTCTATTGTTGTCATTATTCGAAGTCATCCAGCCTGTGTTTTGCTCATGCTGGCCTCTTTGATTAGGAAGCAGCAGTGCTTTGTATCCAGCAATGTAAATATCAGTGTTGAATTAAATGCAGTTAAGAGAATGTAATTTCCTATGCAAGGGCTTTAAGTAGGAGTCTGTGTGTCATATTCCTTGAGTTCTTTTGAAACTTTGGTCAAAAACAGTTTCAAACTGGTCTTGAGAGAGTTGACTGAAGAGATCTTATGTGCCACTGCAGATGTAGATATCTAAAAGTGACTTCCTTCTATCCCATATTTAATACCAGATGGAGTGTTCTGTAACTTCTATCAAAAGCAAATCAGGGCATCCGTAGATATGCATACATTTATGAATATATGGCTTCAAGCTGTGGAATGTGTGTTTAAACATCCCCTAAAAAAACTTCAAGAAAAATAGGTTAATTTTTTCTAAGAATTGTATATAGTTATATGAGAGAAAATAAAAACATCCATTTTTCTAGACTTATTTATTGATTTAATTTAATTTATTTTTATGCAGCAGGTTCTCACTAGTTATCTATTTTATACATACTAGTGTATCTGTGGGATGAATTGGGAGATTGGGACGGACATATATAGACTTATTTTAACATAGATTCAAAGTAGAGAATTTTCTCCTGTTGTGTTCATTGTAACTTCTCTAAGGCCTTTTTCTTGTCCACTGTTGTCTTTGAGTATCTATTCAGAAAATTATAGATTTATCAATTCTTGCTCTCTGGACGCCATGAATTCTTTAACATATAAAATCAAATTGTCGGGCTTCCCTGGTGGCACAGTGGTTGAGAATCCGCCTGCCAATGCAGGGCACACGGGTTCGAGCCCTGGTCCGGGAAGATCCCACATGCCACGGAGCAGCTAGGCCTGTGCGCCACAACTACTGAGCCTGCACTCTAGAGCCCACGAGCCACAACTACTGAGCCCGCGTGCCGCAACTACTGAAGCCCGTGCGCCTAGAGCCCATGCTCCGCAACAAGAGAAGCCACCACGATGAGAAGCCTGCACACCACAACGAAGAGTAGCCGTCACTCGGTGCAACTAGAGGAAGCCCGTGCACAGCAACAAAGACCCAACGCAGCTGAAAATAAATTAATTAATTTTAAAACTTAAAAAAAAATCTTAAAAAAATCAAATTGTCTCCCTTGTTGCTGGATATAGGTGGTAAACCAGAACTTTTCTTATAAAGCTGATGGATTTTGGTCATTTGCATTATCCTCTTATACAGTCATAGGAACTGAAAGGTCATTAGGGAAATAAGACTGGAGTATTTGTGCTAAACACTACCCTTACAGCTACAAGAGGCAGACCCTTAAGAAAAAACCAATATATTAATGAACCTTTGCCACTTTACTTTGGAAACTGTGGACCAATCACTCTCTAAGTCAGATTTTAACCAACAAAGTGACTCGAAATGCCTAAGCCACAGCTGTTTTGTGGAATGCCATTTAAGAGTTCCTGAAATGAAGCCAAAAATAAGTTTAAAGGTGAACAGAGTCCAGAGTTCAAATCAGCAGAGAGAGAAAAACAGAGACAGAGACAGACAGTGAGAGAACCAGAGTAACTGATGGATGTAACTCCTGCTTAAGTTTATTTTTAGAACATGAGCACTGTGATAAAATCAAGGCATTAATCCCACGCAAAACAAGACCATGACAACATTTGAAACTGGAAGAAAAGAGTGAAGTGGAAGGGGCCCTCACGATGCTATTCTAATGCATTTTCCTAAATAAGTGCGGTTTTTATTTGCAAAAGAACAAGAGTTTTAAAGGACACTGGAAAATCTGTTTTTTCCATTGTGCATGTGAATGGTGAGTCCACGTCAAGACTTGGATATAAATGAGTTGAAAGTTAGAAAATAGCATAAGGTATAGTTTTTGGAAAAACAACAGATATATAAAGGGTATTTAGAATAAATATTTATAACCAAGACCACCAAGGATTTGGTTGAATCATTTCTTTTTTGAATTTGTAAAACCCATCATTTAACAAACTGTTTAGCTTTTGTCCCCTATGAATTTATCCTTGAGTTACTTCCTTGTTCTAGGAAAAGTGGCCTCAAATCCAACTTTAGGAACAGTGGATAGAAAATGTCGTTATTTCAGGCATCACATAGACTATAAATATTTCTATGGTAGCTTTTGGGGAAATAAGCCTTTATGTGCTCACTGTGTTCTGGATGATTAAATACGATATTCACTGGATCTTCACTACAAGTTTGAAAGGAGCTATTATATTCATTTTATAGATGAAGATTAGGTTTTGCACTTCCTGGCTGTGTTTTCTGGGAAAGTCACGTAACTTCTTCAGGTCTAAGCTTCAAACTCAGTCTGGTGTGAATTCCACAACGCACGTGCTTCTCATTACCAGATGATATCCTACCTTTTCTAACATTATGATGCTAAGAGTTATTAGGCTTGATACAAACAGCAAAAGGGAAATGTCCCCAGAAGATCTCACACATATGATCTTTGTCTGAGGATGTGGCTGAGAACACAGACGGGTGACCAATACCCTCTCTCTTGAACCGATGAGTGATGTTTTCTCCACAGATATCGGTTTCAACAAACCGATGGGATACCTATCATCACGGCTCCATCACTCTATGGTAGCGGAAGACTTAACCCTGAAGAATCTACCCTGATTCTTTTTATAAGGTGATGACTGACGCTGCTCTTCTTGCCTAGGCATTTCTGTCACATGGATAAAAGCAGTTCTTCCAGCATGGAGGACATTTTGCTCGTTGTTTTTCCTGCTAGTACCATTGTTTTGAATAATGGGAGACAACTAAGTTAGTGTTCTTAAGAAGGCAATGACCTACATTTTGTCTGTGAAAAAAGAAACTCTAGAATTCTGATTCTTTTTTTTTTTTTTTTCCCCGCCACCATAGTCTCAAGCCCTTGACCTCTGTAAGATGCTAACATGGAGTTAATGGGTCATCTGGTCATTTCCCTGATTTGATTGTTATTGCACTTAGCGAAAAAAGCCACTTTTCTCTAATTTATTCACTGATTGATCCTCTCAACAAATATTTATTAAATATAAAACAGTCCTAAAGAAGGAGGGTTCAGTGGGAGATGATTTATCGCAATGAAACCATTTTCCTTAGGGAACTTAACATTAGTGAAGGAGGAAAAACAGATAATTTGTCATTGAGTTGATACAGCACTTCATCTATTTAACATATTTATTGATTGACTACTGTGTGCCACGCAATAATTAGACATCAAAAATATATTGATGAAAAGAAAAAGACAAAAGTCCCTGCCTTCATGAATCTTGTATTTTGGTAGATGTTGACGGAGACTATCGATAAGTAAAAGAAATTGCACGTCGAAGGTGATAAGTCTTTATGGAGGAAAACAGTAGGGGAGGAAATTAGGTGTGAGAGGTGGAGGAGTGAGAATATTGCATGAGTTATTTTAGAACAACGAACATCTGTTATCGCCGAGTTTGTGTTGGTCAGGAAGCCAGGCTTATCTGGGTCCTCTGGACCAGGGTCTGTCAGGCTGCAGACACAGAGTCCAGTGGGACCGCAGGCATCTCAAGCCTCGCCCGGGGGAGGATTCTCTTCCAAGCTTAATCACATGGTACTTGGCAGGGTTTGGCTCTTCTGGGGCAGTTGGATGGGGGGCTCAGTCTCTACTAGCTGTTGGCTAGAGACCTCCTTCATTTCCTTGCCACTTGGGCCTCTCCATAAAACAGCGCCCAACATGGCAGCTGGTTTCCATTAGCTCCAGTGAGCAAACAGGCAAGACAGAGGGCAGAGTCTTTCTCTAGCCTAATCTTGGACGTGACATCTCCTCAGTTTGGCCATATTCTGTTGATTAGAAATGAGTCACTTGTTCCAGCCGGCCCTCAAGGAGGGGGAATTTCACAAAAGTATGAACCCCAGGAGGCAGGGATCACTGGGGACCATTGCCAAAGCTGCTTGACACGGGTTTACATGTTTATATAGGATGGTCAGAGAGAGCTTCACTAAGTAGGTGAAATTTGGTCGAAGTCCTGGAGGTGGTGAGGAATTGGGCAAGGTGGATACCTTGGAACAGAGCAGTTCAGGCAGATAGAACAGCCAGTGCAAAGCTCTGACGTGCTGGGCATATTCGAGAAACCACAAGGAGACCAGTGTGGCTGAAGCAGAGTTACAGAGGGAAGAGTAGTAGTGGATGAGGTCATCTTTGTGCCAGGATCTTTTTCCAAGATGGAGAGGATTCTGCAAGCTAAATATGTCTGAGATGTTTTTTTGAGATGTTAGAAAAGACCAGGGTAGGTATAGATTTGAATAGTTAGGAAAAATATTGTGTATGGCAGGCAGGTGATGGTGATAAACAAAATAACAGAAGTGGGAAATGAGGGTAAATGAAGACCTGGCTCCCCCAGCTTGACCAATGGAAAGATAAAAAGGTATCTTAACACCCAGACTGTGCTGAGGTTAATGACCTGCTACTCAACCAATGAGACTTGGAAGGAACACACCAATCTCATCACCACAGAAACTCATGCCAGCTGTTGCCAACAGACAGGGAACTACACAGCAAATGTAGATTTCTTGGGTGAAACACTGTTAGAAGGCTTTCTCCAAATGCCTCTCTTCTGATTAGGATGTATCCCTCTCTCAGATTTTAGCAAGTAATGACCAACAAGTCACCCACTGGTCTTAGCATCTTCAAATGGTCACTTTGTTGGAAACCATGGGAGTAAAAGGACTCTAAACAAACAGTCCTTCCGAGATGCATATTGTTTTAGTCCATCAGGGCTGCTATGCAAAAATACTATAGACTGGGTGGTTTAATCACAAACATTGATTTCTCACAGTTCTGGAGGCTGGAAGTCTAAGATCGAGGTGCTGGAACATTTGGTATCTGGTGAGACCCATTTCCTGGTTCATATAGGGCTGTCTTCTCAGTGTGTGTTCATATGGCAGAAGAGGCGAGAGAGCTCTCTGGGGTCTCTGAGGGCTCCACCCTCATGACCTAATCACCTTCCAAAGGCCCCACCTCCTAAATCCGTCACATTGGGGGGTTAGGATTTCAATAGATGAATTAGGGGAGGATACAAACATTCAGTATGTAGCATCGATGAATGTCAAAATAAACTCAGATCGGTTGTTATCGGTTAGAGTTTCTAGGCCCAAGAGCTCAGCTTCAGGAAAAAAGAATGGCTTGTCCACACCCTGTAAGGATTGCACTGGAGGATCCCTCTGCAGGGACATTTGCATCCTGCTTTCTTAGCTGGCCAGCCTCAGCAGACTTGGAGAATTCTTTTTCTCATCATTTTTAGGCCATATGTACCCTGGGCTTTGTAGTTATTTAAACATAAGCGATGGATGACTTTATTTTTTCTTATGGCTGCTCTTCAGTGAAAAAGATGGGATCGATTTTTTTTTTCTTCCTGTCCCTCCAGGGTTTTCTACTCTAAAATCAAGGATTCCGACGCACGATGTGTATAGCATTTTAAAGAGGCTTTTACTTTTAAAATGTTTTCTAGTTACATTGGCTCCACATTCACTCTCTTTCAAAAGTAGACCTGAAGCTGTCCACAGGTGCAAAGGAAAACTGAAAAAAGTCAATCATCTAAGAAACAGCCCCAAAATAGATTTACCCAACAGTTCCGCATAAAAAAGGTGATTTTTACCTTAACAATGTCCAGAAGTATCACCTCAAGTTCTGATTTTCGGTAAGATATGAGTATAGTTTTAAAGACTTCAAACGGTTACATGGCTTTAGATGATGTTCCATAAGATTTATTCTTTTAACTCAAAAAGAAGCATTCAGTTATTCTTTCTTCTTTTAAAGAAAAAAGTATGTTCCAGCGCACATGACAAAAACATATTTCATCACAATGAATTTTCATTTTTCATTATACTCCATTTTAAATTAGAACCATGTTCCAATGCAATCAATAATCATTTATTGGGTCTGGTACCAAGATAACAAAGACCTGGTCCTTGCCCTCGGTCTGGCAGAAAAAGGCGGATCTGTAAATAATTAAGGGCAATTCAGTGGCCTAGTACCATGATGACATGAGATGGGACGAGCACACCAACGAATTGAGCTTTTCTTCACGAAGGCAATAAGGTGATAGATAAATCTGTGGCATGTTGCCCTTGTCCTGGGTGTGCTTTTGGAATTCAGAGCTTTCAGGCACTGAAATATTGTTTTTACTATGAGCTCTTTTACGAGATTTTTTCTTGCCAGAAGCTTACTCTGACAGTTCCCTTAGAATTATTGTTTTCTTTCCCCTGTAGTTTGGTAACTGTATCAGGGTCATCCAGAGAAATAGAACCAGTAGGATACATATATATAGAGAGAAGAAGAGGTAGGAAGAGATGTAATATGAGGAAGGGGTCCTATGTTTGCGAGGGCTGGCAAGTCTGAAATCTGTAGGGTAGGCTGGCAATCTGGAAATTAAGAGTTAATATTGCAGGCTTGCGTCCAAAATGTGCAAAATTTGCAGGGTAGGCCAGTAGGCAGGAAACTCAGGTATGCTGCAGCCTTGAGGCAGAGCTGCTGCTTCTAGCTCCTTTGGGAAACCTCAGTCTTTGCTCATAATCCCTTCACCTGTTGGTTGAGGCCCACACTCACTAGGGAGGGTCATCTATCAATACTTTACTTAAAATCTACAGATCTGGGGCTTCCCTGGTGGCGCAGTGGTTGGGGGTCCGCCTGCCGATGCAGGGGACGCGGGTTCGTGCCCCGGTCCGGGAAGATCCCACATGCCGCGGAGCGGCTGGGCCCGTGAGCCATGGCCGCTGAGCCTGCGCGTCCGGAGCCTGTTGCTCCGCAACGGGAGAGGCCACAGCGGTGAGAGGCCCGCGTACCGCAAAAAAAAAAAAAAAGTCTACAGATCATAAATGTTCATCACATCTAACAAGCATCTTCACAACAACATCCAGAATGGTGTTTGACCAAACAACCGGGCCCCATGGCCTGGCCAAAGTGACACATAAAGTAACCCACCCCAGGAACACAGGGCACCTTCGCTATGATTGTATTTTGCCATATTAGACATTCTAAGCTTGAAGCTTCAGTTTCTGTAAAAGAAATTAACTGTATTTTACTCGTTATGTACACTTAAGATCCCATAAGATGGAGACGCCTAAAACTACCGTCGTTTTTGTATAGAAGCATCCAGTAATTTAATACAGCATTTGCAGTGCTACAATTTTTTAATAAGGCAAACTGGACAGAGAGAAAATGATTTCCTTTAATTCAGGCAAAGAAAAAGACACCACAGTCCAGCCTTCTAATGGCATTGTCTCTTAGCTTCACTTTCTAAACCATATATTTCAGCTACTATATATTCTCTCCTAGATTTTTGTGTAGTTTATATTTTTTCTTTTTTAAAAAATTTTATTGGCGTATAGTTGATTTACAACGTTGTGTTAGTTTCAGGTGTGCAGCAAGTTATTCAGTCATACGCATATTCATTCTTTTTCAGATTCTTTTCTCATATAGGTCGTCACAGTATATTGAGTAGAGTTCCCTGTGCTATACAGGGGGTCCTTGTTGGTTATTAATAGTAGTGTGTTAATCCCAGGCTCCTGACTTATCCCTCCCCCCTACATTTCCCCTTTGGTAACCATAAGTCTGTTTTTTATATCTATAAGTCTGTTTCTGTTTTGTAAATAAGTTCATTTATGTCATTTTTAAAATTAGATTCCACGTATAAGTGGTATCATATGGTATTTGTCTTTCTCCTTCTGACTTAACTTCACTTAGTATGATAATCTCTAGGCCCATTCATGTTGCTACGAATGGCATGTTTTCTTTCTTTTTTATGGTTGAGTATGTGTAGTTTATTTTTCATATGTATGAGGCCTGCCCCCCAATGACTATGTTCACAGTAGTAGCAACATGCCAGGAGCTTTGAGAAGCCACAAGGTAAACATGGTGTATCTTTTTGAAGCCTTAATTTAACTCAACAGTTTGGATGGAGAATAGACAAACTAAATCATTTAAGTGATAAGCAGGTTACGTAATTATTTTTGTAATGCAGTATATATTTTAAAGAAAACTCATAAGACTGGAATATTTTGAGCTTGGGCTCAGTCCGATGTGTCATGTTCTCAGATCTCCTAGGATTTGGGGTAGGGATAATGGTAATGTACTCACTTCTCTTTTGGTTTTTCAGATTTTTTTAATGGACAGTTTTGAGAAGCGCTGTTAAGGGAGGATTTTTGTTAAGTACATGGGATAGGTTAGTACTTGATTAGCTAAGGGGCTCTGCCCGCATCCACCCCTCCCAAATAGCTACTCACCCACAGACTTGGCAGTCTTCTCACAACTATGTACTTATCTCTTGTGAGACCGTCCAGACAATAGCCATTCAGGACATGCTGTCTCTGCTTTGGGAAAATAAGCCAAAGCAGCCTCAGGAAACAAGGCACCCGGCATAAGCGCTGGACCGCGGAAGTGTCAGTAGGTCTCTGATCCAGGGCTCTTCTGTGTGGGAGCCACTGCCTTGAGTCTGCTGAGCGAGAGCTTCATAAGACTCACCAACTTGCACTTACCTGAAAGAGGCACCCAGCCTTCCTGACGAACTGTGAGGTTATTAACTGACCTCTTAGTGTTCTTGTCGTGTACTGTGGAGTTCTGTTTATAGATGGCATGATAAAATCCTTCCCTGGACTTGCAACTAGCATTTGAGGAGGTGCCAGAGTCTCAGAGGCTGTGAGCTATGTGCCAGGATTGTCACATCCAGAAGCTTGCTCCTTTGCTTCAGGTCAGAATTGAGTCAACTTGTGGGTGGTTAGAGAACACTCAAGGAGAAAGCAGTGTGGCTAATTCGAGCAAATGAAGACTTATGAGTTACACATATTTAAATTTAGGCTTTGTGGGAATGGAAGGCGGTTTCATTTCCTTAAGACTAAATTTTTATTTAGCTGTACCAGATAACAGTATTGAGTTGGAGATAAGATTACGCCATTTACACCAGGAGTTTAAAAGCTAAAGAAACATTCAGAGAAACAAAACTGAACGAAGCAAAATCATGAACAAGCAGACCCAAACAAAACCTAACGGAAGTAAAATATACCATGATTTACGCTCACAGCAGGAGTCAGGACCGTGTTTCCATGCCTTCTATTACTGTAGGCAGTATTTGGTGTGTGCTTTTCCTGAACATTTGTGTCACCTCATTCCTGTTCTTTGCTGGCATAAAGGAGGGACACTGTTTCTCCAGTTGTGCATGGAATTGAGTGTGGGGAAAAAGTGGCTGTCTTCGTCATGCACAAAGTAATACCGTGATAACTATATCGTGGACCTGGTTATTTTGGGCATCAAAATAATAGCGTTCAGTAATCACATCGCCACTCAGGAGACAGCACGTTGTGTCATCTTTTACACTTCGGTTTCACGACTTGAACAAATGCATCTCTGTTCCTCTAAGTGTGTGCACAGTACTCATTGCACTGGGCACTAGGGTATATAAAGATAACTCCATCCGTTCCTTGCCAATGGGAAAGATAAAGCCTATCCAGAAAGGACATGGGCAGAAAAGTCAACTTTGCTGGGAAGTTGAGGGAAGCTTTACCGTGGAGGTAACACTGGGTTTCAGCTTGAAGAGAAAAGGAATGTCTGCCTGATCTACAAAGAACCGAACATGTTTGGGAAAATGTGAGAAGTTCAGTGTGGCTGCAATCTAGGGTGCTGGTGTAGGAACTGAGGCAGGGTGGTGACACCTGGGCTAGAGAAGTGGTGTGACCTAGCAGTATGTCACCTGGGGAGGCTTTTTGTAGGGTTTACCCTTCTCCCCCAAATCACACGCAACGCTAGTTCTAAGACTGAACTATTTGCCCATTCATGACCTGTGACTGATTCTGGGAAAGGAGAAGGATTTAATAGAAAATGTAGAGAACAGAGAAGAGACAGAAGAAGCTAATCCCTGGTGTTTTTCTGCTTTACAGAGGACTCTTTGATTCTCATGCAAGGTGGGCTTTTTCCAAGACATAGAACTCTTTCTAACGCAAATAACTTAATGAGTGCTCATCGGGGCTCTATTTTCTTCCCAGGCTGTCCATTCGCAGTGCTTTATTGTCCTAAACTGCGTGGATATTAACTTGGTGCCACTCTATTTAGGGAGCACGTGGTCAGAATAGTTTTTTTCACACCTGAATGGAGCGCTTGAGATGGGATCGGGGATTCAGCTGCAAAGACGCAGCTCCTCTGTATACCAAGGGATGACTAGATAGACTAAACGGGGCATCATGGTGCTGGAAAGAACACTGGGCTCAAAGTCAGTTACCTTCAGTCTTAGGATCGTTATGTATTTATTCTTATTGGACAGTAAGTAGTTCTCCCTTGTCAGTTTCCTCATCTATAAAACAAAAATATTCCCATCATTTATTTCTACATTCCTTCAACAAACACTTAATAGTGTATGTATATATTAAGTGTGTGTATATTTACATATATAAATAAATACATATATATAAAAATAAATCTATATTATATATATAGGAGAAAAAAATACACACACACACACACACACACACACACATTCCTCTAGTGGCTCTGCTTTTCTAATCAAACCCAGGTAACCAACGCTATTAGGTATTTATATGTGTATATATATGACTTATGCTACTATTTGATCTTATATAATGGGTGACACCTCTGGTGCTGCAGCCGGAAGCTGCAAGGCAGACAGCTGGCAGCACAGGTGGACGTGAGGTAAAGGAGGACAGCAGGTGAGAACCGGCAAAGATTAGCCAGAAGCCACCAGGATGAAATGAAGCTCACGTTCATCTCTCACATCCTTGGAGCTTCCAGTGAGATCATGGGGGTGTCCAGAGGGGAAGAGGCTGCCCCCCGCCATGTAACCCAGGAGCCGCAGAAGCTGAAGGAAGAAGCCCAGCAGGAACCATGGGCTCACCTGCTGCTCTGCGCCAACACGTTAGCCGTGCCAACCTGTGTGAAGTCCCACAGTGCCTCGTGCCCTGTGCCGACCTTCCGGTGTAAAGAGAATACAGCTGTTGGTTTACTTCCACCTTACAGATGTCGTGCAGAATGTCTCCCATGGCCCAGGCTAACCTGGGACTATGAAGGAAATGGAATTCTGGAACGTGTAGTCCCAGTTTAGCTAAACTGATACGATCCAAACCTACCACCCCTGACGCCTGCCATTCAGAATATAAAACAAATGATTGAAACACAGTTCCTGTCTCCAAAGAGCTAACGGTATGGTGGGAGAGAGTCTTCATCCAGTCCGACGTGTGTTGTAATAGAACTACTTGGTGTGGTGGGACACAAGCACAGAGTGAGAACAACACACATGAACAAGCTTTGGAAGTGTCACGTTTTTAATGGCCTTGCAGGGTCTCATTTTGGCTATTTGACATTAGATTACCTCTACTTAGAAAAAGTAAAAACTGGAGACGAAATGTGTTCTAGATATTTTAATAAATGTATATTCCCCGAGATACCCTTGTCTTTATCTCAGTTCACTTGGGCGAGTGGTGGTGCTGAACGGATAGCAACCAAATCTCTACACTAACCCAGATCTTTTGGTTTGCGTAATTATGTATGCTTACTTAAGTCACCAACCGTTTTTCCACAGAGACAATGTTTGTTTTGCTTAAGTATAACTTACCCGTCTTTTAACCTGAGGAAAGAAACCCGGAGATATATGAAGAAGTTTCTTGACCGGTAGCAAAATTCCTTGACAATGAAAAATGTAGAGAAAAGCAATGAAGATAGGAAATAGCTTCAAAATGCTATGCCAAAACGGTACTACGAAAGCTTCTGCTTTATCGTCACCATCTTGTATAAATCTTCTCTATTTCCTTATTAGATTATGTTTGACTAACAGCTCAATCTGCCTCAGTTTCTCTTCCTTTGCTGCTGTCTAATAGGGTAGATTTGGTATATTTCAAAGACATCATGTTTTCTCTGTATCACAAAGATGGTGTCACAAGGATAGGTGGCCTCATCCGTCTGTGAAGGGTTTGTGTCCATATCCCAAATGTCCTGTTACCAAAGTCATGGAAAGAAGGTATTTCTGCTGAATCTTCCCTGAATGATACGAGACTACATGAAGAAACTTATGGGATGTTTCACTTACCAATAACAAAGGAGCATGTGTCATTTCACGGCAGAAATAACGTTTTCAATTTACTGCCTGGTTTTTATTTAACAAACACAGGGTGCTAACTACATGCTGTGCATTGTTCTAAGTGCATTACAAGTATTCCTCCTTCCACCCCCACGAGAAACTTTATTTTTACACTTAAGGAAACAGGAGCACAGAGAGGCCATGAAATGTTCCCAAGGTCACACAGCTAGTAAGTGGCATAGCTGATTTTGGACCAGGCAGCCTTTCTCTATAATAAGTGTTTTAAAGCATTAACCCACACCCTCTAAAGAACCTCAATTCCCCATAAATTCACATCTGTGTGATTGTTAGTAACGCTAAATTATAGTGACACATAATTTGGGTCATACACCTAACATTCAAGAAACCTCTGTATGCAACTCAGAGTGAAAGCCTGAGGAATGCTCAGGCATTGAAATGATAAAATAGAATCAAACCCTTCCCCCTGAACCCTGCTCTCTGCTCTCTGGTTACTGGTTTCTTTGAAGTATTCTATTTTGCACGCCAAATATTAAGTTGTGCTTTCTCTATCAAAGGCATTTAAAGAATAAAAAGCAAATCAGAAACAGAAAAGAAGATATCTGTGCTCTATTTAACAGGCAGAACCCCAGCTGCACCAGCACAAGCATCTGTCATTTCCATCAAAAGTTAATAAACACGCAAAAAAGTTAATCAACACAAACAGAATTTTGACACCGTAAATCACTAAGGACTTCACTTCATAAAGCGAATATAATAGCCAATCTAAGGAAAGTAATAATTCATTGATGGGGGAAAATACAATCGTTCTTTATGGTCCTGATGACATATGGAAATCTGTCGGCTTCAATACCAAGTGTTGAACTAATACCAAACAAGCCATTTGTTCGAGGGGAAGAATATGATAAAAGTAGAGCCCAATGGGCCTTGACAGAGTTCTTAGTTTAGAGTAGAAAGTCTCCCTTTACTTAATTCAGTATAAAATAGACCCCTTCTTTGTGCCAGTGAATAGTAACTTCATTAGTTAGAAGCCACTGCTCGTGATATGCAAATGTTTACAATGGCAGTTTTCATGGAGAAAGTAGAAGCAGCCTGAGTTTTCACTCTTGCATTAAAATTAATTAAGAGTAACAGTGAGTGACATGAAGTCACCTGCGTTAACTATTTACGGCATAGCAGATCCTGTATTTCACTGGTTCCGCCATTTATTACAAATGAAGTCAAATTTATATTTTGAGAGAGCATCCAACAAAGCCAGTGATCAGCATATAATGAAATTGTATTTTTAATGGTGAAATATTTTCAGTATTCTCTGAAAGAAAAAAACTATACTTCCAAAGAAAGACAGCTGTTAGCATTACATTTTTACTATTTAAAAATAATTACATGAGAATCATTATTTATTAATCATTTTCCAGGATTCATCATAAAAATGTCTCTTGAAGAAATAGGATGTTTACTTCTTAAGTTGAAAACAAAAACTGTTGGAAAAATTTGGTAGTTGCCCTACCCTTAAGACTGTTAGTGCGTTCATGTTAAAGATCCCTGACTTCCTGAAGGTTCTAATAAACTTCTCTGTTGCGCTTGGCATTTCCTTTTGCGTAGTCTCGGCTTTTAAACTAAAGACCAGATCCTTCACTCACATATTTTTGTTTTTCTTGTTTTACTCTTTGTCTTATTTGATTCCTAATGAAAATAACAAACATTGGTGGGGAGCACTTCAAAGCTCAGAAAATGCTTTTACAACAGTGATCACATCTTATCTTCAAAAGGACTCTGTGAGGTGAGGGAGAGGTGAGAGTAAAGCAGTAGAATTCTTACTATAGTGATGGGAACGCTTAGGCTCAGGTCAGTGAAGCCATACATGGCACCCAGGGGACCTCAGACTCCAGGGTCTCGGCTCCAGCTCCATTCCTCTTTCAAAAAGCGTGCAAATCCTACAGGCCCTCCTTTTCTCTTCCGTCTCTGCAGGAGAGGGTAACAGGTGATTTCTCAGCGTGCAATCGGTTTGTATTGTAGGATCAGACAGACATGGGTTTTAATCTAGACTGTGCCCGTTATGCCCTATGTGATTTAGGCTAGAGGTTCTCAAAGTGTGTCCTGGCCCTAGAAGCATCAGAATCAACTGGGAACTTGTAAAAAATGCAAATTCTCAGGCTCCATCTCAGACCTACGGACTCGGCAGCTGTGGGGTTAGAGTCCAGTGTATCTGACAAACCTTCCAGTTGATTCGGATCCACATTCGAGTTTGCAAACCAGGGGAACGTATAGGCCAAGGCACCTCGCCACCGTCAAACTTCTGTTTCTCTTTAAATTGGGTCAGTGATAGAGTTTTGGGTGGCAAGAATATGAAACAGCGAATACACAGCAAACAAACGCTTCAGAAATGTTGACCTTCCCAGGGGAGTGAATTTCATTAAGAAGGTTAATTCTAGCTCATTTAATGAATTTGGTCCTCCATAAATGAAGTCAGGTGGTGGTGTCTTTTTCTGCTAGGAACTTTAATAAAAGCTCATGGAGGGGGCATGACCTCTGTCACCAGCATTTTATTTGTTGTTTGTTCACGGGATTCTGGCATTTGAGTCATAATAGCTTTGCCCGATGGCCAATTTTAGTTCCAGGTCTTGAATTACTTAAAATTTATAGGTCTTAATATGGCTTAGTAAGTTAAGTCTTCAGTTTAAAATAACCTATAAATTCAATTTGAAAACTCAATGAAGAAAATTTTTTAGCCTCGTGTCCATCAAAACGTTTCAAAGTTGGTCTTCTGTGGCTACATGGAGTGTAGAGATAGGAACAGGGAAATCAAGCCCATTTCTCCTTGTGATTCCTCTGCTCGCCCTCTTCTTGGACCTACAGCAGTAGAGAACACTTGTTAAAGTCCTACTGTGTGCCAGGCACCGTGCTATAAGCTTGGGGTCCTACTATCCTTATTTATTTGGCTCTCTAGGGAGGGGGTGTGGGAAGTGTTCTATGACAGGAATTGGGTGATTTAAGCCACGTGAGTTGACCACCTGAGTTTTTGTTTTTAGATCAAATTAAGAGCCTTGCATAATTTGTACATGAATTTTAACTGCCAGGAACGAGAACCTTAGTATGCCTGCTTTCATTCAACACTCCATCTGCCCAGATTCCTGAAGTCTGAAGAGAAACAGCCACGGAAGCCATGGGTCTTTTTGTTTATTTGCTCCAATAGTTCCCAAAGGTGGGATTCTTGACTTGGAGGAGACAATGAGGAAAAAAAAACCACCTTATGTTACTAAAGTGTAAAATAAAACTGCAGGGTTTCCATAACTGTGGTAGTCTACAACCGGAGGGCACGCTAATAAACTTGCTTGGCTAGGAAGAAGGGAAAATACTGAGCTATAAACGAGACTTACCACCGTGTGTAGCATTCTTTTTTCAGAAGGTTATCATATCTGTTTACCAAATCTATATGTAGGTAAAAAGTTAAAAGCTAGTTACTTCACTGTTTACAGAGAACACACAGCTCTGACTAACTCTGTTTAGAATCTCTCGTCACATCACACTCACGATAAAGGCAGAATGTGATACTCTAGCACTCCACAACCCTGGCAGGAACTGCGCCTATCACCCGAGGCCTAGTCCTAATGTCCCGGGGCTTTAAGCAAAGAGATCTGACTGGGACTGGTGGTGGCTACTTCTGTCCAGCCTCAGCTGCCTCTTTGCACAGCAAGAAAGCTGTTCAATCATTTGCTCAAACATTTATTTTTTTAGGCTCCACCTTGAATTTAATCACATACTTATCTTCCTGCCAAAGTATTTGTGCTGGTAAAGCAGGGCAACTCGATCTAGGCAGAACCTGCTCTTTCTGCTTCTGTCCAAAGGGTCAGTGGTAGAAAGGCTGATGGCAGTGATTTTATAATTGAATGGGGTAATTGTTCTGAGGTTTTTGTTTTTCCCTTGAAAGAAAATGCTACAGGCTTGAAAGCTCTAAGATAAGGGGGAAAGTCTACGCAAAACACTGTGTGCCTTCTCACAGACCTTTAGCTAGTAGAAAACAGATCATCTTTGTTACACTTTGGCTGGATAAAATCGACACATTATATGGGTAACTGAGGTCAGTAGAAACCCTTGGAGTTTATTTTCCCAGGTACTTTTCTTTTCTGGGCTGAATTATGGACCTAATTTAGGCTAATAGTGCTACTTACAGACTGAGTTGAATTCATTGGGTTCATTTATCATATTCATATGTTAAAGGCACTTAAAAGCCCAGAGCTGCCATTGTGAATGATCAAATTCTATAGTCTCTCTTCAGCAGTCTATGATTTATCTACCTAAATGACCAGGAAATGGATAAAGGACCGTGTAATTTTGCTAAATGTGTCAAACAGAGAAACTGAAGAATGGAAGTGTGATCCATTTCGTTTGCCTCGATGGCCAAAAATGTGCCCAAAGCCTTGTTCAGAAATATCGTTTAGCAGATTATGGCTACGGAAGAAAGACTCAAAGCCCTCAGCCAGGCAGGTCAAAGTTTTGCCGTTTGGGGCTTGGCCCTCTCTGCCACCATTTCTCTCTCTCACTTTACACCAATGCTGCGTCCTTTCCTCCCTTCTGAAGTATGTAAGTCCTCTCCCACTTAAGTCACCTATCTAAGCAGGTGTCTCAACGTTAGAGCCAAATCCGCCTTTTACATGACGCTTTCCCAGATGAAATCAAGCAACAAGGAGCGCACCCGCCTTTGAATTCATCCTGGTTTCTATTCCGTTTTCTGCTCATCAACCGTCAGCCAGGACCGTTTCCCACTCATTTGACTGTTAGTCGAAACATACCTGAAATAAAAATACAATAGCAGTGATTATCTCCTGTTCGCTATAGCTAGTCCTCTAAACAGCTTACCAACTCCCTGTGGACTGGCATTATGTCTTGTAAATCATAGATGTGCGAATAGCCTATTTGTTACCGACCTCTTTAATCAGTAGAAATTGGTAAGAGGCCCAATGAGGGAATCAGACAAGGCTTTACGGGGACTTGGCCTGCAGCAGGAGGGGGCGAAAGCAAGTAATGCGTAACCTTGCTCCATCCCCCCGCGGGGGGGGGGCGGGGGGGGGGTGAGCTTAAACGGGGTAAGGGTGGAGGCGGGGCAGTGTGTTGGGCCGGAGTGGTTGGCTGAGGAGGTCTGCCCACCCGCTTCACGGTGCTGCGTGCAGGGGTCCCGCGTGGCGCCGTGCTTTTGCTCCCGACACCTCACAAGGGGAGAGGTGACAGTTGCGTTTTGGCCTTTTTGTATCTTACTGGCCATAATTTGCCCCGACTGCGCATGCACGCAGTTATTTTTAGTCCCTCATAATTCCTTTGTAGCTTGTTGCTCAAGGAGACGTCTGTCCAGGTGCAAGCCCTGCAGCAGAGCGTCCCAGGTCCCAGCCTGTCTTCATAGTAACCGCCTTGAACGTAGTAAAAAGGCCGGGGGGCGGGGACGGGCGGGCAAGGAACAGCATTTATGTCTTTGGGGCAAATAATCAAAAGTTAGGTTGAGGAATGATATATAATAAGATTTGCTCCTTAATAGGATAAATTGCAAACAAGTTCAAAACAGGCAGCATTTATTTTGGGTTTTCCTTCTACTCTGGCCCTCACCCTGTCTCCCAGTTCACACACACACACACACACACACACACACACACACACACACACTCCTTCCGATGCTCTGACTTCCTCTCTTCTACTGGTTGCACGTCTAGTACTTTGCTTTAGCCCCGTGTAGGTCTTTACTTTCCTGCTATTCTCCAGGGAGAGCTGCTTTGCTTGGTGTTTGCCTGTTCCCTTGAATCATCCTGGATCCTGTACTCTGTGAAGAGTCACTTTCCCCTTATTGTACCCTCTCATGTAATATTTACATTTACCTTGGGACTCTTGGGTGCATCGACTACACAGTGAATAACATAAATAAGTCAAGTACTATGATGGCCTGGGATGGGGGAGGAGTTTTAATTTAGGCGAATTTAGGTTACTTATCCTGTTTAAGCAGAACCTCATTTATGGGCTAGGATATCAGGGGTTATATAATACCAAAAGGTCTAAAATGTGGTCTGCATCACAAGTAAATACTCAGTGTTGCATCTGTGAATCGGAGAAAGTTGCAGAAGTTGAAAGAACGTAAGCTTCTAATAATTAGTGAAAGTATGTACTGTATACAGACACCATCTAGATTGAAAGAAAGGGCTGGCAGAATATTTAACTGCCTGCACCCATCCACATGGTGCTTTGTGGTGCCTGTAAGGTGATGAGTCAGAGAAATAGAGCCGGCAGAAAAGGCAGGGAAAATGGTCAAATACTTCGACCCTCCTTTTTGTGACTAAAGCCAGTTTGAATTGGTAGGTCTGACAAGGCTGAAATTTATTACCCACTCTCCCCGCCTAGTTATCATTTAGAGCGAACGCTGAATGATAGCCCCAGCTTGTTCTCATTTAGGCGGTCTTCATTTCTGCAGTATTTATTTGATGTCTATATAGAAACTTTTAAAGAGCAAAATGAGCCCTGCCCAAGTTTAGACAGTCATTTAGGGCCACTGGACCTTCCGTGGAGTGCCAATAATTTTGAAAGCCAGACGAACTGTTAGAAGTGGTTCAAACTTGGGTCAAGACTCCTTTGACCTGTTTCAGATTGATGACAGTTCGGAATTTGTCATAGTCAGTCCTCTTTCCAGGTCATCGCAGGAAAGGTCTCACTGCTTGTGTCTCCTGCACGCAGTCCGGTTTGGGGGGTTGTTTTCTTTGGAGAATGACATCATCTGTAATTAGTTCAAATTGGCTCTATTTCTTTGAGAAGTCTATTTTGCCTTTATTAACTGAGAAGTACGTGGTATTTGGTTTTAGAAGGTTTCAATTCTAATCCTGCCGATACCTTCTTTCATAACAAGACTTTGAGATAGTCTATCAGTATATTTAAATCTTATTTAAAAATTGCTAGGGACGTAAGTACCTATTTTATGGGTGGCTTAAGAATGAAAACAAATAACTTCTGTAAAACTGTTACTAGAGTCCTCCGTACTAATACGTATGTAGTATGTATTCAGTAAGTAATGGCTGTGATTATAACATCAAAATAGTGGTTCATATTTCCAAAGGAACAATCATTTTTGTCTGATGTGATAACAGAGAACATTTGGAACAAAGATTTGGAAATTGCTGGTAACTTGTTAGTTTTTCAGATTACATTAGGTATCAGATAAACACGGCTATCTGACAATATATGCATTACATCCTATGGAGAATCAAGGCAATTGTCTTCATAATTCAGTTGATGTACACTTTCTGCTCTACCGAAAACCACACCTCTCAGACCTGGAACGCTTTGGGATTAGGCAGGGCTATGTTTTGGCCTCGGCGTTTTCAGTGGCCTCTACAGGTTGAGCAGTTTAGAGCTAGTAACTTGGCTAAGGTTTTTGGATATAAACTTGCCTGTTTAGAGTGTCGAGCAATCTACATTTGAAATGTGTAATTCCAGAGGTGCGGTAAGGTACACGACCCAGCCAGCTGGAGAAAGTAGCATGTTCTTTATTTTCTCTTACATCCTATTACAGTCAAAGAAAGCATCTGACATGGTGAAATGCTCGCTTTGCAGACATGACGTGTGCAAGTTTAATTTGTGAATCAAACAAAGGAAAAATTCCTGGGCCTTTTACATGCATTTTTCTTAATGTGATCACTGAATCCGAGTTAGCCATTTAATCCTGAACGAGACATGACTTCACTGGGGTTTGTTCCCTGACTAAATCTCGGACTTCCACACCAGGACGTATCAATCGCTTACTCGCTCCTGTGCCCGTGTTGATGTCAGGGGCTTGTGTGAGGGCGGGGCCGGGGGAGGGGAGCCCTCCAGCAAATGTTTTCGGAAAAAGTCTTTGTGGGAAGTTCACTGTTTTTGTCATAAAGGCCCTTTAGTGGTCAATCTGGAAACCACGAATGGAATGAGTTACCCTGTTGAAATTCTTAAATCAAAACGCATTGGTTTTCTTTGGGGAGTTTCACTAAAAATTAGAGGCACAGATCATTACGTGGAAGTGGGAAGACCTAAGAGGAGCACCTGGAACACATTTACAGAATACGCGTCTTCCGTCAGATTCTTGAGGAAACGTTCCTAAGGACGAGCCCTCAGTGCAGGCCCACGTAACATAGTTTTTAACTTCCCTACGGTTGACTATTTCAAATGTTTTCAACTCTCTTTCAGTCTCTGATCCTGTCTCTGTACCCACCATCCCCTTATTGAACCAAGAAATAAAATCACCAGTTTCTCGCCATCCCACCTGTTGACCTGATTACAGCCGTACCCATCCTTCCCTTGGAATCATACTCGACTCTTCCCACCCTTCCCTTTACTCTGCAACTCCTTTCCCTTTTCCCTCCCTCCCTCCCTGATGGATTTCTGCTTCTTGTGGATTCAGACTCCCAAGTACCTCTTGAATCTGTTCCCTTTGCTTTATTCCCCCAGGTTATGCAATATCTTCCTCACTTCCCTCCCTATTAGTTGTCTGGCCAATCCATTCTCACCACCGCTGCCAGAACACATGCTCTTAAATTCTAATCAGATTGTCCTACTTCCCTGATCAAAGCCCTTTAATCCTGCCTGAGAATAACTGAAATTCTTGAACCTGACTTACCAGATGTGGCTCTCACCACTCCAGCTCTCTCATACTTTGCCCCATCCTAGATCCCGCCTTCAAGCCAAATAAACACTTTAATTTTTCTTGTAACCCCTATTGGGCGCTAACATGGTTTGTCTCCACCAGTTGCATTCAGTATGAGTAGAAGAAGGGTGTAAATTACACTGTTGGGGAAAAATGACTCACAAGTAACAACTGCAGCGTGGATTCCCTAAAGAACGATCACAAGCATACCCGTGGCTTTGAAGAAAGTAGAGTCTATCCAAGAGTGAAGAAGGCTAGCCATGAAAAGAAGTGTATTCATTTGCAGAGTTTTAAGTTGAATTTTCATAGAGTTTCCTTAATGCACGAGAAGGACTTCACAAAGGCTTACTGAATCACAGGGAAACGTTTAAAACTTTAAATCAATTTTTGCACTGTCCCTCTCAACAAGCCAGCCGTTTTGAAGCCAGTTTCTTTTTCGTTCCATTAAAAAAATGACAACTTTAATTAAGACTTCGTGGTATATAAGAATTGCTTAGTGCTATATATATATATATATATATAGTTTAACGTATATCAGCTTTGCCCAATTTTCTTTCCAGTACAGACACTAAAGACCAGCTTTCTCTTTCCTGACCTAAATGTTAGAAGCTAGAGGCCCTTTCGGTGACTTTGTCTTTCTTCACCTCCCTACTCTCATTCCCAGTAGTTGCGAAGTTGAATTTTGATGAAATTGGATCTTTGAAGTGGAATTTTGAGTGGAATCTGGACAGATTCTGGGCTGGTCAAACAGCACCTCAATAACTGTGAATTAAGATAGGTCGCATTTTAAAAGGGAGAATCAGAGAAGAATCAGGATATTGAGCAAATCCTAAAACATGGTTTGTGACCCAGGGGTGTGCGGGAGCAGACTTGTGTCAGCTCCCAGGAGCCAGCTGTTCACCCCTTACCACCTCCACGTTCTGGTACAGCCCATCAGAGCCTGGACATCAGCCAGGGTGTCAGTGTATACCATAGAAATTGGCAAACTCTTTACAAAACAGAAATAGAGTCACAGATGTAGAAAACAAACTTATGGATACCAAAGGCAAAAGTGGGGGGGGGATAAATTAGGAGTTTGGGATTGACATGTACACACCACTAGGTATAAAATAGATAGCTAATGAGGACCTACTGCATAGCACAGGAAACTCTACTCAATATTCTGTAATAACCTATGTGGGAAAAGGATCTGAAAAAGAGTGGATATATGTATATGTATAACTGAATCACTTTGCTGCACACTAGAAACTAACATGACATTGTAAATCAACTATACTCTAATTAAAAATTAAGAAAAAAAAAGAAATTGGCAAACTCTGCAATCAGTCCTTTTTTTCCCTCAGAGAACCCGTGATGAAAATTTGCTAGCACGCAACTGCTTATGAATAAGCTAAGCGTCCCAGCAGCCCTGGTTTGACACCTGCTGTCTCGGTGACTCATCGTTTTAGCGTTTGTCCCAACACTCTGCACCCTTCAAAGTGACAAGTTAACTCATCACTCTGCAGACCAGGAACTAGGAGGCTTTGGAGGGTTTTCCCTGGAGGAAGTGAAGCCCGGGACTTGGAAGGTAAGAAGTAACTAGGAGATTCTGGTCTTCTTTTGTCTGAAGAACTGGCTGTTGGAAGTAAGACGTGACTTGTTTTGCAGAGGGACAGCAGGGGGACAGGAAAATCCTGTGAGAGCTACGGAAGACATTTTTATCTGAGTTTAAGGAAGGACTTCCTCATTGAGAGAGTTGAGTCATCATAAAATAGGAACAGAACACGTGAGGGTCACTGAGGTCCCTGTCAATGAAAATGTCCCAGCAGAGACCGAGGGCCACCTTGAGGGGCTGTCATACCGGGGCTCAGGCAAGGACGTCTTGCTGTGCTCGTGCCCTTCTGAGCCTTTGAGGTGACAGACACGGCCACTGCGGCGATTCTCACAGGGTCTTTGCTCAGTAATGTGTGTATTCGGTAGATGGTACAACCACCAGCCGGAGAAGTGATTCATTCCAGTTCAGAAAATAATGATCCAAGCAGAAATGTTTATGATGCCTTTTTGATAAGCTTTAAAATGGAACACTGATCGCTCATTTGAGAGGAAGCCCACGCTAACCAATTGACCACTGATTGATTTCTGAGTCCACATTTGGACATCTATTAAGATTGTCCACTCCACTTTGGCACAGTTTGGCCAAAGAGAGGAAAATAAGTCAGTAAGTTTCCCACAGCTTAGGAACATAGGTAGCGGGAGAGACTTTCGTAAGTGGCGGGAGAGGCCCTGTTTCGCAGTGAGAACTTCAGATACTTCCTCTGTCGCCTATGGTCACCGGGCAGTTGGACTAACAGGAAGCCCTCCGGCCGGCAATAGTGGCTCCTCTGAAGTTTGTTTGGGTCTATCCAAAGGCACGGTTTCAGCAGGGGCTAAGGCTACACCAAACAACTTAGAATTTCCCCTTAAGTATGGAAAATTATGTTAACATAAACAATTCTGTCCATTACCTAGTGTCTACAATGTACCATAGAAAGGTCTAACTTTTTTTTTCTATTTCAAATTACTCTATTAAATTAGCCAGTTAGATTATCTTATAGATCACCATAAGAATAGTCATATAGTTTTTCCCTAAGCGCGATGCCTTCCATTTTACACACTTTACCTGACACTCTGCCCGTTCCTTCGGCCATGTAAGATCTTCCAGTGTTTTCCATTTTTCGTTTGACTTTTCGCCACCCAGAAATCATCCTCCAGCCCACATGTGTGTCTCTTTGTGTTCTCCCATCAGACTGTTATTTAACGGCGTTGAAAGGGCAAGTATTATTGTCTGATGCTTTTATAAGTGCTTTACGAATATTCATTTATTGCTTCTGCTGAGAGCTATACCGAATAGGTGTTCTTATTATCATTCTTTTACCGAGGCACCGCGAGAGTCAGGCTTCTAATCAGCAGAGTGTCTCCCACCGCAGTTCGTAATCACCATGTTGCCTCGCACTTTAAAGATAAGAAATTGAACCCATCTTAACGCGATTCTCTGAAAAACCAACGCAGACACTTAATGCCTCAATGGAAATGTGCTTTCTCTCTACCTATTTTCCTGAAGTCCAGCCTTCTTATGAATGTATATTTTCCTAAGCACAGAGCTGTGTTAACATCGAGTTCCAAACACTGCATCCTTTTATACACATTTTACATGTGTATCTTCTCCTTAAAGGATCCACCTTTATCGTGTTTTAGGAAAGAAATCATATTTACGTATTACATATTCTATTATGGATTCCACTAACCGAGAGTAAAACTCATCTACCTGGTTCTTTGAGGCTAGGAGAGCAGTTCTCAACCAGGGGTGATTTTGTCACCCAGGGGACATTTGACAGTGTCTGGACACATTGCTGGCTGTCAGTATGGGGGTTGGGGTCATGTGGCATCTCGTGGGAAGAGTTTAGGGTTGTTGCTAAACACCCTATAAGCCCAGAACATCCACAAAAAAGAATTATCTGGCCCCAAATACCAAGGCTGAACATCCCAGGTCTAGGGTATCCTGTGCATTTAAAGTGATTCTGTTGAGGACAATGTATGCCCCTCCTCAACTGTACTATAAAGCTGCAGAAAACTCTGTGCATGTGCGACTACACCTGTTAACGGGTCTCTCATTAACATATCAGTCTGTCATTAAGTAGATTCTCAACTGATATGTCTCATATTTTATTTGCTCTTCTCACAAATCTGAATGGTTTAGAAAGAACTCAGATTCATAACGTAGTCTGAAAACGAATATAACTCTTAAGGAAAATGGTGATAATAGCAGATTTCTTTAGTACTTGTTATTCACTCACTCATTCATTCATTCTCTTTTTTTTCAAGAAATAACTATTAAGCATAAACTGTACACCAGGCAATGTTATAGGTGAACACGTAGTTTAGGAGTAGGCTATGATTAATTTGTAGATTAAAGTTAGGGTTATTTTAATGTGTACTGAGAAGTTATTAGTATGGGTTTTATATCTTCTATAGTTTATGTTGTTCTACACAATTACAGAAACAATGTTTTATTTACGATGAAATTAAGCCAAGTATTTTGCATAATGTAGGAAAAAAATGGGAGACAAAATGATTTTTAGAAAGTTGATTATTCGCTTTTCACCCAGTTAGTTAAATTGGTGGTTGGTAACATAACATGCACAAAGCAGACACAGCTGTTGGTCCAATACAGGTATTCCACGCGCTCCTCATGATTTTGTAATGAAACCAGGAGACCAAACAGGACACCTTCTTCAAGTCTCCCAAAAGAAGTACTTATTTTTAATAAAAACGACACACAAGAATCCTTGTAGGACATTTACTTAATTTAAAAGTTAAGAAGGGCTTCCATGGTGGCGCAGTGGTTGAGAGTCCGCCTGCCGATGCAGGGGACGCGGGTTCGTGCCCCGGTCCGGGAAGATCCCACATGCCGCGGAGCGGCTGGGCCCGTGAGCCATGGCCGCTGAGCCTGAGTGTCCAGAGCCTGTGCTCCGCAACGGGAGAGGCCACAACAGTGAGAGGCCCGCGTACCGTAAAAAAAAAATAAAATTAAGAAGTTGGCAAAATCTTCCATGACAAACCGTACATCCCTCATATTAAAGCAAAACAAAAAACTGCCTCCCTGAGAAATAAACCCCCCTTGAGCCCCATATTCCTTCCCATCCATCAGCCCATTTTTCTACTCCATTTGACAGCAGGACTCCTTACAAAGGGGATACATGTTTTCTCCACTTCCTCTCACCCTGTTCCCACTTGTTCCTGATCTAATCAGGCATTTGTCTCCAGAGCTCTACTGAGACATCTCTCGTCAAGCCGCCGGTGACGTCACATGGCCACATCCAACAGTTAGTTCTTAGTCCTCATCTTGACCTCTCCTTAATCTCCGACACAGAGGATCACTCCCTTTTTCTTGCCATCTTTTCTTCACCTCCTGCCACATCTCGTGGTTTTCTCTCTACTTGAAGAAATTCTCCTTTTCAGTCTCCTTCACTGGCTCATCCAGTTAACCACAATAAAACCTCAACCACTGAGTTCCCCACTTCAAAATTCCTTCTCTCCTGGTTTCATCATCTTAGTAATTGGTACCAGCATCCAATCAATTTCTTAGAAATGTCCACATTTTCATGACCAGTTCATTCCAAATTATAAGACTTCCCAATAGGTGAAAAGTGGATATTGAGTAAGAAACTTATTCTCTCCCATATCCCAAACTTAGAACAAACAAGCCAGAAAATGAAACAGGCTTCTCAGAAAAATATCTAAACCTTGTCCTTGAAACCACTACTGGGCTTGTCAGTGGTCTTCAAGGGGCACACATTTCCTCGGAACCCAAATGAAATACTGTTCGCCTTAGTTGTACGATTACATAGACAGGGTGTGTTTGCAGAGAAAAATCTTTACAGTGACAGTCTAGGGCACCTACACTTAAGAAGAACACACTTGGAAGACGTTGTTCAAGTCCTGGAGGTGTTAGTGAGAAAAAAAATCCAGCCTCTGGGACGGTGAGAAGTTTAGGGGCAACTTTCGGCCATTTTGTGATTTGGGGAGGGCCTTGTTGAATAAGTTCAAAAAACAAAGGTATAGATGGGCAGGAAGGGAGGCTCTTTCTTCCTGATTCTTGTTTTCTGGAAGCCACCACTGGCAAGACTATCTCCTACGGGTAGGCATGGGAACAAGTTAAAGAAAGTGTTGATTCTCTAGAGGCAAGCGGAGATCTCAGCGGCCTTTGTATGTGGTGAATGTGTCCGGAAAGGCAAAGAAGAGCGAGATTCTCCCGTGGGTTTTCTCATCTCCATGGCGGTGGGTGCTGACAGCTTGAGAGCGAGCTCGGAGGAGCAGAGAGAAAGGAGCCCTGGACGTCCAGTTGCCGTGCTCTTACACGACGCAAAGGACACGGGGGTCTGAGCTGAACTTCATCATCCGTAACTAAGGTGAGACCATCTAGTGGGTTACTAAGTGATCCAAGCCTGAAAGCATTGCTCTCTTGCTCGATCTTTTTTGGGCGTATGCCTGCTAGTAGGACCCTTATGATGCTTCCTTGGGCTACATAGTGTGATTGATTGCTGTACGGTCTATGGCTGGGAATAGTCTTTCTTTCCTTCATATAATCTCTGGGGAGTGCTGAATCGAACAGATTAAGAATGCAAGTGCCTTTTATAGATCAGGGAAGTAACCATTAGAAACAGAGAGACAGACTTAAAAAGCATGATGACTTATCCAACCGAACGTGACTTATTGATGCCGTGGGGCAATGTGGAAAAGGATGAGTCTTTAATTTCCTGTGGAAATAGTCATTCATCAAACCCTCCTTTTGTGTGTCTTCGTCACTCTTCCACTGTTCCAAAGTGGCAACAAAGTGGCACTGAAGATCTGAAACTGTGTGATAAGAAGTGCTGTCATTGACCTGTCATTAATGACGTCTTGACAACTAAAAATATAGACAGAAATACTGTGAAGACGCGTTAGAAAAGAAAAACTGCTAAAAGGTAACTTCAGTAAATAGTGAACTCCTCAGGCTTTGACGTCTGATTAGGTGGAAAAGCACTGGGCTTTTTAACTTTTAATGTTTTTCTTCTACTCAGTGTCTTTTGGTTTGCAATCTGGGGCGTTGCCAGGGAGTCATTAACATCGGTTAACACCCCATGGCTTGAGAGTTCATTTCTCTGGTGAAAGGAGCAGAGGTTGAGATAATCCAACTTGTCTACCTGGAAATTCCAACATTGCATAGATGCAGGGCCGTGGGTTTAACCATAAATACGTCTTATTTACGAAACTCTTTAAGCTTTTCTTTCTTTTTTTTTTTTTTTTTGCAGTTTACAAGGCTAGTTTAATTGTAATGCCTAAAACAAACAAAGATTAAACACAAAACATTAAGATTATAGGCCAATTTAAATTTTGCTATATAATAAAAGAAACTTTAGAAATTGCAAATTAAATCTGCCAGTGGTTACGTCTACCCAAGAATGTAAGGATAATATACATTAGAAAAATCTATCGATACAGGTAATATATGAACACATTCAAGGAAAAAAGTGATCTTCTCAGTATGATGTATCCAGTAGATGCAGAAAGCTCATTAAATAAAATTTGAAGCTTATTCATAATTTTAAAAAGTCATTAACAACATAGACAAGAAAAGTATATACCAGAAACGCAGCAAATACCATATTTATTTAAGCTTTTCTTTTTAAAAGCCCTTCCCCCTCCTTCTTTAACTTCCCATGAGCCTTGAAATCATTTGGAGAATTCCCAGGGAGCTAGGGGAACATCCCTAGAGGTTCTGAAAGCCCGTAATCCTGAAGCTGGAGTTCACATGGGCTGCTTACACCAGCGTGACCTTCCCAAGTGACTTAGCTTCTCTCTGCCGTCTTTTCAAAAGCCTTTCATAATCTCGCTCTCTTAGATATCATTTAATCTCCTTCGATTTAATCTCCCTCGATGTGGTACCTGGCACACAGTGAGCACACACTCAATGGAGACAATTCTTATTAGCTCCATTTTAGAGAGGAGGGAAACGCCGATACAGACGGTGATCGTCGGTTAATAGCTAAGCTTAAAGTAATATCTCAAATGGCTCGACTCCAGGGAACGTACATCTTGTTCTCAGGTTTGAGAACATACGTGTCCGTTGCACTTTTGCAATTAGGATGACGGAAAACTCATGATATCAGAGGTAGCTCTGGCAACTTACACCAGCCTTGACCCTCTTCTTCTTCTTTTTTTTTTTTTTTGTCTTTCTTATTAGCTGTATTAAGGTGTAGTTTACATACAATAAAACTCAAACATTTTAAGTGTACAGTTTGATGGACTTTGACAAGTGTATAAGGCATGTAACCAACACCACAATAAAGATACACATCACTTCCATCACACCAGAAAGGTCCTCATGCCCTTTTGCTGTCAGCTTCTTTCCCTCACCTCTAGCCCCGAGAAACCACTGATCTGCTTTTTTATCACATACTATGGGCTTCTCTAGAATTTGACCCGCTTCTGACATGGTTTTCTGAGCAGCAGTCTTCCACTTTCAGCTTCCAGTCACCCACATTCCATCCCTGGACCTCGCCTCTCTGATGAGGCCAGTCTCCCCAGCGATGCGGCCGAGGTCCAGGAAGGTATGTGGGATGGGCTGGCATCAGGGTGATGAGGGTCAAGAAGCGAGTCCAGGCCGAGGGCGTGCTTTTGTGCGTACGCGGTCTAATAAAGACAAATCAGTCATTTCACATTCTGATCCTTTAAAAAATCAGAACATCTGCCCCATCACGTTCACCATGGCTGCTTCAAGTCAGCCAAGGCAAAGTTCCTGGTTTTGTCCAGGTGAAAACTACTGACATTTATGGGACATCTACCATTTTATAATGCTATCTGATTTCATTCTCTTAATTACCCTTTTAAAGGGACGGGGATCAAAAACGTAAAATAACTGGTTGGAATTCACATAGGTAAGTGGTAGACATGAGATTCCAACAGAAATCAGTCTGCCTCCAAAAATCAAACATAAATGATGTAGGTTAAGGTACTATTTTGTTTGCATTATGTAAATAATATAAATGGAATAACAGGTTGTGAAGAGAACCTGATAAGACCTTTCTGAGACCCAGGCCATCAAAACCTGAATTTGGCTCACCTGCAAGGAATAGTATGTCTGACCTCACAGCGGGATTCAGGGACAGCCTGGAACACAAGAGTAACCGATCCGGAAGCATCTCTGGCCCTTGGAAACTTCCCTGTCAGCCATTATTCTGGGCTTTCCCTAATTTTTCTCTTAAGAAAATCCATGATCCTGCCCGAGATTTTTTTTTTCTTTTAATTTAGGACATACACAGAAATACAAAATGAAAATAAAAGCAGATCAACTAAAATACAACGTTGATGCAATGAACAAAGGCACAAATAATACCAGAACATGGGTCAGTGTGAGCTTTTCTCTCGGCATGAAAATGTGGCTCACAATTATTAAAATTGAAAAGCAGACCCAAGTGTTTTTGCTTTAACGAGAAGATGAGGTCTTTCTGACACTTTATTTTTAATCCTCTTGGACAATCTTTCACCATTGTTCATTTCATAAAATTGGAGGAAATGCTATTTAGTGGTTAATGAAAAATAACATAAAACCTTTCAATCTTTGTATAAAAAGAAGCCTTCAGAATTACTTAGCTCAACCTCCTAACAAATTCAGGACATTCTTCTCTATATATCCTGCAAGCTGGTCCTCCAGATTCTGAGTCAATAGTCTTCATCGTCACCAGATCGTTAGAGACACTAACAATAAAAACATTCTTCTCCATACAGAGATGAACTCCACTCCCCTGTAAACTCCATACACAGATCCTGGTCCACACCTCTGTGGCATCACCCAGCAGGGTCCCTTTCTCTACTGCACAAATTTAGATGTCCCCTCTCTGCACGTCTGGGTGTGAACTCCTTGAGCAGGGTCATGTTTTCATTATCTCAGCACATCTAGTTCAAGTTCGGGGACGATCGTTGGTGCTCAGTAGGGTTTTGAATACACGAGTGGATACTTTCTTGAGTATCTCCTCCTTCAGTTCTTAGTTTTCACTATTATAGTAACTTCTCCCGAAAAGCAAAATACCCAGAATTGAACATTATCTTCAGATATGGAATCTCTCCAATTAAACAAACTTTTATTACTTTCATGGGGAGTTGTGTGTGGATGAAAAACTAGTTTTTCAAGACTCTTGGCCTTGATTTTCTGGGAAAGTTAGATTTTTTTCAGCTCAGTGGCCACCGCCCCCCCCCCTCCCCCCACTGCTCCTCTCCGCTGGCCTTCTGAGCTTGACATTGATCCGCGTTTAGTGGAATCATCTGCCTAGATTTCCCTGCTGTGAATTTTCCCAGTCCCTACCTAGGGCTTAGGGGACTGTACCCCACATGCACGCCCCTCTGCTGCCGGTTCTGAGGTGGGTCAATCCCTGGGGCACCTGAGTGGCTCCGGAACACATCCCAAAGGACTCAGCCGGAACCTCCTGCCGTGACTGCTGCTCTGAACTCGTGCCCCAGCCCCCCTGGTGACTGGGGTTCCTCTTTTCTTTTCCTTTTTTTTTTTTTTTTTTGGCTGAGATCAGGTCCACTTTTAATGAGGAGAAATGTTTAGTTTTGGGGAAATCGAACCACCATGTTTTGTGTTTCATGGTTTTGATTCCTGTGTCCTAAGAACCCTTTGCTTACACCCAACTCACAAAGATTTTCTCCTATATTTTTCTCTAAAAGCTGTGTAGTTTTTCTGTTTATATTTAAGTCTGTAATAGATCTCAAGTTAATATTTGTGTTCAGTGTAGGGTAGGGGACTAGGTATATCGTTTTCTCTAGGGATATCAAGTTTTTCCAACACCATTTGTTGACTATTTTTTCTCCCATTGGATTGTTTTCATGTGTTTGTCGAAAAAAATAGACATATAAGTATATATCAATTTCTTAGCTCTCTATTCTGTTAATTTAACCCATTTATTGATCTTTGTGCCAGTAAAGTAATTATTTGATCACCACATGTTACAGTTCATCTTGAAATTATGTAGCATAACGTAAGACTTCCAAGTTTATGTTTCTCAAGTTCGCTTTGGATATTCTAGGTCCTTAACAACAACAACAAAAAAACCCCACCTACGCACGGATTCTGCTTCCAGCAGGTCCTCTCCTCATTAAGGGTTAAAACTTTAGCTATGGGAGGAGATGAATTTCTTATAGTCCTTTCCCCCCAACTCTTTACTATCTGTGTGACCCCAGATAAATCTACCAAACTAGTTAAGCTTTAATTCTTCATCCCTTGCGAACTATTATATAGAGGATGGATAAACAACAAGGTCCTACTGTGTAGCACGGGGAACTACATTCAACATCTTGTGATAAACCATAATGGAAAAGAATATAAAAAAGAATATATATATATATATCCCAATCTCTCAATTTATCCCTCCCGTATACACACTACTATATTTAAAATAGATCACTAATAAGGACCTACTGTACAGCACAGGAAACTCTACTCAACACTCTGTAATGACCTATATGGGAAAAGAATCTAAAAAAGAGTGGGTATGTGTATAGGTACAACTGATTGACTTTGCTGTACACCTGAAACTAACACAGCATTGTAAATCAACTACACCCCAATAAAATGAATTTTTAAAAATTCTTCACCCTTCAAATGGTGATGATATTGATACCTTGTTCTCAGGATTTGGGAGAAAATTGAACAAGTTCATGGCTGTGAAGTGCTGGCCCCTAAAAAATGTGTCTTTTCAGGCTGACGGGTACATGCAGCCCTTATTATCCTCCCTGTGTCTGGATTCCCGATGACCCTACAGCCCAGCTCCACACACAGGCTCAGTTCTTTCTGGCCACACCTCTTTGATGTGGTCGCTCTCCTGCCCGGGTGTCTCCCTGCTGCCCCCACTCCCCTCTCTTGAACTCCCCGCCTCTGTGTTTCCCCTTCCTGCTCGGCCCTTGGCCTCTCACTATGGGGCTGTAACACTGATTCACAAAAGCCCTAGGAGTCTTTTCTCCCCATGCTGTCCTCTGTCAGCTCAACTGAATTCCCGTCCTTCCACAATTATAGGTGGACCTGCTTCCAAGGCGCAGCCAGCACCCCTCTCCAGTGGGCAACCCGAAATCCTTGGCCTTTGACCTTAGGGGTCTGGCCGCTCTATTGCCTATCAGTCCACACACATCAGATTTGGCACCTAGAAAGGCATTACCGGATTCTCCCTAAATGCATGCTCCCAGCCATTGAGGTGATCCAGTCGGCTCCCCCAGCCCACAGGCTGCAGAGCGAGAAGCCGTGAGCACAGCCAGCCATGTTCCGCAGCCAGCTGCTGGGTCAGCCTTAGCAATGATCTCCCGAGGCTGCGAGGCTCAGAATACGGCGGTCCTCCAGCTACAGTGTTCCGAGGTGTCCCTCCAAAGTGGAAGAAGGCACTCCCTCCCTTGCATCTAAAAAATGCTGAATTGTAATGACAATGTGTTCATCACCCTTGGGGCGTTTCTTTTGCAATGAAGATAGAAATGTGTTTTTTCTCATCCCAACCTTGGGTTGCTCTGTATTCTTTTATGAGATAGTCAGGTGTGGCCATGACAGCAGACAGCATGGAGGCTCAGAAAAAAATCCAGAGTATTATCCTCAAACGTCCTTGAGACGGGAGATGTGGCACAGGACCACGTGGGAAAGACACCGGGGTGGTCCAGAGGCAGAAGACAGCAGCAGAGGGGAGGTCAAGTCACAGCTGGCTTCTATCGGGGTTTGCGTGAGAAACTCAGAGCAGGGCAGGATGAATAGCTTAGCTGTGGTTAGTGTGAATGATTCTGGAGAACTCTGGGTTGTTCCTGGTTGCTTGATGCCTGGCCCTGGGATGATGGGCGCAGAAGAATATTTCCTTCTTGGGTGTACAGCCACCTGGAGGAGATGTGGCCCTGGATGAGTTAGTTTGTATGTCTAAAGCATGCCCCAGGCTGGGTCTTCTTCTATCTCTAAGGACTGGCTAGCCCTGAGGAGGGCAGTCTCTCTCCAGCCAGAATATGTCTTTGTTTTTGTTTTCCTTTTAGGATGTCGAAACATCATAATGGACAGAAAATTTTAAAACCTTTACCGTGCATAGGTATTCTTTCATCTGTGGCTTGAGCTGACAGACAGACCCTCCTTTGTCACCTAAGAAATTCAGTAAAATGAATCTCTCTTTACTTTACTGATACTAGCCTGCCACTGACCTAAAGCCCTTTCAGTTTTGGGTCCCTCTTCTCTACTCTGAATTTTTCTGGGTTTACTAACCACTGCTCTTGTATGACATGGCAGATTTCTGATCACGGTTTTAGTGTTCTTGAGGAGAGCACGCCAATGTCCTGTGAACCTCAGGGAAAATGGCCTTTGCCTAGTGACAGGGATTCATAAACTCCCTAAAACATGTGCAGGAGGGCTGGGAAGGCTAGTTCTCTGATTTACTGATCAAGAACCACACACACACATACACACATCCTCCTCAGTACTGGCCGTTTACGATTAGGGCTAATCCTTCCATAAGAATCACACTTCTGGCTGCAGAAGAAATTAATGCCAAAATAAGTCTGTGTTCTTTGGATCCAAGCAGTAGGAAGCTTTATCCTTTTGCTGCTTTCCTCAGGATGCTCTGTGACATCATCCACACTGGGTTGTTTTTCCCTTTGTATTCAAACACTTTGGCTTAATTCCAAAGGGCGTCCAAAGGCAACAGACCTTCCCTGCCACCCACCCATGGGCCGTGTAATCTCATAACTGGAAACGTTCGGCTCCGTGTAGAGGCATCGCCCAATTCGCCTTCTTTGATAGCATCACCCCACTCCCACCCCAGGCCTGGGCTTCCTCTGGCCTCTTTCTTTGCTGACCTTCTTTAGGTTCTGAGTGGTTCAATCCAGTGGTTTTGCTGGTTGACAGTCACTGGGGCTTGTGGGTACTGGTGTACCCACACTGGTGGCACATCATGGGCCGATCTTATCAGTAGCGTGGGTAGACGTATCTCAGGAAAGCTTGAAAACAACCACAGATGCTGAGATATTTTCCCACAACCTGCATATTTAAAGTTAGGGAATAGCGTACAATCTCCTTAATTCTAGAAAACCTGGTTCAAGCCTTTTCTACAAAAGATATGTACATCCAAGAGGATGACATTAACTTTTTTTTTTTTTTTTTGCGGTACGCAAGCCTCTCACTGCTGTGGCCTCTCCCACTGCGGAGCACAGGCTCCGGACGCGCAGGCTCAGCGGCCATGGCTCACGGGCCCAGCCGCTCCGCGGCATGTAGGATCCTCCCGGACCAGGGCACGTACCTGTGTCCCCTGCATCGGCAGGCGGACTCTCAACCACTGCGCCACCAGGGAAGCCGGACATTAACTTTTATGCACCATTTAGAATCTAGTTATAGAGACCTGGATTGCAATCCTGGTTCTTTCACTTTCCACCTCTGTGATAGATAGTGAACAACTTCTTTTCTCTAAGTTTTAGTTTGTTAATTTGCAAAGCAAAAAAAAAAAAAGGTAAAATAAAACAAGCATTTCAGGTTTTTTGCTAAAATTAGGGGAGAGTGACACAGAACTCAGGGACTGAGAGAAGAGACCCAGCTGGACGGAGGGGCAGCTGCCACTAGCAGTGTGGGCTGGGAGCACAGAGAGACGCCTTGGTTAGCATCACAGGTCGCCTATGGGCTGGACCTCCCGGGCCGCGTCATTCTGAACTACTTGGAGGTACTTTCTGGCTGCTGAGCCATCACTTTTTAGATAATCGAGATTTTGATTAGTGCTGCTCTGTTGAACTGACAGTAAAGTCTCCTTGGCAAAAGGAGCCGGCCGGGGAACACATCCTACAGATGGATAAGCTCAAAAATCCTTACGTGTTGCTTCATTACGAAGAGTGTTCTTTGATTCAAATGACAAGGATGGAGGTCGGGGGACAGGAGGTGGACCCCAGCTTTGCTTGATGACACAGGCGTAGATATTGTGTTCCCATTGGCAAGGCAACCATGGACCGAGAACCCAAGAAGCAAACGGAAGCTCTTGGTTGATGGTGCTGGGGAGTGACGTTCACAAGATTTTGGTGTCATGTAATCAAGTCCGAATGATGAACAGAACAAGTATCTCCTTGTACTGTTGTGTCTCCTCTGTTGACTGTCTGTGGTTGTGGAAGCTGGCATGGGTGTATTCACAAGCGTTTGAACATCTGTCTTTGAGGACTGGCTTCTAATTTTTTTCAATGAGGGCATCCAATCTCTCTACAGGAAATTTGCATGAGATTTGGGAGTTCAAACTATCAATGATATTTACATTTCTCAGTTAAAAAGCCAACATTTCTTCCCCTGGCCCTAAACTCTATGCGTGGAAAAAGCTGTTTTCGTTCATAGCATATTCTTTCTGTTAAGATAATTAAACTTCTGCAGGACTGCCAGCGCTCATCAATAGAGTGAATTTTTCATAAATGTTATCCACCTTACGTGGGTGCACACTGGCATTTTGATTAAGTTGAAGCCAAAAGCTATTTTATTAGCAGAGAAAACCTTCCCCTACCTGCCCTCCTCCAACCAGCCTCAAATAAAAGGAGGCCATGCTGGCTACAGTTACAATTGTTATGAATGATTTTTAATCAAATAAGTAGCTAAAAATTGTTGAATTTTCAAAATACATTGGAAATCTTTCTCCATGTCGCTATGCTGTGTACATTCCTGGCTAAGAATGAGTTTTGCTTTGGCTGTGGGACATCTGTTTGCTCAAGCCAAGCACCACTCAGAGTTCCATAGGCAGTTTATCTGCTGGGTGAATTAGCCCAAGGAATTAAAAATGAAAATTCCTAAACTGCCTTTTGCTCAACTACCCAGAGTGTTCCCCTTGATTACATTCTGCCTGTCTGATGGCTTGACTTCAGGTCATTTTAAAAGCCAGCCACAGACAGAAATGGGGCATTCTTTTCAGAGCCTGTGATTTACTCCAAGCCAAATGCAAATCGATTTCTCACTTCTTTCCTTCTGTGGCTTATCCATGCCACCGTTTTCCTTCCTTAGCCTAGAAAATCAAGAATTAACCACAAAAGCAGAATGCTGGGGAGGTACCTCTGCACCTTAAATGCTGGGAAAAGTCTCAAACAGCTGCCTTTCTTTGGGGTCTACTGCGTGATGTCACTTTGATTGATATTCTTCCACCGGAGAAGCCTCTACTCTCAGTGGCCTGTCTTGACAGAGTGGAATGCGGTGTACTTGGCAAGACTGAGCAGCTCAGGGGCGGTAACTGTCCTCATAGTCCTCGGGAATAGTCCCCCAGTGCCTCAGGCACAGTTAAAAGTCGATTGAACTGAAGAATACACAGAGGCTGTTTCCATGATCTTTTCCAGCTCATTACAGGCATTGGTACGATAGAGTCTCTTACAGCGCACATCTAAACATCTTAGCAGGAGAGGTAAGGGAAAAGTGCCCCCGTCTGCCTCAAACTCAACTCCCCAGTGTTCATCCCAATGAATATTCCAGCCTAAGAAATGCTGGGAACAGAACCACTTCTCTTTTTAAGAGAAGTCTTGCTAACCTGGGTCACCTCTGTCTGTGTAGGCATTCACAGATAATGACATGTAACCTTCCAACTTAGGTAGGGTGATTTATTCTTCTTCTCTAGCACTCTAGTGGAAACTGAAGTACGAGCAGTGGAGAAGGTATAGAAAATGAAATGCATGGAAATCCAAGAGTCTATCTAATGCACTAATTTCTGTCAGCTACCTAAATCTTCTGTTGTCTGTAGTAAGAGGCTTCTTTGCCAAGTACCCTTGAAAAGGCTCGGTCTAATAGAAAGCTAATCTCATGTAATAGGCAACCCACTGCTTAAAGTATTGCATCAGGAGGCTGTCTATCTGGATCTTCCTAGGGACACCATTTGTCTTGTATTTTAAGACCTTCTCAATTTATCTGTATCAACGAGGGAAAACGGGAATGGAGATAATAGCCAATAACAGCCGCTTTATTTTCCTCCCCGATAAAGACGTCCTGGGTTTGCATTTTGACAGCTTAAAACAGAAATTCAATCATTTAAAGGTCAAAGAAGTAGTAGACATTATCCCAGGAGTTCCTGATCTATGAGCAAATTACATCTGTGAGATCAAAGATGCCCAGAAGATTGAACAGACTAATAAATAGACTGTCCGTAATTGCCAAAAGGACAGTTTGCAGGCGGTTCTCACAAAATGGGAAAATAACAACGGAGAGATAGGACTTGGTTTTCTGTTGGAATACTATACATACCAAACTTGGAGAAGGTCAAACATGACAGCCTACACACTTTCCATAAAATATATTTGCTCTGGAATGAACAGTTAAGTTCAACCCGAGGAGCTCCCAAACCAAAGTACACAGGAGCTATGCAAGGCCAGTCGTAGGTAACCTGGCACTTAGAAGGCAAAGTGGATGACTAGTACGCAGTAAGATCTATTCCTGGTGATACTGTGGTTCTTCCGGCAGCTCTGCCATGGTTCTTTGAAGGATATATCAGGGCAGTTAGGTGCTAGAAGGGACTTTAAAACAAGTCTGGAAATTGCCAGCCTCATGATTCTTAGAGGAAGAAAAAAAATGGTAGATAACTGTCAACCTCTCTCCCTCACTCTCTCTGTCTCCTCATTGGGATCTATACTTGAACGGACTGTAGTCACAGCTACAAGCACTGCAGTTTAACTACTCATTAAATACCAAAGACTGTGGAAGGAGCTTCGGGAGCATAGCTCATTTACTCGCCCTAGCAACCTCTGACCTGCCTTTTTTCATAAGGGCAAGCAGAGGCTCAGAGACTAACACGCAGGGGGCACAGTCTTACTAGCGATCAAGCAAGCCTCTGAACTCAAGTTCATGTCTGTTAGAACCCATCTTCTCCATTCTTGAAGCTTCAACATGGTGGATCTCCGTCTTGAGGATATATGAGAATCAACAGGGGAGTTGGGCAGGGGAATAAATCAAAATGATTGGGGTGGGATCCAAAGATCTGGAGGTATGAACGTGTTCCCCTAGGATCTCAGAAGCAGGCTGTAGTAGACTGCACTTTCCAAAAACACTCTACTGCTTGCAGGGATATCTGAATGAGGTTTGGAGTTCATGAATAAGAATTATGAAGAACTGGCTAGGGCCAGCTCTTTAGGCAAATGTACATCATAAATATCTAATTGCCTTCTTCAAATGCATCCATTTCTAAAGATCGTTTCCTTGTGTCTTAAAAGTCCATCAACATAGACCTTAAAGTAGTTACGTTGCAAAATAGCACAATTTTTAATATTTTCTTTCCAAAGTGATTGCAAATATTAGGATAAAAGAAAGATTCTTAAAACAGACTTTGGTATACCAAGCCAAGAAGCAAAGGCATTAGCAGTTTAATAGGTTTTGGAATGGGGAAGGGAGACGAGAGGGCACTGAGGGAGAAGAACCGCATTCGATGCTTGTTGAATCTGAACTCTGCTTTATGTAGCCCTGAATTGTGACCAGCTGCTTTCATGATTTCTCCAATTGGTCTCCAGCGGCCAACTCTGACCCAGCTCCCTCTTCCCCCACTATCTTGTTTTAAATGAGATCTGGTTTTACTTAGATGAATTAAATGTCACTATATTTGTTTCTGTGGATTGTTCCAGCAAAAATTACAGCATCAGTGTCTGACTTTAAATGTCTCTAAGACTGTCTGCTTCTCTGGGCTATTTATAGCTGCCTTTTAAACACGCTAATAAATGCTTTTAGGTAGCCATTGGTCTGCTCCCCCTTGATGGAGCCTCGGAATCGGTACACTTCCAAGTACCAGCTGAAAATACCTGTTTTTCTCTTCTTTGCAAAAGTAATGCATGTTCATTGTAAAATTTTTGAAATTGTAAATAGACAAATAGAAGAAAAGGGGGGAGAAAAAAAAAAAACGATCATACCAGAGAGGGCCACAATTCACATTTTGTTTCTATCATTCTGTCTTTTCTCCATGTTTAAATGTATTTAAACTTAAACAATTATATTGTACAAGCTGTTTTATAGTCCTCTTTCATTTTTTCCACCAAACAATATGTTTTCTATTTTTTCTGGCATTCTTCTACTCTCTCACATTTAATGACTACGTTAAATATGATGAGTAATGATATGATTGTACCATTACCTATGAAACAATCCCACATTTATTAGGTGGCTAAGCCGTAGCCAAAACTTGCTACTACAAATAGCCCTACAAATCAGCCAAGTCTCTCCGCTCATTCATGATCGTTTCTTTAGGATAAATTTCTACACGCGGAATTGCTAGATCAGAAGCCGAACCAAATTCATAGACTTTTGCCACATGTACCCAACTCACCTCCAGAAATAGTTCAAATTAAATAAATAAATATCTGTATAATATAATGTAATAAATATCTGTATAATATAATGTAATATTGTATCTTCGAAATGGCCGTATAATAACATGCATTCCTCTTAGGAGAACCACATTTCTAATAATTCAATCATCATTTTAACAAATTTTATTAAACACTTTTTAGTGCCAGGCATTTATTTTTTCAACTCCAGATTTCCAGGGAGTTCTGCAGCATAGTTACACATAGTTACCATGCTAAAAATTGTCAGTTCTAGGGAAGCCGCTAAGCAAAAGTGGACAGAAAGACTGTTTTTTGTTTTTTGTTTTTAAACTATGTATGAACTGGCAGCTTAGGACAGGAGAGAGGCAAGGTAAATGGAAGCAGTTGAGAGCTGGTGTTTGGAGAACTGGCAGAGTTGATGGTTTTATGGATCTAGGAATGATGATTCTCTTGCTAGGACTGAAACCTCCTTGAGGATATTGCATTGTTTAATTCGTCTTATTCAATTATTTGTTAGTTCACTCCTTCAAAGTCTAATTAGTGAGGGTCCACATGCTGCTTATCTCTCTAGCTGCTGGGGATACAGTGGTAAATAGGACGAGGAGAGCTTTTCTCAAGGAATTTACAATCTATTCTGTGCGGCAACCCAGCCAACAAACAAACAAATCCATCAGTTAGAGGTAAGCATTTTGAAATAAATAAATCACGTTAACGAGACAAAATAACAGTATGGGGGCGAGTCTTACTTTATATCCTCATCAGACAAGACCTCTCTGGAAAGGTGGCCTTACAGATGAGACATCAGTGATGATAAGAAGCCACACAGGCAGAAAAGGAAGTGCAAAGGCCCTGGGGCAGGAACACCCTTACTTGTTAGAGTAGAGCTTAGCAAACTTTTTCTGTAGAACGCCAGATAGTAAATATTGTCGGCCTTGTGGAGCACATGGTCTCTGTTGCAACTACCGGGGTCTACAGGGGAAACGTGGCAGTAAGTAGCCGTAGGCCATGAATAAGCAATGGTCTGAATGTGTTTCAGTCAAAGTTTATTTACAAAACAACCGAAGAGCTGGACGTGCCCCATGGACTGTAGTTTTCTGCCCCCTGCGTTAGTGAAAAAGGGAGATTGGATAAGGAGAGAGAGTGAGTGGTGAGAAGACTGGGAGATAATTTTCAGAGATGGGCAGGGGTCAGATATATACACTCTGTATACAACACTGATTTTGCACATTAATTGCAATGGGAAGACACTGGATGGTTTTAAGTAGAGGAGTGACATGTTTTGATTTTATTTTTAAAAAGATTAGATCCAAGTACAGTAAGGGCAGAAAGAGGGGATCTCTTAGGAAGCTGTTGCTGTGGGTCCATTGAAGACCTGGTCCATTAAAGACATGGTGGTTTTGACAATGATGAGAAGTGAGCAGTTTTAAGATCTGCTTTGAAGGTGAGCCCACAGGACTTGCTGCTCATGTCCATAATGGGAGTAAAGGAGAGTGAGAGACCAGCACCCTTGCATACAGGAGATGCTTTTAAAACGTAAATTAAACTGAATTGTAACTGAGTGCTTTCTGTTTCAAGAAACAAAAGCGATCCCTTGTTAATACAAGCAGAAGAAAATATTATTGAAAAGATATCAGGTAGCTTACAGCATCAAGGGAAGTATGAAGAGAAAGACCCTGATCTGAGCAAAATCAAGAGGCCAAATGAAGATCTAACCTCAGGAACTGTCTCCCTGGAAGCCACGGCTTGTGTCTTTCTCTGGGTGACTGAGATGTGCACCATCACACCACTGGCCTCTTGACTCTTGGTAGTTGCCTGGAATCATAGGATTCAGCATGCTTCTGTCACGTCCTCAGGAATCAAAGTCTTGTTGGTGAAGTTCTGATTGGTCGGTCCAAGTTCCCGTGACCCTCGTCCAGGTGTGGGGTGGGGAAAGGCTGTAGTGAGAAGAGGCTTCTGCCTTACCTTCCCATGTTTGCTTTGAAATTTCTCCAACCAATTTTCCGTGGCACAGCCAGAGTGATCTTTTAAAAATGCAAGCCTTGTCATGCTGTGCCCTTGGTTAGGACACTTCAATCGCTTCCACTGCTCTTGGGAGAAAGACCCAAATCTTTAATTCTACCTAGTAGGTCATTTATGCTCTGTCTCTATCTCTCTCTCCAGCTTCAAATCCCCGACCCTACCACCACTCCACCCCCTGCCTCGTATTCAGTTCTTTGGAAAGCACGCCCTACTCATCTCTGAGTCACGGAGCCTCTGCAAATGCTGTTCTTCTGCCTGGGAACCTCGTTTTCCCTTTCCTCTTAGACTTGTCCTCATTGTTCAGATTGTAATCCAGACATCCATCTCTCCCAGACTCCATAACGACCCAGGATTATAAACTATTGCGAGAAACAGAGGAGAAACGTTCGTTCAAGTTAAGGGTTAAAGGAAGATTATAAGGACAGCTTCCAAGGTGGTAGCCATTGTAGCCTTTTATATTATGCCATTCATTCCTTACAAAAACATTTTGAAATAAGTCAGCTATTGTCCTTATGTTTTAAATAAACACAATGCGGCTTAAAGATATTTGTTAAGATGCAGATATCATACAACTAAGATGTGGTAGAACCGTAACTGGAATCCAAATCTTTGATCTCCATTTTCCTGCCTTTTAACTGCGCTACTGGAGGACCCTGTTGTGTAACTTGGACTGTGCCCCGTGGTAACAGGAGAAGGATATTTACATTTCAGAAATATCACGCGGGATGAAAGTGGCAAGAGATGGGTTAGCAGGCTGTTAGGTAAACCAGGTAAAACCAGGTTCTTAACTGATCAGGAAAGCTTGAATTCAGTGATAAAATGCAGATGAGTTCCTGTAATGATAGGTTCTTGTGAGAACCAGGCCTTAAGATTAGCTGAGCACAAAGGATGCAGCAGCCACAGGCACCTATCAATAGTGAGAGCCTTGACAATGAGCGCGCCGCAAACAAACGAAAATAGGGCAGCAAGGCGTGAGCTGAGAGCATTTTTACCCACAGCGAGAGCCAGGAGAATTGAAGAGCATCTCTCAGCTCCAATGTCGGGTCCCGGACCCAGCTCTCTCCCATCGCCCTCGTGAAATGGTACCATCGCCTCTGGTTCCAGACACTCTCCGACTTCGTACTTCATTTTGCTTTTCTCCTTGGTGTTTACGCCACGGTCTGGGTGATGATCTCCTTTTATTTATTGATGCCCAACTCTCAAATGCCAATCCCACAAGGGTGGGACTCTTCACTAATTCCTGAAGGTGGGTAGCTCCGGCACATATAGAAGCTCAATTTTTTTTAAATGAAAAAAAAAAAAAGAAGAAGAATGAAAACAGTCAGTCACTAATTCTCCACTGGAGGGTTTTAGAGACCACTGGGGAAGTGCTGTCCTTACACAATCAGGGGAAATTGAACTGTGGTCTCTTAGAGAGATGTTAAGATCTCATGATATCCAGCCTCTGCGTGAAGCCGGGTCCCGCTCAAGGTAAACTCTGAGCGACGGGGGCTGATGTCCAACCAAGACAGGGACGGGCAGGCTGATTTGCAAGATAAGAACAAGAGAAACCTTAAGAGCTGTCTCAGTAAAGCAGGTACATACCATTTAAGACAAAGAATAAGTACAATAAGCGCCTTGTGAATTTCTTTAACCTGTTAACTTTGCCGAGCTTGTCACTCTTTTTTCCTTTAGGTTGGTTCCTCAGATTAAATAGCAAAAAAATTCTTAACGTGAGCTGGAAGTGTATGTATCGTGCACCTAAGAGTGTATGTGTGTGTTGAGAACAAGGACTAGGGGATTTTCCATTTGGTAACAGTTGTGAAAGAGAAAAGCCCCTGGGGTTTGGGGGAAGTGGTGAAAGGACAGAGAAGTGGCCCAGGTGGCTTAATGGTAGGAAATAGTGGTGACATCCGTATTTATTGGGAACCACATGCTGTCTGCCCTGCTGTTATGCAACTGGGAAGCTCTCTGAGAAAGTTAAAGCATGTACTCTGGTATTTTACAGAAGGGGCAACAGTGCTCATGCGATCCAGATTCAGGAGATAATTACTGAATAACTGCTGTGAGCCCAGCACGGTGCAAGACGGCTGCCCGTCCCTATCTCGTTCAAACCTCGCGATTACTCAGTAGCCTCGGTAACCCCAGGTCACCCTTAAAGACACTGAGGTTCAGAGAAATGTTACGCACATCAGCCACTCGCGATGAAGAGGACAGATCTGGACCTGGAGTCTACCTCCCATGCATGATTTCTCTACAGTACCAAAAACTCATTTTATTTCAGGCTATTTCTTAATAATGAGGTTATTCTCTTTCTAAACCAGAACAACCGGCTATTACAACTCATATTATTTTGGTACTGTCCTGACATCCAGAAAATGGAGAAACAGAATCCCAGACTTCAAATTTCTTCTACTTCTTTATAAAACACAGCATCCTCTGGGGTGAGGCGGAATTTACATAGGTGATACATATTACTTAGCGGAAAACGGGGCTGCAACAAGGATCTCCAGATAAAGTTACGAGTAATATTGTCAGGCTGGATTTCTGCTGCTTCCCAGCATCTACTTCAGTTGGTTGATAACATATTATAAGTTCCTTTCCTATGATGAAACCCCTCTATTCCATAAACTGGCACAAATCTTTCTAAATTGATTCAGAAGGAGAAACTGCAAGGTTATGTCAGGGAAGAGGTAAAATCCATGGTCACCGAGAAGTTGGACCAGGGATGGAGGGTGGGGCTGGGAGGGAGGAAACGGAGAGGGAACAAAAGCTATAGGTGAAGCCACAGGCTGCTGGGGGGTGACAGCAGCTGAGAAGGAAACGTGAGACACCGTGGACCTGTCAACAAAGGAGAGACTGTTTGAAATCAGGGAGTGTGCGGAAAAGGACAGGCAGCGTCCAGCAGGGACTGGGTGAAGCAGGTGTTCAGTGGCTGAATGTCGAGGTCCACCTAAGAGCGTCTGAATGTCTTATGAGGATTCCAGGCAAGATAAGGTTCAGGCTCAATTCTAAGGCAAGAAGCTGTGGGACAGGTTTTGAGCAAAATAACTTGTTTGGGTTCTCCCCTAACTCGTCAAACTCCTCTTTCTTTCCTCCTCACCGACCAGAGCCCACCCCAAGTGTCGTCTGATCACACCTCCCTGGACCTCCCTGTGGCCCCCTTCCCCCTTCCCTTACCACAGACTCTACCAAGAGGGTCTTCAAAGACAATGACCCGCATGCAGAATTCAGGCCGCGCTTTCTACTCCGTCAACTCTCACGTTTCCACCAAAATTTATCTCATCTAACAATTTTGCCAGGAAAGTAACTTGATTACTGATGACTTCATGAAACTCATTTACATGCTGAAGAAAGTACTTGTTCACCTCAAAGGCCATGGGCATGAAAAAGTGAATTTTACCAAAGATATTTTAGACCTTTATTTGTGGAGCATCTCAAATTATACAGAGATGATAAGTATTGCTGTTCATGTGTTTATATTAAGTAGATGCTAGGGACAGTTCACATTTTATTATCAGAGTGACACAGGAGTGTAAAGTCTTAGCCACTGAGTTATACCTCAGCATGCTAATGGAGAGCTTAGGTTTGAAGAACTGCCTGCAGAGTGGCCTGCTTGGTAAATGGCGGAATTTGAGAGGACGTGGCAAAACAGCAGAGGAATTGCTTCCAAATTGTTGAGTCTGACTGAGGCCCTTTTGTGCATTGAGCAAAGGGGACAGGTACACAGGCTGCCCCTTTGTTTTGCTGAAAATATTCCCCGTCGTTTCTATAGCCCGTTTGAAATGTGCTCTATTCATAAAGGTTTCTCCTTGAATTCATACAAAGCTCTAAAAACCTGGGGACTAAAAGCAGATCTCACCAGCCAAAGTAGATTAAGGAACAGCTTTTAATGTCTTGACTTAGTACCATGAGCAAAGGTCTGAGAAAAGTCATTGTCAGGATTCGGTGTGCTCACCCCTCTGACTTTCTTTCTCACACGTGTCTGCAGTGCTTTCCTGAGTACCTTTGCAAATTGTAATGGACTTGGATGGCGTTCTCAGGAAGAGCCCCCATCCTCACCATGCATTGCCTCTTAATCTAAGCCACATTTGTGAAAGGACCCCACGTCACGACAAAGAAATTGCATGTAATGACAAAGGTCCTTTCTTACCTCTGTCATTAGTCGCCGGGCAAAATAGTTTGAAACTGGTGTAGAAGAGGGACCTTAGATTTAGCATTTACTTTTGAGTTTTATATCCCATGATTTTGTAATTGCAGTGATCATATTTCCATTTTTATTTTTAAAGAAAGGAATTTTGCAATCAATGAAATAGCCACCATCAGTTTCAGGAGAGCAGGGAACACAGCATGTGAGAAGAAATACAGAAGTAGGAGCACTGAAAATACTTTTTCATCATGGAATCGATGGGGACAAGATGATTAGGAAAGCATTAAGGCAATTTTAAAGCCCAGCCTCAATTCTGAGAAAAACAAATGTTAAATATAGAATGTCCAGTCAATCAGTAAGCCTTATCCTCTGTTACTTAATGGCAAACAATTGGAAAAGTGCTCAAGTTAACACAGCATATGAAAGAAGAGATTAATAAATAAACATCTGTGTTGTCTAGCCATTTTGACAAAAGGGCCGCTGCAAACTCCTTAGCTCATGGTGTCGGCTGAGAGATGGTTACTATTAAATAAGATTAGTTTGGTTATGATCTATCGTTTAGCTTGAAAACAGTTGTCTTTTTGGAAATGCATCATTTACGTGGTGGGAGAAGCAAAGGATAGATGAATAAAAGTATGCATTCAAACAGCATCTGAAAGCGTTTCTCTGGATAAGTTGAAATGAATGATCGTGATAATAACCCACTGCAGAGGACGTGATGGGTTGGGGGTAGAATTCTCACAGCTGTTAACTTGGATCCCTGAAATTGTTCCGTTATTCAGAAATACTTTTTCTACATACTCACATTTGCTCACTTGTAGCTTGCATTAGTGAAGTTTCATTCCCAGTTAGCATACTGTTGAAGGTATATGAAAAACGGCTTGTTTATAACAGTTGTTGGCACTCCCGGAATTCACAGGGACGCCGACCAAACGCCACTGCAAATAAAAACCTTTCCTTTTTCTTTTGGTGGCAGGAAAGAGCAGAGTCACACAGTAGCTCTTGATTTACGAATCGAGTGGTGCTTTCTCATTCTCAAGACTCCCACGATGCGTACAGTTCCCTTTAAGGAACTGGGTTAGAAGGAAGCCTTTACCAAGAAAATAACCCTACCTCCAAATCTCCTTCTTAATTTGCAATCATGTGGGCCTTTGATTATAACTGTCCCGTTCTCATGCCTTGAATGATCATGTGAGAGGGAGTGGAAACTGACGACCGTGAATAGCTTCTTGTTTGTAAAGTGTCCTTCAATGGCAAGTCAGACAGGAACCTACAACGAATCACATATATTCTGGGCAAAATTTGTGGGAGTATTTTACCTTCAACATTCCAATAAGCATCTTGTCAGCCTTGGGTCCCATCCTGAAAGTATACAATTGTCTCCCGGAAACACGGCTGAAGTGGTGACCAAAGAGAGGCTGTAACTCTTCAAAGCAGATCTGGGGGACGGCTGGGTGAAGTGGCCAGGGCGGGCGGACAGACAGGGAGAAACGCGGACACGCCTTACAGGACATTTTGGCTGTAACCAGTGTCCATCCTAACTGTGGTCCACCAAACAAAGTGTTTAGTGTAAAGAGGGCCCGATCCCTGGAGAAGCAGAAAAATGATTCCTGTTGACCGGAGGGAAATTAACTCATTCCTCCCTTTTCCTAGCAGAGAAGGCGCTGGTTAAGTACTTGGTGATTAATTGTCTTGGTTGGTTTCAAGGGGTGTCTCCATGTCCGGAACGGTATTTACACCCACGGAATGTTCTGTGCTGCCGAGTGGCAGGATCCTCTAATCCAGAGCCTTGCCTCCCCCTTCCACGCCCCTCCTGCACCTGGCACAGGTAGATGATGTGGAAAACATATTCTAGTAATTACTAAACTGTTAACGTTGGGCCCCAGTGACTCCTTTTTTGGCAGAAAAGTAACTAAGGACCATTTAATACTGAAAGTTTAAAACTTACTTTGAGATTTGAGCTGGAAAACTATTGGTCTATATCAAGGATGCTAAAAGCAATAATAAGAGTATGTATCAATATAAGTTGATCTTTTAAAGACTGAATGGATTTGGAGGGAGGAAAATGATTGTGCCCAGTCATAGCTGTGAAACCGTCAGCAATACAGTGAAGAGCTGGTGAGAAGAGTCCAATTGCAGCATTCTCCCTTTAAGAGGGAAGCAAGATTAGCAGCAACCTTGGCAAATTTTCGGCTTCTTTTCAGAGGGAAAGAGAAAAGCTTCCAGTGTCCAAAAAAAGAAAAAAAAAGAAAAAGAAAAAGAAAAGGAAAAGAAAGAAAGAAAAAAGAAAAAAGGATGGATGTTTTGAAACAAAGGCAGAAGCAATCTTATACTTTATTGAAAGCTTACCTGGGAGTGGTTTTAACTCCTCTGGGGTTAAGAAAGATTTTTTTCCTCTCAAGACCGAAGGTGGAGCTAGGGTAAAGGAATTGGATCTGAAATAGCATCCCTGTCAGTTCTGTTCTGAAAAGTACACAGGGAGGAAAAATCTCCGTGGAAGAGAGAGGAGGCCACAGGTGCAGAAGGCGAGGGACCGTCTATGATACAACCTGTATGTAAGTTACATTGTAACAGGAACGTAGAAACCCTTAACTGCCTCTTTTTTCTGAGGAAAACCATCTGACTTAGACAGAAAGCCTCTAAGACGGCCAGACAAATACCTGAGTTCTATTTTGCCTCTTTACGTTACAGATTATTTTGTTTTCTAAATGCCCTCAGGCCAGAAGAGTCTACGAAATGAAGACAATTTTTTTTTTTTTTTTATGTCAGGTCAGAAGAGGCAGTGAGGACTCATTTGGGATAATCATAGTGTTTACTGAAGCCTTATGCATGTATAAAAATGTTATTTTCTCTAATGGCATATTTTGTTCCTGTAATGACTGAGTTGAATTCTCAACTGAACTGAGTAATCAATACTAAATGCCTCTGTCGCGCAAATCAAGTCGTAGCTGTTTCAGATGGCATCAGATTGCTTCCAGTGGGGCACGTTGCTCTAGAGATGGAAATTAAAAGCAAGTGTGTGGAATTCTCTGTTTTTCAGGTTTGAAGTGAAAACTCACAAACAGCAGTCAGTACCCCTAGAACAGTCGCCGCCCCAGGAGCCACCCGGATGCCCGAAGGGCAGTAGAAAGCATGAGCTTCTACGGCAGCAGCTACCCGATCGTGAACGTGGACCCCAAATACCCGGGCTACCCCCAGGAGCACGTTCTAGCCGAGAAGCGAAGAGCCAGGCGGCGTCTCCTGCACAAGGACGGCAGCTGTAACGTGTACTTCAAGCACATTTTTGGAGAATGGGGCAGCTACGTGGTGGACATCTTCACCACCCTCGTGGACACCAAGTGGCGTCACATGTTCGTGATATTCTCGTTGTCTTACATTCTCTCCTGGTTGATATTTGGCTCTATCTTTTGGCTCATAGCCTTCCATCACGGAGACCTGTTGAACGATCCCGACATCACGCCTTGTGTGGACAACGTCCATTCCTTCACGGGGGCGTTTCTATTCTCCCTGGAGACCCAGACCACCATCGGGTACGGTTCCCGCTGTGTCACCGAGGAATGTTCTGCGGCCGTGCTCATGGTGATCCTTCAGTCCATCTTAAGCAGCATCATAAACACCTTCATCATTGGGGCTGCCTTGGCCAAAATGGCGACCGCCAGGAAGAGAGCCCAGACCATCCGGTTCAGCTACTTCGCCCTCATCGGCATGAGAGACGGGAAACTTTGCCTCATGTGGCGCATCGGTGAATTCCGCCCCAACCACGTGGTAGAAGGCACGGTCAGGGCCCAGCTACTCCGCTACACGGAAGACAGCGACGGGCGGATGACGATGGCATTTAAGGACCTAAAGTTAGTCAATGACCAGATCATCCTTGTCACACCAGTAACGATCGTTCATGAAATCGACCACGAGAGCCCTCTGTATGCCCTTGACCGAAAAGCCGTGGCCAAAGATAACTTCGAGATTTTGGTGACGTTTATCTATACTGGCGACTCTACCGGGACTTCTCACCAATCCAGGAGTTCCTACGTTCCCCGAGAAATTCTCTGGGGCCATAGGTTTAATGATGTCTTGGAAGTGAAGAGAAAGTATTACAAAGTGAACTGCTTACAGTTCGAGGGCAGCGTGGAAGTCTATGCTCCCTTTTGCAGCGCCAAGCAACTGGACTGGAAGGACCAGCAGATCCACAACATGGGAAAAGGCCCGCCAGCCCAAGGACCCGGCACATCAGACACCAATGTCAGAAGAAGGTCATTTAGCGCCGTTGCCATCGTCAGCAGCTGTGAAAACCCAGAGGAGACCACCACCTCTGGCACGGATCAGTGTAAGGAAGCGCCTTACCAGAAAGCTCTCCTGACTTTGAATAGGATCTCTGTAGAATCCCAAATGTAGTCCTGAGTTGTAAGTACAGAGGGCTCCCAGTCAATGTTTTTACCCCCTAGCCAATCGCCGTAAGACAAGTAGTTATCGACAGAGCTTTTAAAGAAGGTGATAGCTGTCTTTGATGGTGAAGGAAGATAAATAGAGCAGGTTAAACTTGATAAAAGATATCTAAGCATTACATCATATCCAACTGTTTAACTTTTTTTTTTTTTGGCTAGCAAATTTTGTGTTAGGGGTGCTATTAAGAGGCCTAATTGATTAATTTAAATTTCATCTCCTTTTGTTATTCCGTATACTTGTATTGTCAGTTGGAGGTATAATATTCAATAATGGGGAACAAAGGTAGGACACTGGGATAATAGAAAGTAGAAGGGAGAATAGCATGAATAATAAAAATTTTAAATGGATCCGAATCGGTAGTATGAGTTACCTATAAAGACATTATATCATATATTCAAGATGTGCAAGGGATGCGTTCGGTAGATTGTAACGTTGAGCTGTTTAACTGTGAAGTCAGTCCCTGTGTTTGCCCCGCAGAGTGTCTCGGTATCAGCTGGCAGAGGCAGTGGCCGTAGGAAGTAACAATGCCCCCGGTTCTGACGGTGAATCCCCTGCCACTTGCCAGGTAATGATCAAGCAGTGCTAGAAGCTACTTTTTCTCTCATCCGTGAGGCAGAAGAAAAGTTGGCGTTATTACTCAGAGAGGTATTTCTCTCTTAAATGCTCTGTTTGACTCCAACAAATGGCTCGGGGGGGGGGGGGCAGAAATAAGGCACACAGGAGCTTTGTAAAGTGTGTGACAAGGGGACTGCTTATGTCCACCTCCCCACACCTTCTTTGAGGAAGGACAAGAAGAAGGATCGGGACCCTAGAGATGGGGTGAGGGAATGGAGAGCCGTAAACATCCTCAGACTCTTTGAGAGAAAACGTGTTCCTGGAAGACTGGAGCTCTGGCTACACAAGGGATGGAACCCTGTTTTTTTGGGTTTTTTTAGCAGTTGCGGTGGGGTTAGGAGGTGGGGAGGCTGTGAGGGGAAAAGTATTTATTTGTGCCTAGAAGCAATTATGTATGGGTCACTTTAGAAAACACAAATAACTTGAATTGTGAATTTTAAGAAACGCTTCCATTGAACTTGGAACAATCATTTAAATGCAGGATTTTGTGGATATAATTAAGGTGATTTTAATGCACATTATGAAGTGGGTCAGCTAAGTGCTTTAGAATTGCTTAAATTGTAGGACAGGAGATAAATGTGTATACTCTATTTCCACCTTAAAAGATGTTAATCATGATTACTTTAAACACAAATCCAATCACCTGCGAGTGAAGAGGCACTCACTCTAAGCTTTATCAGTTGAAGACTTACGAGCTATATTCTGAATTATCTGTGTTATTTTTTACATTCTTGCTGAGCTGGTAATAAGTATATGCCACAGGTTTTCACGTGTTTATTTTATTTAAATATATATATACACACACACAGTTTTTGCTTTTTTCTGGAAAATCTCTCTCTCTCTCTCTCTCTCCCCATTTAAATTAAAGCACACAAGTAAATTTTACTGAATCGCAGAGTCCAAGATTACCAACAGAAGTAAAATGTATAGGTATATAAAGTTTTTCTTCTGTTTGCCTTCTTTTTTCTCCTTTTTCCTTCTTCCCTCCCTGCTTTCCTTCTTTCCCTTTCCTCCTCCTTTCTTTTGCCTGTGAGCAATAAAGTTATTTTATGATGCACAGGTGCAAAGCTTGTATTCCTGTTGTTGTATGGATAAGAGATCTGTTCAGGTCACAGGTTGCAAAATCGTCCTGAAACGTAACATCAGAGTCATAAATAATGCGTTTCCTTCTTCCAGTCTTGTTTCAGGAACGCAAAACCCATGTTTTTAAAACTGCACATGCCCTGTAGCTTCGGATTTTGGAGCAGCAATTACTCAGCTAAACTAGAATATTACAATCCACCAAGTAGAAAACAGCCAGCACTACAGCAAACAAACTTGCCCCCTTTTTTGGCATGTTTCACACCCGTCTAGTTTCATTCACTTTCCTTCCTGGACTCTGCTCGTTCGCGATCTTGCTTTGTTAGTATCCGGATAGAGGTGTCACTGTCCAGTAAACACACTCTGTCGGGCTTCGTGCCTCTTCCATCAAATTCTCTTACCCAGAATAGAATGTACAATCAGCAACCCCATGTCATAGTTATCTCCCATTTTCTGTTTAGATTGATAACACACTTTGACACCCCAATGAGTTACATAATAATAAAGATCTTAAAATTGTGCAAAAAGTGTGTGCCTATGCTAGTGGAAATTCTGTGGCTGTGGTCAGCGGGGGGGACAGGGCACCCAAACCGAGATTGCTGTTTCATAGAGTTAGGATGTGGGCAGAATTAGAAACCATTTTTTATTCGTTTCTAACAGCTTGCAGAACAGCTCTATTCAAATGAACAATTAAGTGCTCCTGTAAGCATTGCTAGAAACCTCCCTGCAAAATAGCATTTCTAGTTGGAAGTGCTCTGTCGATGATGAGAATATTTTTTCTTCTGGCATTCGTCTCCCCCTAAAAAAGACATTATTCCGTAGACCCAATTAGAAAATAAATCGTGGCATCAAGGCGCTGCTCCACCGTGTTTTACAGCCTGGGAGGAGGGAACACAGGAAGAGAGAAGGAAACGCTGTTTCCATGGACCACCAGCTCATCAAGTACCCTTAGGTGCTTTGCACAGATACACTTAATCCCCACACAGAAGACAAAGGGGTGGATATTTTTAATTTCCACGTCATCAAATATCTCATTCTTAACTTCATCCTGACTGACACATTCCCAACTGGGATAATAAAGTGCCCAGGTTAAAAAAAAAATTCCAACTGTGTTTCCCAGTCTCCCTTGCAGCCGAGGGTGGAGTGGAGGGTATGCTTCTGTGACATAGTTCTGACCCACAAGGTGCCAGCAGAACTCTCTGGATGTGACTTCTAAGAAGGCTCTTTGGCTGCGGCTGGCTTAGCGGTCAAAGGCCCTCTTACCTTCATGAATTCGTCCTCTTCCTCACCTGGGCCTCAGACTTGGCGGCTGGCGCTCCTGAAGCCCTTCTCTTAAGAGTGAGAATCAGGGATGCTCCTGACGAGGGAAACTGGACGAGTAAGAAAGAGCGCAGCGCTTCCCTGGTGGCGCTGCGGTTGAGAGTCCGCCTGCCGATGCAGGGGTTCGAGCCTCGGTCCGGGAGGATCCCACATGCCGCGGAGCGGCTGGGCCCGTGAGCCATGGCCGCTGAGCCTGCGCGTCCGGAGCCTGTGCTCCGCAATGGGAGAGGCCACAACAGTGAGAGGCCCGCGTACCTCAAAAAAAAAAAAGAAAAAAAGAGCGCAAGCCTAGATTGCACATCTCCAGACTTCTGCAGGGGTGACAATAAATACGATTCCAAACTGACAGAGTGAGCCGTAGATCTAGAGGGAATTAACCAGGAAACAGAGGCTGGGAAGGAAAAAGAGGATGTACCAGTTATGTCCAACCTGAACTTGTAGATGCCATTTCACGGAGCGGGTCTCTGTGGAAACCACATATTTTCTGGGAGAGTTGAGGAAATACCGCTATGATTGTAAAACAAATACAAAAGAATTACTTTAGGCCTGGAAATCCCTCTGAGACAGTGAGGGCCGAGTGACCTTGATAAGATAACGGGCCTGGCCTGCTGTCGGGCTGCCCTTAACCTTCTTCCATCCCTCCTGCAGAATTACATTCTGTGTTTTAATGGTGACCTGAAATCTCTGCAGACTCAGGCCGGCAAGCACCGTACAGCTTGGGCAGGAAAGCAGAACTCTACCGAGGCTGTGTTTAAGAACCCCCGGCGAGATCAGACTGCATGAGTTCATCCACGTGGACTCTGAATATATAATATACCAAGGAACCCAGACCCTGACTTTAAATAGTCGTACTTCGTTCCGTCTGAGTTGGCCAGGGTACGTGAGGCAGATTCTCTGGACCACTCTCCTTTAAATGATTGGGCGCTCATTCTACTCGGTTTAAAATACTCTATTAGTTCCATCCATTATAAGCATTGATTCTTCCATTCTGAATATGCTGTAAGACACTATAAGCCCCTGAGTTGTTTTGTTTTGTTTTTTTTTAAGGTAAGCTTTGCCCTCGGACTTCTAGAAACATCCTTTACACCCTTGGCACTCTCTAAATCACAAAGCCCTGCCCCACTTCTAGGTTTGCTGCAGCCAATCTCTCACTCTCTAACTTTCACTTTTAAAAGCACTATGACCCGTGCTCTGGAGAAGAAACTTGTGCACCACACGCAGAATGCAAGGAGGAATAACACAGACAAAGCAGCAGGGAGGCCCTTGGCAAACTCTCTGCAAAGGCTGTCTTGGGTGGGAGGGCTTTAAAAATGAAAGCTAGTAACAGACGCAGTTTGAATCCATCTGTGGGCAGAGAGCAAGCAAGGCCTCCTACAGGGACATTTTCCTGAAGAGGCAAAAGCCTACTGTTGCCTGGACACCGCGATTCCTCCGCATTGCTTTGGAGCTTTTCTTCAGTAAGAAAAACCTTACGTCCAAGTGAATTCCCAAGTTCCTCCTTCACGGCTCTTAGTTTACTAAAGCAACTTCACACAAGCCTCTGACGACCGTGTGGTTGGGTCATGAGATTTGGCCAGGGGCAAGCAGCCTGTTGCTTCATCAGGTCACCCTGTGCTCCTTTCCTCGGGAAATATCCAGGCCTGTGGTTTGGGAGCTTTTGTGCAGAGTTTGGAGACTTAGGTCAACATGGCTGAACGTTTCAAAGTTCAGTAGACTCTGAGCTGCTGAGCACCTAGCAGGGAACGTTTAAAATAAACGCTTGCCTTTTGCTGTTTGGTCTCATTGATTTATTCTATTTTGTAAGTACTACAGAGGAAAAGAATACTGGATCTCGAGTCTGTCTGTCATCCCAAGAAAAAGCTACTGGGCTGAGATCGAGAGGCTTCTAGATAATGAAGGTAACCTGAGCTGGGTCATCACTGATGTCAGGTTCTCCATGAAAACTCTGGAGACTCCACAGGCCGCCGAGGGAGGCAGGTTAATCATTTTCAGTTTTCAGCAGGCCCGGTGGATGAAAACCCAAACAGATACTAAGTCTTGCTAAATTACATAGCCAAAGAATGCTTTTTCTCTGTTTTGTCATTTACCACTGGGCTTATAAAACCTTCTTAATCACTATCTAAGTAACGTGAACTTGAGACAGAAAAGCCCCAAGAGGTTTGGACCCTGTGAAAACTTCTTTACAGCAAGTTATCAGAAACCTTCAAATTTCCACATAAAATACTTCTGTCACGTGCGCTGCACACTGTGGTTAAAGGCTCTTTATTTGAATTGGAAGCACATGTTGGAGATCAGTTATTTATCGTGCCTTGTGTGCCTGTTGGTTCTATCTGATAGCAGCTTGCCTGGGGAGGGAGGCTGGCCGCGGGGCTGGATTCAGGCGGAGAGGCTGCGTCTGCCAGCCGCTGACACTTCCAGATGCAAAGATTCTTAAGACACCGGGGGTCATCAGCGCACCTAGTCAGAATCCACTTTACATAGGAGGAAAAATGATCTGCCCAATGAGACAAGGCCTCGGAGAGGCAGCCGAGGAAGAAATCACTACGACCAATGACCGGGGCTCTCTGGGATCCCCAGAGGCGATAATTGGTCCTGATGTGCTGCCGGAGATCAGTTTTCTTTGTAATCGTCAAATGGGAAAAGTGACCCCTTGAAGACCCTCTGTTAAATAGAAGCCCGTTATTTTCTAGAAGTGCTCCTGAACAGAACTGTTGGTTGGCCATTGATTTTTTTAGAGAGGCTGGAATGTGGGCAAGGGGGAAAAAAGTGTGGGAAACAGCTGATAAGAGCAACGATGAATGCCGATAATCTTTTCTAGAATGTAAACAAAGTGGTTGAATTTTAAAAGTCTCACCCGTTTCCAGGGCAATGCTAGTGCACAGTGGGGCACAGCCCCGAGCGTGGACCAGCCACCAAGCCTGTCACCTTGGAAGCAGGAGCACTGAGTCTTCCTGCAGGGCCAGCCTCAGGGGTAAGGACACACGGTGAGCAGTGGGGGGTTTTCTTCCAGTGAATGGATGTGCTCCATTTTTTGAGGCAAGCCCTAAAAGGAAAGGAGGCCAACCTGAGACAGACCCAGACACCTGGGCTGACAACGTTTGCTCTTTTTAGTAGTTGTACAACCTGGAGCAACTTAGCTGGAGTTTCTGATTCCTGCTTTCCTTATCTAGAGTTTTTCTTGCTGATTTAAGCTGAGATTGAGCGCAGGCTTACGGACCAGACTGCCTAGGTTTGGATTCTCTGTTTTCTTCCCGCATGACTTTGGGCAATTTTCTTAACTTCTCTGTGCCCCAGTTTTCTCGGCTGTGAGGAGAGGAAACTCATCGTACCCACCTTACAGTTGCTGTAAGGATTAAGCGAGATAATGTTTGTAAAGTGCTTAGAACAGTAGCTGGCGCAGTACGAATGCTAATAATTGTGAGCTATTATTATTATCTCCAGCAGCAGATTCTTAGGTTCTTTTAGTGTTTTGTCAATTAATATACATTCCTTAACTTTTTTTTTTTTTTTTTTTTTTTGCGGTACGCGGGCCTCTCGCTGTTGTGGCCTCTCCCGTTGCAGAGCACAGGCTCCGGACGCGCAGGCTCAGCGGCCATGGCTCACGGGCCTAGCCGCTCCGCGGCATGTGGGATCCTCCCGGACCAAGGCTCGAACCCCTGCATTGGCAGGCGGACTCTCAACCACTGTGCCACCAGGGAAGCCCTATACATTCCTTAACTTTTAATCTGGACTTACTGCTAAAAGAAAAAAAAGTAAAAGGAGCAATCATTTGGTAGAAGGAGGATAAATTATTGGCATCCAAATGTAAATGATTTGTATACGATCTTACCCAAACCACTTCGGATGAAGTAAATCAAACTTCTTCTCCATTAAGCGAGGCATCAGGATTTAGTAAAATGGTGCTTTGAGAATAAAAATACTACTCTACTCAGATACACCGAAGACTTAGTGAATAGTGCCAAACCCAGGGGAAACCAGACTGCATATCATACCGTGTACCCCCCATTCCAGGTAAACCACCTGCTGGGTATGAACTTCAAGCTGTTTCAAAAAGTGTTTAACTTTTATGTCACAATACCATACATTATACTAAATTAGAGGGGTCCTGGGAGGAGCAATCTCAGTATCCAAAAACGATCCATTACAACCCAAATAAGCTGCCGCAACTTGAACTTGGAAAAAACTTGGTCTGTCATGTGCTGGTGGCCCCAGGAATACACGAACCACCCAGGAGACTGGCTGCCTCGCTTCAGGTGCCAGACAAGAGGTGTTGAAGTCATTTGGGATGAGGAAGTACAAGTCTTTTTCTCTAATGTGTGACACCCTCTTGTAGGGGGGTCATGGACTTTCGATCAGATGGAAGTGGGCTCGGATTCCAGATGCGCTCTGTGCCAGCTGTGTGAACTTGGGCAATTTCCCAATTGTCACGGAGCCTCAGTTTCTTCTTGAGTATAAATGGAGATAATAATACACACACGTATCCTGATATACTCTTCACAGTCCATATATATGTGTGCACGTGTGTGTGTGTGTGTGAAGGTATACACACAACTCCCTGGCACTTAGGAGTTGCTCAATCAACTAATCTTTCCTGTTTCCCTCTGTATCTATCAGTCCTAGTAGCATGTTTCAAAGGAATTTGAAAGCAAAAGCATTGTTAGCTGTAGCATTAGAACGCTTTACTTATGATCACAGAATTATTGTTTTCTAAATATTCATGCTTTCACTGTGACGTGTAGCTTGATGGCTGAGGTCAACCTTCTAAATGTATTGTCTTCCCACTCCCAAGAGTAATTGATTTTAGTCCCAGCACTGCCACTAACGAGCTGTGGGATTTGGGGAAGTTACTCACCTCTCTGGTCCACAGTTTCTGAACACTCCTGGTTTGCTTTATATTTTTTTGTGATTCTTTGAAGCCACAAAATGTGCTGTCTTCCCCCTCACTTTACTTCTACCCATGACTTTTTTTTTGTTTCTTGTTTTTTGTATGTGCTTTTTTCATTAACATATGTAGTTTACTACAACCTTTCCTAGTCTTATGATTACTGGACTATCTAAATTTAACAGAACAATTCCTCTTTCATGTTATTTTCTGCTTCATTTCAAATCTTTCCTTAATGTATAACTAACTGGGATGTACACTGAATACTTCTCTTGATAAATCAATAGTTCATTTACAATAATAATATCTGTTGAACTTAGTTTTCAGATCTCATATTACTGTACTTTTAAAAAATTGGACCTACTTTAAATGGCAAAATTTAAGGCATTTAAAAATGACGCAAGTCTGATTTCATAAGAAATGAAATACTGCTCTTGCAATTACAGAGGTCGGAAGCAAGTAGTGGCATAAAAAACGTAGTCAGTAAAGTACAACGCTAAGATTCTGATGAGGGCAACTGAATTTACGACCAATGAACAAAGGGCATCAAATATGCTATTAAATGGTTGAAATGCCAGAAGGCTTAATCTGTGGAAGTTGGGGGGAAATGCTCAGTCAAGGATGCTAGTAGCCCTTTGTGTCATTATTAACTGATGCATCTGCAGATTGGTGACTTGTGCAGTGAATGGCTTAGGCAACTGTACCTGGCCAGCCTGTGTTTCATTTCCATTTAGGAAAAAGTGGCTGCTGTTTCATATCCTCCCGATAAGTATGTAACTGACTACGATCGCAGCACCTGGATTCCCAGACCCCAGTGACCTCTGAGTTCCCTGAGCCCTGAGGAGAGGTGGGCTAATCTCAATGCCAAACAATCATAAGATAAACGGAGAGCGCATTTGCAATATTCTGGGTTTTCTTTCCAGTATCACATCTGGTGTGGACCTGAGAGCAATAGCAATCTGCAGATAACAAATCTGAACCGAAGTTTCCAAAATGGCTTTTTTATTCTTACATTATGAATAAATATCAGAGTAGTCATGAAAGACTAACGCTCTGAGAGCAGCAAAAGATTCATCAAACAATATAAAGTTTTGTTTATCCTTTTCCAGAAACGTACAATAACTTACTATTATCTAAGCTGTCATTTTAAAGCTTTGGACAATAAATAAAGGATCTGCACACCTCCTTGTGTAGCTTGGGGCTTCTGGGGGTTGGGGAATGGAAGGAAGCAAAATATTAACTATTTTGCAGGCAGAAGGAAGAAGATAAAAACATAAATAAAGACACTTTCTCTTTCCACCAAAGGCTAGGGCGATGTGTTGGTCTTTTGGAATATCATAATGATAATAATAACAACAGCATTAATAACAGCAATTATGTAAAAGCCTCCAGTAATTGCAATTCTATTAGGAGGTTGAGTATTTTTGGTCACCATTGTGCCACCTTGTGGTCACAAGAGAACACATGTTTTTTTCCATGAAGTAAATCCATTAAGTTTTTATTTTCCGCCCTCACTCCTAGGGGATGATATTTGGAAGAATAACTTGGGAAGCATGTTGCCAATAAATCCTAGAAACAAAATATAATGGGCACCATTCAAGTCAAAACCCGCATATGCTTAAAAGTGACAAATGGAAACGGCCTAAGGATGAAGTCCACGTAGCAGATTTTCCCTCTGCTACGTAGACATGGATTATACATTTAGAAGATGAAGTTCGAGTTCATTAAGACTGCCACTCTCAGGGCTTCCCTGGTGGCGCAGTGGTTGGGAGTCCGCCTGCCGATGCAGGGGACGCGGGTTCGTGCCCCGGTCCGGGAAGATCCCACATGCCGCGGAGCGGCTGGGCCCGTGAGCCATGGCCGCTGAGCCTGCGCGTCCGGAGCCTGTGCTCCGCAACGGGAGAGGCCCGCGTACCGCAAAAAAATAAAAAAAGACCGCCACTCTCGATCTACAAATACAGGCATCGAAGTCTGGGTCATCTCCATTGAGAACCTAATAGATAATTTAACAATCTAATTATAGCATGAGAAAGCGGCCAGCATTTAGGGACCAATGGCCAATATACTGTATGAGGATAATCATGTCAATATGCATATATAGAAGCAGTTTAATAAACACAATTTTAATAATATGAGTGAAGATATGCTTTGTAAATAGGTATATTATTGTCTTATAATTTTTATGCATTTCAGAGAGTTTTGATATTCATTTAAAGGCTTTTCCTGCTTTCTGAGCTCCACGTATGTCAGCATCCAGATGTGAGGAACAGAAAAAAAGAGGACAAACCACCTTCCCACATAGCACTGTCTGCTGGCAACTAAATAATATCTTAATATTTTGTAATCCAGAAATGGCCACTGTTTTATATTATTAGTGCTTGTTTCATCAAGCATATAGCTTTTATCAAGGATGAAAGTATCAGAAAAAAAAAAAAAAAAAAGTTCCAGCAATTCTCTCATTGTAAATAGTGTGTGTGTGGAGAATGAGAGAATGTAATACGTTCCCCTAGATGCGTAACCATGCTCGTATGGGCCTTAAGTCTCTTCATCCCTCGCTTGGCCTCTGTTTCTTCGCGTCTATGTCTGTGAACTCCTCCATCTCTCCTGTCCTCACTGCCTATATCTTATCTCCCCATCTTTCTGTGTCTCTCTTTGTCACACTCTCAAAATTAACCTCGACCAAAATCTAGGAGGTGAACGGCTCTAGGTTTGAACCCTAGCTCTGTGGATGACCAGCAGTGTGCCTGTGGGCAAACCATAGTGATCCCTTGGCATCCGAGGGGGACTGGTGCCAGGAGTCCTGCGAACACCAAAATCCCCCGGTGCTCAAGTTCCTTACATAAAATAGCAGAGTACAGTTGGCTCTCAGCGTCTGCGGGTCCCACGTCCCCACACACACCCCGCGGATGGGTTGAATCCCCAGACGAGGAACCCTCGGATACAGAGGGCAGACGGTACTCCACCTCCAACTCAGGCTCCTCATCTGTAGAATAGGCCTAAAAGTTCTTACCTCATAAAGTTGTGACAATTCCATGACGAGTTGCCTGCAAAAGCACTTCCGACAATAGCAGCGCAGAGGAAATGTTCAGCGCGTGGAGACTGTCTCTATTTTTATAGCCTGAACAAAGATCTCTTCTCAATATTCAAATCCCTGTCATCATAAGATGTTGCAGTACTACCTCACCTAGAAATATAATGTCACCATAAATTAGGTATGTGTCTCATAGAATTTTAAAGCACAGAAATCTCCCATGTACCTCTTGTAACCACTTTATCAATGAAATGATAAGAATCAGAAAGCTTCTTGCCCAGCGTCCCATAAGTAAAAAGCGGAACCCACACCTGCGCCGTACCTTCTACCTCTATGTACTTTCCCAGTGCTGTGGCAATGCACAGTGATGCTCATTCCAAACCATCACTCTATTTTTTGACCTTCCTTCCTTCCTTCCTTATCTATCTATCTATCTATCTATCTATCCATCTATCATCTATTTTCCAGGTCTAGGATTATTGCCGTCAGTGAGATAAAAGTTTTCAGTCACAGTACCTGATTTTTCTAAAATTCATTAATTCATGTATTCACATGTTGGATGTCTACCTTGTGTCTGGTCATTCACAGACATTGTAAAGGCAATAATGAACTAACCAGAAAAATAGTCTTGCCCTTTTGGAACTTACAGTCTAGTAGGAGAGACCGAAAGTAAAGAAACAAATACATCATTTAATGCCAGGCATAGTTAAGTGCTGTGTAAAAAAAGTAAAGGGATGTATCCCAGCAAAGAGGACGGATGCCGTTTTAGGTGGGGCAGTCAGGGAAAGCCTCTCAGTTGAGATAACACTTTCTCAGAAACCTGGAATAGAGAAAGTAGCCCATGTGGATACCTGCAGAAACAGAATTCCAAACCAGTGCTAAGGCCCTACAGCAGAAACAAGTTTGAGAATCTGGGGAAGTAGCAAAATGGAGAGAGTTCAGTTTTGTGTTTCAGATGTCTATTTGACACTCCAGTGGGAAGAAACAGTAGGAAGTTGTGTATCCATGCGTTCTGAGTGTGGGAGAAGGTCAGGGCTGAGGGTGGACATTTGGAGGCCTTCAGCGTAGATCTGTAGTTAAAGGTATAGGCTTGCGTGAGCTCTGCCAGGAACTGAATGGAGGCTGGGGAATAGGGTACCAGAGCCAGGGATGCTGAAACATGGTGAGATAGAGACACAGAAGAAACTCATTCAGGGAGGATGAGAAGGAGCCATCCATGAGATTTGAGAAAAGACAGAGAAGAGTGGTTACTTTACAGCCAAGTAAAGAAAGGGATCCAGTAAATGACTGACTGTGGACACTGCTTGGACACCACGTGTGAGAGAACAGAGTTGACCATGGACTTGAGTGTCTGCCTGGGGTAGATGCCTGACTCGAGGAGATTCAGTGAAGAACAAGGGGTAAGACAGTAAGGACAACTTTAGAAAACTTTTGATAGACAAGGGAGAAGCTGAGTGCAATCATCATAGCTGGAGGGAAAGACAGTCAAGGCAAGCTTTGCATTTCTTCTTTCTTTCTTTGTATTTTTCTTTCTTGTGTTCGTGGGAGGTCGTTGAGCATGTTGATGAGCAGATGGGAAGGATCCCATAGAGAGGAAAAAATAGATGATGTAGGAGAGAGGAGATAAAGAAGTAGAGTCTTTGCATAGGTGAGGAGTGTGGCATCTCTTGTCTACAAGTGAAGAGAGGGTGACATCAGAGCCACAGGTACAGGAGGGAAAACAACATATCCAGGTAGAGATGGAGAAGTGGGTTTCAAGGTGGGGTAGAGAGGACTGATGGTTGAAGACATTATCTTCTCTCTGCTTCCTTTTTTTCCCCCAGTGTGATGAGAAGCAAGGGAATCAGCTGAGAGTAAAAGGTATTAGAGATTTGAGTGGAGATAGAAAATGTTCAGAGCCTCATCTCAGAGACCAGGGGTGTGAATATACTAGGGGAATAGAATAGGATTGCCAGCCGTCCCAAAGTCCCCTCTGAGGTTTGTGGTCATACATTTAATGTGGTACATATATACAATGGAATATTACTCAGCCGTAAAAAAGAAATAATGAAATAATGCCATTTGGATGGTAATAGAGGTTGTCATACTGAGTGAAGTAAGTCAGACAGAGAAAGAGAAATATCAAGTGATATCACTTATATGCAGAATCTTAAAAGAAGTAATGATACAAGTGAACTTATTTGCAAAACAGAAACAGACTCACAGACTTAGAGAAGGAACTTATGGTTACCCGGGGGAAGGGTGGGGCAGAGGTATAGTTACGGAATTTGGGATTGACATGCACACACTGCTATATTTAAAATGGATAGGGACTTCCCTGGTAGTCCAGTGGGTAAGACTCCACGCTCCCAGTGTAGGGGGCCCGGGTTCAATCCCTGGTCGGGGAACTAGGGATTGAATTAAGCATGCCGCAACTAAGAGCCCGCACACCACAATTAAAGATCCCATGTGCCACAACTAAGACCTGGTGCAGCCAAAATAAATAAATAAATTTGAAAAATAGATAATCAATAAGGACCTACTGTATAGCACAGGGAACTCTGCTCAATATTATGTAGCAACCTAAATGCGAAAAGAATTTGAAAAACAATAGATATATGTGTCTGTATAACTGAATCACTTTGCTGTACACCTGAAAGTAACACAACATTCTTTTTTTATTTTTATTTATTTTTTTTTTTTAATTTTTTTTTGTGGTACGCGGGCCTCTCACTGTTGTGGCCTCTCCCGTCGTTGCGGAGCACAGGCTCCGGACGCGCAGGCTCAGCGGCCATGGCTCACGGGCCCAGCCGCTCCGCGGCATGTGGGATCTTCCCGGACCGGGGCACGAACCCGCGTCCCGTGCGTCGGCAGGCGGACTCTCAACCACTGCGCCACCAGGGAAGCCCTAACACAACATTCTTAATCGACTACACTTCAATATATAATAAAAAGTTTAAAAAAAATAAAGTAACATCAGCCAGCATGACTGTGTGTTTTTCTTCATCTAGAACATTTATTGTAAAGCTTAGTTCCCAAGAATTTATCCGTTTAAAAAAGTCCAGTTTTCCAAATTAACATGCTTTATTTTTCTGAGTGGCACACAGACTCACACGATTCAGTAACAGAGATGACGAATCTGATCTGCTATTAAAACAGGAATTGTGACGATCTAGCAGTTAGCAGCTGGATCACCATTTTGGCTCAAGAAGGACATACTACCACATCAATATACCAAAGAGAATGTAACTCTGACGCTTTGCAATCTGCCAGGTCTCCATCTCTCTCTCTCTCTCTCTCTGTTTGGTCATACAATACAACCAGCTGTGGAAGGGAATTGTGTAAAGTGTGTTGGGACTCTCTCCTAGCCCAGGGGTCTGGTTAGTAACAAAGCCTAGTGAAAGGGGCTGAGGGCTGCGTGCATGAGCTGGAGAACCATGAGTCTGTTTCCAACTGAAATTGTTCTGCAACCCTGGCCACCTGGCTACTTTGGGTCAATGCTGGCATTGAATAGCAATCAACTGAGAAACTTTCAAACATTTATTTGTCCTCGCGATCGTTTAACTCATTGTTTTTCCATTTAGATTTGATGTTTTGCTTCCACATTTGTGTATAATATCAAAACTGGGCCTTTCAGTTAAAGCCAACTGCATACCCAGCTATGTACCCTTGCTGTATAGACTCCTCCACCATGGACCTTTTCCATGTCCACTGTTTTGGAGTCAAGGAGGCGAGAGGGTCCTTAATGAAGTTGGTGCTGCCTTCATTTGAGATCTATTCTTTGATATCCTTTTAGAAAAAAAGTCTTTTTAAATTCGACTTCTAAGTTTATTTTTCATGCTTTTAAAATTCCCTCTTCTAGAACACACGGTTAAGGAAGCTTAAGATCTAATAGGGTTATTTGCAATCAATTTATCAGCACATAAAAACTAAATAAGTTCATTTTTCATTCAAAGTGTTCTAAAGAGAGTGACGGAGTCACATCTGAGAACAGGTGTCTCTGTTAATAAATGAAGTAGTTGTAAAGCTGTGTTTGGGTTTATATCAGGGCACGCATGACCGTCTTGATTCAAGGGCACGTGCAAAGTGTATTCTTGGAAGTATGGAAAAGTAGTCGTTTGTGATGTAAACTAAACGCTATTTTAATGGCTATTTTGTGGCTACTTAAATTCAGTATTTGAATGAGGGGGCATGTTCATATTTAGTTTACGTAAAGTGCTTTGTCGGGTCACTAGAATAAATCATTGATTTTTGTTCATGATCATAATCTGTAAACGAGGGAGGCCTCCAAAAACTTGCTGGTGTGGTTATTTACAAAGGAAACACTCGTGAAAATGTCCACGGCACTACCTTCTTGCGTTCTGATTATTTGCAAGGATGGCTGCCAGTCTGTTTAGTCTTTCCAGGAGCCTCTGTGAAGGAAATCCATATTCCTGTAAGAACATTGTGTTGAAAAGACACAACATTATTGGGTTTTTTTTTGTTTTTGTTTTTTTTTTCCGCGGTACGTGGGCCTCTCACTGTTGTGGCCTCTCCCGCTGCGGAGCACAGGCTCCGGACACGCAGGCTCAGCGGCCATGGCTCACGGGCCCAGCCGCTCCGCGGCATGTGGGATCTTCCCGGACCGGGGCACGAACCCGCGTCCCCTGCATCGGCAGGCGGACTCTCTACCACTGCGCCACCAGGGAAGCCCACAACATTATTGTTTTTAAATGCACATACAGTTATTTGCGATGAAGAAAGAAGGCAGTGGTCTCTAAGTTAGCATTTTCTTTACTGAAAACTACAATGATGGTGATCATAATAATGTCATAGGAGTAACAACACCTTTAGGTCAGCCTTCAGAGGTCATCAGATTAAAGTAACGGTGCAGAAACAAAGAAAAGAAATAAGATAATCAAGCCATGTTGAATGTCATAGAACTGAAACCCCCCAAGGCATGGAGAACCAAGGTAATGACGCTTATTGAACTGTGTTTATATTATAATCATTTAAATGATATGACGGCCAGAGGACTGAAATTCATGCAGGAGTTTTCAAAATTGACTATAACAATTTTATTTCTAGTAGATCAAATTGGTAAGAGAGCCAATAAAATAAAGTACAGTTTATGCCATTTTAGGGTGGCCAAAGATACCACAGAAAAATAACTCTAGACAGAACCTTGTTCAACTCCCTCTTCAGGGTAAAAAAAGACAATTAATTTGTCCATGAATTTTTGATGAATATTTAACCCCGAAGATCACTCAACTCCCTTTTTCAAATAAAAAATTTTGGTATTAAATTTAATGGATTTGGGGGAATCCTCTATTGTTTGAGGTAATTCATATCATCATTTTCATTTCATTAGAGTAGATTCTGAAACCGAAAATTCCATTGCAATGGAATGAACTGGCTTTATTTCTTTTTAATATTTGATGAATTTTCTTTGTGGAATTCCTCATGAAATACAATCATTTATTATATTTAAAATACCATCATCTTCCTATTCGATCCCTCCCCGTTAGGTTTCTCTTTAATTGACTCTTAGAGGCAAATTCTGAAGAATGTATGCACCTATGCCAGGTAATCTGAACGGCTAATTGTTCTCTCTGGAAGTACAGCCATTGATGCTACTATGTAATTTTCTTAAGGAAAAAACAATGTCCCGTGACAAACCTATCAGAAACAAGCCTTGCTGAAAATCCAGATTTTTAGGAAGATTTTTCTTTCACATGTTAGAGTCTGGTTTTCAGGGTCTGCCTGTGGGTTTAGCATTTCATCTTGTTCATAGTGCAATGACAAAACAGGGGCAGGGGAATTCATAATGGAATGGGCTGCACTTTCTCTTCCTCTTAAAGAAAACTTTCAAATGAGCAGAAGTCCAAAAGCCCTATATCTATCTTTAATCTGAGCTTTTGATATTAAAGGGAATTTAACTCTTATAGAATAGGATTAAATTAGACTTATAGGTACATTTAATGGGCCTCAGGGAGAAAAGACCAAACTTCTATGAATTCTTAGAAATGTCTAGGAGGAATAAGTTTTAGGTGACTTTGTACTTCAGTTCCTAGAGGAAATTTACCAGAATTTGCAAAATAATCCAATTTGTTCAATTATTTGTTGTTTTGATGTTGTTTTTTAATCAATACATGCTATTAAGTGCAACACAATGATAGCTGATGAGATCAAATTAAAGACTGGTTGAATTGAAGCAACACAAAGGTAAATAATTACCTGGTGGTTTCGCAGACTCTCAGATCCCTTTACAGACCAGCAAGCTTGAAACAATCTAGCTCTAAATTTACCAAAATCAAGAAAATAAAAGGTTGAAAAATAGGTCCAAATGTACTCAGTCTCTGTGGAATCAGTTTTGACATTCACTGATTTTAAGGCTTGATATTAATAGTAACCTTAACTCTATTTTATGAACCCACTTGGAAGCCACTTAATTTTAATATGGAAGTGAATTTGATCAAAATATATCAACGATAATGAGTTTCAACAGAAAATATGTGGTGGTTGAATACATAGTTTACAATCATTATATAGTTAATCTGAAAATATATCTCCGAGCATCTATCGCCTCTTTAACAAGGAGGCCTCAACAGTTAAGCAGACCCTTCAGTGAAATGTATTTAGCCTGCTAGAATCAGAGTATCAGGAATATAGCATTCCCATCCTTTCAGCTCAGCTTGGTCTTACACTCCGTACCATTATCCTGGTCCAACAGTCAGCAGACCTTTCTCAGTGAAGGGCCAACTAGTAAATATTTTCTGTTTTGTGGGCCACATATGGTCTCTGCCTTATCCTCTCACCTCTGCATTACAGCAGAAAAACAATCAGAGACATTATGTAAGCAAATAAGTATGACTATGTTCCAATAAAACATTACTTATAAATCCAGAATTTGAATTTTATAAAATATGCAACTGTCACAAAGTATTCTTCTTTTGTTTTTTTTTCCTACCATTTAAAAACATAAAAACTTTCTTAGCTCACGGGCTGTATACATGAGGAGCCAGGTCTGGCCTGGGGGCTGTAGTTTGCAGACCCCTGTTCTATGACCATGGGAAGGATAATATTAAGATTGAAAATATTAGAAAAACCCAGGTTTCGCAGAAAGGCTTTATTTCCTATGGGTCTTATAATACAGAGATATTCCCCTACCAAGTAGTGTGTATCTCTGCTCTGGGTCATTTTCTTGCTGCAGATAATCTCCCATAAAAAAGGTCAATCTTATATTGTTTTTCATGAAAAAAAGAAGGAGGATATGCTTGGGAGAACTCATTTAGGAGTTGGCCATATCTGGTGCCAGGGTAATCCCTGCACTCAAAGAATTTTTGGAAGAACTGATTTTTAAAGAAAAACCTTCCAACGAAGGATCTCTGTCTCTGAATGTTTCCTTATTTTTCCCTGGGTTGCTACTTTTTCCGTTTTAATTCAGTTCTTCATCAGGACTTCTAAGACTAGAAGTCTTAGAAGTGATTGATTCTAGAATCAATCGTATTCAAAAGTCCCCAAGACCAGCTCTAGATCTCTGCAGATCTAGGTATCTACAGAAAAACACTGTCACGTTTTTCCTGGAGGAATTTGTGTGCAGACAGCAAGGAAGGAGGAGGAGAGGGGAGGAAGAGAACAGGGCTGCATTGGCAGGGTGTCCCCTGAGTCGCTGCTGCATGAACACAGGCCCCCAGATGCGTCCACCGCCAAGGGCAAAAGTGCAACTTCTCTCATCACTGTGACAACCGATGTCCTTGCTCTCCAGCTGATGGAAAATTCCTAGAGGAAAAAGGGAAAAGGGAAAAGGAAAGGGGGCTGGTGGACGGTTAAGAGATCTGAGTTGAGAGAGGGAGAGGCTGCCCCTACCTCCCCACTCCGGCTCTGCCCACTTTCTACTGGTCTAAGTAAATCCCCCCCCCCGCCCCCACCGAAAGCTCAATTTGCAGCAATGTGCTCGCTCATCTAGGGAAGCCTCCACTGCAGGGTGAAGACAGGGCAGACTTTGGCATCTGTCTCATTCACTCTTTGAAGCATTTGATCTCATCAATAAAGGAAAACAAACTGGGGTCCTCTATTTTTCCCCAAACACTTTTCCCCTGTTAGACAATCCTCTTCCCATATTTCGCAGAAAGAAGGCAGAGCGTGATGCTTGATGAAAAGCAGTATTATCAGAGCCAGTTTTTTTTATTGTTTTTTTTAACTTAAACCACCGCAGTGACGCTTATCTGCCCATAATTCTTTCTGAAGCCAAGTCCTCTCGCTACTCAAGCCATTTCCCTTCCTAGCAAGTTAGGTTTGGGGCAAAGCAGTTGTAATTCTAGTACCTTTCAGTCAGAATCAAACGGTCACAAACCAATCACATGAGGCTACTCCCTACAGCCCAATAGTGGAGATGATTTTCCCATGATGTAATGAATCTGTTAGATCCTTTGGAAAGAAAACTCACCAGCAAGTCCATCTCTCTGTCTAGAGATCCTTTCTAACGAGAAGGCTGTTGAGATCATCTAACGTGGGTAAAAACAGTTCCTTTAGGGAGAAGGTTTTTAGACCAGAAGCATTAGTTATGGGGGTTGCCATTGTTACTCCCTTGCAAGGAAGAGAATAAACGTGTAATCACACGAGGTCATGTGTAAATTTATGCTGTTTTTACTGGCGCTTAACCCTTTTCCTTCCAGGAATTGTTAAGTTCCTTTGCAGTCATAGATCAGTCCTTGGGTACGTTCTCACCAAGGGTGACTGTTTGACGGTAAGGTCCCTCAGTGGACCAACAGAATAGAAGTCAGGTCATGTAACTGACTCCCTGGAAATTACGTAAGAGAAATAAATACCTTGGTATTTGCACAGAAAGGAAATTATGAAATTTGCTTCAAGCATGAACTCAGACACTCTCAAAATCAATCTTGTGAGAAAACTTTTTCTTGGTCTGAGGGGGTCTGCAAAGGAGTTAGGGGTGAAATCTTTTGTAGGAAAGACCTCCAGTTCCTATGTGGCTTGAAACGGGCTGCAGGTCAGGCTGCCTTCAGATGGAGACTTGGAAGAGGGTTCAGGAGATGAGAGAAAGAACAGAGCATCTGTCAAGGCCTAGGGTTCTTTCTTGTTTTCTTGTCTTTTCTTTCTTTTTTGGTCTGATGTCCTGGCCTGTAAGTCAATGCGCAAAGAATGCTTTCCCTGACGGAGGAATAATTTTAAAAATGAATTGTTTGCAGACTGGACTGTCTCACCTGCAGGATATGGGTTGGTGTTTTAGATTCTCCAGTGTGCAGGGTACTCTCTCCAGCATGTCGCTTTGTAGGTTACGCTTTTCAAGGCGTCCTGTGGAGCTGGAATCCCACCGATCCCGAACCGTATTTCTAGAGATGAACCAAATACTCAATTATGATAATCGTACAGTGCTGAGCACGCTGCCTTGATCACCGGCTAGATTGGGGTCCCAGCCCCTGCCTTTTTGGTAGGATTTGAAATAATGTACAGACCGTGGAGAAAAAAAATGAATGAAGACGACCAATGCATGAGGAAAGAACATAGCAAGGGGTAAACTAATTTCTGTGCTTAATTCACTGAGGGAAGAGCGCTGATGCATTTGGAGCCCAGGATTAAAGAGCCTTGCGTAAATTCCCATCATACTGCTTGGGTTTTGAAACAGTGGGTATGGCATTGGTGACAAACTCTCTTGTGCTCCATGATGCTTTGACCAGGCAGATGTTCAGATAACTTCTGCAAGAAAATACAAATAACCTTCTTCATTATTGTCTGCTCTTCTCAGGAAACTGCTTATGATACATATACTTAGCTAGTGTCGCATGGAAATATTGAAGCTGTTTAGCCTCAGAGCTTTATAGTTATTCTACTGTCGAAAAACACTGAGAGAGTTGCTACTATCTACTTTGAAGTTTTGGTATTTTAACACATAAGAAATAGGGGTGCAACGGATGAGTAGATGATTTTTTAAAAATTGTAAATTGTAAGATACAACTGAACTCTGAACACCATAAAATCAGAATCATGACAGCAATTTGCTGAGAAATGTAGTCTCAATGCTGACTACAGCTCTTCTGTCAGACTGAAGCAACTACAAGTCAAAATTCAGCTGTCTTCAAGCTCTTAGGAGGTTTTTAGGCGTGTCATCATTATGTCAACAGATATAACTCTGTGTGTGTGTGTGTGTGTGTGTGTGTGTGTCTGAATGTTTAGATAGACTCTGAATTTGCTTTCTGCCAATTAATTTATTAACTACATTCCTTCCTTTACTTAAGCCTGTACTGAGGAGGCACTACATTTTTATATAAAAATAATAGACATTAAGAGCAATAGCTTTGGGATTTGTCCTTTGCCCAAGTGGGAAATATATCATTATTTTTCAAGGATTTTTTTTTGGAAGCACTATAGCACGTGTTAACACACATGAGAGGTTCAATCTCCTGATTTTTTTTTCCCAAGTTGACTTAACAGGTACAGTCTACACATATTTCAGTTTACACGCAGGGAAATGAGAATCAGCTTACAAAAAAGCATTACTTGTAATGTCAGTTCCTGCCTGGCTAACTCGGTGACTCAGTTATGCAAACCTTATAAAAGAATAGATTTTGGTATAAATACAAGTTTTGAAATGAGATCTTCTTTAGTGATAAGAAGATCTGAAGCTGAAACACTAGGAACAGAATTTAAGTCTGTGTTGTAAATTCAGAGTTTATTGCTAACCATGGAAACAATTTTCTAAAATGCTTGTTAGTGATAATTCTAAAATAGTGATAATTCATTTGAATTTCTGTAACATTTGAAATAGCTGGATGTAGCTCAAATCCACATGCAGGAGAAGAAATATCTGGATTTGGTCCTAATCAGTACATTAAGATATTAAGCACCTATAAGGTGAGTATGACATAACTTGGGTTTTCTTTTAATAATCATATAATGCTATTAATGTTATTTGTTCTGTTATCATTTGTCATTCATGTTATTGCCAATAGTAGGATACAAGCATTTTATTTTTTGCATAGTTGCGATACATGTTTTATTTATTTGCAACTATACACGAGGGGTTTGAATACTAAAACATACCTTTATCAAAAGCCTGGAATTAAATATCATTTGAGGTTCTATGCCTGCAGTACAGAAACTGGTCAATGAAGGAGGAAAATCTTCAATCAAATCCTTAGACACTGATCAAATTTATTTTTAACATGGAAGAAATCCTCCCACAGCATGAAAAGTGAGCCAAACATTGGGAATTAGTCTCTGTGTAAGGAGTAAAAGGCCAAACTTCATATACTATAATCAGGGTAAAAATAATTTGGGGGAATTACTAAGTGTCTGTGAAAAATATAAGTCCTATTCTAGGATTTCTAGATTTGTCTGAGCAGAGAGGCTATGAAATGTTATATTCCGCAGAAAGTAGAGGAGGAAACTCTGGATGTGAAATCAGCAGGCTTAGAACCCCTATCTGCAGCTTCCATTCAGACGAGCAGCTCTCTTGGAACGTAATTTCTATATCTCTGTTTCTTAATAAATTAAAATTGGGACTTGGGAAATCCTATAAAAAGCAAAACAAAACAGAACAAAAGATCACATGGTAAGGCTGCAGCCAGAGGCAATGGCGGAAGAAATGACAGTCAGATTAATGTTGCAACGGTCCTGCTTCCATCTCTTATCTTCCTACTCACTCATCTGTAGATCCCTCTCTGTCTAAAGTGTCGGCTTCTCATGCTTGTCCTAAGGGTCTAAAATCTGGCCCAAATTTACTGTTCAATCCTAATATCCCTTTACTTGTGAATTTATACAAATGCTGACCGTCAACTGGAAAATTCACTTTACTTTCCTCCCTTATCTAGCGCCAGCTTGTGCGTCCAGCTGTAGCTGTCGTGCGCTCCTGGATGCCTCAGTTACTTACTCTGCATTTATGATTCCAGCACATAATCAGGCACTGCCATAGACTGCTAGGTTATCTCAAGATTTACTGTGTAAAAATGGCTCTTTAAAATACCTTGGGACCTCCCTGGTGGCGCAGTGGTTAAGAATCCGCCTACCAGTACAGGGGACACGGGTTCGAGCCCTGGTCCGGGAATATCCCACATGCCACGGAGCAACTAAGCCCGTGCGCCGCAACTACTGAGCCTGCGCTCTAGAGCCCGCGAGCAACAACTACTGAGCCCGCGTGCCGCAACTACTGAGCCCGCCTGCCTAGAGCCCATGCTCCGCAACAAGAGAAGCCACCGCAGTGAGAAGCCCGCGCACCGCAAGAAAGTGTAGCCCCTGCTCGCCACAACTAGAGAAAGCCCGTGCACAGCAACGAAGACCCAAGCAGCCAAAAATAAATAAATAAATGAATGAATAAAGAAATTTATTAAAAAAAAATAAAATATTTTATTTTTCCAGCTAAGTTATTCACTCATCTTGTCATTTTCATCATCCTTAGTAACAGTAGCTGCGGTAGTAGCGTAAACAACTACCATGGTCTAAGTGACTGCTGTGGGTCAGGGATTTCATGTACATTATTTCTAATCTCTATAACAATCTTTCACAACTAGCTAGATCAATGTTGCAAATCATATCAGGCTGACCGGAAGCCCAGATTCTCCCCACTGTGCAGTGCTATCACCATTGTCAAGGTCATAATTTAGAACATCCTTGAAAATCAATGCACTGGATATAATTTGAAAGAACTGCAATTAAAAAAAAAGTTGTAAGAGATCATACCCATATACACTAATATGTATAAAGTACATAACTAATGAGAACCTGTTGTATAAAAAAATCAATTAAGAAAAAAAAAAACACACACACAAAGAAACAAACTGTCAGTCGAAAGGAAAGCTTCACTGGTGTCAGCTTAGTCCGAGGGAATAGAAGACAAGAATTCAAAGTTGAAGTGAGGGTTCTTTTGCCCCTCGAGAGATTTGTCTTGGCAAAGGGGAGCTCCAGGCAGAGCTCTGGCCCTTGAGGCTTCTGAGGAGGAGTTGCTACCATCATGACAAGCATGGATTTCTGTACATGAGCCCCTTTGGCAAACTGGTGACACCTACAGACCTCTTCTCAGAGTAGTATTTTTAAATGCATCAAATGAAATATGTCAGATTGCAAGGGAGGCCGATTATATTAAAAATAAAGCTTTTAGAATATTTTTTAAATCTGCAATATGGTAATATACATGCCTCTTTTAGTAATACATTAAATAACAAGATCTAGCAGCAGGTCTTATAAGTACCATCATTTTGAAGTAGTTTTGAACTTGAAAGATATTTTGAAATGTCTACAACGACTCCAGCATAATGTGAAAAATTCATGATTTTTATTGGTGACAAAGTCAAGGTCATGCTAATATTACTGTGACTTGTTGCTTACATTACAATTGGAAAACATGCCAAATTTCAGTTAGAGATGAGTGAAAATAAAGATGTAATTTATTCCCATGCAAGTTCACAAACCCTAGATTAGGTTTTCAATAAATTCTGATAGTACCTGGAAAAAAAAAAAAGAGATCATACCCTTTGACCTGGTAATTCCATATTTGGAAACCTACTCTAAGGAAACAGTAAGAGATGAAGATAAACATTAATCTACAAGGACAGTTAATACATCCTTGTGAGCATAAAATAAAAGAATATAAATGCATAAGAGTAGGTGATGATTAATTACAGTATGGTTCATACATCCTATGGAAATAAAATATATGCAAACATTAAAATATATGGTTTTTGATGACATGACAAATGCTTAAATATAAAAAGTTTGGTACTCATTTTTCAAAAAGTATGACACAATTGATTTAAAATTATGAAAAATAATGATATAAAAATAGAAACAGAACTATAGGACAAAGGGAAAGAGATAACCAAAGTATTTATAATGGTGGGAATATGAATTTATTTTATTTTCTGTATGCTCCTACATTCTTCTATATTTGTAATGTTTATCTTGTACGTATCTCACAACGGGCATATATTGTTTGACAATTAAAAAAAAGACTTAAATACACTTTACACTTAGAAACCCACACACATAAACTGTTAAAGCCCATACCCCCGAACTTAGATATTCAGGTATGTATGTAAACTTTCTTTCAAAAGTATCATTACAGTATTGTTGACATTACTCAAAATATGTTTTGCACTTTCTTTGTAGCTTGTGGCACCTTCCTTAAATACCTGCAACAGTGAGGAGCATTGATCGTGCAAAGTGGTTTGTTTTCTTGTTGTTATTGTTCTGGAAAAAGCCAAGTTGCAGGCGTTTTATGGCGGGGCTCTCAGGTCAAAGGCACCACCATCTGTGTTAAAAGGGAATGACCCAAAGCTGTAGAATATTACCTCTAAGAGTGCTAACCTGCCACAGATGACACAAATGAAATGATCATCACAATCATTGTGTTAAGAATGACAGTAATGTGAGGGTCTGGCCCTAAGATGAATACGGCATTTTCAGAGTGTAATTGTCTCACCCACATGAGATAAATAAAGGCCTCCAGAGCAAAACAGAGAGAATTTACTAGATAATAACTCAGCTGCTCTGGAAGTGTGAGCTTCTTAAAGAAACATCCCACTTACTGTTGTTGGTTTTAACATATTTGATGGAAAACAAAGATATATTTAATGGACAGAGCAAGCATTCAAATGATTTCTCACAAATGAGTGTATGATCTTCTTGTACAGAAATGTATAAACATGTGCATATCTGCAAACACACAGGTATCTTACTTTTCCAGAGCTCTTTCTCAACTATTCCTAACACAGCAAATACAAGGTCTGAAGCATTTAAGTGCTCTGAGAAGCTAAAATAGATGTCATAAGTCCATATCCTGCAGCTTTTTTATCCAAAAAGGAAACTGACCAAAACAAGGTAACTCCAAATTTAGCATATGCTCATACTATTTCAAAAATATGCATCCACTTTAAGCCCTTTAGATCATATTTACTTTTACTTTGCATATATTTTTAAACAACCTTGGTTACATAATTTCTCAGCCCAGTGCATATTAGAATCAACAAATTAGACAGAACACAGTGACAGCCTGGTAAATTCAAGGCACGCTGGCAGAAGCAAAAATGAGAAGTGAAGGCTCATTGATGGAGAAGAAGGAAAAACAAGCAGAAAGGCTTAAATAAGCTAGTCTGGGGTCATTTAATGTAGAAGACACTGTTCTTATGGTATCCTGATAGGCCCACACTATTGCAGGTAAAAATGAAATAGTTTATGTTTATTATAATGAGTTATTACTGAGTCATTATTCAAAAGTCATCTTATACTCAAAAATATTGTTACTTTCATTCTTTTCATCATTTAACTGCCATTTACTGAACCTGATTTATTTACTTGGCCATGTGCAGGGCAATAAGGATATAAAGATTAAAAATAAAAAAAAAAAAAGAAGACCTGGCAGCAGACTTTGAAAAGCTCCCCATTGGTAGGTGGAGACAAATACAGGGAAAAATATATCTGTAACAGCATGAGAGGAACAAAATATGCTATACTAGAACTATGTACAGAGTGCTACAGGGGCAACCAGTTAGAGTCTGAGGATGCATATATTACATAAGGGAAAAATTCCCAATCAAACAAATTTCAATTTAGAAAAGCCATTATGTCAGGGGTCCCCAGCCCCCGGCCACAGACTGGTACTGGTCCATGGCCTGTTAGAAACTGGACTGCACAGTAGCAGGTGAGCGGTGGGTGAGTGAGCGAAGCTTCGTCTGTATTTACAGCCGCTCCCCATTGCTCGCACTACCGCCTGCACATCCGCCCCTCCCCTCCACAGTCTGTGGAAAAATTGTCTTCCACAAAACTGGTCCCTGGTGCTGAAAAGGCTGGGGACCACTGCATCATGTGATATGCTGCATTCCCAGGTCTGCCAGATCAGTTAGGCACCATCACTGTGTGTGACAAATGGCAAATAAGTCTTGTGGACTAAATCCCACTGCTTTAGAGGAAACTGTGCAGGCAGTGGCATGCAGGAAGGACATGCCATTCTTAGAAGCAGCTTATAATTTATAAACACAATTACACGCATATAGTCAGAGCCGGGGGCATACCATTATGGACAAAATCTGAGTGAGGGGCAACCATGGCTTCTGGTACGCTCTCAGCATCCTTAACACAACTATGCAAGCTATTATGTCACACGTGTTGTCTTCCATTCTAAAGACTTCCCCATACATTCTAATCCATTTCATTCTACACTCCTCATTCTCCAGATTTTCCTTTTTTCACAATCCACTTTAGCACTTAATCAGAGGCTGCCTTATCTTGTCATTTAGTCATTTCACTTGTGCACTGTCTGTCTTCTCAGTTAGAGATTGTGAATTCTTAAAGAGAAGGAACTGTTCCTCCTAGGGCTCTTCTGTCTCTTATCTCACCTAGCGCACAGCTAAAGTACAAAGTAGCTACTCAACAAGTAGCTACTACCCTTTATTGAATTTATTATGGAGATGAGATCTTACCAGTGCAGTAAGCGAGATTGCCAAAGCCGTTTCCCAACAGATTGCATTCAGTGGCTTAAAATACCCTAGTGGATGGCTTGTCCTCATAGCAGCAGACTGCAAACTCATCCTGTCTACATTTCAAGTCAACATAACATTTACTTATTTATGATTATTAATTATTACTGCAAAGACTAGTAAGTGGTTCTTACTACCTAGTAGATGCAAATAACAGGAGTTTTTCATCTTTATCATTATGAAATTGGGCTGCATAGATGGTTAACAGACACCTGAAAGTATATCTAATTGCTGGTGATCTTTACATAAATGCAAAGGAAAGATTTATGTTCCTCGTGAAACAATCTCCTTCTGCGTCACACGACCATTCATAATCTGACTGCAGATCTAGACTGTGACTAATATTTGGCTTTAATATTATAGGTGGTTACCATGGAGGGAATCAGTAAGAGCATAATTGTCACTTCCTTGGAAAAATTTAATCCACAGATGGATCCCAACACTCAGCTGCACTGGTGTCCAAAACTAATGGGGACTTTTTTGCTAAATAAGGACTGATTCAGCCAAAAAGATATACTCTGACTAGAGAAATCTGTATCACGCATCGCTCCAAAAAAGTATATTTACCCAAGCACTGAATGTTTTGGAACACTAGAATTTTCCTACTAGGGACGTAGTGAAAAGTCTCTCTCATTAATTAAAATGCAAATTTATATTTTTCTTTATAAGGTGAAGCAATAGAGTTAATCAATGCTATCCTGAATTTACAAAGTTTCATTTACTAACAAAATTTAATCCTTCATGTTTCCTTATTTAGCTAAATAATTAAGGTGAAAATTCTATTCAGATTGGGAAGCTGCTTATTAAAATAATCAACTTTTCTCTAATATTCTACTGCAACAAGTAAGCCTTGCTGCATAGCATTACATGGGAGGTGAAAGTGACACTGATGAGAAAGATGCCTCTTTGCCCAGATAAATACATATATTTATTTGCCCCCCTCCCATCAGCAAATTTATACAAACAACCATAATCTTGTAACTTTGCATTCATTTCTTTAAAGATTTTTCCTATCATATGAAACTTTCCTAGCCTGGGGTGTATTCAGTTTACTTAGAGTAAATTAAATTAAATTAAATTAAAGTAGAACAATTTCAATCCTAATTGCAGAGAAATGCCACCCCTTTCTGGGTGACTGGTTTTGAACTACAGCTCATTACCTGGAAATAAGAGTGTTGCCTCTCCGAATTCCTGTGGTTTGGAAAATTCTTAGCCATCTACAGATACATAGATTGAATCATAGTAGAGAAGAGAACATCTATAGATGATGAATTTCTCCCTCTTTCCATTTAGGTTTAATATGCTTTGAAGGATTAATTGGACCTCTCCCGCCTGTTCCTTAGAAGAAATCCATGAGGAAACCCATTTCAGAGGAAGCTTATTGCAGTGCAGTGAGCTGTGCCTCATCCTCTGTGCTCTGGTTACGCAGAGTCAGCCCCTCTGTCTCCAGGCTCTTTCAGCTTTAGGCTACAGCCTGGCTTTCTATACATCCATCTCTTTTGCAGAGTTGATCCAAACGGTCTATAAATAACACTCGGCTTAACACAGGTTAAATTAGACCTCCCTGGTGTGAAGCATTATTCCCACGGAGAGGACTTTAAAAGGCAAGACAGTTGGTACCAGGGCTCGGACTACTGTACTATCTCAGCAAATGGAATGAAACAGCAATGCGCTTGGGTATCAGAGACACACCGCGCGCGCAACCTGTTCCAGACCCTTTGAATCTCAGCGTCTTCCTCGGTGCTAGGAAAAGTGGCCCACTTGCTAAGGCAGGATTAAGAGCGATCTGCAAAACCCAAGCGTATTTCACCAGCACCTCCTAGGGGCCGCGTGCGGGTATGAGGCTCGGAGGTGGGTCCAGGCGCAGACCCTTTCCTTGAAGTGTCAGTTTCACTCTCCCATACGCACAAATCCAGCCGGGCTGTGCCGCCCAGAATACGAGCTAGTTTGTTGAAGTAGTTCGGCGTCTCTAGGAAGCCTTTCAGAGGTTTAAATAAACTGCGCGGAAGACACATTTGATCGCTTGAGGAAATGCACATTCAACACACACACACACACACACACACACACGGATTTCAAACTTGGGGACTCCTAAATATCCTTTAAGAGCAAAGCTGCGTTATGACACCAAAGTACTCAGACACACACACACACACACACACACACACACGGTTTAATCTGTAACGTTCCAGGGTCCACACCCGGTTCGCGCTGAAGCTGACGGAGCTTCTGAAAGGGTCTCTGGAAAGGGTCTACATGCTCTTGCCTGGCTGCTGGGAAGGAGGGCTGGGAGGCGCTGATGCGCGGCAGCGCTGAGTGTCTGTAGGAGTCGCCGTTCCAGAGAGTTCATTACTCTTTAATTGCTCTGATTTTAGATCAGCAGAGCGTGCCGGGCGCTGGTGCAGACAGAGATTGAGGGCGGGCCCTGCGAGAGCGAGCGAGCGGTTCACCCTTCCGAGCAGTCTAGGCGCTTTGTAAGTAATTGACCCAGAGCCGGGAGGAGGGATAGCTTCTTCTCCCAGGCAGCTGCAACCCTCGCGCGCGTCTGAATCCCGCTGGGTTCTGCGAGCCGGTCGCGGTCCCTTTCCCCGTTTAATTCGCGGCTCTTCAGCGCACCGCTGGTCCTGGGGGGGTGGGGGGTGGGGGGCGGGCGGATTCAGAGGGTGGGAGGGGGGTGAAGGGAGAAGAAGACGCGCCCCGGCTGAAAGGCTGAAATGCAAGCCTCCCCGGCTGCCACCGCTTCTCCCGGACCCTGGCACCTCGCGAGCCTCTGGGGGCGCACGCCCCGCCCCGCAGCCACAGACGACAGAAGAGGGCAAGTGTAGGGCTGGCGAAGGGGTTGAAAGCTTTGCCCAAGGGCCAGGCTGCCACGAGGCAGCCGCAAGAGCCCGGCCGCGGAGCTTCCCACCTGCTGCCGGCCGGGCCGGGCCGCAGCTTCCCCCTCCCTTGCGCGGCCGGACCGGCGGCTGGGGCGCGGTGGAGGGGGGCGGGGGCCGGACGGGAAGGAAGCGGCGGCAGGTTCTCCCCGGCGGCAGCCCCGCGGCCGCGGGCGCAGCATCCTCCCTCCCCGCGCGGTCCCCGGGGCCAGGCGCGCTGCGATTGGCCGGCGCGGCCGGGGGCGGGGCCAGGCGGGCCGGTGGCTCGCGACGCCTCAAAAGAGCCCAGGAAAGCTCAGAGCGCCCTGGAGCCCCGGCCAGCGCGCAGCCCGCCCGGCGCCGGCAAGCTGGGTCTTGGGAATGCTGGTTCGCCCTGGCTCGCTCGCTTGTACAAACTCCTGGATCTTACATGCCTCTGTAACCCCCCACTTCCACGCCATGTCCCCATGCTCCTGCGCCGGCAACAGGTAAGGGCTGCTGTGTGTTTTCTTCCCTCCTTTCCTCTCGTTGCCTGTGCGGCCCGGGGAGTGGACTCGGGCTGCCGTCCCCGACCCTCCCCTGCCCCGCCGCCCCAGAGGTGCCCAGCTGTCACTCTGCCTTAGCGCTCACCCACGCTCCGGAGTCCCAGACCATGCCTATAGAGTTTGTGCGCGCACCAGAACACCCCCAGAGCTAAAAATACTGAGACATGCTTGGAACAGTTGAGCAATAGAAACAGATTTCTCTGCAGCATCTGTTTGTGCTCATAACTTCCAATGCACCAGCTGTAGCGAGATACTGAGTTTGGAGACAAGGGCGAGGGAGCCTCTGTTCGCTCTCGCTCTAAGGGGAAAAAAGGGGGGGAGCGGGTGCGTCTACAGTACTGGTCTCAGACTTTGGCAAACCTGGGGACGCAGCGCTAGATCTGGATCCTTGGTGTCTTCCCCCCCCCCCACCCCCGCCCCTTTGTCATTGCTTCAAGTGTAGCTTCGAGTACCAAACCCAGCGAGCGTCTCAAAGTTGCTTTGCTGGGAAAGAGAGCGGGAGCTCGCGTTGGATTTCAGCCGGAAGACAGCAAAACTTTCACATCCTATGTCACTCTCCCCTGAGCAACTTGTTATTCTTTGTAATAATAATATTAACACCGAAATTGGAAGACAGTGTGGTTTCAGGGAAGCACAGTGGTCAAACGACTTGATTCTGCAAAAGATTGCATCATAACATAGAGTCATCATGACAGTTGGAAAAAAAATCGAGATAGGAAACGGGTAGTTTATCGTCTGTGTCTGGGTAATCCTGTCAGTAGGATGGTAACTGGAGTACCTGTGAATTCTGGGGATTTTCATAAACTCAGAATTTACCTTTTAGGAAACAAGGCATTATTTGAAAACGTGTTTTGGGTATGCGAGGAGTGCATATTGCTTTGTACCACTTGTTTTCTTTTCACGTTAATAATCGGTAGGCTGTCAGATTTCCTCTCACTAACCGCTGTTGTGTGTCTGCTGTATGTTACCTGTACACTTGCTAGCTTTTTCCTGCTCGCTTCCAACCCTGCGCCAAGTGTTTTATTTATATTTGGCATTATCCGGAAAAATCCCCAGGCTCAGGAGTAAGAGATGTTACTTTAAGGATGGTGGGAGGGGTGAGAGATGGGGTCAAGGTCATGTCACTTTACTTTCAGCCCCTCCCCCTCCCCATTTGCGAGCACTTTCTTTTGTATTATTGCTCTCCATAGGGATATTTGCTCCGAGCTCTTGTGAATGTGGCGTTAAAACACCACACACACACACACACACACACACACACACACACACACACACACACACACACACTTGCTATTTCTACTACCTTCAGACTTTCTGGTTGTAGAATCCCCTGGTTAGCTGTAGAGTCCTTGTATGACTTTTGAGTAGAATGGGAGACTGACCATGTTTTTACCTGAGCAACCGGACTGTTTCAAGCTTTTTTCTTTTTAGTGTCTATTTTTTGTTGGCCAAAGAGGTATATTTTTCAGCCTGTGCACACGTTGAGTGAGGCTACCTGCATTGTTGGGTGTCAAAGTTATCGGGCTCACATAGACGAGTGGGTATCCCGCCTCCCTTACCGCCCCTCCCCCTCCCTTCTGTTTACTGAGCCTCTGAGAGGTTGCTTTGCTAGCCTAGAGCTCTAATAGCAACGGTGTGCCCAGAGCACACTCAGGCCGGTCTATATGGCGTCCGCAGGGGAATAGCTGCTCTAGACACTCAGCCGACCTCTCTTTCATCCCAGGCCACTTTCTTTTACCATCCTTATTTCCTCTCCTTCCTTAGAAACTTTCTTATTTGCTCCACGCCACGACCCTATGAGGGGACCCACTTATTCTCATTTATTCTTCATGGTTACATGTTTCTGTTCTTTTATACTCCGTATTGGGAATATTTCCTTTATGGTAAAAATGCTTTGGATGCATTCCTTTACACCGTGTTGTCTCCTCGACCGTGTATGTGGGTCCACAGCGCTCTCTCCTTTAACATCTACCTTGAGAGTGAAGCCCTGAACTATTTTTTTCCGTTGCTTATGCTTCATTTTGGCTCGGCCTATAAATAGTCTTAACATGAAGAACACCACATGTAACCTCTCAGTTTCCCAGGAATACGTTCTACCTCATTGGTGATAGCCTGGGTAAAAATGATGATCTGTGTCTATTACATTTCTATCAGGCCCTTAAATACTTTAGCTGAAAACGGGGGAATTTACACATTGTTCATCAACCCAGTATCAGTTCTCCTGAGTTGTGCCCATCGAGGACTCCAATCACCTGATGTTTTCATCTATTCTTAATTAAGAACGTATCAAGACTAGAGCCCTAAAATGAAGTTACGTGAAAGCCCTATTCCTAATTAAAGTACTTTCCCAGATGCTCGTGAATCGGTGATTTTCAGTGTGAGAGGCAAGGAAGGGGCAGGCAAGGAAGTTTTCTGCTCACTTGCGGCCACTCAGGCATGCGGGCAGGTTGATAGAAAAGACATTCCTCAGAGCGGAATATTAAGACAATTACCCTCTCGCACGTTGGCAGGTGTGCGAGGGTAATCGTCAGCTCCACCAGAGTCCGAATGCACATCGTGTGTGTGCGCCCATAGACACACGTAAATCTGTTTTGGAGCATACCTGCTGGAAGTGACAGAAGTTTCCATTTTGCCAAAAAAGATCCTTTTTTCCCCCTTTCCAGGCAGAAATGGTAGAATTTCTAAATGATGCTCCACATATGGAACAAATTCTGTCATTAGCAATGGAAATAAGACAATAATAGTTGCTCGATACAGGCTCTTTTCAAGATTCTAAATGTGGAAAGCTATTCGTAGGAAGCTGGTAGTGTGTGTTTTGTGGAATTCAAGCTAATGTCCTGGGGTCAAGATTTTTGGAAAGTCGTAATTCAGTCTTTAGATTTCATATGGTTGTGATGCTTTAATCTGGAAAGAGTGCAGAAATAAGTCAGGAGAAATTTGAGACTGTCTCCTCATGGGCCCTAATGGTAACTCAGATGGAAGGATTGTTTTGAATCATGAAAAGGGAATTTCTTGGTGTCAGCTTCTAAGATTCTGAAGTCACACAGAGCTCAGGGATACAAGCACTATTTAAATGAGGCCTCCGTCGCCCCCCTTCTTGGAAAATGCACCTGCATTCGGCGTCATGTTGTGATCTCTGTTTTTGTGTAGAAATGCTTGGCAACATCCTACGAGCCGAGTGAGCTGAAATCACCGTTTAAAAAAACTCTTTCCGTGTCCAGGATCTAGAACCCTGAGGAATAGGAGTCTTGTTTCTTTGGTCCAAGTACAAACTTCATGGGGAAGCAGACAAAACATTGAAGCAGGTGGAAGGCTGGGAAGGCACAGCAACTTCTTTTTATAAAGTAATTCGAAGGCACTTTCAAATCAGGCATCACTTAGGTGTCAAAAGCTGCGAAAATGTAACACACATTGCAATTTTCACAGATGACTAATCTCAGGAAAAATGTGTTGGGGCGCATTCTTGCATAATAACTTGGATAAAAAGGGAGAAGTGAAAAGACTGTAACAAGACATTTTCAAAGACAGTGCACCTTGCCTCTCTTTAAGGGGGTGCCCGAGACAGACCAATGATTTGCTCTCTTTGTTTGCAGTGGGCTTGGCTGGACGTGGTTCTGTTAAGTGCTTAATCTGAATGTGGCTTGGGGGGAGAAAGAAAAAGTGGAGTCTTCGTCATTAGGACTTCGACAGATTTCTGATCCTGTCCATCTGTTGCTCATTGACCCCTTTAATACAGGAGAGAGATTTGGTGGTTTGAAAAGTCGAGCATCACTTTTATTTCTCAGATCTGTGCTGTATTCATTTTTTAAATTTGTATTTGGTCAACAAAACACCCTAGACTTTCTCCTAGGCTTTTGTGAGTCCAGGAAAGACGAGTTTCTTTGGAGCAAAATTGGAAAATCAAAGTCAATGGGTGGTTTTCACCTGGGCCGGGGTGGGGAGAGATGGAGCAGGAGGAGAAAACTGAAAACTATTATTTGTTCTCATTAAGTAAAGGTGAGTGCGTTTTCCATAGGAACAGAGAGCAAGCAGCGGCACTGGAAGTGAAAAGTCAGCTGAGGGACCCTTACGATTTACTACTGCAAAGTCGTCTCTGTTTGGGAAAACGTAGACTTGGACTTCCACGAAATGAGTTCCAGCCTTATGTCAATCCGCTAAAGACCTGGTCCTTGGGCACAAAGGTGCTTACTTCCTAGCCTGTCATCACACATGACAATCCCACCTCCAGAGACTTTCAGGACTCTCATTGCTAGGCAACAGGATCTCTCTGTATCCCCCAGAGTAAACCTGTGTCTTCAAGTCAGAATCACTTGCGCTAACAGAGATGTTATCAGGCGTTTCTGCCTAGTGGCTGCTTTCAGTGTGTGAAGTGACGGAATAAGCCCAAACAGTCTCCAGAAACTGGGATCCCTTTCAGATGATTAGAAGGGCTGTCTGCTCAGTTTTATCTTTTAAACAAAATAGTCGGTGCTTTTGGATTTCAACTTGTCATCAAGGGCTCTCATATTCTCTCAACATGCACCTGCTGTTCAATTAATATTAACGTTCTGCGTTCATGCGAAATGCTCTCCCGACGTGTCCGCATTCTTAAAGCTTCATGGCAAACCTTGGAGTTAGAAAGTCTTTCTTCTGCCTAATCACCTGGGACCCCAGCAAGTAGCGAAGGCAAAGGAAGAGAATAAGAGGAGAGAGGTAGCTCTGTAAAGTAGAATATTCCAGATCGCTGGCAAAAAATAGGGGAAGGGAGACCTGAGATTTCAGCTGAAAGACTGTCACGAACAACTAACTCTTCTGTGTTTAATGACTTCATGCTTCTAAATAATATAAGAAAATATTTTCTTATCTGTCTATTTCTCTGGGGCTACAAGGAAACGAAAAACCCAGTAATTCAACGTAGAGGACATTTATCTATATCTGACCCTGTGTCTGGCTAGGAAATGTTGCCTTAGGGAGTAGACTTCATTTTTCCATGACTTCTTTTGTAACGAACGATCTCTCTCTCTCTCTCTCTCTTTTTTTTTGGTAGGACCTGTTCTCTGGATGTCAGCTGAGTTACTAAGGTGACTCTGCACGCCAGGAGAGAGACCTTGGTAGAAAGAACCTTAAGGCTCTTGGAGACCCCCATCCCTCCTTCTTTTCTGTGTGTGTGGGTCTTCACTGAACATTCAAACCTGTTTCTCCAAAGGGTTTTGCAAAAACTCAGACTGTTTTCCAAAGCAGAAGCGCTGGCGTCCACAGCAGAAGTGATGGGCAGCGTACGCACCAACCGCTACAGCATCGTCTCTTCGGAGGAGGACGGCATGAAGCTGGCCACCCTGGCGGTGGCCAATGGCTTTGGGAACGGGAAGAGTAAAGTCCACACTCGACAGCAGTGCCGGAGCCGCTTTGTGAAGAAGGACGGCCACTGCAACGTGCAGTTCATCAACGTGGGCGAGAAGGGCCAGCGGTACCTGGCGGACATCTTCACCACGTGTGTGGACATCCGCTGGCGGTGGATGTTGGTTATCTTCTGCCTGGCTTTCGTTCTCTCCTGGCTGTTTTTCGGCTGCGTGTTTTGGTTGATAGCGCTGCTCCACGGGGACCTGGACGCATCCAAGGAGAGCAAAGCGTGCGTGTCCGAGGTCAACAGCTTCACGGCCGCTTTCCTCTTCTCCATCGAGACGCAGACCACCATAGGCTACGGCTTCCGCTGCGTCACAGACGAGTGCCCCGTGGCTGTTTTCATGGTGGTCTTCCAGTCCATCGTGGGCTGCATCATTGACGCCTTTATCATTGGCGCGGTCATGGCCAAGATGGCCAAGCCCAAGAAGAGAAACGAGACCCTGGTCTTCAGCCACAACGCCGTGATCGCCATGAGGGATGGCAAGCTCTGTCTGATGTGGCGGGTGGGCAACCTTCGGAAAAGCCACCTGGTGGAAGCTCACGTGCGAGCACAGCTCCTCAAATCCAGGATTACTTCCGAAGGGGAGTACATCCCCCTGGATCAAATAGACATCAACGTCGGCTTTGACAGCGGCATTGACCGCATATTTCTGGTGTCCCCCATCACCATCGTCCACGAGATAGACGAGGACAGCCCTTTATACGATCTGAGCAAACAGGACATCGACAACGCGGACTTTGAGATTGTGGTGATACTCGAAGGCATGGTGGAAGCCACGGCCATGACCACGCAGTGCCGGAGCTCGTACCTGGCCAACGAAATCCTCTGGGGCCACCGCTACGAGCCCGTCCTCTTCGAGGAGAAGCATTACTACAAAGTAGACTATTCGAGGTTCCACAAGACTTACGAAGTACCCAACACTCCCCTTTGTAGCGCCAGGGACTTAGCGGAGAAGAAATACATCCTCTCCAGCGCTAATTCCTTTTGCTATGAAAATGAGGTTGCCCTCACAAGCAAAGAGGAAGAAGACAGTGAAAACGGGGTCCCAGAGAGCACGAGTACGGACACACCCCCTGACATAGACCTTCACAACCAGGCAAGTGTACCCCTAGAGCCCAGGCCCTTACGGCGAGAGTCGGAGATATGACTAATTCCTCCTCGGGAATAGTTACTTTGAAACGCAGTCTGTTGGTCAAAGGCCCAAAGCAGTTACGCAGACGACGGTACTGGTGAAGAGGTGGTTTGAGACAAGTGACCACGAGGGACTGAGGCTAGCACGATGCTTTCAAAGAAAGACTGTAGGCTCAGAGATGAACCTAAAGCACTAAACATGCCTGCCCCCCCCCGTGACCCGATGGCACATAACACGTTGTAGAATAAGTTATGGGACGTTTATGTCTTGTCTTGTGTTTTCATACCAAACTTGAACTTGCAGGCAAGCCTTGGTTGGTTGGGTATTTGACGTCTCCAGAATGCTTCTCTTTAGGGAACAAGAATGTTTTTAAATGGCATCACATTTTTAAATGTTTTCAAGGCAAGACTCTGCCTTAACTTTTGAAAAGCTGCTAACTACACGAACACACGTTGTACTGTTGCAGTGTAGTTTTTCTTGTGTGTAATTTAAAAAGTCAGTGTTGAACTTTCTCGAGAGCTCATGGTATGCGCTTCAAAGTGGCAGGTATTTGGCTGTTAGTGGCCAAAACGAGAGCCTGATTTTTTGAGGCCAGTAATTTGTTTGCTAGAATTGATTTCTCTCTCTCTCTCTCTGTCTCTCTCTGTCTCTCTCTGTCAATCTCTTTCCGGTTACATAAGGGCATTATGTAACACTAGCCAAATGGTAGCCTCTGGGTTGTCGTTATTGGTTTTTTTTTTTTTTCTCCATGATGTTAATGGGTGATCTCAAATTTTAAGTTAGACTACCTGAAATAAATACCAAAGATAATGCACATTTTTGCACAGTGGAGCTTATACTAAAAAGGAAAGAAAGCCCCACGGCTGCCTTGAAGTCAAGAGACAATAACTTTGAACCTCAGCAAGACCGTGAACTGCCCTCTCCTTTTGCACCTTATTCAGAAAACAGAACATCACACACACAGTCGAGTAAGCGCCGTGCTTTACATCTCTGTTCCTTCATGTAACTTTCACGTTATAGGAGGAAGAAGACAGGGGAAGAAAAATTCACACGCACACGATATAAACATCTTTTCTTTCCTTCGAGGTGGTGCTAGCCAGGTGAACGCATACGACGTTGAGAGACGGTGATGTGCCCTTCGATTTTTTTTCTGGGTTTTTCCATGTTTTGCACATTCCAAAATTGATTCCAGAAGACAAGACCTAGGTTGAAATGAGTTGGCATCCTTGACGCTGAGCCATCCAGCTTGAAAGATCAATAGGTTTATACCCCTGTGGCTGAATTCCTTGCCCTGACAGCTGGTACATCTCCAGCTTAACTGCCTCTTCCAAAAGATGCCACGCCTGGCCTCTAGGCTGGCTCTTACGATCGGGCTGTCTGGACTGAGTCCTACAGCATCCGAGGGGGCTGGGAATGCCCAAGTGGGAAGGTGGGAAGATGCCGAAGAGCCGTTTTGACGTAGCTCATCAGCTCAAGTATTCAGGAGGGAGGGGAACATTGCCTTTTTTTTTTTTTTTTTCTAATGGTACAGAGTAGGAATTGAAAATGTCTCAGTAATGTAGGGTCAACAAGAGCCATAAAAATTCTAAGAGGCTCACAAGTAAAGGAGATAATGATCTAAAAGGGTCCTTTCCCCCTGACGGATGCACGCTCACGATTGAATCCGAGCTGACCCCTTCGCCCGCGGAGCCCTAGAGCAGGCTGCTCAGGGCACATTGTTTTCCAGAAGCCTCTCCCGCCTGGCTGCCTGACTTGCTAGAAACATTTTGTTTTGTCTTGTTTTCCGCTCTAGCTCAACATAATGGAACTCTCTTTTGGTTTAAAGTTCCTTATTTGTGAATTCTGGGGTTGCTGACTTTTCTTTTTAATTGGCGTCTCAAAATCAACTCTCTTACGGTATTCTATCCCTGTATGCCATTAAAAAACAGCTTGTTCTAGAATCCTGTATTTTGTAAACTGTTGTCTGTGATGGTCTATGGTTCTCGAACAGCCATATCTGAATGCAGTGCCTGCAATAATTGGACAGTCTCTGCTGTTCTCAGCCTTCAGAGTCGATGGGTTTGAACACTGTGGAGTTCTTTTCACTGAAACCAAGTTAGAGATATCAAGCAAGTGGATGTTATTTTAAGTCCAAACTTAAAGGCAGATTAGGGAAGTTGTTTAGAGAGGTGGAGGGATTGCGTGGATACAGAATTTACATTCTTCTGTAAACGGCAAATGTTCGGCCATTGACAGGATGCTGACGGTTTCAGCTGCTGCTATTTCGATATTTTTGCAAAGGAAAATAATCAAACCAAAGAGTATTCAGTGGTCTGTAAATTAAATGATGATTCAGTGGAGAATGGGGGTGACCACAGAAAAGGCACCTTCCCATCACACAGCTCTGCCACTTAAAAAGACTTGAGATATTTGAAAGGGGGTGGGTAGGGGGCAAGAATGAGGGAGGGAACTCTTGCAACTTCTTTCTGAAAAAGAGAAAAAAAAAATCTAAAATTTCTGGTGCACAGGTTTGTTTTTTTTTTTTCAAGAAAATTTTGCAGAAGCTATGTTTTTAAAGTGTACATTTTATAAAGTTTATCAGATATTTTCATATTTAAAGCCAAATGTAAATAGAAGTCTGTAAAGGGAAAAAAGTTGCCGTAGAAAGTATAATTTCAGTGCAGCCATTTCTGAGAGCTGGTACCTATGTGCTACCGGTTAGCATGGTTTTAGCAAATATTTACCAGCCTTATAAGGTTCGTATTGCTATGTTCTTCTGTTATTTATTTCAGCATGGACTGTTGATTTGAAAGCTTTTTCTAGTTATTAGTATTTTCACAGTGACAATTTTTTTTTTCTTTTTGTCAAGAGCCAAGACACAGGTGATGCACAACGGTTTTTGTTTTTGTTTTTGCTGCATTTTACCTTCAAAACATTTGTCATTGACTGGGTTTCCTTAATTAGTGCACACATGTCATTAGAATGCAGGTTGAAGAGACTCACTGTGAATATCTGGGGTCTGTTCCGGGATCTGTGTTGGCTTCTCCGTGACAAGCAAACCCCCACTGAATTTACTTAGGAATTATTCCCTTTTAAAGAATTTTTGCCCATATCTGGATGGGCATTATATTTTTGGGAGGGGGACTAGATTCCTGGTTATCCTATTTTTAAAGAAAAGGTAGACAAAGTGAATTCTATTTTGATTATTGAGAAAGGAATAGTTTTCTATCCCTCTAAGAGTATACTTGAATCAGACATTTTAAGGATGTCACCCATAACTCTGAAACCATTTCCAAATTCCTGGTGAAAGTTTGTTTTATCTTTTTTTTTTTCAATTCTATCAATGCATTATTTCTTCCCTTCACTTCCTTTCTTCCCTGTCAACTCCCACCTCAAACCTTGATGTTTATTCAATGAGTTCTGTCCCCTAAATCACGTCACTCTTACAAAAAAATGTTGGTTCATATTTGATGGTAAGCCACTCAGTAAAGGTAAAAAGCTTGTTCTGAGAAACAGAGTGAGTGTTTTTTCACTCTGTGTCCAATAATGTTAAGGTTAAAAAAAAAAGAAAAAAAAAAGTGTTGCATAGTCACTCACTCCCAACTAGAATCCCTTTTCTAGTTATGTTGGGTTTCAGCTCTGGGGCTGCGGTGAATTGAACCATCCCGGCCTTTGACAATCGTGAGAGTTATTATTTTCCCGTTTGCTGTCTTTTTGTATCTAAAGTCTTCCTAATGTACTGCACAAACCATGGATTGTACATATTTTTATATATTATGTCTTATTTTATTATTTCTAAATAAAAAATTAAAAATTGAAAACAAAGCAGTGCAAGAATCTTTGGGCTCCCTGTATGGTCACCGTAGCATCCCTGAGATAGAAAGCAAAGGTTCCCAAACAAGAGGGCATAAACCCTGATAGTTTGGATAAATAGAACCGATCACCGAAACAGGTGGGGGGCAGATTACTCTAATCCAAGTAAGAGGAAGTCAAGCTTGTATTTTGTTTCTGGACAGAATGGCCTAGAGAGAAAAGACCGAGAAACAAGCAAACAAAACTAGCAAAACGTGTAAGGTTTAGATTTTGAGTCTCTGTGTTAACAACGGAAGTTACTCGTTATTGAGCCTAACCGGGTAGGGTTCTGGCTTTCTATTATTTCATTCCCCCGAAACCAAATCAGGTTATTATATTCTCGTGTAATAGATCAGAGTTGGCAAATATGTTCCCTAAAAGGCCAGATAGTAAATATTTCTGGCTTTGTGGAACAGTCTTTGTCAGAACTATGCAGCTCTGCCCTGGTACTACAAAATCAACCACGGAGAATACAACAGCAAATGGTGCGGCTGTCTGTCAATAAAACTTTACGTATACAAACGGCTGGAGGGCCAGATTTGGCACATGGTCTGTAATTTATTGACCTCTGTTATACAGGAAGAAACTGAGGCTGGATTTGAAAGCTAATAAATCATCGAGCGGGTATTCAAATTCAGGTTTTATGTGCTTCTAAATTTAGTTTAATCCACGAAGCTATAGAGCGTTTCAGGGTACCAAGGATCTGTGGTCTCAGAGAAAATGTCAATTCCTCCGGCAAATTTCAAATAGCTTAACTGTTTTCCACCATTGGAAACACTGAGGAAAATCCCCATCCTGAAATATGGGTTGCTCCTTAATGTTTTTCCTTTAACAAATATTTTTCTTTTAACAAAGCCCTTACTATGTTTTGAGGATGGTTCTACATTCTTTATGAGTATTGAATAATTTAATCTTAAGAGCAACCCTGTGGCTTCTGCACGATTATTATCCCTATTTAAGAAACGAGGGGACTTCCCTGGCAGTCTAGGGGTTAGGACTCTGTGCTACCACTGCAGAGGGCCCGGGTTTGATCCCTGGTTGGGAAACTAAGATCCCACAAGCCATGCAGTGTGGCCAAAAAAAAAAAAAAAAAAAAAAAGGAAATGAGGTCACTGAGGCCCAGAGAGGTTGAGTGTCTTGTGTAAGCACACACAGCTAGTAAGTACTAGAGCTGAGCCTTAAACTGAGGCCATTTAGTTTGCAGCAACATGGATGGATCTAGAGATTATCACACTGAGTGAAGTAAGTCAGACAGAGAAAGACAAATACCATATGATATCGTTTATATGTGGAATCTAAAATATGACACAAATGAACTTAACTATGAAACACAAACAGACTCACAGACATAGAGAACAGACTTGTGGTTGCCAAGTGGGGAGGTGGGGGAGGGATGGATTGGGAGTTTGGGGTGAGCAGATGCAAACTATTACTATATGTAGAAGGGATAAACAACACGGTCCTACTGTATAAGCGCAGGGAACTGTATTCACGCTCCTGGGATAAACCATAGTGGAAAAGAATATGAGAAAGAATGTAGATATGAGTGTAACAGCAGAAATGAACACAATATTGTAAATCACCTATATTTCAATTAAAATAAATGGAGGCCGTTTAGCACTGGGCTGAGCTTTTTATCATTACACTACGCTTTCCATTTGGAGGCGTTCTTGGGAAAAGTTTCATCATTTCGTTTCAGGCCTCTCTGCTTCTCAGTTTTTATTCTCCTTGGTGATGAAAATGCATTCTTTTTCTCCACATAGGAGACTAGACATGGCACCCACCTCCTTCATAACCTGCTCTACAATTGCTCCTTTGGTTCCTGAGGAGAGAGGACAACTCACAAAGGTAGATTAATTACGAATAAGCATCAGTGGTGGGATTTAGGTAAATTTCAAACTTCAGATTAATTTCAGTTAACTAGGAATCGCTGAGGTCTGTCCCGAGGTGAAACCACAAAGCTCTGTTACTAACCAAACGGCAGGCACCCCACCACATCCCACACTTCTGCTTTCCTCCAGCTGTAGGCTGCCAAAGGTGTAACATGATCCGCTTGGTGATCGGTCCCATTAAACAAGATACAGGATGGTAACTCCAGGCAACAGGTTGAGCGCTCTATGAGTCCCACCTCTACTTTAAAAAAAAGAAAATTAAATTGTACAAAGAGAAAGGGTGAGGGTAGAATTTCAGAGGTTTTCTGCTTAGGCCTTTTCAGTGAAAGCCAAGCAAGGCCTCCCAACTCCAGCCTCTTTAAGCAACAACCTCTAGCTAATACTCACAAAGAAGAAAACATGTTTCTCTCTAGAAATTTCCATATTAAAGCTCGAAACACTGACTACATCAATCAGATTTGCTTTCCCCAATTAAAAGAAACGAAATAAAAAGAGAAACCTAGCTTTATGCATTTTGAGTGAGCAAAGGAGCCTAGTGACCTGATGATTTGAGCCACTATATGAGGTTTGTTATAATGACTTAAACATTTTTATATAATTATAAGGTGATACCTACAAGGCATGGGTGAATAAAACTATCATAGTACCTGGCTCTGGAATAGGTTGACCAGCTGTCCTGGTCTGTTTGGGACACAGGGTTTCCCCAGGATGCAAGACGGGCAGTCCTAGAACTGGAAAAGTCAGTCATCTGCTTTGGAGGCTAGAGGAGTACAAGTGTTGGGAAAGTGAAGAGAGAAAAGGTGAGCCAGACTCAGCACACGTGTTACTAAATAGTAAGAATAATAATGATGGATAATTACACATAAGTGGTTCTCTTGGAATAACTGAAGTTTGTTGCCTCGAGGGCATTCATTGTTTTGGAGGAATGGTTTGCTAAAATATTATACAATTCTCTGCCTCATTCAAAAAATAGTGTGTATTATTTAACATTTCTTTATGTGGTTCAAGCTACTAGGTACATCTCTTCCTGGTGGGGTGTGCTTTGAAGTCTGTCCATTAAACAATCAGCTACTATTTTGTCCTTAGCACCATTTAGGTTCTTTTCTTTTTTTTTTTTTTCCCCGTACGCGGGCCTCTCACTGTTGCGGCCTCTCCCGTTGCGGAGCACAGGCTCCGGACGCACAGGCTCAGCGGCCATGGCTCACGGGCCCAGCCGCTCCGCGGCATGTGGGATCCTCCCGGACCGGGGCACGAACCCGTGTCCCCTGCATCGTCAGGCAGACTCCCAACCACTGCGCCACCAGGGAAGACCCCATTTAGGTTTTTGCTTCTCTTTGCTGTTTTGAGGAAATCAGATAATCCATTATAAAGACTATATGACTAATAATAGCCGGAAAGGTACAGGTGAGACACAAAAGACCTGGCTTGAGCATAGAGTTTTTGTGGTGATGGTACTAACTTTCAGAGATCTTTTTTATTTCAAGTGTGAAATTACATTCTGAATGGTTGACTCTGTTAATGGGTTTGGCTTCTAGAAAATTCTGTTCAATTTGACCAAAAATTTATTGAGGAATTATTATATGGTGCTGGTTACTCAAAACTTTCTGTATGGATTTTGTCTTCAATAGGACACAGTTTGGAAAAAGGGTGGTACCACTATATATTCATTTTGTCTTAAAACTGAGTTTTATATACAAAATGTCTCTGTATAATTATAAGTACCAGTTGTTGAATACTTATTAGGCACTGCACAGAGATCTTCACTTGATGAAATATTTTTCCAGGGTTGTGACCATGGATTCAAATATTTCTGCAACACCTTATTGGGAATCATTTGAGGTAGTTTTGTAAAAACTTTGTCCCCTAAGATGCTGTTCCTTTACTTCTTCCTGCTAAATGACCGCTCTGACCCCAGACACTGCTTAGATTAGGTCTGTGAAATTATCCTCGCCTTTGGGCAAGTATCTGGGTTCCCTGCTGTATAACGAACAAATGAATCAAATCTCACACTGTGTCGTTCTATTTGGCTTTTGTTTTTCAAATTTTTGCTAAAACACTTGTATGTTTAAAGTCCCAGTTAAGCAACGTTTTATTTGATCCTGCAGACAAAGAGAGCATGTTTCACTAAATAGCATCTAGGAGTTTCCTTTAAAATATATGAACAGCTGCATTGGGCACTTAGACCCATGAAAACGGATTATGTACCAATAGAGACATTTCAAAGGCAAGTGTGGACACATCCCTGACAACACTCGGCAAAGCACCCTCAGATGACAACCATTCATACAAAAACTAAGGAGAGAGGCTTCCCTGGTGGCACAGTGGTTAAGAATCTGCCTGCCAAGGCAGGGGACACGGGTTTGAGCTCTGGTCCGGGAAGATTCCACATGCCGCGGAGCAACGAAGCCTGTGCGCCACAACTACTGGGCCTGCGCTCTAGAGCCCATGATCCACAACTACTGAGCCTGCGTTCTAGAGCCCACGAGCCACAACTACTGAGACCGCGAGCCACAACTACTGACGCCCGCGCTCCTAGAGCCTGTGCTCCGCAACAAGAGAAGCCACCGCCATGAGAAGCCCGCGCACCGCAACGAAGAGTAGCCCCCGCTCGCTGCAACCAGAGAAAGCCCGCACGCAGCAACAAAGACCCAGCACAGCCAAAAAATAAAAATAGAAAATAAATTTATTAAAAAAAAAACAAAACTAAGGAAAGTGGATCCTCCGTGCCGAGGTTTTCTTCAGTCCTGCCATGAGCTCTTGGTGGTCAGAGGCCTCCTCCCTTCCTTTGCAGGCTCCGCTGAAAGTTACAGCCTGCATCACTTGGGCACATCCAGTCAATGAGGCAGCTGAAGAAGATGCCCCAGGGTTGCCATGGAAACAGAAAGAAGCATCGAAGCACCTTCTCCTGCATACTCCTTAATTTAATCTGAGTGACTTTATTCAAGAACCAAAAATAAAACGTGCACCAGGATGTAATTATATAAAGAGCTGTGTTGGATGATAAATACAGTATGTACTTTTGCCTTGGTGTACAGCTCTCTTCTCCCTTCTATTCTGAAACATTTGAACTTTTCCAGCAGGAGTCTTCCTGTAAGGTTTAATTGAAGCGAGGCACAGATTTACCAAGATAAGGCAGTGAGCCTTGCTTGGGAAATTCTACCTTGTCCTGGCTTATACGTGTTCTATGAATGTAGAGTCTCCTAAAACAAGGTCCACTTCCAGGGTCTGCTCATATTGGACCATCTAATAAGCTCACTGGCACCAACTGAAATTGCTCTGCCTTCAGGCGTTCACCGGTCTTAAACATTCTATAGGTGTATGATCATTTTCTAGGATAATAAAAAGAAGTGGATAGGAGAATGCCAAAACAGCAATTAGTGAAGGGCAACAAAAAAAATTTTTTTTTAAATCCTGTTGCTACTTGCAATAAACAAGCTGTTTCACAACAGAGAGATGGGGGACGGAGATGCAAAGACCTCAGCAGTGGTCCTATTGCAATACTCACCTGGGAGAAAGGGGTCAGGATGTAAAGAGTCTGCCCCCATTAGAAGTTTACACCTTCTAATGGACTGATGAATTACGTTGGCTAGAAGAAAACGTGACCTCTTCTTCCCACCATCCTTAAGTGAAATAAGGCAGTCCTGAACCTGCACATTGGCATGATTTAAAAAGGGCTTAGGGGGCTTCGCTGGTGGCGCAGTGGTTGAGAGTCCGCCTGCCAATGCAGGGGACACGGGTTCGTGCCCCGGTCCGGGAAGATCCCACATGCCGCGGAGCGGCTGGGCCCGTGAGCCATGGCCGCTGAGCCTGCGCGTCCGGAGCCTGTGCTCCGCAACGGGAGAGGCCACAACAGTGAGAGGCCCGCGTACCGCAAAAAAATAAATAAATAAAAGATAAAATAAAATAAAAAGGGCTTAGGTTGCTGTTTCCTGCTAGTGATTTGCATGAAGCTCTGTGCAATATAGGATTTACTTACAAAGGAAAATGCAAAGGTACAAGGTGTGTCTGGTGAGCTAGAATACGATCCTATTTTATGTAAAAAAAAAAAAAAAAAAAAATGTGCTGGTCCAGATAGTGCCATTTGTAAAACTAGACTAGCTGTATTGTTTCAATGCATATGAAAACCAGCTACATGCTTGCAAAAAAAAAAAAAAGAAAAGAGAAAGAAAGAAAAAAAGGAACTGAAGAATTTCCTTGAATACCTACCTAAGCTTGGAAATTTTTACTTTAATGAATCTAGTATTTCCAGACCTTTGTAACTAGATGTACGGAACAACCACTCAGAGGAGGTTATTACTCCGTCCATATCAGTGGCACAGAGGAGTTGAGTTCTTGTAGGTTGATGTGGAGAAAACAAAAATGAAAACAAATCAACAACATCAGCAGCAAAAACCCCCAGAAACAATGCATCTGAACCCAGAGCCATGCAGATACTTAAAGCTGTGTTTGAGGAACTTCACATGTATGTTAACATATATATATATATATTGTTCACGTATTTATTTTCCTTAAAGAAACTTGCCATTCTAAGAAATTCTTTAAGGAACCACCTATAAGTTTTGTGTAACAGATTTGATTTCTCCCGTTTCTTTTTATTTCTGTGTAAGATGCATTTAACCCCACTTAGTGAAATATGATTTGCAGCCTGAGTCATCTTCTGCAGAGAAACGGCTGCAAAAAGTTGCCTTTCTAAGGACTTAAGACTTTTGAGCCTTAGTTTGCTCACTGGAAAATAAGAATAAAAACAGAATTTTGTGAGATTTAAAGGGAGAGAGTTTTTGTAAAAGTGCTTCATAAATTATAAAGTGCTATACATCTATTAGTTTTATACTTGTAGTAGCAGCTTTTCATTGTCTCATATAGATAGTTTTGGCTCCAAATTCAAGACATTTAAGTGCACCCAGAAAGAAGGGAGCTTGTCGCATTTGGGAAGCGTTCACCGAGCATCAAGCACCTAGAACTATGATGGGTATTGAGCTTACAAAGAGCTTACAGTAGCATGAAGGAAATGAGAACAACAATTACAGTAATCTAATTTTATATTTCTATATTTGTGCTCTGACTTTGGCAATCAAAGCAGAAGACCTCCAGTACAGTGTCTGTGCGAGAAATGCAAGCAGACTCTTTTCCACTCTTGCTGAGAAAATCCATCCCATTACCTGTCATCTTATATTATATGCATTAAATGCCAAGGTGGTTTTCATTTGTTTTGCACTGGAGTTTGTAAGGTGGCACTTATGCACCTGGAGCCTGCTGCTACGTGAAGGGAAGTTGTTATTCTTGGCAAAATGCCAAACCTATCAGATTACAGAATCGATTTCCTCTATCTTGGGGCACTGGACTCTTTTCAGGACGCAAGAGGGATAGGATTTCACAGCTTGTTTGCACACACTGGTCGTTCCTTATTCTCATTTATTCCGGGAGAAGTGTGTAGTCTCCTGGCACACCTCCTAGTCGGGTCAATGCCTGAACAAGAAATGCATTAGGTGCCCCAGATGCCTTCAGCTGAACAAAATGACTTTATTGCCCCAACACACAACGACTTTCCAAGTGCAAAAGGTTGGCTCTTCCTGGACCTTCTAGCCAAACAAAAGCAGCGTTGCTCTTTGAGAGAAGTTTGGTAATATTTCTATCAGAGTTGGTTGTGTAAGAAAACCTCCTCTGTTAACCTTGGAGCCCAAACTGATTTCCCCTCCTTGGACTCTGAAGGATTCCTTCGCTATCACTTCCTTGCAGATATGTGTATATTTGTTTTCTTCACCATCTTCATCACTTCATTTTGCAGGTCCAATCTTTACCAAATTTTCAAGTCACCGAAAGCTTTCTGGAAAATGTGCTAAAATGAACCATCTATTTTCTTTTCGACAAATTTTTTTTAAAAAGAAAGCCAAATTCCTGACAAAGAATTATGAGGAGGTTCCTTTTGCCCATCACCCCACCCTAACACATACACACACGCGCATGAAACTAAATGCACTCACGATGATGCCCAGGGGCCTCATTTTTAAGGAGTCTTGCTTTTGACATTGGTAAGATGAAAGGGGAAGTTCAACCCAGAAACTGTACAAACATCAAATAATTTGAGGCATTTGACCTGAATTATTTATTATTTACTATATGTGTTATGGTTACAGGAAAGGAAATAATAATAATGATGGGATTGTTGGTGATTCTCGTTTTTTTCTTTATAATCTATTTATAGTTTTCATATTTTTTACCATGAAAATATACCTCTTTTTCAGGTCTTATTAAGCTTTTTGAGTTGAACTTGTTGTTCATTTTTCCTATTCTTGTTTTCTTTGTTTTATAATAATGATTAGTCTATAAAATATCATCTGAGTATCACTTTTGCCAAAATCCGTAAGTTTTTGGACCTGCCGCATTCTCATGTTTATTTATTTATTAAAAGTGTCTGAGTACTTTGTAATAACCCAAAGGTTATCAAAAAGAGTCTTTAAAAATGTCCAGCTGGATATTTGTTTTTTTGTGTGTGCTTTCGTATGTGTGTGTGTGTAAGGAGCCTATCTCATTCCTTTTGTTTTTAATATATAATTTTATTGAACTGTGGTCAGAAAACATAATATATTATTTTCTTTACAACATAATGGCCATTTTCTTGGGAATATGCCATGACTGAAATAAAAGTATATTTGCCCTTTATTAGGTACAAAGTCTATATGTTTATATAACATATAATGATATGTTATCATTATATAATTCAAATATTCAATACCCTTAAATATTTTTTATCTGTTTAATCTCTTGACTACTGAACTAAGTCTGTTTAAATCTCTACCGTAATGGTGGAATAGTCCATTTCTACTTGTCTTTAAGGGCACTTGCTTCCTGTATATTTCAAAGATATATTAAGTTATGATATATTAATATATTGATATAAGGTATATTGTTATGTGATATATCACTATGATATACTGATATATTGCTCACGGTAATGGTTGTTAAATCTTATCGGCAAATTGTAACTTTATCAAACAAAATAATTATCTTTTTGCCTTGAATTATTTATTTTTTGTCAGACATTAATGTGGTAATGCTGTTTTAGGGTTTGGTTTTGTTTTGTTTTGGTATTTACCCAGTATATCTTTATTTTTCACCCTTTATTCTCTATCTTTTTATGTCTGATTATTTTTACATGTCTGATTTTTATAACAAATTTGAGGAGAACATCTATGACTATTATATTATGAATAATCACGTTTTCTATTTTCCTTTGCCCCTTCTCTTTCTTCTCCATCCATTAATATATTAATGTATTTGTCTTTGTTTCTTCTTCTATTGGCTTTTGTATGTATGTTCTATTTCTTAATTTTAGTGGATGTCATTGTATGTTTAAGCACTGTATTTAAACAAATCATTCTGAAAATGCCTAGAACTTGTTGGCATTTTCATCTATTTTTTTTCCGCGAAGACAGATACGCCTATGCTTAGCATTTCTGCACCCTACAGTACATGATAAAAATCCGAGCTGAATGAATTTTAGTGGGTTTTTATTTTAAATGTGATGCAAACTCATTATGCTCCTAAATTAAGATGAAACAGACACTACGGTGATTCAAGTGGAGTAAAGATTTTTACTACGTCAACAAAGGAATCTGCATTAAGTTGTAAATTCCAGGAAGTAGGTCAGGTTGTTCACTTGATACTGAGCACAGCCGCCTTCCCCAGTCTGCTCTTGCGAATCCGTGTCCGCTTACCTCTCACCCAGCACTGCCCGTGGTAAAGGGCCACTCTGAATGCAAGCGGGTCCTCTGAGTCATTCTGATGCACTGGGGCTTGAGATTTCCTGCACGAGACAAGCATAGAGAGAAGGCCCTCACCCCAGAATGTCTAAGTAGCAGGCTTGAGGGGCCCCAGAATTTGCATTACTAATAAGTTCCCAAGTGGTGCACAAGACACTGACCCGTGGAACCCATGTGAGGAACAAATGGTCTAGTACAATAGTTCTGAACTGGAGCCTGGACACTTACCTTGACTGTAACAGGCTGGATCTACCGCCTCGGGAAGGCCATTTTCTCCTCCCAGATTCCAGGCTCCTCAAGTAAAAAGGAAGAGGAAGGTGCAGATGGTTCTGAGGGTCCGGCTCGCTCTGGTTTGTTTGTTTTTTCTCTCTGTAAAGAGGCTGTGGTTCATTTCCTATCACATTTGATAAAAGAGAGCATCGCGTTATTGTATTCATCAGTGAGTTTGAGATAATTACATGAAGACTTTTTTCTTTTAGTATTTAGACACCAGTAAAAAATTCATACAAAAAGATACAATAGATTTGCTAGAGGCGAAATAGAAGGGAAGTAAAATTAAAACAGAATAGAGAGTAGCGTATATAAGGCATGCCGTTAATATTTATATGTTTGTCTAATGGGCCCCAAGTTTGCTTCTGTGAACTTTTTTAGCAGTCAGGTTGAAGGAAGATGGTCAAGATAAGGTAAATGGTTTAGGAAATACAGCAAGTGCTGTGGGGATCCAAAGGCAAAGGAAAATATTTCTATTCAGGAAGGCTGGTTAAAACAGAGAGGACGATGGTACCGGGGAGCTTTGGAGATAAACCTGAAATGATGGGTATGGTTTGAAGGGATAAAGGTGGCAGGCAGGACATTGCAAGCAGAGCACCCACTGCAAACCCACATATAAACATGGGAGACCTAAGGCATATCTTAAGAACCTTAAGACACCCATCTTGTCTAGGGCAGGAATTTTGCTACCCCAGAACTTTTGACAATGTCTAGAGGCCTTTTTGGTTGCTGCAGTTGTGGGGCTGGGTGCTATCAGCATCTAGACAGATATGCTGCTAAACATTCTACAGTGCACAGGACAGGCCCCCGTGAAGAGCAAGTGTTCAGTCCAATATGTCAATGAGAAGCCCTCGTCTAGGGGGTAGCTACTCTGTGACATTAACGAGGAATATGATTGGAACGTAGCTTAAGAACTTTAAATGATTTTTCTTGAAATAGAAGGTTGTGAGCAACCACTGAAGTCTTGTGAATAAGGGAATGATGTCGCTCTTTAAGAAGCTAAAATGATGGGCTTTTTAGGAAGATGACGGGCCCAATGCGCACAGGTGACTGGAGGGATAGGAGATGAAGATGGAGCTTTGTAGGCTAATTAAGCGCCTATGGCTCAATAGTTCAGGTGAGAGGCCATAAGTACTTGGACTTGAGAATGGAAAGGAAGGGATTGTCTCCAGAGATGATTCAGAAAAGGGATGTACGTGACTTGACAACTGTTTAAATCACGGTGGAGGAGAAGGTGGCTGGAAGCATCAAAGCTGGTCTCGGCATGGCTGAATTAAGAAACAGAGGAATCAGAAGACTTCCCTGGTGGTCCAGTGACTGAGACTTCGCCTTCCGATGCAGGAGACGTGGGTTCGATCCCTGGTCAGGGAGTGAAGATCCCACATGCCTCGCAACCAAAAAACCAAAACGTAGAACAGAAGCAATATTGTAACAAATTCAATCCAGATTTTAAACATGGTCCACGTCAAAAAAAAAAAATTCTAAAAAGAAAAAAAAAAGAAACTGGAGTCAGGAGAGAGGGCTGATTGGAAGGTTAAAGAATACACATTGATTTTGAGGGTGGGAAGGGTATTTCTAGGTAGACACATCAGAAGGCTTCTGGAAGGCAGATAGATTCAGAGTAACGCTTCTGTTCACATTCCTAAACTCTTCCAGTTGAGCTGAATCCAGGTTACCACACTCACTTGCAACAATGTAACCTTTTCATTCTCAGGTGGGAGGGGGCCCAGGCTTGGCCCTTCAGTAGTTCAAGGAGCCACCAGTCCCATCCTAGCTGTGTCCTATTGGAGTTCACTAAATATTTAACAGTAGTCAAGGGCTGTCATGGGTTTTGTGTACTGCAGGTTGTGTCTGCCTCTGTGTACATCTTCCGTGATTTCAGGGTTGTAAATTTCCAAGTCACATTGGTTCTGTGGGCACCAGTTCACAATTATGTAAATCACCTTCACATGCTGCGACATAGCCACTCCAGCCGGACGATTCAGCACATCCCAACATGTACATTTGAGATGGTTCCATGAATTACATTCTTTGTTCTAATCTTGCGTTGACTCATTCCCATGTATTTGCCAGCACTCCTGCTGCAACTTGACCCACGGTGCTCTGTTAGCCTTGTTATACAGTCTTAGTTTGCAGTGGACAAAGCTGCTGCCCCTTCTCTGATGGCAGGAATGGAAGCAGAGGAGGCCAGGGATCTATCAGTGAGCACCGCTGATGCACACGACAGCCAGAAATTGGCATCTTGACAGGTTCATTAGACGGCTGCATGGACAGTTTAATTCCTTCTGACTTATATGCAAGGCACATTTTCTTCCATCTCAGGCTTTCCTCGTGCTTCCAGCTCCAGAGAATCATGCAGTTCTGGAATCCACATACACTGTGTATTCCAACCATGCTTTCACCACGCAATTTGAGTTTGTGCCACAAAGAGGAAGCATGATCTAAGGAAACTGAACTGTGATTAGTTACGAAAATTCTACCGATGTCTCATGACCTTTCTGTTAGTTGATTTGTCAAAGTGCTATCCCAGTTGCAGGAGCACAGGTGTTCCATGAATCTTGTTGACTGGGCTGGATTCGGTGCCTAAGGTCTTGAAGGTACTTGTCTCCGTGTCCAAAAGTCAAACTCACCCAAGAAGATGAACATACGCCAGGGTGATCCACTGTGAGACCTGTTGAAAGATTAACGTTATGGAAAGCCCTTCACAGGAGGGGGAAGGATAGGAGAAGGTATCTCCTTCGTATCTACCAGCTTCCACATGCCACGAAAGAAACAGTTTCCAGGCAGACAAACTGGTCAGTGCCATGCTTGGTGTGGATGATTTTTCCAATGGATACATCAACCCTTCACTGACTCAGGACCCTGAGAAACTTCCATCTTACTAGGCTACAACACGTCCTCATCGATGGAGAATCTGTCTCCTGGATATTTTGGCCTGGCTACCAGGCCATCATTCCCTTCCTTGCTGCTTCCACTTTTCTGTACGACCTGCATTCTTCATATTCCCAGAGGTTGCTGGTAATCCTCAGCAAATACTTTTGCAGCAGAAGGTATCCTGGTGGGTGGCTTAAAAGTAAGAGAGACAAAGAAAAGCTTCATCAACCTCATAATTCTCTAGAACTTGTCCTGCTTCCCTGGCCCATTTGAAGGTGAAATTTGAAAATTTTGTGTTTGAAGAAGATAAGGACTAAAGAGTGGGATGACAAAACAAACAAACCAACCAACCCTGAAAAATATGGTTTCTTGAAAACCTATGGAAAGGATCGACACTCCGTGTATAAGAGGATTAAGATGGCTGAATGAATGTTTTATTGAATCGTTTGGACTTAGAGGCAGATAAGCTGCTCCCTGAGGCTCTGGAAGGGGCTTCCAGAAAGTTACAGGTAACAAACTAATTCCTTAGGGGCCTTAAAAGGAGAACACACCTTTAGAGATTCTCCTTTCTTCCAGGTAAGACCTAGTCAGTCTTAATCTTTCTTCCCTCTGGTTTTCCTAACCTGGAACATCTTTTAGAAAATGTCCCTCAGCTATAATAAAAAAAGAACAAAATAATGCCATTTGCAGCAACATGGATGGACCTAGAGATGATCATACTGAGTGAAGTAAGTCAGACAGAGAAAGACAAACACCATATGACATCACTTATATGTGGAATCTAAAAAAAATGATACAAAGGGGCTTATTTACAAAACAGAAATAGACTCACAGATGTAGAAAACAAACTTATGGTTACGGGGGAGGAGGGGGTGAGGGATAAATGGGGAGTGGAGCACAGGGAGCTCTACTCAATACTCCGCAATAACCTACATGGAAAAGAATCTAAAAAAGAGTGGATGTGTTTCTATGTATAACCGATTCACTTTGCTGTACACCTGAAACTAACACAACATTGTAAATCAACTCCACTCCAATAAAAATTAAAAAAAAAAGAAAATGTCACCTTCACCCTCTAAAATTCAGCAGCAGTGATATGATTTTACAGAGATACAATTAAAAGTATGCCATTAGGGCTTCCCTGGTGGTGCAGTGGTTGAGAATCTGCCTGCCAATGCAGGGGACACGGGTTCGAGCCCCGGTCTGGGAAGATCCCACATGCCGCGGAGCAACTGGGCCTGTGGGCCACAACTACTGAGCCTGCGCGTCTGGAGTCTGTGCTCCGCAACAAGAGAGGCCGCAACAGTGAGAGGCCCGCGCACCGCGATGAAGAGTGGCCCCCGCTCGCCGCAACTAGAGAAAGCCCTCGCACAGACACGAAGACCCAACACAGCCAAAAAAAAAAAAAGTATGCCGTTAATAATATCTTAGATTTATGGCTAGTGTTTCCAGTGGTCTTTCTGACCCAGAGAAGGCTTCTGTTCAGACTTTGTCAAAGATGGCCACCAGGGCTGAGTTGGGAACCGATGCCCGTCAGTACTTGAAAATCACTTTAGTCTGACTGCTCCCGGGAATTACCACTTAGGCTTCCCAACTTTTCACACACGTTTTATGCATTCACACATACAGACACACACTGACATCAGCTCTAGGTAGCCCTGTATCATTTTCGACTGTGTCTTTCCCGGCTTCCTCTGCTCTGCTCTTCCCTCTGACAATCTGAGATGAAAAAGCTCCACTCATGTTCTCACCTATTCTTTCCTCCATGAACGGAAAAGAGATTGAAGTCTACAGATTAAATGAAATGACCTCAGGTTCCTGCGAAACCTTCCTTTAGTGTCACTTAGGATCCACAATTAGTAAACAATTTACGCTGAGAACTTCAAAGTAATTCATAAGCTACCTGTATGAATCTAGAAATTACTGGGGGAAAAAATCTGAGTTTATTTCCCTGTGTATAAGCAGGCTGAGTAACGGTTCCCTTGCATGACATTTAAGTGTCTTGACAAATTCCATTTAATCTGCCTAGGTCAGGACCTCTAAGGAAGACGACTGAGTAAAAGCACTTTTATTTGGCAGTCCTCCACAAAATACAGCCAAAACAACAAAATTAACAAAGAAAAAGCAAAGAAAAGAGAGAAGAAATCTTTTCTTCAATGGCATGAGGACGCGGTCAGCTGGAACCCTGATGAATGTCTTCCAAGCACAGTGAAAGTTAGATCATTCTGAAGAAGGCCGTGAAGAGAAACTAGATCTTCAGGTCTTAAGCCATGTGGCTGATTTTTTCCTTAAAAGTGAAAAAAATCAAAGGTCCAACCAAAGACCATTTTTCTTGGAAAACCAAAATGTAGGCACATGAGCTGGCCCAGGAAAAAAATCACACCACCATCTAATTCCATAGGGTCCCAGTTCCAGCCACAGGGCATCAGGGAGATGGGCAGAGGGTAGATGTAATAAGTCACCACCATCTTCCAAGATTTAACATTCCAACTAGAGAAATGTCTTGAGGGAGGCAAGCTGGAGGTGGGAAGGAAAACAGCACCGTGCTCTGTAACTGTTGCTCTCCAAACCAGAATCGTGGCAAAAAAAAAAAAAAGGACAACAATGAAAATGATCATGGGACAGAGCATTCCTAATAGTCGGGCCAGAACAAGAAGAATAGAAAAAACTAAGGACGTATTCCTAAAGCAGAGGGCGGACAGATTAGGTGAGAAAATGTTCTGAGTAAGAAGCCTCTGAGAGATGGGGCAGATGGACACGAGCTCAAAGCCCGGCATTTATTAGGCACTTAGTAAATATTCCCTGGGAGATGGAAAGAAGGAAAGAAGAAAGGAGGGAAGGAAGGAGAAGGGCAGTGAGTAGCAAGCAGGTGGCAGGTGCCTACCCATCCTTGTTTCCAGGGTTACACCCTTGTTTCCAGGGTTACACCCTTGCCACATATAGATGAAGCCTTTGTTTCTTTTTTGGTTTTCTACCAAACATCTCAAGGCCATGTGACATTCTGGGTGTATCTACAACTGGGCCAGAAGGGTACATTGTGTTCTATCTTTAACTCTCAGGGCACACAGGAATAGTCTAGGTCTCCTGAAAAGTCCTGGGATGATCAACAGATATCATTTCTCTTTCACACTTCTTTGAGCAAATCATTGAAAATAACGGAAATACATTTAGTTTCAACAAAGGGGCTATCTTTGGATTCCATGAGGATGAAGGTGAAGAACATGTATTTACATTTTAATTGGTGTCAAAATATTTGTATTGGTGTCAAAGTTAGAAACACGTTAACTTTTGGGCTTCCCTGGTGGCGCAGTGGCTGGGAGTCCGCCTGCCGATGCAGGGGACACGGGTTCGTGCCCGGTCCGGGAGGATCCCACATGCCACGGAGTGGCTGGGCCCGCGCGTCCGGAGCCTGTGCTCCGCAATGGGAGAGGCCACAACAGTGAGAGGCCCGCGTACCGCAAAAAAAAAAAAAACAAACAAAAAAAAAAAACACGTTAACTTTTAAACTCATGCATTCTAAAAGTGAGATATGTCTTATTAGTACTTTTCAGAGTTTCTTAAACTTTCTTTGGCTCAGTTTTCTCATGTATAAAATGGTGGTAACAGTATCTACCACACATGGTGTGAGGATATAAACGAAAGGAATTTACAAAACATCTACCGCAGTGTCTGATACATTGTAAGCATCTGATTTCCCCATTTTAGACAGGACCCTCGTTTAATATTTTCTGTGTCTATCTTTCCCAAAGTACTTTGGAACCACTTCTTTTTTAAACCACATTAGAGTATTTGAACACAGTAAGGTAGAGAAAGTAAACTCTAACACTTCTAAAATGTTTGAAATAATTCATTAAACTTAAAAAGAAATACCAGAAAATGAAGGGTCATCTATGTAGACTGAAGGTATCGTATATGTTTGTTCTTTACAGTTTGAACAAAATCCAAAGTTGATTTTTTTCCTCTGACTTCCTGCATTTACTTCCTTTCACTTATCAATGTCAGCAAATCAAAGAGGGTAGATCGGCGTCAGGCACTGGTGAAAGCAAACAGTCTAAGTGGGGAAGTTGGAAGAAGTCTCCCTGCCAAGCTCGGTCTTGATGGTGGATGGGGCTCCCTGGAAAAAGCCCCTGGCTGGGGTGCGGTGCTGAACTCAGCAAAGCTGGCCTCTGGTTGCCGGAACCTCAAGAGGGAATAATCCCTGTCTCGCCTGTCAGCCTGTTCACGAAGTAATTCCCAACCAGGGCAGTAGCGCTCTCCAGGGTGTGTTTGGGGATATGTGTGGGTATTTTGGGATTTCACTGTGACTGGAGGATAAGTCTAATATTTAACGTCAGGGATCTAGGGATGCTCGACTCCTGCAATGTGCTGGGGAGCCTGCAGTTGAAAAAGTATCCCATCCAATTTGCAGTCACATGCATTAAAAATACTGCGATACACACGCATGTGAACGTACATATACGTCTGTATAATAAATAAATTATATATACGTATGAAGAACAAAAATGAATTCCATCTCAAGATGCCGATACCGACCAGGGTTCTTGGCCTTCTTTAATAAATAGAAGTTGATTAGAGACCAGACAAGAAATTCAGGCAAGGCTTTATTGGGGCCCCTGCTGCAGCAGGTGGGGGAGTGAGAACAAGTAACAGGTTCCCCCGAGGGGGGGCGAACTGGTTCCTAATATGGGGTGAGGGAAGGGGTGTGTCCGGGGGTCGGGCGGGAGTGGTGGCTCAGGCGTTCTGCCCACCCCTTTGATGGTGTCGAGTGCAGGGGGCCTGCACAGCACCCTGCTGTCGCTCCCGGCTCTTCAGAAGTCGCAGTTGGTCTTTTTGGCCTTTTTGTATCTTGTTGTCCATCATTTGCCCGAACGGCACATGCACGCAGTTACTTTTAGTCCCTCATAGTTTCTTTGTGTTTTGTTGTTCAAGGAGACATGTGTCCAGGTGCAAGCCCTGCAGCAGAGGGTCCCAGGTCCCAGGTCCCAGCCTGTCCCAGTGTTAACATAAGTAAAGGCATAGAATGACTGATTGATGTGCTTCTTAACAGTGGAGCTGCTTAGGGATTCATTCCTCTGTCCCTGAATGTTGATTCTCAGATCACTCTCCAATCCATTGGACCCAAGATGCAACTCTTGGGGATCAAATTGCATGTCCCCACCACACCCAACTTCTGTTAAATATTTAGAATGGCAACAGATATCTGAGAATCATAACTTGCTGTTTGTTTTTTTTCTTTTAACCTCAAGGCTTAAAGGTTCTCCCTTAAAGAAGCCTTTGTGAGAAGACCACTCTGGGTAGCTAGTAAATCTGTGTGTGAGCCCTCGTGCAATGCATCATCTTCAGGAATGGGTGCTTTTTCAGGAAAGATTTTTGTAGGTGGTTCTGTTTTGTTCTGACATTGTGTTTATATTGGGCTCCATCCCCACATTTTTTTTTCATGTAGTTGCATTTTCAGAACAAGATACGTATTTTCCTTTGTCCTGTACCGGCGTGGGGCCTCTTCTTATTTATATACACTGTCCAAAACAGATGCTATAGAAACACAAACTCTTATTTTTGGCGGCAACTTGTCTCCCCTAACTTCATGCAGACCTGAAGGAAATTATATCCTAAGAAAAGGGAAGATGGCAACACACTGGTGAAAACTCCGTTTGGAGAACATATTACTTAAGAGCTGTATTGTCCAGGTGAAGGACTTTTAGGCCTTTTTAAATGGCTTTCTTGGGTTTGGTTATTATGGATGTATTCTCTCTCCCCGGCAGTGTCAGGGCCATTTCCTGATTCTTGCCAGCCAAAAGTTGCAACATCAAAGAAAAAAGAGCAGAGTTTTATGAAAGTACTTTCCTCGGAGTTTTCATTATAAATTCGGAGGGGGAAGAGAGAAATTTTAATGTGGATCAAACTCTTGCTTGTTGTCAGAATAACTGTTGCAACAGTTGAGTAGCTCGTGTGTTGCCCAATTTGACGGCAGGCTCCAATAGTCAAGAGTGTCCTTAGCTTGTATATATTTTAACAGGCATCTTCATAGCATTATTTTATTCGTGAACGATGCAAGTAAAAATGCTTGCATGTGGGGGCTTCCCTGGTGGCGCAGTGGTTGAGAGTCCGCCTGCCGATGCAGGGGACGCGGGTTTGTGCCCCAGTCGGGGAAGATCCCGCATGCCGCGGAGCGGCTGGGCCCGTGAGCTGTGGCCGCTGGGCCTGCACGTCCGGAGCCTGTGCTCCGCAACGGGAAAGGCCACAACAGTGAGAGGCCCACGTACTGGAAAAAAAAAAAAAAAGGTTTGCATGCAGTTCTAGCTGTATCTACCTTATAAGTGCTTTATTTCTTGGAAGAGGAATTTTCTTTCAATCTAATATGAGCATATCTTCATCAGAGTCAAATTCTCCATTAGAAACATCGTTGTTGGGTTTTTTTTTAACTTTATTTATTTTAGAGCAGTTTTAAGTTCACAGCAAAATTGAGAGGTAGGTAGGTACAGAACTTTCCCACACATGCAAAGCCTCCCCCTTTATAAACATCCCCCGTCAGGGTGGGATGAACCTACATTGACACATTGTAATCCCTCGAGGTCCACAGTTTGCATTACAGTCACTCTTGGTGTTGATATTTGATGGGTATCACAGTATTTTAATACTCACCTTTTAAGGCAGATATTGAGTTCCTGAGATCACATAAAATCAGAATTTTCTCAAGCATCCACCTAGTCCCCTGGAAGAAGTTATGTCAATGACCAGAAGTTCTATTTTCTTCGTCGCGCTCTTTCTATCTTACCCTGGCTTTCACATTCACTTCCACTTCCGGATTCTCTCTCGGCCTGGAAGTGCCAAAATGTAGCAAGAAAGTCCAGCTCTCCTCTTCCTAAAAACAAGAAGGTTTATGAAAACAAAACTCCTTGTGAAATTTCTAACCCAGTTGCACAAAGGCAACGGTTTCTCATTCAGAATTTTCCAAGGAGGGGTCTCCTGTGGGAGAAACCCTGTGCATGCTTTTTGTTGTGCTTAATGAAGCTATGCTAAGAAGTTGCAGCAGAGCTTGGGATATCCACCAAAGGGTAACAGAGGACGCCTCTAACCTGCACCATCATGTGTCATCCTAGTCACACCTGTCAGGATGCCGCTGGTGTTCTGGGCCCCACAGTGTGACTCCCATGACTTACTTCTGAGATGGCAAATAAGGATACTATCTGTTTGTGTAAACACATATACTTTACAGTGTCAACTCTTTCCCTTTGGCCATACGTACCCTATTTTAAATACTGTAACTGATAAACTACAGAAGTCATCGTGATTATTATGGTATCTAATTTGGTAGCAAACAGACCCTCCTTGAACTCTGAGCACAAACGTCGCTTTATTGAGATAAAAAATTAACGTGTTGACATCCTATGTGGCCTGTAGATATGTGAACATAAAAGAAAGAGAAAGTGCTGTTTTCTAGAGTCAAGAGTTTTTCACTCTGAAACAGAATCATCACATTCAACCTTCTTACTCAACCCAAACCAGATGCAGGTCCTGTGGATTAAAATGACCAGCATATCAGTACTGTGCATTCTAAAAGTCTCTTACTTTCCTCTTGATTTCCATAAAATGCTGTCCTACTCAGGCATGTGACGTTTGCATTCTAATTGACTTTTATGTTTTATATCCTCTGGGCATCTCAAGTTCTAAGGACTAAAATCCTGACGGTGTTTTAAATAAGTTCTTCAATAGTTAATAGAATAAGACGTTAGCACATCTACACATTGAAGACTGGATTGACTGAATTAGATTTTTGTAATAAATCCCATACAATGAAAACACTGTGTCTTCACAGCTAAGACAAAAAACAAGGAATTTTTCACTTTGCAACATGGGGCTGTGTAGACACAGCACTCATACCCCGTCTTCCAAGTCATGGCTCTTCCTTAGATAACATCAGTATCGGCAGTTTATCTAGTACTTTGACCTCTTACTATTTAAAACCATGGGGCCTGGCTTCCAAGAAGATTTCTAGGGCAGAGCTACAATTCAGTACCTAGTCTAGCTCTCTTCATTGCCTCTTACAAAACAACTATATTTAGAGGATCTCACTAGTCTTAGACTCTAGAGTTTGGTGTATAAACACAATTCAAATGTCCTCACAGTTTTTCAAATAAGCAAAAAGAGAACACAGATCTGAGTTAGTGCTATAATTACAGGATCAAACACAGTGTGTGTGTGCGTGTGTGTGTGTGTGCGCGCGCGTGCGTAGGAAATTCTTTCAAAACCATACCAAAATGTTTACGGTACTCATCTCTGGGTGACGGAGCTATGAATCATTTTATGTTCAGCATGGAAATTTTATGGATTTGCAGTACTTTGTAACAACTAACAAGTTAACATTATTAGAAGGATACAAAGGCTTAGAATGTCATCAGTGAAATGCAATTAACATCTACTTTCTGTCAGAAGCCCTTAATTTCGTAATCAGCATACCAAATTATTTGTCAGAGGTGGGGGCTGCTAGTCAACCAACAAGAGCCCATAGTAATATATGGCTTGTAACAAGGAAGAAAAACATAGCGCAGTGTAATAGAGCAAAGCCAGGGGAAGTTATAAACATGGAACAAATTTTGAAAAGAGCTGCAGCTACTGAGTGAAACGTGTTTTTTGTCTGGTGAAAAGGGTGTTAGTTAATCTACAGTCAGCCTTTTATTTAAAATTTATTTTTAATTGAGATAACATTGACTTATAACATTACCTAAGTTTCATGTGTAGAACATTAATATTTTTAGTTCTAACTACAGCGTGCTTACCACAAAAATGTTAGCTTCCATTCACCTGGATCAACTGTATGGTAACAGTTTTTTAAGAGTGGTACCTCAAAGTATGAACGTGACCTTGAAGGCAAATTGCTACTTTAATAGAAAATCTGAGCGTCTGTAGAAAAGGATTGAGGTGGTTTGTAGAGATGAATTTAGCCAACCTCTGCCAGGGTTAATTACATACTCAGCATTTCATTTACTGAGATAGTATTCATTTGTGTTACTTTTGATCTTTAGTGTTTGTTGTTCTGTAGTCTTTGAATTCTTCTTCAAAACAAGACTCCTTAGACTTTTTCCAAAGGCTGGTATTGATAAGATGAGCCTAAAATCCATAGAGGGCTTGCAATGATTACCGGGCTAGAGTTTGTGGAGCGGGAATTTTGTCGTGTGTATGTTGTATGTCATCTGTAATTTTATTTTTCTAATTCTGTACTCCAGACTTTTATTTATTCCACTTGAAAAAGCAGGTTGCTTAATTTTATTTTTCTAATTCTCTATTTCGGACTTCTACTTATTCTACTTCAAAGAGCAGTTTACTTATTCATTTCTCTTGCAAAACAAAGAATCTTTGGGATATGGAAAAAGAACCTTGATTTTAAGAGGCACATAAGGGCACATCTATTGGAAAGCTTCTCCTGACCATCACGTGAGTGCAAAGTGCTCCCGGCTTGCAAAGTCTATGGCTGTCTCTTCCTGAAGACCCGTGTGACAAAGCTGTCAGGCAGAGGCAGTGATCTCCCGCCACCACACTGGGCAGGAGTCTGAACCCTGGTGTCCTCTCCGTATAAGTGCCTCTGTTGCTGCCCCAAGCAAGGCTGCTACCCTTTGGCTGTTAGTAACCAGAGACGCAGGATTCCAGTGCTGGGCTTTATAACGAAGAATACTGATTTCAAGGACTTTCCTTCAGAACTGACTCTGTGAGGTGAGGGGATAACCTGCACACAACCTAGACACTGTCCTTTGTAATGACCCATCTGATTAGGAATTTTCCTTTTCTTAGCATCGACTGTACTGTCATGTACTACAATATAGACCTCTAGTTACATACAACCCAGAAACTGGAGGGGGGCATGAGAAGTAAAGGACATCCCATACTTATTTCCCATTTTCTGTCGTATCTTTGCAGTCATAAGAAAGAGTCTAGAGGTTCACATACACTGTCCACCCTGTCCGGCACGTAGCATCACCCCAGCAACCTGACCTGGTTGACTACTAGTCACATCTCAATCCAATCTCCACTTCCTCAGGAAACCTCCTCTGATCCCCAACCTGTGTTTCCATAGGACTGGTATTGTTCCTTCATAGGAAAACATTTTAATTTGCAAATACACATGTACTCACATGACTTTTTTTTTTTTCTTTTTTGGTGATGGTCTTAAATCATCTTCTGCAATAGATTTAAAGCCCCATGATAGTAAGAAGTTGGTCTGTTTCCTTGACGTGGTATCTCCCCTCCGTGGAGTCCCATGACTTGGAACATAACAGGTGCTCAATAAATATTTATGGGATGGATGAATGAACTGAGTGAATAAAAATAAACAAACGGGAACCTTCTTTATTCTGATTCTCCTGCCAACCTCTAGCTTTTCTTTTCATTTTCTTTAGCCACTTCTTTTGCCCGTCTCCTTAAATGTTATTTTTCCTCAAAGTTCTTGCATCTCTCTTATCATTCTATCCATTTCCCCTGGTTAATTTCATTCATCCTTAAGGTTTCTGTCAACCCTATGTGCGGTGACTCCTGAATCTGTGTTTCCTAATTTGACCTTTTCCTTGAGTTTAAAATGACCTTTCTACCTTCCTTTTCAACAACTAGATAAGACTGTCTAGACAACTCCAGATCCGCATCTGAAGTGAAGTCAGTTCTTGCCTCCCTCCATCCTCCTCCTATCCTGCTCCCTCGTAGAAACTTCCCTTTCCAAACTGCCCAAACCAGAAAATTGCGTATTATCCTTGATTCTTCCCTCCATTTCAACATCCATCGGTCATGCCATGTCATTAATTTCACCTCCAGATTATCTCAAGAAACTTTTCCCTTCATTCACTCCCACTGTCTCTGTCTTCGGAGAGACTTTCACAGCTCACCTGAACAACTTCCGCCATGTTTTTCCCACCTCCCATCCCACGCCAACTAATCCATTTTCCTTCCTGTGCTGCCAGGTTTATTTTTCTTTAACACAAATCTGCTTCTGCCTTCTACTTAAGAATGCCTTGGATGACTGCTCACAGAATGAATTTCCACAGTTATCACTGAAGGGATCATCAAATCAACAGCTTCAGTCTCTTTCATTCTGCCTATGCTCCAAAGCTTTCTATGTTTTTTTTATGCCTAGTGGATATTTTCACAGGTCTCTGCATGTACATGTTGTTTGTATGTGTTAGTATATGTTTATTGTTCTGACTGGAAAGCCCCACCTTTACTTTTCTAGATCAGACAGTCTCTCACTCGTGCCGGGAATCCCAGTGCTATCTCTGCGGAAATGATTTTCCTTTTTTCCTTGAGTAGAATTCATTGTTCCCTTATTTGTCCCCCTATAGAAATTTATCTGAATTTTTAAGCTAGCACTTCTTCAAAACTGAGGAACGAATCCAATTCTCAGGGTCCAGAGCTATCCCTGAAACAGTTATGATAGGTAATTTTTAATTTAACAAACACTGTACCATTCTTATTATGTTCCAGGCTTTCTTGTGTTTACAAATATTAACTCATTGAATCTTCCTAGCAACAGATGACATAGGTACTATTACTATTCCCACTTACCAGGTGAGAAAACTTAGATGCACAGAGTTTAAGTAACTTCCTCAAGGTCACACACAGGCCAGAATTTGAACCTAGACCGTCCAGCTCCTGAGTCGATGATCTTGCCGACTCCAGGGCTATGCCGTGTCTTTCAGATGAATGCTTGTCTACAGGGCACGTGTGTCAGCAGGATTTCAGGCAGATGGAATCGTTTCAAAGCCATTAGTAGGGGATCAGTCTCCTTGTTGTTCATGAAGCCATGTAGCCATGGAGGGGAGTAGCTAGACGTTTCCTTTGAACTGCGGTGCTTGATTCAGGCAGCCGCTCAGACTCACATGCGATCTCTTCACTCACACAGTGCAAAGCCCGGAACAGCATGCTCCCACCTGGACCTAGTGTCTCCCCGAGGGGAGGAGATGGCCGGGTCTCATTATGCTTTACGAAGGTACACGCTAACTGGAGCCCGAGTTGCTCGGAGACTAGGTGTTCTTACATCTTATGGTTGTCCCGGGATATTTCCTGGAACAGAGCTCAGCAGTTGAAAGTCCACGGCTTGAGCATGACTTTTTCTTTCCTGGACAAGTTGGCTTTGAGAGGGTTGAACAAGTTCCGAAATGTGTAGGCTACACGTAACCCACGACCTTCTGAGGTTTTCTTTTTTCTGGTGGAATGGTACCGCTTCATGGTCAGCTACCTGCAGTGAGTATATATCGCCTAATGGTTATGTAACATGTTTGGACCGTAGGTATAGGTAATGATATATTTCAGCCTTTAGGCTACTATTCCTTTGATGAATAATTCGTTAGGTGAAAAGAAGAATCATCGCTCTACAAATAGACTGATCATGCATGTCATGTTTTAGCTTTGTATTTTTCTTCTAATTAGAAAAGTAATCATTTCAAAAGCAATACATTCACTACATACTCTTCAAACATTACAGAAAGCAGATTAAAAAGGCTTCTATACGTACCTTTTCAAAGACAACTGTAACTAATAGTTTGGTATACTCCTCTCATTTTTAATACATACACATACATACTTATCATATTATTATTGATAACAATTTTAAACAAAATTAGATTATATTATAAATACCATTTTAAACTTTGCTTTTTAACTGAGCAATAATTATTGAGTACAAAAGAACTCAGGAAGTGTTACATCATATAATTTCTCTTGTACATGGGAATCTGATAGATTAATACTGCCTATTTCCTATCTCTCAAATGTTCCGTATTGTAATAAATTAAAACAACATTTGACATGGAAAACAAATTGTTACCTTAAGTAACAAAAATTAAAGTTTCTCTAAACTTCCTCCACTTCATTCTTGGAATGTTCTTGACCACTGAACTGAACCAATAAATGACACAGGAACTTTGCTATCCATCTTTAATTTAAACACATTCACAAATCTGTCAATCAACTTATTCTCGTGATTCATCCTCACTACCCATTTGTTTATTTGCATATGCATTTCAAGGCCTTTCCATCTTGAGAGCGCTAACCTCTAACACTAACCTCCCCTCAAACAAACAAACAGAAAACAAAATGCTAGCATAAGTTCTTATTAAACTTTCATGGCAAATAATTTTAATAATTTGAATTAAACTCACACACACAAATAGATGGAAAAACCCACTTCTATGGATAGGATAACAATGACTAGGGTTTACAATGGATTTACTAGGGTTTACAATGATTTACTCTTTTAGGCCCTTGCCACCTTCTATAATTAATTTTTAAACACTCCAGAACACCTGGAAATATTGTTTCTATAAAGGGTAACTTTCCCTTAAAGAGATGCAGAAAAATTGTAGCACCATCAGAAGACAGTGATCAGAACAGTGAAGAGATCATACCAATTAAAAATATTTGAAGAATATGGGCATATAGCCAGGATAACAGAATAATAGAATAGGTCTCTTTTCCCCTCCCCCAACCCCTCCCTTCCTGTCTCCCCTTCTCTGTCTCTTTCTCCCTCCCTGCCTTCCCTTCTCCCTCCTGCTGCATGTAAGTTTGAAGGTTGGCTGGCAGCAGAGCCAAAACAGAAAACCTGTACTAGGGACAATTGAATAATAACTGTATTTAACCATGTAAAAATTAGCTTCCTTTCTCTCTCTCTCTTCCTTCCTTCTCCTTCCTTCCTTCCTTCCTTCTTTCTTTCTTTCTTTCTTTCTTTCTTTCTTTCTTTCTTTCTTTTTCTTTCTTTCTTTCTTTTCTTTCTTTCCTTTTTTCTGCCTGCCATGAGGGGCTAAACTAGAATTAATGAAAGAAAACTCAAGGAACCAGATCTCAATATAAGGAGATTTATTTGCAGTCAGATATGAATAAAACTGGTTGTTTGCATTGAATGATAATAAGGATGATCATGTTGGTATTATAAACAACATAAAAAATAATGGTTAACCTGTATTGATCTTTGTCAAGTACATTACATGCATTATCACATTTAATCCTTACAATAATGTCATGAACTAGCTATTTTCGTTATCCCCACTTTACAGATAGGGAAATCGTGATATTAAAAGTTAGTCCATGTCTCACATGTGATCAGCTTGAATGTAGAGAGAAACTGCATTACAGGGGAGTATCTCACTCTAGAGACTAAACTCATAAGTACTTTGCTATGCTGAATGGTAGTGAATCATCTATTACTGAATTAGCCTTTGAATCATCTGTATAAATATTTAGTAATCTCTTCAGCAAATGCTGAAAGCCATTGTGATAATAAGAATGCAGTGGGATTCAAACAGATGTTGAATTGTTGGGTTAGACTTCATTGGTTTCATATTTTATGACCAATAAAGCACAAAGGTCACAATTTCTGGGTTGGTAACTTTAGAAGCCTTCTTCAAATGTCTTCATAATTATCATGAATCCTCCCTCCCCATACACACACACACACACACACACACACACACACACACACTCGTTCCAGAGCCTGCTTCCCACTCCTGGTACATGGAGCACAGCTTAAAAATCAGTAGACTTTGCACAGATGTAGAAAACAAACTTACAGTTACCAAGGGAGAAGGGAGGGAGGTGTAAATTGCGAGATTGGGATTAACATACACGCACTACTATATATAGAATAGGTAACTAATAAGGACCTACGGTATAGCACAGGGAACTCTACTCAATACTCTGTAATGACCTATATGGGAAAAGAATCTGGAAAAGGACAGATATATGTATGTGTATAATTGAATCACTTTGCTGTACAGCAGAAACTAACACAGCATAAAATCCTACTCTACTCCAATATATTATACATATATTATATACATATACATACATACATATTACATATATTACATATACATGCATGCATATTACACATATATACACATATTATATATACATATATAATATATACATATTATATACATACACATTACATATTATATACATATACATATGTACCTTTATATACATAAATCTACTATATTATACATAATATACATAAATATATATGTATAATTCTACTCTACTCCAACTCTACTCCAATATAAAATTAATCTAAAACAAAAGAACTTAAAAAAAAAATTGGTCGACTTTGGAAGATGCCCTCATTGTTGCAGACTTGATACAGGGAACCTTTGCTTGTCTTCCGAGCTGCCGCTTTACAAGTCTTTCTTGTCATAGTGATGACGTAGAGTAAGCTGCCCATCTTTGATGCTCCTCCATTCTGTTCATTTGAAATAAGGAAGTCGGAGGACCAGAGGTGGGAAGCAACTCTGTGGGACGAAGCCTCTGCTTAAACGTCCTCACGACCCAACGTATAGGGCTCTCAGAAGAGTTTGCTGGCGACATGAGTCGCTAAGTGGTGACATTTCATTATTAAAATAATAAATGTAACAAATGCTATGTAATGTCAAGTTTCCCAAGGATCTAGTAGCTTCTCAACACGCATAATATACTTCTCTTCAAAAATATCTATTGGAATGCTCTGTATTTTCTTTTGTCTATGTTCTAGGGTGTGTATGGATGTGACTGTGTGTGTGTGTGTGTGTGTGTGTGTGTGTGTGTGTATTAAATGGTATATTTCCTATACTTCTTTTTTTTTTTTACTGGAGCATAAAATTTCCGAGTGGAAATCATTGCTTGAATGTGTAGCTCCTCACAATTGTTAGGACAAAGTTCTTTCTAAACAGGTTCTCAGAACCTGCAGAAATAGGCCAAGAATAATTCGAATTAATCATTGAAAGTAAAAAAAAAAAAAAAAAGAAAAGTATTTAAACTCCTGAATCTCAGACAACTGCCAACTTAAAATTCTGAAAAATCTCACCAGTCTATTGGAACTATTTTACAGTAGCATCTCTTCTCCAAGATAAATTTGTATGTGTTTCTTTTGCATGGATTTGTTTTCAATCCCCCCTGCCCTCCCAAGGAGCTGACTATTAAAAGAAACATGATAAGAAGCCCCTTTGATTATTTTTATGGGTGGCACATTTTTATTTCCATAAGATGATTTATGCTAATTCCTGAATGTGTTTCCAAAGGTAGTTCATGAGAGTTCAAGTGGGCTGGGAGCCCTCGATTTTAGATAAGTTGACAGTGAGGCCATTCTGATAGCATGTGATTACCCTGGCTCTTCCCTGGCAGCCCCCAGGCCTTTTTCCATGCCATTCAATTAAAGCAGTTTCCATTATGACTAACATGATGTGCTCTGAAGATCTTTCATCATATGGTGCTGTGAGGCATTATTTTAAAATAGAAATGCCTGTAAGAAAGCTCTTTTATTTCATCCTATTGTAAGATGTTCCTTTTAAGCGTGTGTATATCACCCAGACACCCTCCGCGTTCTTCCTTGATTCCTGATGGTGTCTTTGATTCTCCACCTCTGCAAGGTCAATCTTTAAAGTTCAGATGAGAAAAGGAACAGGAGTATTTGTGGATATTTCAGAGTCCATTTGAGGAAAAAAATAAAGAGCTTTGGCCTGGCCACTGCACTCTCTCTCTCTCTCTCTCTCTCAGCACATCTAAATTTCCACAATGAAGAAGACACTTAAAGTGCAACGTTATTTCAATAATTGCAAAAGGGTAAAATAGCTTACTCAGCTCCCAAACTTTCCTATTGACTTGACAGGACGTAAATAAATTCATTCATTAATTATGGTAAATGACTAATAACATAGTAAATATTTTACCTGTGTAAGGTTCAAGTTTACTTTAGAGGATATATTAAAATCTATAAATTATGAAGAATGACAGCTGAGTTCCCAATATACATAAAGGACTGATTTTTTTTAAAAGTTAGAACCTAAACTGAGATACAGTTCTCAGATTTATAAGACATGTTGAGATTTGACATGGTGAGTTAGATCAAAATATTCCTTTGGGTAAAGACGGATCTCTCTCTCGTATTAGAAGATATTTACTTGGAAGATATGTAGTTATATGTAAAAAGCCTGAGAGACATAAGAAATAATTCGAAAACATTTTTAATGTGATAAGCGCCCTTGTTCTGAATTACACGGATTTAAGTTTTGCTCCAGAAGTGACAGCATAATTCACCCAGATTCACGATCTTGCTTTGAAGCCAATGCCATTGCCAACTTGTTACCTGTCCAACCTTCTTCATTATCAAACTTCCTTTGAAACTGCAGAGCTTCTCCATTTCTTAAGCACACAGCACTCAAATGTTCTTTGACCTCCAATTATTCTCAAACTAGAATTTCTTTAGCAAAGCTATTTTATCCAAAGCTGAAGAAGCCCATTCGTTCGAAGGTATCTAAGAAAGGAAATGGAATTTCCTATTGATGTTCTCCCTTTCAAGTCCAACAGGGATAAAACAAATTTCTATATGAAAAGCTCTTTGTGTTTCTTCAGCAAATAGATGTAGTTTGGAATGACACACAGATCTCTTCAATCCTGGAGATCACAAGTCATTTCAAATGACAATTGTTCTAAATAAACATATGATTCACAGGGAAATTTTTATAGTTGTTCTACCTATTCAGTTAAGTTCACCTTTCAGCAATTAGCAGTGTTCTTCTGATGTATTAAACCCTTGAATAACGTATGCTCAGTTACTTTCTCAATATTTTTGAACAGTGTGTTCTAACCTCAGAACTGCACAGTGGTTTTTTTTTAAATAAAATATCTTCTTTACACCAGTATCACTCCTGTGTTGCTCCATGTAATAACCCCATTACCATGAATCACATGGCACTGATGATACTAATATCATATATGAAAAGGTTGTTCCACTGTGGCATTTGTTTGCAAATAACTCTAGTCCACTACACCGATACTTTTTCTTTTGTAATACAACTTTAAAAAAAATGGTTTATGGATGAAGAGCTACTTATCTAAACCCTCTTTATCTCCCCAAACACACTTTTATGTCCAAAAACACACCCAGGAAAGAAATAAATTTACAACAAGATAGATTTTGCTGATAGGTTTTTCATCTTTCTTCCTTCCTTCCCCCTCCCCCTCCCTCCCCCACCCTCCCTCCGTCCCTTCCTTCCTTCCTTCCTTCCTTCATTCCTTCCTTTCTTCCTTCCTTCTTCCTCCTTCCTTCCTCACCCCCGACACCCCCCTTCCCTCCTTCCTTCCTTCCTTCCATCTTTTTGGATGAATAGTTGAGTAAAAGATTCTTTTTATGACAGTAAATATCTGGACTGGAAATTTCACTTTGTCTTTAACTTCTCCTTTGCACTATGTTATGAAATAGATAGATACAGTGATGTAATAAAACAGGGCGTTTTATTTGCACCAGACTTTGTCCATTTTCAGATGGAGTTCTTTTGGAAAGAGATAAAAGAGTCAAACCAAGCACAGATGTTCAGTGGGGCACTCACCTCCTGCTGTCAGGGTATACCCTTCACTAGTAAACCCACTCCACGGTATTCTGTTTGGCTTTATCACAAAGCTTGGAAAGTTCTTAGCACAGAGCCTAGAATTGGGTACACATTCATTAGAATGAACATTTGCTAGAAAAAAAGACTATCCAAGAATATCCTTATGGACTATGTATTTCAGATGTAATCCATTGGAAAACATGTTTGTTTCCTTAAGAGAAATTTTCTTAAGTGGCCATTGTTGACGATGATCTGTATCTCAGGATACTATTCTAAAAAACTTTTGATCAAATTTATGAGGGTGAGATTGCCAAGGACCCCGAAGTATTTATCCTTCCAATTTTATGTATGTATAGATCACGGATCTGTAAACTATGGTCTGCCGGCCAAACAGCCTGTTTTTGTAAATAACATTTTATGGAAACACTGCCATATTTATTTGTTTACATACCATCCGTGGCTGCTTTTGAGCTACTGTTACAGAGTAGAATCGTTGTGACAGAGAACATATGAGGCCCCCTAAACCTAAAACACTCTCTGACCCTTTAAGGAAAATGTTTGCCAACACCTGGTATAGACGATCAGCTTCTACTGACTTGGCTGAAAATTAAATGATTTATTGAAATATTTACAAAGTTTCAGACACAGAAGACAAGCACATACTTTCCTTATAGAGCTGAAAGTTAGTCTCATTGAGACAGAAAAGGAGTAGAATACATTAATCTATACTCTGCTTATGTTTTTTTAAAAGCCCTGAGGTATTTCAATCATGCTCCTTAATAAGACTCCTAAGAATTTTCCAACTCATCTCACAGACGGGACTGAATTTTGGCAGAACCTGTATTTATCCAAACTCAGCTGTCTTTGGGGGGCAAACAGAAGACTCAAGATAAGAACTTCTCTTAACTTTGGCAAGGGAGAAGAGAATAATCCCACTTCTGACAAATCAACAAGCACACGATTCACATTTCGTTCCACGAGGCAAGAAATGAACCTGAGGTGTTCGCGTAATTATTTCTGTTGCTGGCAAGTTACTTACATCACTCTGTCATTGAATCTTGGAGTTAGATGAGGCAGGACACGCATGAGTCGTGATTTTATCAACAACCAGATTATCTGCTCAATCCAGCGCAAGCAACGTGACGGGACTGTTTCCAGTGCTAGTATCGATTCTGTTCTTTACGCTGCAAAATGAACGCTGACTGTTCTAAGGGGCTGCGCAAAAGCGGGGCAGGTCACGTGTCTCATGCACGACATCAGTCTGGAGTGTACTGTGCACTGACAACGCGATACAAAGCAAGGATGGAGAGCCTGTGTTTTGAACATATTAATAGACGTGCAGGCAAGTTCACGGGCTACTCCTTTCCCTTGCAAACTAAAATCACTCCCAGGGAATTGAGCTGGCCCGTTAAATCGTTCTCTGCCAGAGCAAACAGGAAGATGAGGGGTAGTGCTCAGTGGAGAAACCATCCATCAGTACTGTTATGTCTCTGGACTCCATTGCTTCATTTCATAAGGTGACATCGAGAATAATTATCATCGCACATGCGGATTTCAGGACTCTTATAGGAGAAAGGAATGTTAATGAATAACCTCAAAGATAAAGAGCGCTTTGAAATGTTTACAAATGATGTTCAAAATCGGGGAAAACATCCCCCAAATTCTTTAAGACATTTTCAGCCACCTGCGATAGACGCCAGCGCTCGTGAATTTTGGCGCTAGATGAGAGAAGGCTATACTAACACAAAATCAATCTCTGGTTTTCAGGAATGAGATGAAAAAATACCATTGGGAATATGTAAATCTGTTTTGTATCCCTACCATCAATAGATATTCTTATTATCTATAGACACTGAGTTGGAGACACAGGACTAGACAGTATGGCTGCCCCAGTACCTAGAAGCCAAGCTATCCTTTCTCTTGTATTTTATTTGGGAGATATAGAGAGGGACCACTCGTGTTCGTGAAATGTGGGCATTTGGCCGATTCCAGCCCCTCTAAGCCTTCAGGTTGGTCTAGCATCCCTCTGAATGCACCAGCAACTCCCTTGGATCGAAGACAAATACAGATAAGAAGAAGGCAGTTTCCTGACATTTGTGGGATCCAGGGTAAGAGTTAAAATCAAGAGCCATGTACCATATGTCTAACTATTTAAATCATAAACTGCGCTAAAAAACCATTCAGTAAGACATTTTGTATTCTACTCCCTTGACCAATACAGCTGCTTTATGACTTGGAGAGCTGACTTTGAATTTAGAATTTTCAGAATCTTTGGAGTTTCTCACTGGCATTTGAGAGTGAGAAAACACCAGTCCCCAGGACCTGGTCCAAAGCCTGTACCCCCATCTCTAACTACTCCTGCTTCTGACCTGAGCCATGGAGGGGCTTCCAGGTATGTATGTAGATACCCACCTAGGAGGTCTAAGATCCTTCCACACTCCCCAACATCTTCTGCTCCTTGGACCTAGGATTATACGTCTGGGGGATGACCTCATGAGGACTGGTCTGGAAGCAGGCCAAACCTATCTTGGGCAGGAAATTCCATGGTTCTGGATACTCGGAATATAGTCTAGAAGGGAAGCATAGTTACTAGGGAGCCTGTCCTCTTCCTTACTCCTTGCTCCATGGAGAGGGATACATACAGACCAGGGACAGAATGGCATCTTCTAAAGTATGACCTTGGCACGGGGCTGGCTGATCTCACCCAAATCTAAGGGCAGTGCCGTTCACGAGTTCCTATGACAGAGGTGTCTACCTTTGTAATTTCCCATCATAGATTTTCTACTTGCCTTTAAAATATCCTTTAGAAAATATTTAACCCTCAGCTTGAGTAGAAAGGATGACTGTGGTAATATGTTATGGAACAGCATTTCATAAAAATAGAGATCAAAGTTCCAAATTGATAACAGCAAGTCAAATCGCCTGGGTCTTCTGTAATTATTTTGTGAAGGATTTATTGAATTTAGCATGGATTCCTGCATAGAGGCCACTGCCAAACCAGCGCGGACTCATCTTCATCCCAAATAAGAGTTTCATCGTATCTGGGGAGATGCTCTGTAGGTGTGATGCACCGCATCCCTACATGAATATGTTCTGGTTTAGACTCTTTCCTTTCATACTGATGTCTTGATATTTCCTGAGAAAATCTTCTCCAGCTCTTCTTTTTCCTAATAAAATTATATGGATGATATAGAAAGGCTTTGGGCCTGAAAAGACGTCAATTCACAAAGAATATTCAAGTTTCACAGAAAATTGCATTGTTGATCTCAGTCTTTCTATTTCCCCTAAAGGCCTTTGACTGAGGCACTTGTCTTCAGAACAGGAATCTCAGGAAGACACAATCATCTGTACAACGCATGCTTCATTTTACAGTGCTTAGAGTTGGGGGTGGGAAAGGGAGTGCAGGATAAGAAATTACTTCAGTACCCCCTTTCCACAGAAACCCAGGGGAGTGTAAAACTCAGGGCTTGTTATGCAAATGCAGGCCTTGTTATTGCAAATGCAGGCCTTGAGACAGCTCAAAAGCCTGCCTCTCCTTTTTAAATCAGCTGGTCCCCTCAGTACTCACTTTGCAAATAATTCCAATGCTATACCTATTCCCGCAAACTCATGGACTTTTCTTGGTTGTAATCACTTACATTTTTTAACCAAGCAGAGTCAAAAAGTAAATAAATAAATGAAGGATGAATAACAACACCAAATAAACTTAAGCTAAGTCAGTCAGATTTCCCCTGGGTTCGCCAGTAAATGACAGTACTGATAACCCCTAACTCATTGCATGAATGACGTTAAAAATGATGAGGGTGATGCCCACACGTAAACACTTTTATGTGGGGCTACGTGTTTATGTTTATAGCTGGCATTTAAACGGTAAAGTAAACTGTTAAACAGATGTGCTTACTCAGATTCATCTTAAATAGAGTAAAAACTCTCTACCCAGAGGGACAGGGTTTTTCCTTTTGCATCAGCTTATCCTAACAGCCATTTGCTGGGGGGAGAGGACAGACATACTTCTCATTGCTAACATACAGATAAGTTGTAAATGGCTCCCTGGTGGTCAGTGAGTCATAAGGAACTAAAATTTCATTTTTTTCCATTCCCCAGGACTAGACCTTTCCTCTCACTTCTTTTTTTTTTTAAACAAGCCACATTCCATCCCAGGAATCTTGGGAGCAAGAATCATAATAGCTACACGTTGAGTGCACAGTGCTCAGAGCTTTACGCATCTCATTCAATCCACGGTAACTCTTTTTTTTTAATTGAAGTATAGTTGATTTACAATATTGCATTAGTTTCAGATGTACAACAAAGTGATTCAATTCTATACACACACACACACACACACACACACACACACACACACACACACATATTCTTTTTCAGATCCTTTTCCATTATAGGTTATCACAAGAGATTGACTATAGTGCCCTGTGCTCTACAGTAGGTCCTTGTTGCTTATCTATTTTATATATAATAGTGTGTATATGTTAATCCCAAACTCCTACTTTATCCCTCCCCCGCTCCTTCCCCCTTTGATAACTGTTAGTTTATTTTCTGCGTCTGTGAGTCTGTTTCTGTTTTGTAAACAAGTTCATTTGTATCACACAACAACGTGTAGCAGTGTTCCCGCTGAATCCTTGAGTGCCAATCACAGCTATTCAATAAGACCCAAAATCTGAGGACCCTGCCCCTGAATTGTCCAGACTTGCTTGTTGAAGTCACTGTAGTTTACATAACACAGTGTTATTGTTTGTTCTCTTCTGTGGTTCACCAAACAGGGCACACGTTTATCAACACTTTCCTAAGCCAGCGTTGGTTATCACACGCCCTCTGTGAATGTTCTCGGTGTGCGGGGCCATTGTGTGTTTCTTTCTCCCTCTCTCTGTCTCTCTCTCTTCTGGCCGTTTCTGAACTCATGTACCTGAACAACGTAGCAAGAACTCAAGTATTCAATACAATGTATAAAGCCAAGTCAAGATATATTTGTAACTATGACACACAACCTCAATTGCTAATTGGGTCTCATTTAATCAACCATAGAAAAATTTCATGGGACTAAACTAGTGGTTTTCGAATTTCTGTTAGCATTGACTCTGATGACAATCTTATATAATTTAAGCTCAGCCTTGGTAAAATCATTAGACTCCTGTATTTCTGAAACCCACTGGTTTCCTACTTTTCCCTAAATCTAAATTAGATTACACGAGCTGCTCTCTTGCTAGTGGTTTTGAAGGCCGGACTTTTTAAACCAGTAGCAGCCAATGATAACTAATCCAAATGCAACTGGAGTACATCTACCTGCCTCACACTGAATCTGACATTTTTTTTCCAATTTCTTAAAATCACAAAGAATAAAGGCACATAATTTTCCAGGAAGAAAAGGAAACAGTCTGTTCTTCTGACTAACTGATCAAGCAACTATAATTATTTAATTATTTAATATATATTTAATTAATATGCTTATTATAATGAATGATTTTTATGCCTATGTTTTTAAGCCAAGGAATAAATATGTAAGATCTGGAATTATATTATTCACCTCCTCACATAAAACTCTGCCACTTAAGGCAGGTTTATAGATAGTGCTTTGTTTTTTTCAAATGTGAAGAAAATTTATTTTGAGCCATTAACATGCTTTCACTCAGTCTTTGCTTATTTTCGTATAAAGTTCCAAACTGCTTAAAGTTTAATCACCTATATCCCTCTACAAAAGCCCCACTGGGTAAAGTTAGACCAGGCTGGATGGTAAGAATTTGTCTCCTAACGTTAGTCTTTAATCAGGGATTAGTTTATTTTTTGTGGCCATTCTGCCATTGAGGTTGGTGGCATCATATTTCACTACAAAATTAGCACTTGATCATGGCATTACTTGAGGAGGTCAGCTGTGATTATACACAATATGGAAAATGTGGAAAAATAGGCTCATTTCCCTTGAGTGATTTTGAAGTTCATCTTCCATACTGTCTTATACATCATATACACCATGCATGGACATACCATTCTTCCTCTCCCTGAAATTGTAGCATCTGAAAATGAGCAACAAGATAAAGAGCTCTTTATTGCCTGCATCCAAAGGGAGCTTCCAAAACATACTCTACGTATTAGGAATATAAAGTATGTGACAAAAGCAATAACAGAAATCATCTATTATTTAGTTATCCAAACAGGGCTATGGGCAATTCAGTTGGGTTCAATTTTGGAGCACCCTTGGTCCCCTTTTCATACAAATACACAAGCTATATCCAGCTTCTTCTTTTATACAATGTCAGCACAGGTACCCCTCGCCACACTGCCTGAATTTTAACTATTTATTTTAAGCACTTGAGGAGTGATGACACAGCATCAGTCTCCTTAAATCAGTACTTTTTTTTTTTTAAGGAACTAAGAAGGCAGTTTAGCCTCAGACAAAAAAATGATCCAACCCACATCAAGGCTGGGGCTCTGCTCAACCAGTTCTGGGCTTATATGGAATTGATTCTGAGAGAGTCTTCCAGCAACCTCCGTCCTCAGCAACAAGTTATTTATCAGAAACCAATGGCATTAAAACATCATGACATTTAATCTTTAAGACAACAATTGCTTATTTCCTTCCCAGAATTGAAAAGAGAGAAAAGTAAAATAAACAGAATTGAAGTAAAACAAGCCTGCCTCCAGTAACCTCTACTAAAAGCAGTTTTCTTCTTTTTGCTTATTTTATGTTTTGTTTTTTATATCCTTTGTATTTTGTTATTGAAGTATAGTTGATTTACCATATTGTGTTAGTTTTGGGTGTACAGCAAGGTGACTCAGTTTTATATATATATATATATATATATATATATATATAGGTATATGAAACTATATACCTATATATATATATTCTTTTTCAGATTCTTTTCCATTATAGGCTATGACACAATATTGACTATGGTTCCCTGTGCTATGCAGTGGGTCCTTGTTGATTATCTATTTTAGATATAGCAGTGTGTATATGTTAATCCCAAACCCCTAATTTATCCCTGCCCCCCTTTCCCCTTTGGTGACCATAAGTTTGTTTTCTATGCCTGTGGGTCTATTTCTCTTTTGTATATGAGTTCATTTGTATCATTTCTTTTTTAGATTCCACATATAAGCGATATCATATATTTGTCTTTCTCTGTCTGGTTTACTTCACTTAGTATGATAATCTCTAGGTCCATCCATGTTGCCTCAAATGGCAAATGGCATTATTTCATTCTTTTTTATGGCTGAGTAATATCAATTGTATATATATATATATATATATATATATATATATATATATATATATATCCTACCTTGAAAGGCGTTTTCTTTTTCTGCAAACCCTTCCCCCTCCTTGGCCAAGAACATCAAAAGTTCAACTCATGAAACAAAGAGGAAATGATTCTTCTCATTTTATACTTCTATTTCAACAATGATTGTGACATTGAGACATATTTTACATAGTAAAATGAGCATCTTAATCTTTTGCAAAGAGTGTGGTTATTTCCTTCCTGGTAGTGGAAATACTAAGGGATGCAGGCGGGAAAGGGATACTGGTAATTCTGCAAGCCAGTCAGGACAAATCCTGCCTGGGCTAGCTGATCCTGAATGGGGCAATCTGCAACAAACGGGAAGGCCAGCTTCTTTCTTGATAACTTCCCATTTGGCAAGTACAACGCGTATTGATTTATATAGCTGACACTGCGGAGGAGTAGGCAGAAGAAAACAAAACGCAACAAAACAAAAGCAGAACCACAGGCAGCTGAGCTCAAAATCATGTCTCAATCAGAGTGTCAATACATATTTTCTGAGAATTTCACCATCAGTGTTCTCGAATTATAAGATTAGACACTGCAGGCTCTCAGGTGGTTCAGTTGCTCAACTCAGGGCTGAGTGATGCCTTGATAGGGATATGGAAGAATCAGAGGAAACACAAACTCCGGGTGAGTCTGGTGTGCACACGCACCTTTGTCTCTTAACCTAAGGCTCCATGCGCTGGGGGTTTAATTAGATTTGCAGTGTTACTTAACTCTATTGAAATAAGTATATTGTCTTTAGCGTAAGTCTGTGTTCTTCAATTTCCCACTTCTATCAGATTTTTGCATGTGTTCGAAGAAAGCTTCACAATTCATCACCTTCCTCCCTTCAGTTAATGGGAGGAAACTTAATAGGTTTGTTTCCTTCCAGAACAGAGGGGATATATGTATACGTATAGCTGATTCACTTTGCTGTGTAGTAGAAACTAACGCAATATTGGAAAGCAACTATACTCCAATAAAAATTAATTATAAGAAATAGGTTGGTTTCCTTTGCTTCGTTTCCATATCCTAAGCAGCAAGAACAAATCAAGTTGCCTACAAACTTGTCTCACGGATCTCACTTCTGGGTATTAGTTTCTGTAGCAAAAGTCTTGTAGGTAGGCATACTCTGGATGGTACACAGTCATCAGCTGCTACAGAATTCATTCATTCAATCATTCATTTGGATAATCATTCACCCATTCAATCATTTATTCAACAGTATCTTTGGGGCACCTTTTTTTTTTTTTTTTTTTTTTGCGGTACGCGGGCCTCTCACTGTTGTGGCCTCTCCCGTTGCGGAGCACAGGCTCCGGACACGCAGGCTCAGCGGCCATGGCTCACGGGCCCAGCCGCTCCGCGGCATGTGGGATCTTCCCGGACCGGGGCACAAACCGGTGTCCCCTGCATCTGCAGGTGGACTCTCAACCACTGCGCCACCAGGGAAGCCCTGGGGCACCTTTTATGTGGAACAGTTGGGAAAAGAGGAAAAATTCCCTTGGAGGAGTGATTTCCCCTGTCCTTTCTTCATATATGGTTTTAAATGCTTAGTATTAAATGTGTACTTTTCCAGTACTGAACTCCTGAACAGTGTAATCCATCTTCACGCGCACACTGGCACAGACACACACCCTTATCTACACTGATTTTTATTTACCTGTATAAGTGGAGAGGAACGTTGATGGAGAAAATGACGAATAGAAGACAATTCAAAAGTTGTTTATGCCTGCAAAGCAGACATTTTTGGATACTCGATTTCCCTTCCAACTTATGTTAATGTTAAAATGAATTTCATTCACTAAGCATGTACCAGCTGTATATTGGGATAGGGGCGGCTGGGTGGGAAAGGCAGACAAGGGAGAAGTGGTCTCCCGTGACCAGGGAAACTGACAAAAGGCAAAGGAGCATTTATAAATGTGCTCTGAATTACCCATGGAATAAATAAGGCACGTGCAGTGACTTCCCTGGTAGCACAGTGGTTAAGAATCCGCCTGCCAGTGCAGGGGACACGGGTTCGAGCCCTGGTCCGGGAAGATCCCACATGCCGTGGAGCAACTAAACCCGCGCGCCACAACTACTGAGCCTGCGCTCTAGAGCCTGCGAACCACAACTACCGAAGCCCACCTAGAGCCCGTGCCCTGCAACAAGAGAAGCCACCACAGTGAGAAGCCCTCGCACCGCAACAAAGAGTAGCCCCCACTCGCCGCAACTAGAGAAAGCCTGTGCGCAGCAACGAAGACCCAACACAGCCAAAAATAAATAAATAAATTTATTTTAAAAAAATAATAATAAGGCACGTGCAGAACTAGGGTTTCACTGTTGACTATTTTTAATGATTATATTTTATCTTTAGGCTTCTTTTCAAGTGTGTCTTCTTACACCATAATTTTCCAAATAAATTCTTTCAAAATTCTGTACTGCAAATATCTAGACGAAAGTGACATGCTCTACACCCACACAGACATATGCAAAATGACCTTCTGGCTGAAGTCTGTCCACTGTGTGAATAACATCCCACATATAAACACTCACAGATCTTTAGGCACCGAACCACTTCTAGCTCATTCACCAGCTTGACTCAGGAGTGAACCACGGAATAAAATAAATTGTGTCGGTGTTCTCTTCCAACCAGGCACTTGACCCTTGGGAGGAGAGGTGTGGTTGTTAAAACAACAGACTATAAATCAGCCCCGTGGACTAGGAAACATCCCTTAAGAGACTGAAGGGGAAAATGATTGAAATCTCGGCACTGCTGTAGCCTCCACCTCAGCAAGGAGAACTTCCTCCCAGCCTCTTCTCCAGCGACTTCAGAATTCTCCTTCGAGCCAAGTGGTTCCATTTGATCGTCAGAAGGCCAGGCCCGAACAAAGCTGCTGTAACTGGCTTCGGAGAGTGCGGACGGTTTCCTGGGGAAAACACCACTTTCTTTCTGCTTTCCCTGAATCTGTTAAAAACATGTTTGTTTTGGCATTTTTCAGGCTTCGTGTGATTTTTAGTGCTCCACAGTTTGAGAGGATTACATTACACCTTGTGACCAAAATGAGGGCTGGGAGTAAGTTGACTCCACAGCATTAGAATCCTATGATTACGGGTTCAAATAGAAAGAGGAAGGTGAATCTAGATAAACTTGGCTTTTAAGGATTTAATACAACATAACTGAGTATGACTTAAGACAGTCTATGTTTAGATTATATGATACAGGCCTTACCTGTGCCATAAACATATCACAACTTTTGACAAACTCTGAAGGGCTGTGTAGAGAAGAACTTGGGAACTGGAAGGGGAGTAGGAGTCCAACCCCTTCACTTTACAGAAAAGACATTACATTAAATGAAATTTAAGGAATTTTCTCAGAATCACACAAATAAAGTAACAGGGCCACCACTAGAACTCTTGTCTTCTGAATTTCAGCCCCAAACATGTATATATATACGTGGGGCATATCTGATCCTGCGCAAAAACTCCCGCATTTGACAAATACACACACACCATTCATTATAATATTGTACATATAAATTATGGAATTTGCATTTGTTTGGTTTTAGAATTGCTGGCCAAAAGTAGCTCCGAATTGCTCACAGTAGCTCTGAAAATAAAATGTGAATGCACTGGAAAAAAAAAAGGGAAGTAGGTAAGAGCCAGTTCTTTCTCTTTGGAACAGATAAGAGACAGTCCTGAGCAATTTGCTACGGATGAAGCCAGCTTCCACTGTGCCAGGAGAAGCTCTTTAGTAGGGCAATAAAGGGTGAAATTCCTTTGCTATAACCACTGTCTCTTTATTAAAGCTAGTAAGTATATTCTCTGAGATAATCAGTATACTCAAACTATCACAGGAGACATACCTACTCATCTTGTGGAGTAACTACCTGCCCAGTGTCCGAAACAAGAGCATATTTTCACACACTTGTATTGACTCCTTAGGTTCTCTCTATAAACCCAAAAGGCCATAACATGTTTTTACTCCAAAGGCAGCGATAACATCTTTACAATCAATACGAGTTGTGTTTATGGAACCATAACACAGAGGGATAGTGAAGGGTCACTCTTGGTTCTACAGTGCTGGACAAGGTTTGTGATGATTATTTAAAGTTTCATATCTGTGATCATCTCATTATCACACACATGCTTAAGAGAGGAGGGAAACGTACAAAAGTCCAGCACACTGCCCAACACTGAAACTCTGCATACCGTGGCGGGAAAGAGAAGGAGACAGTGCCTAGTGTGTGTGTGCATGTGTGCGCGTGTGTACAGGAGACAGAGTGAGCACCAGAGACAGAGAGAAGATACGACTTATCAGGAAGGTTGGATTCCATCGAGCTTATACGAGAAATCACGGCAATATGACTTTGTATCTCCCACTTGACTTTCATTAAGAAATGTAGAAAGAGATGGATGCTGGGCTTCCCTGGTGGCACAGTGGTTAAGAATCCGCCTGCCAATGCGGGGGACACGGGTTCGAGCCCTGGTCCCGGAAGATCCCACATGCCACGGAGAAACTAAGCCCATGTGCCACAACTACTGAGCCCACGTGCCACAACTACTGAGCCCGTGTTCCACAACAAGAGAAGCCACTGCAATGAGAAGCCCGCACACCCCAATGAAGAGGAGCCCCCGCTCACTGCAGCTAGAGAAAGCCCGCGCGCAGCAATGTAGACCCAATGCTGCCAAAAATAAATAAATAAACTGAAAAAAAAGAAGCTTTGTTTGGGGGGAAAAAAAGAAAGAAAGAAAGAGACGGATGCTGTGTCGGATGCTGATTGAACTTAGAGCCATTTGTCTTGATTTGCTACCAGCCCAACATTTTTTCTTTTTTTTTTTCACAGAAATAATTGTTTGAAGCCTCTCTCGTGAGTGTTGACCTTTGCTCTCTCTGATTTTATATTTCAACACGTTCGCAAACCATGGGCAAGAGCAAAAGCCAATGCATAGAGGAGGACATGAGACAAGATGTTAGCAAAGACTCCTGTATGTCTAGTGAGTGGAGGTAGAGCAGAGATCACCACGATCTTCAGGAGAGACCAGCTCTGTCACTACGTCGCGCTGAACTGCAGGATTTCAGAAACCAAATCCAATTACCTTCCCTAGACAGTGGGTGTCACAGCCTGGAGATCCCAAGATTAGTATCAATAACACACTGTTATAAACGGTAAGAAATTGTTGGGGATGGATATCACTGTGAAAATAAAAAAGGATTCATCAGGGCAATTTCCTAGCACATATAGTTATTCTCTCACGTTCAAAACAAACAAAGTAATGTGTGAGGAGAGGTAAGCAGAGGACATTTATTTTTTTTCCCCCCACTGGCTGAATTTCCCTTGTAGGAACATTATGTCTAAATAGAAGTTACAGACCTGAATCCTATTTCATCTCCTAGAGAAACACTTTTTTTAAAAAAATTAAAAACTTTAAATTTACAAATTCTTTGGCCAGATGAATTCCTGAGCTTTTCTAGATGACGTGGATATGGACACAGACGGAAATACTATACTTCCAGGGTCAAAGTGGTAACGAAGCAGGAAAAAGTAGGGGCGGGGGAAATAGTAAGTTGTATAAACCATACAGATTTAAATTTTATCTAAGGCTGGATTTCAGACCATGACTTAGAATTGTACACCAGGGTTTTAGCATTTTTTAGACAGATATAGATGGACAATGTACCTGTTACTAGAAATACTTTCGTGGTTGCTTCCCAAACCTTTCTGTATATGAGGAGAAATCACCATGACCATTTGTCATCTCCTCCTTCATTTTTAAAGATGATTTGCTACTAGAAGACCTAATTGTTTACTCTTAAGTATTCTGTCACTACAAATGCTTCTCTGTGAAGAATTAATGATATAATGACATTCAAATACCCCGAAGGTCAAGAGGCTGGCATTTTGAAATCTAAAAGCAATTCATCTGAGGGTGATTCATTGTTCTCATGGAAAGGAATCTCTATTCACTGGTTCTAGCACTTCAATTAGTGGTAACATCAAGCCTTCATAGAGGTTTGAGTTAGGATGAATGCACCTGGGTTTACACATTTTTGTATTCATTCAGTCATTCATTCAAGTATTTAATGGACACTTAGAATGTGTCAAATACTGTTCCCAATGTGCTAACATTGGGAACAGAATGCAGAAGAGACAGCTCAGGATCTAGCAGATGATTGAAATAGTGAGATAAATAGTAAGGTATCAATAAACTTACCTCTTAAGGGAACACGAAGCCTGAGTTTGAAACCTAGACATGGGTAAGAGAAAAGGTGTGAAGAAATATTTCCCCAAAAGTGGACACGTAAGCAGTGATTTTATAATGAAAAGAGCTTAACTATATCAAAGAAAAATGGATAGGAAGGGAGGACTTTCTTGTTCTTGGGTGAATAGAGTACACAGAGAATTTACTGTTTAGATTTTACCTTGAAGATGAAAATATACTGAAAGATTTTAAGTAGAGGACAGGAATGATCAAATCCACACTTAATAAAAGTCAGTGTCAGTTTCTTATAGATTTGTGATACAGAGGTAAAAAAGTCGGTTTGAGAAGCAGTATAGACTCGTGGTTAAGACCAAAGATTCTGGAGGATAGAATCTAAATCCTAGATCTAAATTCTAGCTCTTCCAAGCAATAACAGTGCAACCCTTGAAGAAATTTTTTGATCCAGTTTTTTTTTTCATCTGTAATAATAATAGTACTTACCTATACAGTAATATAGTGCCTGGCATATAGTAAATGCTCTATAAGAGTTCTTAGGAGAATTCTGCAGTGATGTATGGGAGAAATTAGGAGTATCTGCATAGTGTACTGAGGATAGAGAGAAAGATGGTGGGGGGGTTGAATTTTTATTGGAGTAGAGTTGATTTCCAATGTTGTGTTAGTTTCAGGTAGACAGCAAAGTGATTCCATTATACATATACATATATCCACTTTTTTTTAGATTCTTCTCCCATACAAGCCATTACAGGGTATTGAGAAGAGTTCCCTGTGCTATACCGTAGGTCCTTATTACTTATCTATTTTATATAGTGTAGTGTGTATATGTCAATCCCAATCTCCCAATTTATCCCTCCTCCCACTTATCCCATGGTAACCATAAGTTTGTTTTCTACATCTGTGACTCTACTTCTGTTTTGTAAATAAATTCATTTGTACCCTTCTTTTTAGATTCCACATATAAGTGATATATGACATTTGTCTTTCTGTGTCTGACTTACTTCACTCAGTATGACAATTTCTAGGTCCATCCATGTTGCTGCAAATGGCATTATTTTGTTCTTTTTTATGGCTGAGTAATATTCCTTCGCATATATGTACCACATCTTCTTTATCCATTCCTCTGTTGATGGACATTTAGGTTGCTTTCATGTCTTGGCTATTGTAAATAGTGCTGCAGTGAACATTGGGGTGCATGTATGTTTTCGAATTATGGCTTTCTCTGGGTATATGCCCAGGAGTGAGATTGCTGGGTCATATGGTAGTTCTATTTTCAGTTTTTTAAGGAAACAAGGATGTGGTTTTGAGAAATATTCAAGAAGTAGAAGGCGTGGGGCTTGTTAACTGACTAGATGTAAGGACTCAGAAAGGAGTAGGAGGCTGGGATAAACCCGATTTCTGGTTTGCATGTCCAGTGGATGGTGTAACTCTGATCATTGCAATAAGGAAAACAGGAAGAAAGGCCATTGTGGAGAGAGATGATGAATTCAGTTTTGGACATTGACTTGAAGATACTGATTGGTAAGGTCCAATAGACAATTGACTATCATATTCAGAATCATAGGAAAGAGAAACCTGGCAAGAAGATGTAGATGTAAGGTGTCCTTAGCGTATTCATAATTGAGGCCACAGAGCAGATGAGGTCATCCTAGAGAACGAGTCAAATGAGAAGGCCAAAGGTAACACCCTGAAGAACTTTTAAGAAGAAGGTAGAATTATAAAACTGACAACAGAAACTGAGAATGAAAAAACAAAGGAGAGAGTCCAGCTTCTGGCCATGATGGAGTGACTGCACTGCATTAATCCTCCCACTAGAAACAACCATAAAACCTGGCAAAATATACGAAATGGCTGTTTCTAGATGTTGGGTCATGTGGTGCAGTTCTGTGATGCCTGAGAGAAGGAGGTGGATGAGGTGAGAGCCTTGGGTGCTCCAGCTTTCGGTCTAGAGACATTTTTCTGCACCGCAGTGCAGGAAGGAGACGCTGCATCAGAAAACAGGGGTCTGGCTAAGTTGCAGAGAGAGATGGAGTGCAGGGCTCCTGATGCACAGCGGGAATTTGTAGGGCAGAGAAGTAGTGGGAAAGAACTGTGCCAGGAAGGAGCTCCTGAAATCTGCCTAGGATCCTACTGAGTATTTGAAGAATCCTAAGTTGTACACGTGTGAGCTGATGCTCCAGGAGCCTGGGCTAAGAACAACTACTGAGCAAGGAAAAGTTTCTGTGGAGCTGAGGTAAGCAATGATTAGAGCTTGAACAGGGCTGTGAAACCTTTAATTTCCTACCAACTAGAGTCAAGAGATTTTGTTGAACATCATGGACATTCAGTAGATTTGAGTCCACACATTAGAAGGGCATAGCAAGACACACTCCCAGGCAAGCCCAAAGACACACCTTAAAATTATCAAAATGATATGAAAGTAAGTTAACTCCTTCCAGAACAAAACTCAATAACGAGGAAACAAAATCCAAATACTCAAGAACTTAGTATCTATATGTCCAGTATACATTCGTGGTAAACTTTTTTCCAAATTTGCTGAAAAATATAAATGAATCCAAGGAGTTCGATAAGCATCAGACAGAATAAACAGAAAATCACAGCAAGGAAGACATCATAATAAAAATAACGACACCTGCAAAGAAGCAGGGCAATGTGGCCCTGACCAAGAGAAAAATCAATAAATATAAATATCTTCAGAAATTAGATAACGGAATTAGAAAACAAAGGCTTTAAAAGAACAATTATAAACATGCTAAAGGATTTAAAAGTAAATATGAAAACAATAAAGGAAAAAAATTAGACTTTCAACAGCAAAATGGAAATTACATAAAAAAAGAAACAGAAATTTTAGAAGTGCAAAATATATTGGAATGAAAAACCACTGGGTAGATTGCATAGCTGGTTAGACACTGCAGAATAAAGTCAAGGGAGTTTGTCATTATTTGAGGGAGGAAAGATTTTGGAGAGCAGATCGGAAGTTCAACAAGGGACAGACTTGGTTTGAGATTTCTACTCTCTGTGCCAGAGTAGACTTCATTTAAGCAGCTGGAAGTATGAGTCTAGATTTCTGGGGAGAAATCTTGGCTGAGATATAAATTTCTGCATTGTCAGTTTTTCTGAGAGAGTGAGTGTAGACTGAAAGGAAAAGAAGTCCCCCAAAGGGACCCTTGAGCACACCTATATCTAGAGGTGGGGGAGATGAGAAGAACAAGCAAAGACACTGGAAAATCCCAGAAAGACAGGAGGAAATCTAGGTGAATATAATGTTCTGGAAGCACAGGAGAAGGGAATGGTTAACTTTATCAAATGAATAATTGGCTGTGGTTTATGAAGCAGGTCAGTGATGATTATGATGAAAGCAGTTTTGACAGAGTGGTGAAGGCAAAACCCTGATTGGAGTAGATTTAAAGACAAATGGGAGTGGAGGAATTTGAAGCAGGGAGGAACACAGGCAAGACTTTGGTGCCAATCTTCAATCCTGGAGTGAACCTGATAGCATCATTGGTCCCGAGCTGGCCTCCATTCTCTTTTACTTAAGGCAATTGGTTATCAAACGGAAAGCATGGATTTGGCCTCGAGAAGCCTTCCAAGCTCTCATTAGAATGCTCCTTCTGTTTAATCTCAAACATTTGCCTGGTTCTCTTCACTTAAATGCAAGTGTCACAAACCAGAAAGAAAAAGAATGCACTGACCTGAAATTTCTCTGTGCTCAATGTTGGAATATCAACTAGGATACGAAAATCGTCTTCCGTTTATCAGCTGGAAGGGTTGTATACATAACATCCTTTTTTTTTTTTTCCAGCCATAATCATTAATGACAGAACCGCATTGCAATTATTATGCTATTATTTCTCTAAGTCTTCATCTTTGACCCACTGTTTTGATCTATGTGGAGACCATTTTACTTTAATAGGCCTTGTGTACTTGCTCCCATGTACAGCATTTATAGTTTTCCAGCACTTGAACTATACGCTTTTCTCACCTATAGTTTATTAGTCACCCACCCTAGAATTGAAGCAGCCCCATCCTTCTCCTTAGTCACTGAACTTTGAAGCTTGGGAGTATTACAAATGGAGATTTGGGGGGATTCTCAGACACCCAGTTTGGGCTGAAAGGAAGGCAGTGTCAGCGTGAAGAATGTATTTCACATTCGGTAATATTTGACCCCAGATGAAGTAAAACGTGGCTTCACCTCCAATGTAAATATTGGTCGGTTCCTACCCCATTAAGTGTTCCTGAAGACAAAGACTCTGGTCCATCAATCATAATAATACTCCCATTAGCTCTTAAGCAGCATGTTTGAATAGGAAACTGCCTCTCCCTGTCTCTCTCTCTTTTTGTCCGTTGATGATTTAGAGACAGTAAGATCTCCAGGCTTATCTTAAAAATATTTACTCAGCTTCTTTCAGTGATCATGTCAGAGCTTGGTCATAAAAACATACGTTTCTCTAAAGCAGAAGATGACAGAAGATGAGGAACACAGAGAGCCTCTGTCTGGCCTAATATTTTGGTGGAAGGTGACAGAGGAGATTAGAAAAGTAACAGTGAGGAAATGTTTTTGATTATCTGTCTGCTCCACTCAGTGAAACAAAAACAAAGGTATAAAATCTCCATCTGGTTTCATTTTATCTTCTCCCATTAGGTCCAGGTCTACCTGTTCTTCAGACTTTTTTTGTTTTCGTCTTCCTGTGTTTTGTCTACTTATTCTCTTTGTGTTTCTGACTTGTGTTTATCATTGGAGAAGCTAAGCTGAATATGTGAGTTTTAAAATGTGTAAAGATAAGACTACAACAGTATTAAAGGTGTGTTCCTTCTTTGCGGAGGAATAAACCATAAACAGTCATGGTTGATCTAAGTGATTTTAAAGGATAATTACAGGGATTATACTAGTGGGAGGATCATATTAGTCCTATTAAAAATGATACTTTCCATGAGTTTTATTTCCCAGTATTTAATGAAAAGGATGCACTTACATGAGAAAATTAGTTATTATTATTATCATAATAACTTTGTCCCAGGTGTGATGTGAAGACCTTTGCATGTACCATCTCATGTGACTATCAGTTCAAAATTCTATCTTGCCTATAGCATGACTCTCATCTCTTAATAGAAGATCATGAGCTGAGAAACCAAGAGATTTTTATAGAGGACTTGGAGCCCTCACTGAATGGGAGACATTTCATGTGCTGTCTGCCTGGGCCACGGATCACTGTGAAACCACCGACTCAGCTGAGCATGCGAAAGTGGCCTGACAGCATCACTTGACAGGAAGGATTTCCAAATAGAGGAACAATGTCCTTAAGATTTTTGATGTGTTATCTAGGACTTTGACACAAAGACGTATTTTTCCAGCCCCTTGGACATGGTGTTCCTCTTGTTGCATGAAATCATACTCTTGATGGTGAAAACCAGTATGAACTTGGATCCATTAGTCCAGTTTTGTAGCCTCACATAAATATCTATCATTAAAACACGGGCGTTGGGGCTTCCCTGGTGGCTCAGTGGTTAAGAAGCCGCCTGCCAAGTCAGGGGACACAGGTTCGAGCCCTGGTCTGGGAAGATCCCACATGCCCCGGAGCAACTAAGCCCATGCGCTACAACTACTGAGCCTGTGCTCTACAGCCCACGAGCCACAACTACTGAGCCCACATGCCACAACTACTGAGCCTGCGCTCTAGAGCCCGCAAGCCACAACTACTGAGCTCGCGTGCCATGACTACTGAAGCCCTTGTGCCTAGAGCCTGTTCTCCTCAACAAGAGAAGCCATGGCAATGAGAAGGCTGTGCACTACAATAAAGAGTAGCCCCCCCTCGCCGCAACTAGAGAAAGCCCGCCCGCAGCAACGAAGACCCAATGCAGCCAAAAAATAAAAAAAAAAAACAAAAATTTTTTTAAAAAACCATGGGCGTTAATGTACCTGAACATGTGTGTTTCTCATTATTTTCTCCTGATATTATGCTAATCTCAATAATCCCTATTGTAAGTGACCTGTGTCTCTAATTGGATTTTATTTCAACATCATAGGCTTATTCAAGACCATTTGAAAACTGTGCAGTTATTCTATTTAAAATACTTACCGACAAGATAGCTTAGGTTATCTGATAGTAATTCTTTGAAAAAGGAAGAGAGCGATATTCCCATTTTAGTTATGAATATGTTAAAAGACAGAGAAGGTAAATGATATCCCCCAGGATAGAGGGTTCATTGGTAGGAATAACAATGTTAAAACTCAAGACTCCGAAATTACAAATCACTTTGCCATGCAACCATGATATTGCAAACCAAACCAAATTAAATAAAAGATATGAAAATGTGTATTTGTGGAATAGTGCAAAGACAAAGGCTAAGGGCTTGGAATCTTTGACAAAAATATCAGAAAAAAAAATTTTTTTTTTTTTGGGTGGCAAAGAGTTTTGAATTCGATGCTTGAAGAAATACTCCATAAAGCAGATCTTGAAAAATGAAAACTTGTCATCATAGGAAACTGGTTAATCTTTTCACCTTACGCTTTCAGTTTTCCACTAGTGCAGAAAAGGCAATCTTCAATTCTAGGTCCAATATGTTGAACCTTCGGTGGCCACAGAATGTTTTCCTGAAATACATTCAACAACAGATAATACATTTTAAACCCCAATGCTTCCCATTCTTAGAAGTTACCTTGCCTCGAAAAATGGATGAACCAATGCAGGCGAGCACTTAGTGCATGGCTGTGATGGCCTCGTGGTCAAACATTGCTCAGCAGGGAACTCTTTGTGTTCTGGATACAATTGGAATGAGTTAAAAAAGAAACAAACCAAAATCTGGAAAAACCAGAAAATAAGATGAGCCAACTGACTTACTGACTGCTACCTTAGGGATGTGGGGAGGTAGCAACTACCAGTAGTTAGAGAGCAAAATATGGCAAGAGGACCTCTGATGGTAGTTATGAACTTTGTTAAATGAATACAGGTCATGTGGGGTGTAGGAGGAGATACATACTCTGATATCACTCTCCTCCCAGCCACCCAGTGCTTCCTGTTAGTCAAATTCAACCAACCTCAGAAGCAAGGGAGACCTTTGATGCAGTGTGTCCATATTGTTTGGGCGAAACATGGCAGAGAGAGGCTCTGGAAATGCTCAGCACATCGACTGTTATCTACTATACGGTGTACTTTCCCATTAGCTAGTTAATTTTACAATCCTGAATATGATGAGGAAATGACCCAATCAAAAAATGAGCAGAAGACCTAAATAGACATTTCTCCAAAGAAGACATCCAGATGGCCAATAGGTACATGAAAAGATGCTCAACATCACTACTTATTAGAGAAATGCAAATCAAAACTACAATGAGGTATCACGTCACACCAGTCAGAATGGCCATCATCAAAAAGTCTAGGGCTTCCCTGGTGGCGCAGTGGTTGAGAGTCCGCCTGCCGATGCAGAGGACACGGGTTCATGCCCCGGTCCGGGAAGATCCCACATGCTGCGGAGCGGCCGGGCCCGTGAGCCATGGCCACTGAGCCTGCACGTCCAGAGCCTGTGCTCCGCAATGGGAGAGGCCACAGCAGTGAGAGGCCGCGTACCACACACAAAAAAAAAAATGTCTACAGATAATAAATGCTGGAGAGGGTATGGAGAAAAGGGAACCCTCCTACACTGTTGGTGAGGATGTAAATTGGTGTAGCCACTGTGGAGAACAGCATGGAGGTTCCTTAAAAAACTAAAAACAGAGCCACCATATGATCCTGCAATCCCACTCCTGGGCATACATCTGGAGAAAAGTCTAAGTTGAAAAAATGTATGTACCCCAATGTTCATAGTAGCACTATTTACAATAGCCAAGACATGGAAGCAACCTAAATGCCCATTGACAGATGAATGGATAATGAAGATGTGGTATATTTCTACAATGGAATACTACTCAGCCATAAAAAAGAATGAAATCATGCCATTTGCAGCAACATGGATGGACCTAGAGATTATGAAACTAAGTGAAGTAAGTCAGACAGAGAAAGACAAATATCATATGATATCACTTATATGTGGAATCTAAAAAATGATTTAAATGAACTTGTTTACAAAGCAGAAACAGTCTCACAGACATAGGAAACAATGTTACCATCATAACATGGTTACCAAAGGGGAAAGGCAGGGGAGGAATAAATTAGGAGTTTATGATTAGCACATAAAAACTACTATATATAAAACAGATAAACCATGAGGTCCTACTGTTTAGCACAGGGAACTATTTTCAATATCTTGTAATAAGCTATAATGGAAAAGAATCTGAGAAAGAATATCTATATAGATATAGATATCTGAGTCACTTCGCTCTACACCAGAAACTAACAAAACATTATAAACCAATTATACGTCATTAAAAAAAAAGAAACTGAAGATGAGAAAGGAGAATTCATATGCTAAGGTTTCTACAACTAGGGTGTGACCAAATCAACACTCAGACATAAGCATCAGACTCCAAGGCATTTTGGAGCACCTTCTATTGAACCAGAATAACCCTTAGGAAGAGTCAAGCTCCTGGCAGAAGAGTGAGTGATTCAGAATTAACTATAGTCTATCACATTTCAGTAATACTTCTTATTGCCATATATGGCTACCATCACTGCCAGCTTTGTCTTCATAACCAGCCAAGTCAGCAGTGACAGGTGAGGAGACACATCAGTGGATTCAGTCTTAACACCTGGTATCATCCAGAAGTGGTCTTATTGTTGGTGGATTACGTAGGTTATGCCAGTGATGAGCTGTGGTTGTTTATGGAACCTCTCATTTGTAGTATGTTCTTTTTTTTTTCTTTTTTTGCGGTACACGGGCCTCTCACTGTTGTGGCCTCTCCCGTTGCGGAGCACAGGCTCCAGACGCGCAGGCTCAGCGGCCATGGCTCACGGGCCCAGCCACTCTGCGGCACGTGGGATCCTCCCGGACCGGGGCACGAACCCGTGTCCCCTGCACTGGCAGGCGGACTCTCAACCACTGCGCCACCAGGGAAGCCCTGTAGTATGTTCCTAGCTTTGGTCAGTCTGTGCATTAGTCTTTGTTCCCTGCTTAACATTCCAGCCTGGAATTCCAGATACCTAGAATGATATCTGGTGTGTACAGAATGTCTGATGCATCATTAAGTGGATGAATGAACAATCAAACGAACAGGCTTTATTGGATCCTCAGCCTTCTGGTCCAGACCCTATTAGCTAAATCTAACGCCACCACCATTATCATCATCTTCATCATCTTGACTATTTGGGGGCACACAGCAGATGCCAGCTACTATGCTAAGCACTTTACGTTATGGTTCAACGTGATGGTTTCAACAACCTTGTGAGGTTTGGTACTTTGCTTTTATAGATGAGGAAACTGAGGCTTCGCAAAGTTAAATAAATGGTGCAAGATCCTACATTAGTAAGTGGTAAAGGTGGAATTTGACGCTAGTTCCACTGTCTCCAGAGCCTGCATATTGGACGACTTCTCTATATTATCTCGTTTCCCACCTGCTCATCCCTGGAATACACAATTCCTTGACTCTATATTACTGCTTGCTACAATTAAGATTATCACTCATAGTTTGGCTCTCCTCCCATTATTTTTCCCTACTAGAGAGTAGCTTCCTATACTTCTCTATGCTGTTTTCTTACCCAGGATTGCTTGCATCATCCTTGGGTTCTAAAGCCTCTTTTGAACAGAACACTAGATATTCTGGAAGCAACCTGAGGGATGGAGTTCTGGAGCCTTTTTATTCTCCCAAGACTCTAAGCCACTTGGGTCCACTATTCTCTCTTCTCTATGGTCCTTGGGTATCAGCATATTATACACTCATGATTGCCCCAAATAGTTCAGGTTTGGGGGGGAGGGGCACTTGGCTGCTTAGATTGTGTTTTATTTTATTTTTTATGGAACCAGGTAAAAAATTAAAGAATCTGAGAGATAAAGTGTCTACATTACTATGTTCTTAGCCAGTTCGTTGTCAAGAAACGGGAATAAAGCACTGGTGGAATAATCTCTTCAACAGTGTCTTAGTTATCAGAGCCAGACACATTTGCAAATGCCCCCAGTTGACGTACCTGTACTTGGGTTTAGTCATCTGAAATTACATGTGCTTAAAACTTTGGTTCTGAATCTTTCCCCAGGAGAGAGAGAAAAAAAACCATCGGTCTCCATGGCATCACATCTTATTTTTTTAAGCTTTTTATAGATTCAAACCCCATTTCTAACCCTCATGATGATTCAGGCTGTGTCTATACGACACCAACACATATGGTAAAAAAGGGAAAAATTCAGGGTAATAATGGTGGAGTTAATTGACAAAATTCTCAATAAAGTAAAATTCCACCTGTTTGGAAGTCTTTTAGAATTCAGACCTTCCAGATTCTTAGGATTTTAACTATTAACATTAGGTATTAAAAAAAAAAAACCCTCTAACCATCTTGTTTAGAAATCCTCCTAAATGTTTAGCAGATTTATACTCCAATAACACTGTATACTAGATAACTTGAAATATACTCCAATGTGAAACATCTAGAAATACCAGATAAAATATAAGAAACACGCCAAGAGGTTAAAAAATGAAGAGAAGGCTGGAACCATAGAGTGAGCTGTCACTTACCGCTTGGCTGTCGTGAGGACTTGAGTTTAATGAATAAGCTGGAAGAGAAGAGAAAGTCTTTGGCTCATACTAGGTGGGAAGTTGGACCTGACACCATCACATAAAATCAAGATTTTTGAAGGATTACACCTTTAATGATGGAGTAAAATAGAAAATGTCCACCCACCAGCAAAGAGATATGACACAGAATGTTGGCTTTCTTATTCTGGCTCTGGATTAGAGGGGACGGGAGGGAGAAAAACTCTCCTCTGAGAGCTCATAACAATCTAGCCCTAAAGCACATTTGGCATACGAAGTCACACCACTTGAAAGATCCTGAAAAGCACAAGTGAAAGAACTCAGCATGCACACATGCATACACATGAAATAGTCCCAGCTTACTGTTCCCGACAGAAATTAAAACAATTTCCAGAGGGATTTTCAATCCAGTTCACCTAAAATTCCTCCACATAAATCCCCCTCAAACATAAGTGAATAATGGAAAATAATAAAATACCCTAGGACTTGCTACTCAGAGACTGGCATGTGGCCCAACAGCATCAGAATCCCTGGGAGCTTGTTAGGAATGAAGAACCTCAAGCCTTGCCCTAGACTGAGTGAATTGAAACATGTAATTTTACAAGAGGCACAGATGGTTCAAGTATGTGTTGAAGTCTGAGAAGTACTACTCGAGAAACAAGCCACCATAAGCAATATCCTGCACAAAGAACATAGTAGACTTCCAGAAATATTTGATAGAGGAATTTTTGGATGCAAACATAATGCATTTGGATTGATTTAGTAGAGAAACGATGGAGCCAAACATATGAAACAAAATATTATGGTATTGAAAGAAAACTAGGAAGAGATATATCAGTGGAAAATATGGTCATATAGTCATTGGAATGAAACTCAATGTAGATGTTAAACAGAAGATAAAGAAAGCACAGCTGTAGAGAGAATTAATGAATTGGATGGTAGAGCTCAAGAAATTATACAGAATGCAATACAGACAAGCAAAAATCTATAAAATAAAAAAGAGAGGTTAAGAAAAATGGAGAAGGTCCACCAAATGTTTTTAAAAACATTCCAGAGGAATGAATAGGGAAAACGTGGGGTAGGTAATATTCACAGAGAAAATAGCTAAGAACACTCTAACATTTTTAAAGACTCAAACCCTTAGATTCTGGAATCACAGTAGACTCGAAGCAGTATTTCAAAGAAAAAAGAATTTTACAATTAAATCATTAGTAAAGAAACTACAGAAAGACAAAGAGAACATTTTTAAAACATCGAGAGAGAAAAAAACAGGTTACCTATAGAGGAAGGAAAATGATACGAGTAGAAAATTTCTCCAAAAGAAACAATTAAAATGAGAAAACAGAGGATTATCTCTCAAATGAAAGAAAAAATAAATCTCGATGTCAAATTTCATGTCATCCTCAACAATAACTCCAAGATGAGCAAAAATAAAGACGTTTTCAAACATCAAAACCTATGATTATTACCAGTAAATGATACTAAATGAACCTCAAACTTTGCTGCAAAGTGTATGTCTTGGACCAGAAACAGCAGCGTGAGCATTACCTGGAAGGTGCCAGAAATGTAGCATTGCAGGTCCCATTTAGAACTTCTCAAGCTTTAATGTGCTGTAAGTCACCTAGGGACCTTGTAGAGATTCTGCTTCATTACATCTGGGTCCTGAGGGTCTCCATTTCTACTAAGCTCCCAAGTGACACCCATGCTGTTGATCCAATTACATTTTGAGTAGCAAGACCACTCAGGAAGAACAACACTTATGCACCCGCATGGTAAGAATTTAATTATCAAGAAGGTATGGTGAACGTTGCAATGATTCTGTGTGAAATAAATTTGGTATTGTTATGCTTTCTTTGCTTGAGGAAAAAAAAAAAAAGAAGGCATGGTGAGAAATAATATGGGTAAACATGTGGGTAAATCTAGACAAGTGTTCACATAAAACAACAAAAACAATAGCAACCAATTTAATAAGAAAGCAGTGTGGAAATAAAATACTGGAAAACAATGATATGTAAGATGGGAATAAGATACAGATAGTTAAATATTTTAAGGTCTTCCTAATACGGGGGCAGTGCTATCGATTGACTTTTTAGTTCGTTAAGGAAAGTAATTTTGGACCTATATCTTCCTAAGCAGTAGATGGTAAGTGTATAATATATTTTATTTACTTTTTTTTTTTTTTCGGTACGCGGGCCTCTCACTGCTGTGGCCTCTCCCATTGCGGAGCACAGGCTCCGGACGCGCAGGCTCGGCGGCCATGGCTCACGGGCCCAGCCGCTCCGCGGCATGTGGGATCTTCCCGGACCGGGGCACGAACCCGTGTCCCCTGCATCGGCAGGCGGACTCTCAACCACTGTGCCACCAGGGAAGCCCATATATTTTATTTACTTTTTATCAGCAAGTCCTACTTTATCTCAGCCCACCGTGTTCTTTAAATTAAATAATTTTCCAGTTCAGAACCCTGCTATCCTTGTCTGCTTTTTGCTTCTCTTCTCTGTAGCCTCAATTTTCAAATGTAGTCCAAAATAAATGCCTCTGTTTCATTATTACCCACACACTCCTTAAATCCATGCCAGCTGGCTTTCTTCTTTACCATCTTAAAAACCTCTCTGTTAAAAGTCACCATTGACATCCTAGTTAAAGAATCCAATGGCTCATTCTTTATTAAGCTGTATCAATTTCTCTAAAGTCCTGCTACTTAAAGTGTGGTCTGTGTATCCTTGGCATCAGCACCACCTGGGTGCCTGATAGAAGTGCAGAAGCTCTGGTCTCCTTTCAGACCTACTGCATTAGAATCTATAGTTTAACAAGATAATTCTTGTGATTCGTTTGTGCATTAAAGTTTAAGAAGCACTGCTGTAAAATATTTGGCACTGTGGACCACCCACAAGTGCTTGAAATGTTCTCGTGTTTTGTCTTCCACTTTCCTTATTGCTTTCTTTTATATTTTTTTACATTGTCTTTAGCATATTTTTCTCCTTTCATTGCATAAATGAAGGTTTTCTCCAAGTTCTTTATCTTGGCCCTTAACCCCCATCCCCACCCCTACTTTCTCCCTCCCTCTGTCTTGACAATTTACTCCAGTTAATGACTTCCATTATTTTCCTAGACAGGTAGTTGGTTCACTTCAGAATCACCTAGGCTGCTTGTTAAAAATAACATTTCAGGGGCTTTTCACCAGAGCATCCAAACCAGCAGGTCTAGTTCAGGACCAGGAATATATTTTTTTTGCGGTACGCAGCCCCTCACCGTTGTCGCCTCTCCCACTGCGGAGCACAGGCTCCGGACGCGCAGGCTCAGTGGCCATGGCTCACGGGCCCAGCCGCTCCCGGCATGTGGGGTCCTCCTGGACCGGGGCACGAACCCGCGCCCCCCGCATCGGCAGGCGGACTCTCAACCACTGCGCCACCAGGGAAGCCCATAGTTATCTGTTTTATGTATAGTAGTGTGTATATGTCAATCCCAATCTCCCAATTTATCCCTCCCCCACCCTTCCCCCCTGGTAACCATACGTTTGTTCTCCACATCCACCAGGTCACTCTATTTTAAACAAAAGGAATCCCTGGATCTCCATACCCCTTTCCCAGATGGAACTTCTTAAATTTCTTACTTTTGTCAATGGAATCACCATTCTAATCACAGAGGCTCACAGCCTGGATATCTTCCTTCATCCCCTCTCTCTCCCATAACTACCTGCAACTATTTACTGGGTCCTATTGCTTCTGTCTCCAAAATATTTCTTCCAACCTCCCATTTGACCACATTCTCCCTGGCATTGCTCAATTCTGGCCCATGTTATCTGTTTCTTAAAGTATCCCTCCATCCCACAATGCAGAACACTTCGTCCACCAATTCCCTTTTATGTTCTTTCCCCAACTTGGCTCTGCATTTCTCACTGGTTACTTGGCCCACTACCGATCTCTTCTGCAGAATATAAATACCACCTAACAATTCTGAAGGACTAATTACATGTCAAGAACTGGCTAAGCATTCAACATGGAGTGAAGGTTATTATCATCCCTTTTTTTCTTGAATAGATAAACAAGGCTCAGGGGTAAAATAATTGTCACTGGCTGGCAAGTGAAGAGAAAGATTTAAACCGTGTAATTTGTAGGACCACCTAAACTCTAAAGCCCTTGTTTCATTATAAAGAAACTACTTCATAATATCTACTCCTTCACAAGCTGCTCCATGCTCTTTTCAAATCTAATTAAATCCTGGGTGTCTCTTGTGAACCCCGGTTTTTATTGGGTCCCATCCAGTGCTTGTTTTTTTTTTTTTTTTGCAGTACGCGGGCCTCTCACTGTTGTGGCCTCTCCCTTTGCGGAGCACAGGCTCCGGATGCGCAGGCTCAGCGGCCATGGCTCACGGGCCCAGCCGCTCCGCGGCATGTGGGATCCTCCCGGACCGGGGCACGAACCCGCGTCCCCTGCATCGGCAGGTGGACTCTCAACCACTGCGCCACCAGGGAAGCCCCAGTGCTTGGTTTTTAAACATTCATGCAACATGTGACAGACATGGACCAAAGTTAGGGTAAGTTTTCTCTTATTCTGCAACTCTCAATCTATTCTTAGGTATTTTTGGAAACAAACAAACAAAAGCGAAACAAAAAACCCTCTTTTCTTTTATAGGTTGAATTATTCATCTGTACTTCTCTCCACCCCTTATGAATATTTATCAATTTCTTTACTAATAAAGTCACTCGCTTTATATATATATGTATATATTTTTTAAAGTCACTCGCTTATATATATATATATATATATATATAAAGTCACTCGCTTTATATATATATATTTTTTTATATCACTGATGACTTATAATCACCACCCAACTTTAGTAGATGATGTCTGTATCAATGTAAATGTCATATCCAACATGGCTGTCTTGCATTTCCTTATAACTTAGAATTTTAACTTTACTCTTTCAGCAACTTTCTCACTCCTGTGCATGACCTCGAGATTTGCCATACTAAGGTATCCAACACTAACATTTCAGTTCCTAGCTCTTCAACTTTGCATTCTCTCATTCTCACTACATCTGATCTTTAAATTCAGTGTGACCTCTGGCCCCATGAGGTCCTATAAAATTTTCCAGTTTATCAGTGCAAAGAAACAACGCTTCATTTTATTATTTTTCAACTTGAGTGGTATTTGGGCTACAGGAGAAAATCTACCATCAAACCGATTGCCGCAATTTCATTTTCTCAGTATTACCACCCTTCATGATTCCTTTTGCATATTATACATCAGTTTTCCTGCATACCTTTTCCATGCAATTTCAGTCTCCCATTCAAATCTTATCCCAAAGCTTTTTACCCTATCTTACTTCTATACATGTCTACAACAATTTTCTTCTCTCACTCTTGTCTTCAGATCTTCACTAGCTCTTTCAACCTGGTCAACCAACGTGTCAATCAACACACCCACTCTCTTTAAAAAACAAACAAACAAAAATCTTCACTTTGTATTGAATTTGAATTAGTATGCGCTTGTTTCCTGTGATTAGTAATCGACACTATCTTCACCCCCTCATCAATGTCATAAAGCTTTTATTCTATAGGCAACAAAAAGTCAAGCTCATGTATAAAAAAAGTGAGCTAATCCTGTAGATAGGCAATCATTCCTCATTCACCAAACAAGGACCAAATACAAACACATATCAAAGATTTTACTTAACATCAACTCATTATTAATGAATTTATTCATGATTAACTAATGGATAACATAAACAGGATGTTATGACCAATTTAAAGCACAGACACACATGTGCCTGTGCCTATATAGAAATATATAAAATTTAAGAAAAGAAAATTAAAATTGCTGAATCAGATACAAAATTGGCTAATACTACACAGGGCAATATACCTTTGGTGTTACTGTTTCACTGGTCAGAAACCATTTCCATCTTTGCTGGACAAAAATCTACCCCTCTGCCCCTTGTAAAACTGTAAAATAGGAAGACAACAGAAATTTAAGGCCAGCTCTTTGCTCAAAGAACTCCCAGTAATCTCTTCTCCCTATTTTGAAGTTTTGGATTATTTTCGATTATTGGGATTATTTTTCTAGCATCCCGCCATTGCCCACTTAGCTCCTGTGATCATAAACAATTTTCAAAGCCTGTTCTTCTGATCAAGAAAGGTTGGTCTTGTGACATTTGACCTGTGGCAACAGTGTACACTGATCATATAATCCTCCTTGAATTTACTCTGGAAAAACTAGAACCTTATAGCACTGAGTAAACAGTATTGCGAAAGAATTGACTTCTGTTTGGAAATGTCACAAGGAATCTCAACTGGACTTTAAAAAAGCCTCTCTCGTTTACTTTTCTGCCCTGAGGCTAGAAAGCCAAGTCCAAGGCATAGCCTCCACCAGATTTCACTCACAGTATTTATGAATTTGGGTGAATTTCTCTCTTCTTGAAGTTTACAAATTCTTGTAAAGTCCCTGATCTTCCAGGAAGTGGCTCCAATACTACCTGTGAGCCAAGCCCAGGTTCAAGTTCTTTGGAAGCATGTTATAGGCATTGGTTCCACGCATAAATTCAATCCTTATTCCTTACTACTGGGCTTGTCATTCCCGATTAAATGAGAGTCATTCTCAAACATGACACTCCCGTGCAGATCTTGGTTGCAGAATTCATTTGTCTAATTGCATCCTGCAGAATTCATTTGTCTAATTGCGTCCTGGCACAAAGGGGGACCGAGTCTTATCCTGCTCAGGAGAAGTAATTGTTTCTGAATTCTGAGAGACAGGAAGATGTTAACACCACTTTAAAATGTTTCATTTTAGTTTTCAAGTGCATAGCCTACTAAATTGATACTTAGTCGGAGGAGAGAGCTCTTCCTGTATCCCCGAACAGTAACAAAACAGTGCTAGCTTTATTTTGTTAAAACAAGTAACCATAGTAGTAGTTCATTATGTTCTATATAATATATTCACGTTCTGCTGGGTGTTGAGGGTGAGTGGTCTGCTTTCATGAAGTATGTCTGCCTCTGGGCTCAAAAGAGTCCTGGAAACCCCGACTCAGCTCACTCAAGCAGTCTGAAATCGTCTAAGCAATGTTAGCTCAGAATCCTGTACCCAGAGCCTGTTCTTGGACGGATCAAAAGTTCACATAATTTTTTCACAGGACTCAGAGACTCTTCTGTGTTAAAGACGCAAGTTCCAGCCTGTAGCTTGTAGTAGAAACACCATCAGCTTGCAATAGCTTGCTTTGTAGGTAAGTGTCACAGGAAAATGGAGACACGTTGAATTATAAGAATGACAGTCGGTGGTTAACTTATTATAGTAACCAAAACTATAAGGGTGGGAGTAAAAGTCTATTGGAATTTCGTACAAACCATTTCATAGAGAGAAATCACTATTTCCCTTGAGGATAAGAATATATTATGAACAGAGAAAGCATTGCGAAATCTCTAGGGCTTTCCGTAAAGTGTACAATATCTGAAAAAAAAACGACCCATAATAATCACATTTTACCTACACTGACTTAATCTAGAAAAGGCTGAACATTCTTTCTGATCCGACAGTTTTTCCCATGCAGATTTTATAATAAAGTTGAGCTAATTAAGAAGCATGGCACATACGAAACCATCAAAATTACTTCTAGCATCTCTCTTTTTATACGATGAAAGACTCGATCGCTGTGAGTTGCCAGGGGCCCTCTAAGAAATCCTGTAGTTTTAGTGTGTCCTGATTTTATCCCCCAGTTTTAAGGCTTGATCTTGGGAAGACAAAATTAAATGTGGTAACACAGAAGATTTTGACACTTGATTACAATAGGCTGATGGATGCCTGAGAAACAATCATTGGGTACCTATTTCATCCAAATAAAGTGATATTAAACTATTTTAAAATTAACATAGTAAGGAAACACGATTGTAAGGAACTTTATCACAAGTAAGGTTTTTCTTTTTTCTTTTTTTTATAATCAAAGGTATGATAAAGTGAACACAAACCACAGACAATTCTATGATAAGATATGGAAACTTTGCTACCTGGACAGATTACACAGACAATTTTAAAACAACTTATTACAACCCCTTGTAAGAGCTCTAAGAATAATTTATCATCTTAACTGAGTCAGTTCGAATTTTGCTTTAATATAATACTTGGCAGTAAATGATTCACCAGTGTTTTTTTTTCCTTTTAAATAAACCAATTAACTTGAGACAATTTTGGCAAAATTTTAACACATTTTATTACTTCTTTTCAGGCTCATGTATTTGAAGGTATTATAAACCAAAGTAAAGAAAAATCCCTTTTCTGCAAACCTTTTACAACTTCCCATATCCATTCATGCTTCGTCTCTCACTATTATTATTATTATTATTATTTTTTTTTTTTGCAGTACGCGGGCCTCTCACCGCTGTGGCCTCTCCCGTCGCGGAGCACAGGCTCCGGACGCGCAGGCCCAGCGGTCATGGCTCACGGGCCCAGCCGCTCCGCAGCATGTGGGATCCTCCCAGACCAGGGCACGAACCCGCGTCCCCTGCATCGGCAGGCGGACTCCCAACCACTGCGCCACCAGGGATGCCCGACTCACTATTATTTTTCACATTCTGGAACAACCAGGCATTTAAAGAGAAAAACTACCTTTTTTTTTTTTTTTTCCAACTCTGATCAACTAAAACTCATTTAATTACTTTGTTTAGGTAGTCGCACTTACCTGATACCATTGTCCCAGTGTAATTTCATGTTCTGAAACTCATGTTAATTCTAACTTCAAACCTAAGTAATTTCCACTTCACAGAGAAGACTAAGAGGTAGATAATTACTAGTCTAAGGGTGATTGATGGTTTGTCATAATGGGATATTTCCAGCAATAGGAACATTACAAATAATGTGTCCAAGGTCAGGACATGTTTGGTGTCTTCGGGGAATGGCAAAAGCATGTTTTACATAAAGCATAGGGTAGGTATGAGGGAGATTTGAGAGAAGGCATGAAATTCATGAGGGAGGGTCACTGACACCAGGAACCTCATTCACACACCTGCTGGGGATGTATGGACACCAGGGAAGAATACGGGGTCCATTCCACTTCAAAACCCAGTTCTCTTACTGAAGACTCTTACTGAAGTTTAAGTTAGTGGGTTGGATTGAAACGGACCAAAAGAAGGACCAGAGATGTTAGTTATGTGGAAAGAACATTAAACTGAGCGCAGAGACCTGAGTTTAAACACCAAACCCTCAGTTTATCAGCTGTGTGATTTTGAGCAAACACTTAAACGTTTTTCAAACTGTAGGGTGCAACCCGTCAATTTACTTGGTTGTGATCAGCATTTAAAAAAATGGAATAGAATATTGTTAATATAGAATACATACAGAATAGGAGAGTGCTTTGTATATAATAAGGTTAAGTCTTGTGTCATGCAATTCTATTTTGGATGTACTATACAATATGTAGGTATAAATGCGCTTACCATGTTAAAAGCAAAAGACAATTCTTACCTTGGGTTGTCATTTAAAAAGGTTGGAAGTCCCTGACATAACTCCTTTTACTGTTTGTTTTTTCAGCAGTGAAATAGAGAAGGTAAAATGTCAGTTTTTATTATTCCACCACGAGGTATTGAGAACAAGAAGGGTAACAAATAAAAGATACGTCTAAAACATTGTACGGACTACACAGTACAATACAAATGAACAAGAGATCCATGTTATTACGGTCACTATTACTACTTCTGCTTCTCTTGCTACTATTGATGCAACTATTCCAGCAAAGAGTAATGAATTCTTAAACTTCCATGCTTACACTTCAGAGGGAAGAAAAAAGAGTGAATGAATGTGAGACCTTCATTTCTCCTTTTTTTTAATCTCCCCCCCCAACCCCGACCAAATCCCAACCAAGGTTCTGGCGTGGAGTATTTGTTAAAGTAAAGGAGATTCTCATGTTAGGGATATGGGTGACACGCACGCAAATCACTGAAGAAGGGATTTATTTGGGGGGGTAATTATTTACATGCTTTAAAAAGTCCTTATCATCCTAAATTGTAGTTATGTGATCACATATCTGCTTTGCCCCTTCGGTTCTGAGACTGTTACTTCATCTTTGTATTGCAAGCCCCTAACACAATGTCTGACATAAAGTAGGTACTCAATTAATGAAAATTGAATAAAAATAGAAATATAATCCACTTGTATTCCGACAGTGTCAGCATGAGCTTTTCAACATCTTATCATTTCAATTTTTGCCTTCAAATAGTCCAGATGTTCCCCAGTGAGAATTGGAATAAAATCTTGAATTTACAAAGTCCTACCTGACCCAGTTCCTGCCTACATCTCTGACCCCATTTATTTTAATTTTATTTTTTTATTGACATATAGTTGAATTACAATGTTGTGTTAATTTCTGCTGTACAGCAAAGTGACTCAGTTATACACATATGTACATCCTTTTTCATATTCTTTTCCATTATGGCTTATCTCAGGATATAGAATATACAGTTCCCTGTGCTACATAGTAGGACCTTGTTGTTTATCCATCCTATATGTAATAGTTTGCATCTGCTAATTCCAAACTCCCACTCCATTCCCTCCCCAACCCCCTCCCCCTTGGCAACCACAAGTCTGTTCTCTATGTCCGTGAGTCTGTTTCTGTTTCGTAGATCTATGTTCATTTGTGCCACATGTAAGCGATATCATACAGTATTTGTCTTTCTCTTTCTGACTTATTTCACTTAGTATGATAATCTCTAGTTGCATCCACGTGGCTGCAAATGACATTAATTCATTCTTTTTCGTGGCTGAGTAGTATTCCACTGTGCATATGTACCACATCTTCTTTATCCACTCATCTGTCTCTGACCCCATTTTATATGAATTTTCACACTGCCCACCATGACCAGTCACATGACCTTCCTTCTCTCTCAAACCTGACACATCTGTTCCCTTCTTGGGCCATTGATCTAGTTGTCCTCTTCCTGTGGATTGCTTGACAACTCCCACAATTACATTCACTCTTATTTTCTGTGCTTGCACCTAGAATATTTAGCAGATGTGATCATTTCAACAGTTTTACTTACTCTTCACTCATTAGCAAAAATAAAAAAATTAGGTATCTGTGGAAAGATTCTCTTGTCTGTGGCTGAGTCACTTATAAACTAAACCATGCTTTGCAGGATCTTTCTGCAAAACCATCTTAAATAAACCAAAACAAATTCTCAGAAGAAGATATTTTACAACCTTCACATGATATTTTTCCTTTTTGCATCCCTCTTGGCTTGTTCTTTTCCTACAATCTTATTCCTTAGGTGCAGTTTTATCAATAATATTCTGCCCTAATTCTTGTTTTTGGATGACTTTGTGAAATAATCTATTTTTCATCTTAGACTTACATAGTAATGGATGTTAAGGTGCTTAGTCATTTTAGTGGTTATCAACCACTGATAGTCACAGACACTCACATACCCAGTAATATCAGCAGTTCACTAATAGAAATCCACACATAAATCCACTCGGAATCCATTAGCCAAAGACTAGGGAATTCTGTTCGAATCCAACACCCTGGATTTACAAATGAGTAAGATAAATCCCAGAGAACTGAAATAACATGACCAAGGACATACAACTAAATGAGGTGTCTGACTCCTAAATCTTCAGACTCTCCGGAACACGGTGCTACTTTGTAACCAGGTTGTTATAGGTTTAGAATGAAATCTGGGGTTCTTTTAAGCCAAATGAGAATTCTACTTCTAATACATCTACGGTATTTGGTTTTTTTTCTTATCAACATATGATTTGAAGATATAATAGCTGAAAACTCCCCAATTTGGCAAAAGAATGTTTGCGGCTTCAAGAAACTGAGTGACTCTCCGAAAGAATAAATTTAAAGAAACTTATACCCAGAGCCATCATAATCCAGCTGCTGAAAACTAAAGGCTAAAACAAAATACTGAAAGAATCTAGAGCGAAACAATGCATTGTCAATAGGGAATAATGATTACATTCTTGCAGATTTCTCATCAGATACCGTAAAGATCAAAAAGAAATAGCATCACATTTTTTAAATGCTGAAAGAAAATAATTGTCAACCAGGAATCCATATTTAGTAAAAATATTCTTCAATAGTGAAGGCAAAACAAAGACATTCTCAGGTGAAGGTTAACGAATAGATTTTTTTGCCAACAGATCTGAAGTACAATAATTGCTAAATTAAATTTTTTAGACAGAAGGGAAATGATACCAGACAGAAATTTGAAACATGGAGAACCAAGGAAGAGCAAAGGAAATAGCAAATATTTAGGTAGAAATAATGAACGAGTTTTATCTTCTTGAATTCTTTAAACCAGTTGAAAGCAAAATTGTAACACTACCTGATGGGGTTTTTCAAGTATAGGGAGGGTTAATATATGACAACTGTAGCACAAAGGGTGGAGGATAAAAAGAACTTAGTGAAGAAAAGAGTAAAGTTTCTATTTTCAATGTGAAGTGGCAATATTTTGATTATAAGTAGACTGACAAAAGTTAAGGATGTATATTGTAATTCCCAAGAATAATCACTAAAATAACTCTACAAAAAGGCATAATCAAAATCTCAATAGCTGCATTAAAAAGGAATACAAAACAAGGGGATGGTTCAAATAAGCTAGTAGAAGATAAGAAAAAGCAAACAAGAGGAGATAAGGAAACAGGGAAAAAACAAACAAGCGAAAATTTAAATGGTAGACCTAATTCTGAGGATATCAACAATTGCATTGAATATAAATATCTAAATACACCAATTAAAGACAGAAATTGTCAGAACGAGTTTTAAATGTGACTCAACTCTGTGCTGTCCATAAAAAAAATTCCATCGTCAATAAAATGTTAATTATGATCATATTATCAAACCCGTGTTACACAAGGCCTCGTAATGAATTCTCCTTATCTCTTCCTCCCATACATATTCTCCTTGCTCCACATTCTACTTCCTCAAGTATTACTTTCGTTATACAGTTTCTGTTGCCTACATAGGGCCGGGCACAAAATAAGTTCTCAGTATATTCCTATTAATGTAAAATTTAATCTCCCCAAATCTCATTGACTACAAAGTACCTGCAGGGTATTTGCTGATTTTCTTAAATCAAAATGGCTTATTTCAGGAAGAACTCTGGGTCAGAATAGCTTCATAAAACCATCTCATACTTTTCCATAATGGTCTATCCTACTCTGAAAATTTAAAAATGAAATTATATCATAACTAATAAATATAATAAAATACAAATTATGCATATCATATTGTACATTTTAATAAAATAGACTAATGCATTTTCGATGATTTTTATCAAGAATGTCTAACAAAAGACATATTTGATTAAGATCCCTCATTAAGTAATAAATGAACTAAAACTGATCAATCCTTCACACGTATCTTGCTTCTTTCTGAGGTTTTTCCTACAGTAACAATATCAGTTTCATCTAACATTGCTGACCATTTTCTATGTAAAAGACATATGCTACATTCCTTTTTTCATTTCCTCATTGAATGTAGAAATCTACAGGGTCAGTGTGGAGGGATAGAAAATGGATAGACTTTCAAATCTGAAGACCTGAGGTTGAGGCTTGAAGACTTAATTTACAACTCTCTTAAATTCTTTGAGTCTTTGCCTCCTGATCTGAAAAATGGCAACGATACGACAGCGCCCCACTTACATCCCAAGGTTATTCTAAAGATCAGACTGCACTTGTCTAGCACTTCAAAGTCTTTAGGGAATTTCACGATCTACTTCTGGTTTAATGCTGTTTCTACTATATCAAGTAGCCATCTTTAAAAAAATTATTTATTTATTTATTTTTGGCTGCGATGGGTCTTTGTCGCTGCGGGCGAGCTTTCTCTAGATGCGGCGAGCGGGGGCTACTCTTCGTTGTGGTGCGCCGACTTCTCATCGCGGTGGCTTCTCTTATTGCCGAGCACCGGCTCTAGGCGCGCGGGCTTCAGTAGCTGTGGCTCACGGGCTCTAGAGCGCAGGCTCAGTAGTTGTGGCGCACGGGCTTAGTTGCTCCGCAGCATGTGGGATCTTCCTGGACCAGAGCAGGAACCCGTGTCCCCTGCACTGGCAGGCGGATTCTTAATCACTGCACCACCAGGGAAGGGAAGCCCCTCGAGTAGCCATCTTTAAAGGGCTCTTAGGTAATGTGATTTAACTCTATCCACGTAGGTACCAAAACAATGGTTGTTTTACACCCCAATTATTCTTATTTTCATCAATATAATCTCTTCAAAGAAAGTTGTCCCCTAGATCTTCTGTGAAATGCTTCCTTACACCCATGGAGAAGTCAGTATATAGGCCCAACGCCAGGATAAACAACAGAAAGTCAAGGGAAAGCCTGTGGGTTAACATGACAAGTCACTTGCACAAATAAATCATGCAACAGGAGAAATGAAGCCACATCTACATGGCATCTAACTTGAATTCCAGAAAGAGTCGTTTTGCCTGAAAAGGGCACCCTCGCTGGAAGGCTGACGCCTCGTGTTAGTTTGCTAGCATTGCCACAACAAATCACTACAGACTGGGTGGTTTAAAGAATAGAAATTCACTTCCTCACAATTCTGGAGGCTAGAGGTCTGAGGTCAAGGTGTCAGCAGGGTTGGTTTCTTCTGAGGTTTGTCTTCTTGGCTTGCAGATCCCTTGGTCTGTGGTTTCTATGTCCTAATCCCTTCTTCTTATAAGGACACCAGTCACATTGGAATACCACCCGCCCCACCCCGCAATGATCATATTGAACTTTAATTACGTCTTTAAAGACCCTACAACCAAATACAGTCACATTCAGAGGCACTGAGGGGTAGGACTTCAGCATATGGACTTGCGGGGTGGGGGACACAATTCAGCCCATAACAGCCACCCCTAATGGCGCCTTACCCAATTTTCATGGGTTAATAGCTTTAAATTCCTTTTCCACCAACATTAGGAGGTTCCTGACTCACTCACTCAACATGTGCTATTGAACATGAGCTAATACGCTGGATTATAAATACAGCTCAAGTTGTGCTGACGCAAAGCAAAGACATGTGCAGCTGAACAGTCATCTCAGGAAACCAGAGTGAACAGGAGATGCTCCTTTCAAAATGTATCAGTTTGAAAACAAGTGGAAATTATGTTTGATGAGAATTTGGAGCAAACTCGCTCTGCGCTGAACTGGATTCTATTCTTGGCAACGTCCAGAGAGAGGCAGTTGCTGGAGAAATTATTGGGACGTTGACCCAGCAAGCATTCATGTCAATTACACTCAATGGGATTGAAACCACATCTGAAGTCTGTCCGCAGAGGGTGAACCGCAATGCAGAGGCCAGGCACAGTGACCCTGGTCACAGCGCCTTCCACTTAAAAGCATCAGTGCCTCTCGACACCTTCCTCTGCTATTTACAGTTACCGAAGAGGAGCGTATTTACTTTCACAGATCGTTCTGTTGGGTTCCCCTTTTCTGCCTAGTTACGGACATCTTATTGGGAAAAAAAAAATCCAGCTTCCAGGGCTTCCTCTCTCAGGCCATTCCAAGTAACAATTTCTATCATTTTCCAGTTTCCAAACAGCAGCAGATCAGAGAGCTTTTTTCCGATTCCCTGAGGAGCAGAATAAGTCACACTGTGTCTCATTAATATACATATATTTTTTTAATTTCAAAGAAGAAATGGAGGAAAAGAGAAGGATCGGGCTTCAGGCAATGCAAAAATCATTCAGCACAGCAAATAAATCAGCTTGAATTCTGATAAACAAACCTCTTTTTGGCTGCAACTAAACAAGTTTGCAAACTGATGGTCGTGTCTCTGAATTTAGTGAGGAATTGCATAACACAGCAGGTAGGCCAAAAAAGCACCAATAAATCAATCTTTACTAAACATAAAGTGAGACTTGGCAAAGCTGAAGAAGAAAAGGAAGAAGCCGAAACGTGCACATGAAATTTCCACATTAAAAACTCATCGCTCTTGCCTGGGTTCTGATGCAATTTGAAAGGAAACAGACAATTCTATAATTTTAGCAAAAATATTTATGGTACGGTATAGAAGTTCACCCAAACATTCTCTCCCAAGTTCTTTCAAAAATCAGCCTTCCCCAGCAAAGGGGCTGCAAAAAGACATTTATTTTTAGTACATTTCAGAACATTCTGGATCCTAATCATCATAAAACACAAGTGCGCCTATCCTTCCCACCTCCATCAAAGAGCTTTTTGACCAGATGCCCTTGGTTCCCCCCTCCTTTATACCACACTTTAGAGGGGAGCACATGTCTTAGAATCAAGGTCCTTGGAATCAAGGTCAGTTGGTCAACATTTCAAAGACAAGGTCAAACATCACGTTGCAGCTCTAGGGGAAAAAAATGAGGAATTTAAATCAAAAACACTGGTTTTAAATTCTGGCCCTGAGCAACCTCTGTAAGCTCTAGGTTTTAAGGATGCACTATTTGGGGGAAAATGTATATGAGTTTGTATGAAGAATTTATAAAAGCAATATAAAAGTAAATTATCTTTACATCTTACGGCATTATAGTAAGGGTTGGATCAAAGGGGGAAAGGTGAGCAGAAAAATCTTTTATTTGTTCATTCATTTACACACTCAGCAGATATTTATTGAGGGTCTATTTTGTGTCAGGCAGGTTTGCAACAATCCAACTGAAGTCTCCGACCTCAAGGAATTCAGGCTCTAGTGAGGGAACAAGATGTACCAGCTGGTGTTGGCCAGTGAGCATGAAAGCTGGGATAGAAGGATGCACGATGGGGTAATGAGAGAATGAAAGAACAGAATTAGTCAGCCAGGGAAAAGTTAAAACTATAAAAAAAAGTATTTATTTTTAATTATTAAAAATTAAAAAAAGATTTTAATCAAACAAAGGAGAACAAAAAATGAATCGTTCTCGGGACTTCCCTGGTGGTCCAGTGGTTGAGACTTCACCTTCCAGTGCAGGGGGTGCAGGTTCGATCCCTGGTCGGGGAACTGAGGTCCCACTTGCCTCAGGACTAAAAAACCAAAACATAAAATGGAAGCAATACTGAACCAGTTTCAATAAAGGCTTTAAAAATGGTCCACACCAAAAAAAAAAAAAAAAATATATCTTAAGAAAATAAATAAAATAAAAATGAATAGTTCTCTTTGGACTTTCTTTACAAGTCCCACATTTGTGTACTCATCATTGAGGACATCCCTGGTTAATCCACAGAAATAAAAAAGGATACTTTTATGTTGTGTCTAGTTTCTAAGATCGTCCCTCAGTTATCCCCTTTCCTGGTACTTGCACCCTCAGGCTCCTCCTCTCCCCTTGAATGTGAGTGAAAATTTTGACTGCTTCTAATTAGCAGAACATGGAAAAGGTGATGGGTTATGACTTCCATAATTACGTTTCATGAGATAATAAGCTGTCTTGCTGGAAGATGCTCCCCGTGCCTGGCTTTGATAAAGCAAAGTGCTGTGTTGTAAACTGCTCTACAGAAAGGCCCACGTGACATGGAAGGGATTGCAGCCTCTGGTCAATAGCCTGTGAGAAACTGAGGCTCCAATTCAGGAGGCTGGGATTAACAGACACACAGGACTCTATATAAAATAGACAACCAACAAGGACCTGCTGTAGAGCACAGGGAACTCTACTCAATATTTTCTAATAACCTATAAGGGCAAAGAATCTGAAACAGGAGGTATATGTACATTATATAGATAAATAACTGAATCACTTTTCTGTACACCGGAAACTAACACAACATGGTAAATCAACTATACTCCAATAAAAAGATAAAATTAAATGAAATAAAGAGTTAAAGATGACAGGGGAAAAAAAAGAAACGGAGGCTCCAAGTCCAACAGGCCACAAATAATCTAATTCTGCAGCAGCCATGTGTGCGTGGAAGTGGATCCTTCCCCAGTTGAACCTTTTGTTTACACTACAGCCTCAGCCAACACTTGGATGGCAGCCTTTTGCGAGCCTGAAGCAGAGGATCCAGCTAAGCTATGCGTGAACTCCCATCACGGAAACAGTGACATCATAAATACACGTTGTTTTAAGTTGCTACGTTTGCGATAATTTATTATGTGACCCGAGATGAATAATACCGTATATAATATGAACAAAAGGGAATTTAAATACATAGATTCTCTCCTGTGTGGACCTTATTCAATTTACTAAAAGAAAAGAAAAACAAAAGATTTTAAGCGTAACTCTTTTAAGTGCAACTTTTTCAGGGAAATGCATATCCCATAAGGAGATACACATGTTCCTACCCATCGTGTCTTCAGATTTTCAGAGCAAGCACATTCTGACCTCAGAGTATACCTATCACCCCTCTCTAGCTGACTCCCAGGCATCTGCAGATGGTAAAATATGTCTCTCAACGACCTGTATCTCCTTAGTCACAATACATTTCTGCAGGCAGAGCTCAGCTTTTCCCCAGAGAGCCCTGCGGCTGAAGCAAGTTGCGACTTTAAATTCCGTGAATCCTACAGGTTCTTAACTCCCTTGTTTTTGAGAGATATAAAGCTCAGAGGGTTAAATAAAGGTGAAACTCTAAACGAGTGACTGGCAAACCTGTTCTGTAAAGGGCAAGACAGTAAATATTTTAGGCTTTGTAGGCCGTGGGGTCTCTGTTGCAACTTCTCAGCTCTCTTGTTGCAGCAAAGAAGCCCTAGACCATCCACAAATACATGAACAGGACTGTGTTCCGATAAATTGTAGTCATGTACACTGATGTTTGAATTTTACATAATTTTCACATATTAGGCAATGTCAGTCTTCTGATTTTAAAAAATCGTTTAAAAGTGTAAACACATTCTTTGCTTATGAGACAAAGAAAAACAGCAGGTGGACCGGATTTGGCCTGACCCCTGCTCAAAACCATTAATTCCCAGGTGTGCTGTGTAGCAATCCCAGTGACTTCTAATGATCCGCATATTTTCCAAATTCAATTCATGTCATTCACATTTATTAAAAAATTAGCATGGAAGGAATAAGAGGTGCTGCGAGTTTCAAGAAGGAGGTAAGGGAAGAAAGAGTCGGGGGGGATCTGAGGGGTAGGTGGCATCCTATATGAAACAAACACTCATGGGGCATTGCACTCAGAAAAGGAACGAACTTAATACTTTACGTTGTCCTGGCAATTGAAAGGAAACATTAGGTTCTATGTAAAATCTAGGGACTGGTTTGCCAGGGTAGGGACTGACTGATTTCCATTTCATGATATTAGCTCTCAGTGGTACAGAGAGTTCTCGTAACTCCCCTAAGGATTAACACGGGCTTTGGGGATAACGTGCTGCACACATATGAGCAGATCACACAAACGAGCTGTACTCCTTGTGCCCAAGAATTTGGGTTCTCAGCCACGCTCTGCTCCCAGCATGCTCCGTCCTGGCGGCCAGTTAATCAGACTGATCAGGGGACAAGTGTAGGCACAGCCTTGAACGGGCAGTGTTGTTCTAAGGCTCGAAAGGGTGCTTCTGCCTTTTAGAAAGGTGAAACTTGTTCTAAAATGCATGAAAAGACCTGTCCGACTTGGAAAAAATATCACCAGCTCCTGAGCAAACATTTCCTTTATGATGTAGATGCTTTCATGTCTCTTTCAAAGTCTTAGGTCACTCCTGTAGCTTTAGGCTTTGTCTTACATAAGAAAAGGGAAATGGCGGGAGGGAGGGAGGAGAAGGACGAGGTAGCTCTTCACAAAGGACCTTGAGCAAAGGATCTCTCTGTCCCTAAGGCTCCCTCCGGTTGCGAGAATTGAGCTGCTTCCGTTTTGCTACTAGAGTCACTCACCGGCAGTGCTCTCTTCCCATGTTTAACATGCCTAAGCACTCAGTGAGTGCTTTCTGAGTGTTCCTGACGAGAGACGTGCCCTGTCCTTTTCTGAAGAATCATCTATATTGTCTCTTCTACTCTGGGCGCCCATCCAATATGAAGCTCAGATCTTGAATTCCCCTGCCAAAGAGCGAAAGATTTTAAAAAGCTGTCAAACAGACTCAGAAGACAGTGTCTGAGAGCATGTCCTAAGTTTCTCTTATAGCAATTATGATGAAGTGAAACAGTAGCAATGTTTTCTTTTTCAATGATCAGGGGGAAAATAAAAAAGCATTATGGGAGGAAAAATAAGCTATAAGGATGCAAGAGCTCTTGAGACCATCATTTCATGTCTTTGATTCTGTGCAGACCTGTGCTCAGAAAAAAAATCTCCTGAAAGATAGTGAGTGAGTTTAAAAAAGCCCAGACTCTCAGTGGGAAACAAATAAAATCAGGAAGCCGTTCCTAAGGCTTATTTTGAATTTCTCCCACTGTCATGTTTAACAGGGAATGTACGTTGAGATATTAGCAATGATACTTAGCTTCAAATGGGAAGAACCTTTGTCCTTCCTGAGCTGAACGTTGCATGTGGCATACTCTCTACAGAAATTATTTTTGTCCTTCATCTACGAGAGCTAAAGTTCTGGCTTAGAAGCAGGATACTGGATAAAATTACAGATTCTTAAATAGACCTGGAAGGAACTTGAGAGCTTAACTGGAGGATCACTAATCTTGGAAACAACAATCTAGAATGTCCTGGTGACTTGAAGCAGTTTGCTCAGCTAGCTAGTGGATGCGCTAATTGGATCAAACGGTATTGGTGTAGGGTTGTTTTTTTTTTTTCCGATTTCAAAAATAGATCAGTTAGGTTCCCTTTATTCAACATCGATGGGCCTTTGTACACAGACAACGGACTCTTGTTGTAGGAATGAAAAAAAGACAGGACTAATGCTGCATCCCTTTTTCCATTGACCCAGGAAAGAGATGTATCCGAGTTCAGAGGGAATGGGATGTCCTTGTCTCGCCTCTTTAAGCAGATGTGGTAGGCTGGTAGTGAGGAAGGAGGGGAGACATTGTTCTCCAAGACCACGGGTCCCCTACAAACTGGATCGTGATTTGCCTTGTTCACAGAGGGATAGTGATTCCCAGGGCAGGTCTCTGTAGGTGCAACGTCCATGGCAAGAAACAGGTGTGGGTCTTATCATCTGGGGCTGCTCCAGGAAGACAGGGTCATATGGCAGGTGTAGACCTAGCACCTACGGAGAGAGGTAGGGGATCCCATCTGGGCTTCTGAGGACCAGGTGGGCCACACATACTTAAAAAACTCAGTCAAATATCACATTTTGTTAAAGATAACATTCACACACCACTTCAGACTTAACATTGTCCTGCAAATTAAACTGTTTTGTTACAGTGTATTTGCAAGCACCCTTTTATACTTACATTCTGTAAATTGTAACTAATTTTCAAGACTGTTGAACAAAGAAAGGGGTTCTCCTAACAAACAGGCAGATGGAAGATAAAATGCCATAAATCAGAAACCCCCTAACTTTAAATTAGTGAAGACGGGCAATACCCTACCTTGACCCCCAGGTAAGTGGTCTTTCTGGGACACCAGGAGTTAAGTACCATCTGACCAACTGTGTAGGTTAAAACTTTATCTTCATTCTCGCTCTTCATTTATTCATTCTCTCTTATTCCATAGGACTTGAGAAGCTTACCAAATTATGCCTGACAAAGAAAGACGATAAATATTAGGGCGACCCAGGTCAAAAAATCAAGTATGAAGATAAGGCCAAGGGTAGTATTAACTCACATGCAAATGAACACCAAACCATTTTATATTAATGCTAGACATGGATCATAGATTGGATTCTAAATTTTCCAGTAGCTTGTGGATAATCAACATATAATGACTGTATGAATGTGAGTGTGTGATTCCATGTGTGTGTGTGAGCATGTGTGTGTGCGCACATGCATGAATGCACATGTGTGGATACACGCGTGAGTACATATAAGTGTGTGTGTGTGTGCGTCTGCCAAAGGAACATGCCTTTTTTTGCTACTGATAACTAAGGCATACAGTAACTGGTAGTCTTTGAATGAGTTCACAAAAGATTTGCGATTTCAATATTGCTCTATCTATACAGATTTCTCAACGAAAAGAAAACTTGCCCATGCTCTACAAAACAATAAATGATTTAAAATTTAAAACTTCAATCGAAAATAATTTAAATTTTAAAATCTGAGATTTGTGTTACTTTTTTTCTATAGCTCGTGATTTGCCTTATTGAAATACGGCTCGTTCTGGCTGAAATGAATATGAACTTAACTCTTTGAGCTCACATTGGCCTGGGCCGGGTGGCCATGAGAAGGTCTAACAGAGAAGTTTCAAAAGGAGACAAGGATGTCTATTCAGAATATAACATTTCTTACAGATCATCCCAATAACTGTTAAAACACAGCGGGTCATTCTGGCTGTGCGGTGGCTGAAGCATTACAGAAATCAGAATCACTATTCATTTTATCTAGGGCCTCAATGCCCTCATCTCAGAAATGGAAGAATTCGTATCTACATGACTTTTTAACTTGGCCTCTGAATTCTTTGCCTCTTTTTGCTGAGAAGCTAAGTGGGCGACGGAATATCAGTCTTCATCCTTTCTGTTGTCACTGTTTTCAGGACAATAACAATAGTACTAGATACTGTTATTGAGTTATTTGCATTATGTTAGACTCTATGCCTCAAATAATTTTATTTCATCCTCACGTTAACTCTGAAAAATAGTTCTATCATACTGTTCCAAAGGAAGAAATAGGTTCTATAACTTGCCAAGGTCACCCAAGTAGTATACAATTTGAATTCAAGGTTAAAATCAAGAACTAAAAGAACTTGGAGTTTGTTAATCCCATATTCTTTTGAAGCAATTCTTGACCACGTACTGTCAGCAGAAGGTTAGATGGTGACGGAGTTAAAGAGTTCTGTGTGCATGTGACTGTGAGGGTGTTGAGGGATTATGGGTTAGATCTGATGTCACAGAAACGACCGGTCAGCTTAAGAAAGCAGAAGACACGAATCACTTCAAAATGATAGTTTCTACCACACCTAGCAGAGACACAGAGAACCAAAACTTAGAAGTGCAAAGTTCCATGCTTTGTAAGAGGGGAAAGTATGCCGCGTCCTGGTGGGAGCAGAGCCGGCGTTCAAATCTGTGTTTTATGTACTTCTGTCTTCATCTTGATAAAGTAGCTTAGTTCCTTTATTTCACTCTTCTTGTAAAAGGGAGTGGGGTAGAGATGGAAGCTGATGAGTGAGAGGTAATAAAAATTACCCATTATACATGATATTTACAGCTGAGACTTAGAGATGAAAATTATTGTAAGCAAATAGTCATGTGGGCTCAGGAATGCACTTGAAATTCGGAACCGTTGTTTTTCCCTGTATGAGAGACATAACAAGTTTGCCAAAAACCATAGTTCATATGCATTTGTTTCCACTGCTCTTTCCTAACCTCAGCAAACATACATGGACCCTAACCCTATGCTGTGTGTTTGCAGGAACGTACAAACACATAGCAATAGACTTTCTGAAATCTCCACAAGTCCTAGCGGCAAGATGGTTAGAGGTGGTTAGAAATGTTTGCTCCATTCCACCAACTTGCCTTTCTCCTCCACAAGTTCTCTGGGAATATTTCTCTTATATGAGTTACAAGAAAGATTCCTGGCCTTAGAGGAAAGACAGATGAACAAATTAACCTCTACCGCATTACACTGGCCGCCAACGAGACTAATCTTTCCTTCTCTTCCTCATACCCC